>NC_045426.1:7393756-8090006 GCF_902635505.1 Sarcophilus harrisii | reverse complement strand
TGCCCTGGAGACAGTTCTAACGGATTTGTGGCAGGATCCAGAATGGCCTTAGAACTCTTTGCTATTGTTATCTCAGGCCTCCAGACCCAAGGAATTTACCCCTTCCTCTGTGGCAAATCTATGTAATCATTAAGAATAATAACCATAATTCACTTTTATATTGTACATCTAAGTCGTCAAGGTACTTTACATACAAGCTCTGTAAGAATAATGTGACTAAGATACCCATGTTACAGATAGGGAAACCAAGGTTTGGAAAAGCCAAGTGAATCGGCCAGGTTGCAAAGGTCATAAGGCAGAATTTGAACTGGGAGTCTTACTGGCCCCAAGTCCAGTCCTCTCTGCTGTATCCTGTCACCTTTCTTCCTGACATCTCATAGCTAACTCATCCTTCACTTTTAAACCTGTGGATCCCAAGGACACATGTTTAGAGCTGGAAGTGCCTCAGAGCTCATTAGTCAAATCCCCTGATTTCACAAAGGGGAAAAGAAATGGGGTTTTCCCCAAGATCTCACAGGGAATAAGAAACAAAGGTAGATTTTGCACCTATTCTTCCGACTAGATCTGTAATGCACTTTTCAGGGGACCTCAGGCTTTCCTTTACAACATTCAGGTTTTATTTCCTTTTTCTCTTAGATGCCCTTTAAGATGTGGTTGAAGTCTTCAGTTCAGTTTTACTACTGTTATCATCATATTGATCTGTTAATTAGTGCAACCTCATCTAAGTAATCTTGGAACCTAGTAAGCTCCTGGGCCACCTCCACCTGCTATTAACTCCTCCACTTTAATGATTTGGAAGAGTCTAAATGAATGTTTCCCCTTCCCAAATGTCCTTTGAGTTAGTGTGATTCTACTACATGAACATTTGGGTAAAAAAGCAACGTTCTAATCCTGAATTCAAAAATGGGGTCATGCTTCTCTTAGGGTCTCATTTTCTTTAGAGATTGGGATCCCCTCCATGTGAATATTCCTTCTCTAGGACATAATAAGCACCATATTCTCCCATGCAGCCCAGATGTCAGAAATCTAAGGTCTTAGATTTCTCTGGGAGTGCCAAGAAATGAGGATGTACCATGATTCTTTGCTCAGATACTAAAAGATGAGAATCCCCTATGAACTTGCCCTTTTCCACCTTGGGAGAGTCAAATACCAGCTGTCCAAGGGCCTAAATTCATTTCTCCTCCAGTATGAAGACTGAGTTAGCCCCCTGGATGCCTTAGAATCAGTCAGAGTTAGGATAAGCAAAAGTCCTTGGTCTTTAGGGGGTGAAGTGAAGGGGATGGACGCAAGCTCTCCACAACCCAGCAAAAGTGGCTCTGGATTGTCTTACTCCACCTCCTAATCCCTCCTGTAATTATCTGCATACACCCAAAAGATTGAGCCAGCACAGAATAGTGGGAAGGGCCATTTTCCAAGCATATGCTAATAGAGTATTGTCCAATTAGTAATTAGCCTTAAGTTCTCAGTTGTCTGATTCCAGTGCATCTACTCAGAGTTTCAGCCCTTTACACTCCAGTCTCCCCTGTCATCTTCTCTATACCCCAGGTCTGCAATTTGGGAATTGCCAGTCAGTTACCAGAGTCTCCTGGTGCTCACTCTACAACTCTTGCACCTGCCTCTCTTCACTCCACCACACAGGTCATTCAGAGATCATTCAGAGGCTCATCACATGACCTCATCCCTAAAAACTACCTCATCAGATTCCTTCTTTCCAAGCTCCCCTCTCCAAACTGTCTTTTGACCAGCTTGACAGTTCTAAAATTAAGACCTGACCAAGATGCATCATGTCATAAACAAACATCCAGGTCATCCTTGCTGTTTTATCCAGAGACAATATTGAAAAATTTTCAGGCAGATGACCTTGCTGTGTGATCAGCCCATCTGCAGACTGTGGTTCTGCATCCTTCAAGCTGTTTCTCCTGGGTTGTCCCTTATCCATGAGGTGTTGTGACAGTCTCACACCCCAACATTGCTCTCCATGCCATGGATCATCCTCACCTTCAATTCTCTGAAGATAATGGCCATCTGAGACTCAGAACTGTACCTTGCCACCAAAAGAACAGATGGCCCTTTTGATTCAGAGAGAAACTTGAAGGTTTTTTAAAGAACTTTGCAATTTCCCAACAAGCCTGTGGCTCCATATTGCCAGCCATTTACAATGGACAGTCATTGTCTGAGTCTCATAGAGGTCACACAGTCAATAATTATCAGAGGTAGAATTTGAACTAATAGCTCCCTGAATTATCATCTCTGGCTCTGAAGTTAGAGAACCTGCATTCAAATCCAATTTTTCTGTCAGTGAGGTCTTGGATCAGTGTTTTCACTTCTCTGCCCCTCAGTTCTTTCACCTATGAAAAGTAAGCTCTGACCTTGTCCAATCCCCTTTACATGACCCTTTTTCTCCTAAGAAATTTTTCCTTCATCCTGAGTATGTAGGTATGGAAAAGAAGTAGGTGAATCAAACAAACTTTTATTTATTATCAAAGGTGTTGATAATAAATCACAATTTCCTGACCCCCCCCATTCTCAATTACAAGACATAAGGTTGCAACCCACAGTTTAAGAAGCTATAATCTAAATGATTCTTCCCTTTCTTTTAACTCCAGACCCAACACTCATTTCTCCTCTTCCTGGTTAGGATTATCCTTCTCTTAAATCACCCCATGTTCTTTCTATGCTCTTTCTTTCCTAATTTGACCAAGTCCAAAAATAACAATCTCCTACGTGCATTAATAATGCATCACTAATGTAGCCAGAAAAGCAAAACAGATGCACAAACTCACTTCATCCAGACAAAGCTCTCATAACCATACCAGCCTCATAAGCAGTGCCATTGGGGACTGAAGAATTCTCTAAGACTACAAAAGCATTAGACTGAAATATAATGTAAAATAGACACAGAAATCACTGCTACACTGAGAATGGATTTGCTTATGTTGCATTCATGGCATACAAATCAATTGAAAGGTCAGGGGGATTATTTAAAAAAAGCATTAATGAACCACAACCCTTTCTGAAAAATTTTATATGGCTTACTTAATCACTGTTTATAGGTCATAACAATTCCATGTATAGTGTTAGGAATCAGCACACTTGAATATGATGATGAGAACAATCTGTGGTTGCTTTTGCATTTCTAACCTTAGAGATATAACTATAGATATGTACAAGTTATTCTGATTCACAAAGTTATCAAGTATGAGATCAATCAGTCACTTCATTAGCAACTTATTAAGCATCTACTATGGGTCAAGCATTGTGGTAAGGGCTATAAATACAAAGAAAGGCAAAACAAAGACAGAAACAATCTCTGTTCAGGAAATTCCCAGCCAGTGGAGGAGATGTCATAATTCCCCACACAAGAAAAAACAAAGAGAATGTTTTCGGTTCCCAGATGGGGATATATAACATCTAACATTCTAGTTCATTGTAAAAAAAAAAGATGCTATGATGAAATGAAGGTAGATAAAGAAGTAGCAAGACATGAATGATCAGTAATGAATTCATTGTGAGAGCTAAGAAAGGAAAAGAGTTTTGAGCCTAGCGGAAGGATGGAGGTAATGTTTTCTGTTATAGGGATCTGGGATGGGGTGTTTACTTGGGAGGGAAAGATGACTTTGAATTAGTGAACTTCAAATATGGAACTCTATGGCAGACAACAGCAGATGGAGATGGAGAATTTGGCCATTGTATGCAGTAGAAATCATGTGAGGGGCCAGGAATCCTGAAAGAATGGAGCAGAACAGTTTGGGACTAACCATTGTATGGTATTGTTGGGACCCAATGAACAAGTAGTCAAAGAGATGAGGAGAATCCAGATCAAATAATGTCATGGAAGTCTTTGGCAGAAAGAACTTGGGGAACATTGAAGACAAATACAAAAGCTCAAAGAATGAGAATTAGGAAGAAAGAATTTAATTTTGTCAAGAAAAACGTATTGTCGAGCTTAGAAGCATTTGAATGAAATGATAGACAGAGAAATTAAATATAGTAAAGGGAGTAGTTTGCATAACTGCAGGGATACTAGTAAAAACAATCACCAAATCCATCATGTCTTTTCTTTTCTTGGAAAGTGAAACTCCGGGTTAACATGCGGAATCTTTGTGCTAGCTCCTAGAGGCAGAAGTTGAAAGAAACTTAGTCACCCCACCTCTTATATCAGTCTGATCTTAAAGGATTTTCAGTAAACGAAATTTTTTAAAAGTTCCAAAGACCATTGGAACTATGGTCTATATCCATATGATCTGGTGCAGTTATGGGTCTGATTCACAGAAGACTCCAAATCTCCAAAACACACAGATTGAATTATATTGGAAATAAACCAGGAAAGAAGACTGAGAAGCAGACATCTGATGTTATGGGATGTGACTGACAAGAGAGTGAAGAGTAATGCCATAAACATCAGATAGATTGGGAGGCATTCAGAGTGAGAAAAGATCTTCAGATTTGGCAATTAAGAGATGACTTTGTATATCTTAAGAACTCAATTTGAGTTAATTAAAGAGTAACTTTGGAGAGAGCCATTTTTAGTTGAGTGATGCAGTTGGATACCAAACTGTAATGATAAGAGAAAGAGTAAAGGAAATTGAGGCAGAAAATACAGACAGCTTTTGTAAGTGGGTTTGGCTAAGTATGAGAAGAAAGATACAAAGTGATTGATGGAAGGGTTGTAAGATCTAATGACAGCGGATTTTTTTTTTATTAAATAAGGGGAAGATTTTGACTTGTTTGAAGTTAGTAGGAAAGAACTAATAAATAGGGGGATAAAAATGAGGAGGGAAGTCAGTAATTAAGGATAAAATGTTCTGGAGAAGATGGGAGATGATGGATTAAATCCATATATAGAAGGATTGTCTTTAGCAAATAAAAGGGTCGTCGTTTTGTCAGAGACTGGGAAAAAAAGTGAGGGAATAGTAGAAGGTGATGACAAGGAAATTTGAAATTAAGAGAATGAGAGAAAAAGGAATTCACCAAGTGATGAAGAAATGGCAGGTGGTATAGCCCACTTGTAGTGAGCTGTGACTTACAAAGATTAAAGCTTGGATATCAGTTATGTGAGGCAATAGGACAGAGTTTGGTTTTTGTTTGTTTTTTACAAAAGGATAAAATTATTTCAGGAAGTTAGACCATCCTTATCCATCAATAGCACAACAATCTCATAGACTGTGTCTTGAGCAACTAATTCTTTTTTCTCAACACCTGAACAATTCTAGTAAAAAAAAATGGTTCGTGCTAAATCAAAAATAATTTCTTAGTTTTAGACATATGTGTATCACTGTTTAAAGAAAGTTGTTCTCTCCACTTTAAAAAAATACATTTACTTAGAATTCAGGGGGTCTTTTTCAACCACAATTTTCAAAGACAGGATAATTTCCAGTGAAGTATATTTGCAATATTGGTTATCAAAGAGTTGGTCATTCTTCATCATAAGATTTCTGATGAAAATATGCTCAAAGTAGAAAAAAAACATTCATATGCAAAAGGACCTGGGAATGCCAAGGAAATTTTATTTAATAGTTTACTGCATTCCTTGCATATTATTATAGTGACTTTTGTCAGAATGTAGACTTTTCATCAAATACACAGAATTCAGAGGAGCATCTTCTTAAATACTAGGGTCAATATAGCCAGCAGAAGTGTAAAATTCAGAATTAAATATGAATATATTTATTGTAAAAAAAGATCAGTTGAAAATATTCATAAATTAAACATTTAAGAACTCATTCTGTGACATTTAAGTTGGCCCGAAGATTCCAATTTTATTTTAATTAAAGGGCAATCTCAGTCAATCTTCTGTCTCACATAGATAGTTTTTTTTCTACTTTCAATTTAATAGAAACTTTCCTCCCAATTAAGAAATTTCTTCTCTGGCTAATGTATGAACCCATTATAAATATTATGAGACTGTGGGAAAGGCAGCTGCTTTGCTTGGAAAGAGCATTAGACTTGGAACCAGAAGCCTTGGCTTTCAGTCCTTCATCTACCACTTTCTAATTGTGGGACCTGAAATAAATAATTTCACTTACTTGTGCCTCAGTTTCTCAATTGTAGCACCCTCTGTGGACCATTTCCCTAGCTTGCACTTGGATTACCTAAAGAGAATTTGATAATTTTCTCTTTGTCTCTGTCTCTCAGTCTCTCTGTGTCTCCTAAAGGAGAGACAACAAGAAAACAATTAGTATAAATAATATCTAGACAGAGCAAATCACAAAGGGAAGGTACTATTTTCAAAGAAGATTAGGAAGAAGGAGAGGTTTTGGCTAGGACTTAAAAGTCAAGAAACATGGATGGGACTTAAATTATGACCCTTGGTAAAGGGAGCTTAGTGGTGTTCCTTAATAATAGGAAAGTTAGGAAGTAACTAAGACTTGAGGAGGGAGGGGGACTGGGAAAAGGAAGACAATGACTTCAATTTTGAATTCATTGAGTTTACAATGACTATAAGACATCCAATTCAAAATGCATGATGGAGACTTGGAAATGTGAATCTGGATGCTGGGGAAGCAGTTAGGAGAATCATTTACATTAAAGTAATATATAGAACAAAAGGTTTTGCAAGGGTGAATGTTGAAAACTGTCTATGTATGTATTTTGAAAATAAAAAGCTTTAGAAAAAATATATGTATACATATATATCTATATATTTTAAAAAAGAATAATTTAACCATTGAGAATTGATAAGATTACCAAACAAAATAATATAGAGCCTTAAGGGAAACTCGTGGTTAGTGAACATATCCAGGATTGAGGGACAACAAAGGAGATTGAGGAGAGGTTAGATAGATCAAAAAATGTTAGGGTGAGGAGTAGAGGATTTCACCTCCCACAGCAATAGCCATGGTGGTCCAGAGGTAAAAGGGAAAGGAGTGAACAGTATTGAAGGAAGCAGTAGAAATGTTCAAGACTAATGGCTATGGAAGTGAGAGAGAATGGAGGACGAGATAAGACCCCCAATCTGACTTTTCCACTGGTTAATCACAAAGTACTTGAAGGTTATCAGAACCTCCTTCCCATTAGACCACAGCCCTCTCTTTGGAGACTATGATTGCCCTAGCGTGCTAAGTAGTTAAGTGAGAGCTCCAAGATTATACAGATCTTGTGGAGCAGAAGTCAGATTTCCTGTCTCCAAGGTCAAATTTATCCCTTATGTCAGGCTGCCTCTTTAAGAGGAACTATGGGTAATACCAAACTATCTGGGAGAAATGGACACATAAAACTTTTCCATGGTTGTGCATGTCTTTCCTGAGGAATTTTTTTAGATTTACTTTTTTTTTTTTATTATTTTTATTTTTTATTTACTTTTTTTTTTACTTTTATTATTTATTTTTTACTTTTTATTTATTTATTTACGATTATTTTTACTTTTTTATTTACTTTTTATTATTATTATTTTTTATTTTTATTATTTACTTTTAATTAGTCAGTCCTGAGAGATGATTCCTGGAGAGTCTTATTTATGTCTTGTCTGCCTTTGACTCTTTCATATCTGAGAGTGTACTCCAAAATGAAAAGTGGAAATCATATGCTCAAATTATGGATGTACTTATAGAAGAAAATGGGCAACAGGACCGTGCTCAGTTAAGGTAAATAAACATTTTGTATATTAACTTTATAACTTAGCAGCAAATCTGTTAAAATTGACTCCAAATTATACCTTGACAAAGGTAGAAGTAGCAGCAAGAAAACTCAATAACAATTTTCTGTTTTGAATTCATGCTCCCTCCCCGTGCCTGCCTTATTCTGACTTAAATTGTTTCACTAGCGACCAGATTTGGGCAAGGTTTCATTGGTTTCCACAGTTCTGCATCTGCTTTGATTTCTTTATTCATTCTTTACTTATTTATTAAGCACCCACTGTGTCCTAGGCATTGTGTGGGATGCTGGAGATACAAAAAGAAAAAGGAAAGTGAGTTCCTGCCTTCCTTAGGCTGGCATTGTATTAGGGAGATTTCTTTAGGAAGATGAGATCTATGATTTCACTGATACTGAGAACTTCCAGTGAGGAAATTCCCTTTATTAATATAGACTAGCAAGCACTCTGTACCTTGTACTTGTGAAAACTTACCTGGGGGAATTGTGAGATTAAGTGAGATGACCAGGGGTTCAAATGTCCATCTGAGAGGCAGGCAGAGGGTTACTATGTTTATTTCTGTTTACGTGGTGCCTGGGGATCCACAAGATAAAAATTTATCCTGAAGAAGATGTAAAGGTTGAAAGAAGGAGTTTAGGTTAGTAGAGAACATGCTAGATTTCAGGAAGAATGCACAGAAATATAGAAAGACTCATATGAACTGATGCAGAGTGGAGTCAGCAGAACCAAGTAATCGATGTGCACAATGATGACAACTACACAAATGGAAAATCAACAAAGCAATCAAAGGGTGAATATTGTGAAATTGTAAAGAATAGTATTAGCTTAAAGGAGAAATATTAGAAGGCATCTCTCCCCTCTTTTTTGAAGGGCTGGGGCACCATACCCAATAACATTTGATTTTTTAAAAATATAAAAGAGTTAATTTTATGAAAACTTTTTTTCTTTTTTTAGATATTTGTGGTGGGGGATTGGCTGAGAATGGCCATTGGGATCCTTGGAGAATAATTGGATTATACAGAGCACAGGCTACAATCTCTACCTGATGTCAGTCCAGTATATGGAAACCTAGAAGCCTGTTTCAACCATCAAAAAACCTGGTATTTTGTTGGAAACCATCCTACATTCCAGGAAGGAGGGATTATATGAGGAATTAAGGAAAGAGATTTAAAACAAAACTTACATGGATCATGATATTATCAAAGAAGAAGAGGTTCATTTATTTCAATATCCATTAGAACTATCCCTCTATCAGAAACAGAATCCTTGAAAACATGCAAAATGCACCTTAAAGATAATTCAGTCTTTCTAAAAGATCAAAAGGATTCTAAAGTAGGGGTTGGTTTCCATTACTAACAATGTAACCTTGGGGCACATGACTCTTCAGTTATAGAATTCATATTGCATAAGGAGAAGAAGATCAAGTGTGATTTGACATGTACCTTACATCTTTAGAAAGTAGATTTTAAAGAGTTCAGAGAAGGTACAGGTAAAATCCCATACAAGAGAAGTTGGTCCAAGAAGAATGAGAAATTCTTGTAAATTAAATTATAAAAATAAAGGATGATTTATTAAAAATAAAGACATTTTTATTTAAAATTAAATTAAAATTAAATTAAATTAAAATTTTTAAAAATGTAAAATAAATTAAAAATAAAGGAGATGGAAAATGAACATTTAATTAATGATAATATAATAGTTACCCAGCAAATATACTAATCACATTAGATTTCTTAAAAAGACCTATTTATTATGTATAGTAGAATTGCATATGTTTAACATATATTGGATTACTTGCTGTCTGGGGAGAAGAAGGGGGTTAAAAATTTGGAACACAAAGTTTTTCAAGGATAAATGTAAAAAAAAAACAATCTTTGCATATATTTTGAAAATAAAAAGCTATTTTAAAAAATTAAATCGAAATTTAAAAAGACATTTATAAAAATGAAAGCAAGAGCAAAAAATGTGAAGTCAAAGGGTTGTTTTTTATGTATAAATATATTTATACAATTCTCTTGCTGCATGAGAAAAATCAGATCAAAAAAGGAAAGTAAATGAGTAAGATTTGCACAAAATGCAAATGAACAACAACAAAAAGAGTGAGAATGTTATGTTGTGATCCACCCTCAGTTCCCACAGTCCTCTCTCTGAGTGTATATGGCTCTCTTCATCATAAGATCATTGGAACTGGCATCAGTCATCTCATTGTAGGAAAAAGTCATGTTCATTACAATTGATCATCATATAATACTGATGTTGCTGTGTACAGTGACATCCTGGTTCTGCTCACTTCACTTAACATCAATTCATGTAAGTCTTTCCAGGTCTCTTTAAAATCATCCTGCCAATAGTTTCTTATATAGATCAATAATATTTCATAACATTCACATACCATAATTTATTCAGCCATTCGCCAATTGAGGAGCATCTATTCAGTTTCCAGTTTCTTGCCATTATAGAAAGGGCTGCCACAAACATTTCTGCACATGTGGGTCCCTTTCCCTCCTTTAGGATCTCTTTGGGATATATGCCCAACAGAAACTGCTGCATCAAAGGGTTATGCACAGTTTGATAGCTCTTTGGGCTTAGTTCCAAATTACTCTCCAGAATGGCTGGATCCTTTCACAGCTCCACCAACAATGTATTAGCATCCCACTTTTCACATTCCCTCCAACATTCATCATTATCTTTTCCTGTCATCTTAGCCAATGTGAGAGGTGAGTAGTGGTATCATTAGAATTGTCTTAATTTGCATTTCTCTGATCTGACTTTAGAGCACCTTTTCATATGATTAGAAATGGTTTCAATTTCTTCACTGAAAATTGTGGGTTTATATCCTTTGACTATTTACCAATTTGGAGAATGAAGCCAAAGGGTTGTAATGGTAGTGTCAGGAGCAAAAGACCAGAATGATCTGAAGCTGACAAGGAGCTAAGGACAACACAGAGATTTGTTGAGTTATATTGGGGGTAAGACAAGGGTCAAAGAGGAAAACATACTACTGATTAGTGTGGATGGACTGATGCTTATGGACAAAAGAGAAAAAAAAAAGCTGAATTAGAATGTAATTTAGCTTCTGTTTTTTCTCCTAAGAACAATGCTCTTCACTCTGAGAAGCACAGAACAAAAATGGTAATCAGAGATTTGAAACCCCAGACAAATGAGAAGATTGTAAGAGGGTACCAAGATGCCCTCAATGAGCTCCAATTCTCAGGCCTGAGAGAACTCAGGCATACCAAGAAACTGAAAGAACTGGAATATATGATAACTGAATCACTGTCCATAGTCTGTAAAAAGTGAAAGAAAATGTGCCACAGGGCTAGAAAAGGGTGAAAATTGTCTCCACTTTCAAAGAAGGATAGAGAATGGAATCTAAAATTTATTAATTAATTTGCTTGGTTTTGATTTCTGGGGTAATTCATTAATTTATTATCTTTCATTTATTATTTTTTGTTTATTATCTTCCAAAAGTCCATTATAAATGGACTTTTGAAATCTAGAAAAGGAAGACATCATCACTCAAAGACAGCTTCATCAAACTATCACTTAGGCTTTATCAAGAATAGATCATATGGTGCTAATCTGCTTTCCTTTTATTTTAAGGTTATTAGGCTTATAGGTGAGGAGAATGCTATGTAAATGACTTACCTAAACTTTAGCAAAGCATTTGGAAGAGTCTTATGTTCTTCAGATAGACAAAATAAAAAAAAAAAAAAGATGGCAAAGATGAGAACATAGTTGGGTGGATTCAAAATTAGTTGAACGAATGACCCCAAAGAGTAGGCATTGATAGGTCAATGTCAACTTGAAAGGAAATGTCTAGTATAGTGATCAAACATGTCTTCTTGTTCTTGTACTATTCAAAGTTTTTAAATCAATGACATGTACAGAAGCATAGATGGCACGTCTATCAAATTTGCGAGTGATTCAATGGTAGGAGGGATAGCTAAAATCGTAGATGAGAGTTATTGAAAAAGTTCTTGATAAACTAGAGTGATGTACTGAGATTAAATAAAGATATTTGCAAAATATTCCACTTAGCTTCAAAACTTTACCAAAAATATTAGGGAAGAACAGATAGCCATCTATGAGGAAAAAAAGATCTTGTGGTTTTAGTGGTCAACAAACTCAATAGTTATTGACATTGTGATATGGCAGCCAAAAAAGTTAACGTAATGTTAGATTGCATTAATGGAAAAATAATGTCCTTGGATAGGTTATTTAAACTCCCTGGGCCTAAATTCCTTTATCTGTAAAATTAGGAGATTGGGATAATTGGCCCTTGAAGTTCAGATCTCGATTCTTGATCCTATGAGCCTATCCCTAGGGTGTGTGTGGGGAGCTGTGATGGTTCTAATTAGGTTACAGATAGAGTACTGCATTCTAGTCTGGGCTTTAGGGAAGATGTTGATAAACTCTAGAACATCCAGGGAAAGATGATCAGAAAGGTAACTGGTCTTAGGAACATGTTATATGAAGATCCGTTAAAGACAGTGGGAGGCTTTGAGCTGAATAAGAGAAGTGTAGGAGAGGGAAGAGATCATGATAGTTCACTGAGTGTTGGAGGAGCTATCTTGCTAAAGAGGGATTATCAGTGTTCTGCCTGGCCCCAGAAGGAAGAACTCTGAGGAATTGGTGGAATATTCCAAGAACCGGGTTTAGGTTTAATTACAAAGGGAAACTACTAATCACCAACACTGTCCTGTCAGAGAAGTAATGGACTTATGATGCAGAGTGACATGTTTATTTTGGAATAGGGTTGAATGTATTTTGCTGAATCATGCATAGTTGCTATGAGGGTTTTATTTTTCTTATTTTTTGTTGTTTAATTTGGTGGGGGAAAGGAATGAGGGAAAGAAGGAAGTAAGGAAAGATAAAAAAAGGAAGGAAGGAAGGAGTCAAGGAAAGGAAGGAAGGAAAGAAGGAAGGAGGGAGGGGAGGAAGAAAGGAAGGAAGAAAGGAAGGAAGGAAGGAAGGAAGAAAGGAAAGAAGGAAGGAAGGAAGGAAAAACAAGAAAAAGGGGAAAAGGAAGAAAAGAGGAAAGGAGGCTAGGGAAGGAAGGTAGGAGGGTGGGAAAGAAGGAAGAAAGGAAGCAGTTTATGCCAGGTACTGTACTGAGCACTACAGACATAAATGTAAAAAGCAAGTCAGTTTTGGACCCCAGGGAGTACATAGCCAGCCTATTAGAAGATAATATATATTGGGCAGTGGAAGCCAGGAAGGAGTATTTTTGTCCAGAATGTCAAATGCACAGTGGATGGAGTCATAAAACAACTGATTGACGTATCCTTTCTAAGTACAGTGGTATTAATTTGAGTTTCCCATGAGGTGAAGGCTGAAGGCTGGGGAGCAGGAATATGGCATGAAGATAGTCAGGGAATTAAGAACATAGTGTTTGATGCAGTGAATATACATGAAAGTCATTTTTGATGGGAATTCTCCCTCGTCGGGGAGAAGGGAAGAGGAGGGTTTAGGAAGATCAAGTCTGCTACCAGTACCTTAGTCGCTAGCCCTGGGAAATGGGTCAAGATCACAGTATGTAGATGTTTTTGTTTCAGAAGACATGTTAAGCCTTTCAGGGCCAGATTCCTCTTCTTTGGGACAAGAAATGTAGTTTCACCACCAGAGAATCCATGTGCAACTGCCCATATGCCTGGGGGGCATCTGGGAACTCTGCCAGCTTAGCAGTCTGTGAGATGGGTGGAAGAAGAATAAGATGGGGCATCAAGCTCTAAAAGCAACATTACCAATGCCATGATCTCTTTGGGAAAGATAAATGTTGGTAGGATCCCTTTTCCCAGATAACACCCCCATCAGTTAGCCCTCCTTTCAGATCCCTGAATTGCTGCTTTTCAAGGAAAAGGAAGGCACTGGGCCCGGAAGAATTGCAGCAAACACCCTTCCCTCTCGGTCATCAGAAGAAACCTTAAAAGATGGAAGAAAAGGGAAGAAGAGGAGGAGTCCTGGAGAAGAAATGAAATTTTAGGTGAAATAAGGTACAGAGTGCACTTATCTGAAAGTATCTGAAAACAGAATTCTGGCAAGCCTTGGAAGGAAAGGATGTCTCCCAGTCTGGCTCTTCCCAGCCAATAATTTAAAGTCCCAACCAGGATTTATTGGAGGCTCTCAAAGATGTACCCCAGGTCTGCCATGATCCCATATGGGAAGCCTAGAGAAAGCAATTGTTTTATGTTCTGTTCAGGACTCACTCCCCGGACTACACGCCCTCCCCATGTTCCAAGCTGACTTATTTTCAAGACAGAATCACATAGCTCGGTCTCATCTGTGTGGTGGTATGGCACAGTGGATTGAGGAAAAACCAGTTCAGATACTACTTCAACTCTGCCATTTATTATCGACCAAGTTACTTTCCCTCTAGGTCTCAGTTTCCGCATCTGTACAATTGAGAGGAAGGACCAAAGCACCTCTTCAATTCTAGATCTATGATCAGCCCTGAGCAATCTCCTAGTGACAAATTCTGGCCAGTGAGCCCTGGGTTCTGGATGCAGGTCTCGAGGCACATAGTGGTCAAAGTGAAAAAGTAAGTTAAATCAAGGGTCTCTTTAGGCAGCAGCTTCCTTTTCTTTTTGGTGACTGTCATCGGCTCTTCAAAGACCCAGGCTATTAACCTCCCATACACACTAACATCCTTCCTTTTCTCTGAGGACATTCAGAAAGCTCATTATTACTGCTAAAGTCAATGTGAAGAATAATTAACATGCGGACTTTTCAATATCTGAATAATACCAGCTTTGGCAATAATCGGAGAAAAGCAAGTTTTAGCACTTAGTAAATTTAGTTGAAAGCGATTGTTATCACTTCTACAGAGGCAAACATTATGGTAAATACACACTTTAATATTTCTTTGCCCTAATCCCTCTAAACCAAGAAGACAGGGACGTGGGATGGCAGGGTGGGGATAGGGGGAGTTTACAAGCGTGATTCATGCACAGCATGAAGAATGCTGTGCAAAGTAAAAGGATACAATAATAATAAGATGCTGAAGCCCTTTTACTTCCCCATTTCTCTTTTCTCTTGGCAATATCACAGTTGCTACCTGATACCTTCTAGATATTTAAAGAGGCCTAGGGAACCGAATGCATTTATGCCCTCTCTTATTGATCTTTTCTCTATCTTTGCCTAGATATCTCTCTATGTCCATGCTCTCATACTCCTCCAGGTGCCAGTTGTCCCAGAGATTCCATCTCCCCTTCTCCAGGAAAAAATTAAACTTCCAAGCATTAAATTCTTAGGTTTTATTCAATGTTAAGTCCTCATCTCCCTTCACCAATTATCTTTCTTCACCCATAGAAACATTCATTAGTGGAACTCTTTCTACCTCCAAAGTAAAGTCTCCTTTCCCCCACTTTTTAAATCCTTTCTACATCTCTTCCCCCATTACTCTGTTGCTTCTTCTCTTTCTGAAACCATAGAATTATCTTTTGCTCATTTCTAGCCCTTGATTTGATGCTGTATCTCAACAAGTGTGGAATCATTTTCCTTTATTTTGCACTGTTTACCAGATCTGAAAGAGGCTACATTTCCTTCTGATGCTATTGTTTTTTCTCTTGATTTATCTGTGTATGATTAAGGACTTTAAGTTTTCTGCTTCCTGAAATCTTTGGCACTTTCATTCTCTCCTTCCCTCTTTATTTTTCTTATTATTCAATTTCTGACTCTCTCCCCTGTGGTTATGATTTCAGAACTGGGACTGGATCTCAAAGTATCCCAGCCTCCTCCCCACTGGGCAATTTGTGGTTCACCAGCCTTGTTGTCCACCCCAAGTGATTTTTAAATAATCAGAACTGGTTCTACTTGGATACTGTGCTCTTGCTAGAGTGTTACATAGCCCCTCACATGCACAGTGTGTTCTTTACATGCACATGTACATGCATTCTCTGTTCCTTAGT
This sequence comes from Sarcophilus harrisii, assembly GCF_902635505.1. Taxonomy (NCBI): domain Eukaryota; kingdom Metazoa; phylum Chordata; class Mammalia; order Dasyuromorphia; family Dasyuridae; genus Sarcophilus; species Sarcophilus harrisii. The sequence goes on along the minus strand of NC_045426.1, from coordinate 8,074,505 downwards.
TCTCTGGAGCAGCAGAAAAAGCTGATTTCCCCAGCAACAGAAGTTAAGAGCTTTACAATGCTGGTAAAAAGCTTTCCTGGTAAGCTTTTGTTCCTGAAAAACTGTGGCAAAATTGGCCATCGAGGCTGGAACAAATTTTAGCACCTCAGTATGGCACTGGAAAGGAGGGGGAACTGGAGTACAGAGGTGACTTTTAATGTGTGCCTTTGTCATATCCTGCATCTGCTAGAACAACCTTACTGCCATAGCATGGGAAGTAGGGAAGAGATGCTGAGTGAGTTCAGGGTCAGTGAGCATCAGTTCCTAGGTTTGGGTTTTTTATTTTTACATTCTCTTGAATTCTGAGAATTTAAGATCTTGTAGACAGCTAAAGTTGTTTTATCTTTTGCATATAAATTCTGCTTTGGAGAGACTTGAAGAAATACAGAAAAACTGTCTAGTTCACCATCGTAGACATGTTATTTTATCTTTTTATTATCAACTAATCACTGTAACACCTTGCTGCCATTGAATTCAGAATAAGGATCCAAAAGAAAATACAATGGATAGAATGATGGTTCCAAAAAAAGGTAAGATTGAATTAGAATTCATGTTAAGTCCTACAATAAAACTAAACAAAAAATTGCATTGAGTACAGGACATGGAGATGGCTTAATAGCCGTTCTTGGGGAAAAAAAGATTGGGTATTTTAGTTGATTATTCATTTAGTATGATGACTGAAAAAAGAATGCATTTTTAAGTCCTTCTTTTTCCTTCCTTTCTGTTTCCTTATAAAGCCTTTTCTCATTAAGTAATCCAAACCCTTTTCCCCATCTTCTTCTTAGTGCTCTATCATTCCTGAAATTACTTTATATCCACTTATTTTGACATGTATACATTATTACCTCCTCCCCTCAATGGAATATATGTTTCGTGAAGGTAAGAGATACATACTATTTGTATCTCCAGTGCTTGGGTACTTAATGAATATGTATTGAACAGTACAGGGATCATTAACCCATTTTAGAGATGAAGAAACTGAGACACATTTTTTAAAAAATGACTTAACCACACAACTAATATGTAGCAGAATCAGAACTCAAAACTTAATGCATTAACACCAAGTTCATTTGCCAGTCATAATTTCTACATTTTTCTACATTTCTGTTTCTACATTGCCAATCATAATAGAAGAGATTTTCTTTTACAGCCTCTTTTTGAATTCAAGAAATTGGTCTTAGACTGTCTCTAACAGATGGTCATCTATACTTGGTTTCTAGATCAGTGCCTTCTGAGAAAGCTCATTATCTTGATGGACAGCTCTGATTATTTTTTAAAAAAATATCTTTCTTAATTTGAGAGAAGCTGCCATGTTCTGCCCTCTGAGTCATTCACAATATTTACTCTTACTATTTTTATTGCGGGAGAGAGAGAGAGACAGACGGAGACAGAGACAGATAGACACTGTGGCCAATCTGTGTGGGTAAAGTTTTCTTCCTGAAACTTTCTATGCTGATTAATTCCAGCTTTGGCTCCCTCAGAGTGCTGGTTTAAGAATAAAAAATGGCTGAATTTGAATTCTGTCTCATTTACTGACTATGAGATTATGGCAGAAGTCACAACTTCTCAGAGCCTCAATTTCCTCATCAATAAGAAGTTAATGAATACTATTGGCACAATCTTGCCTAGCTACTAGGTACTGAATTTGAATCCAGCCTCAGGTACTTACTTAATTATATGACTGGAAAATCAGTTAAACCTTCTGCAGATCAGTTTCTTCCTTTTAGAAATTGGGACCTTAATAATATCTATCTCATAGAGTTATGAGGTAATATGTAAAATACTTGCAAACTTCAAAGGGTTACATAAATTGTAGCAATTATCATTATTTTCTTCATGGAGGTATTGTGAGAAAGGCACAGTAAAAATTTTAAGGCTCTCTATAAATGTGGAATATAATTATTATGTCTGCAAGACATGAGGAGTAGGTTAGGAGTGAGATATATGAACACTGTATTTGTCCTTGTAGGTTATGTGTGTCTACGTGTGGCTGATAGGGAAGCAATTTTAAATATCTCTAGACTGATTTCCCATTCCCACCCCTTTTATCCAAAAGAAACTGATTCCTGTCAAAGGGGAACCAAGAATTATATCCAACTTCTTTCTTAAATAGCATTAGTTTAGGGGAAACAATTTTTAAATTCAACATTCCTGATCACTATTCCTTAAAGGAAAAGGATTGCTCCTCTATTGACTGATCTATAATGAACACACATATAAAATAGGTAATAGGGCCATTTATCCAATTCTGGAGCAAAATAAGGAGTGGAGAAAGTACATACAGGAGAATGCATACCAGATAATACACAGCATAAATAAACTGTCCCATTAGGAGTGAGATAACTCAACTCAACCAAGAGAGAGAGAGAGAGAGAATATTAGAACCCAGGGAAAATTCTCTATCTCTGAGGATCTAAGAAATTAGGGATATGATCCATGTGCTGGGGTTTCTACATATGCTGAGTCTTTCTCTCCCTTAAAGGACTTGAAGGGAGTCCTTTTTTAAACATCTCATTTAAACTAGAAGCCAGAAGACCAAGATTTCTCCCAAGCTCTCCCCGACTCTCCCTCTTACATAGGTGCAGAGCACTGGGTAAACCATCTCCACCAATAAGGAGAGCTTGCAAATGTGCTTTGAGTCACCCATTATATGTCAATATCTTTCTGCCCCAACTTTTTCATCTTTAAAAATGGGCTAATAAATTTTACATTTCTCTACTTGATTAGTGAATAAACAAATTAGAGAGTAGACCTGAAATCATTTAGCAACAGTTTAGCTAGTCATAGGAGAAACTTTAAAGATCAGAACAATCCACTTATAAATTTCTATAATTCTTTGACATATTTAATAAAGGTCATTTAAATTCACTGATTTCTTTGACTTCCACATTTCCCTTTAGAGGTAGGGAAGTTGTCACTGCACAGTTAGTTTTATGTACCTTTGTGCTGTTCATTGTTTTCCCGTATCCAGCCTTGAGAATGTGGTAAAGACTAAGGACTTACAAAGTGTGTGTGTGTGTGTGTGTGTGTGTGTGTGTGTGTGTGTGTGTATTATGAAATTCACTACACTGGTTCCCATTAACAATCAACAAGTGCTAATAAGAGTCTCCTATGTTCCAGGCACCATGCTCCAGGCAACAATTAACCATCACATTGATCACGATGACTAAAGGGAGATTTCCAGCAGAAAATACGAGGCAGTCTGGCCGAAACAAATAACAGGATATTTGAAATTAGAGGGCCAGAATGTGAATCCCAACTTTGTAATCCTGTATCTTGTTTTGTCTATAGTGGCTTGTATATTGTCTCTCCCATTGAGACCAGGGATTGTCTTTGTATCTCCCGTGCTTATTGACTGATTGACTTATTGATTGATTGACTGAGCAAGTGCCCTTAACTCTTGGGGTTTGTTTTTCCAATCAGTGAAATGAGGGATTTGGCATTTTTGATCTTGTTCTAAAGTTTCTTCCGGCTCCTCATTCTCTAATCTAGACTGTAGACTAATGAGACTCAGTTGACAAGGAAAACGTTGACAGGAAAAAAGGCTAATTGCTCTTTGGATGGAAAATTTCAGACTCATTATAAAGCATAGTCAAGTCAGCTGCCATTTCTCTTTGGGGTGAGTTTCATAGGTGCCAACAACAAGAATAAAGGAATTATTTGTGAAAGACAAGAAGCCTATGGTTATTCCCATCACAGTCCAGGACACCTTCCTCCCACCACTACTTTCTCAGCTTCCTCCTTAGAGTTTAATCACTCATGTTGCTCAAAGGTCACAGTTCCTGGCAGTTGCTTCAAGGACATGCCCAATAAGGGACAGGGAGAAGAGCACAGATTCTACAGAGAACTGGAGTTCAATTCCGGCCTGTGATCTTGAACTTCCTTACCTTTAAAATAAGGGAATTGGGCAAGATGTTCTCTGAGGTCCCTTCCAGTTCTGAATAGATGATCCTTTCTCTTAAATTTTCTATCATCCACTGTTTTCATAACTTTTAACAATCCCTTACCCTCTCCAAGCCTCAGATTCCTTATCTATAAAAGGGATGACTAGAAATCTTTGCCAGCTTTAGATCTGCCTTGATCTCTTTAACTTTCCTTATCAGAGTCTTACCTCCCATCTGCTCTTCTGTAATGAAAATCCATCAGGAATGATCTTGGGCAAAACGGTGAAGTAATGAAAGTTGGTTTTGGAAACATATTCCTATGGCTCTTCTCATTAAGAAATTGTCCATTTAGGCTTGAAAGGTGGCTTCTAGGATCTACAAAATTTAGGAAAATATGATTTAGAAGTGATAGGAGGGAGTTCAGAGATGACTGAGTTCAATGTTCTCTATCTCTACCATTCTTTGTACTGTCTACCAAAGTCGGACACTGGTTCTCATCCTTCTGCTCTCTGTTAACCTTGACCCTCCTTGACCCTACCTGAGCCAACCACTGCTCCCTTTAGAAGGCTCTTTCTCAACTTCCTCTTTTTCCCCAAAACGTATATTTCCAATTTCTCTTTCCCCATGAAGTCTGTTCACGGCTCTCTCAATTTAGTAGTCTGTGGGCAACTGTGCCCATAGTATGAAAATCAAGGAATTTATACTTTAAGAAGACTTAGCCACATGAAGGAAGACTCGTGTTCTACAGAAAGTTCCTCAGATTCAAGGATATAGATCTCAGTGGGATGTTAGAGATAATGACTGACATAATTAGGTAGCACCATGGATAGCGCATTGGATCTGGAGTCAGGAAGACTTGAATTCAACTTGCCTCAGACACTAGTTTCTCATCCATAAAATGAGCTGAAAAAGGAAATGGCAAACTAAACTTTAGTGCAGAGAGCGCAATCCCATTGGCTCACCACAGTGTTCAAATGCCAAATGTACGCTTGCCAGAATTATATATATATATATATATATATATATATATATATATTATGGAAAATTCTCACAGGGCAAAAACTCACAAGGTGGTCAGAAAAAGGGATACAAGGACACACTCAAGATCTCTCTTAACAACTTCAGAATTGATTGTATGACAAGAGAGAACCTGGAAAAGGACATCCATCATGGCGTGCCCTGACCAGAATTTGTGCTCTATGAATTGAAGTAGCTCAGAAGAAATGTGAGATGTGCCAAGTTAGAGAGTCCCCTCCAAATGTTCATAGGGACTATCTGTATATGACCTGTGGCAGAGCACTCCAAGCTCACATTGATCTAATCAGCCACAGTCGGACACACTATAACTTGACTCTAACCTAGTGATGTCATTTTGGTCCTCTTCCAGAATGAGGGACAATGAACTGACCTCATAGGAGCTATACATATTTGCATTGTTACAATCTCAAGAACAGTTATAGAATCTGGAAATATTTACCTTGTAAAATCTAGATCACCTGTTCCATAAAGAGACCTGACACTAGGCAGAGTACACTTGCATAAGAAACACCACTAGCACACAAGGGGGACCTGGGAAGAGGGGGCAGGGAAAGGATAAAAAAAAATGACAACCAATTGGAAACAGTTCACTCTTCACTCAATTCCCCCATCCCTGCCTTGGAATTAGCTTTTGAAGGGACTCCAGCAGCACACAAGAGTACTTTTTCCTGTGGTGAAGCCCAAGTTTAACGAGGCAGAGCTATAAAGAGAAGGTCAATGTAAAATGAGGGAACCAAGACCCCACATTCAGCACTTGGTGCTACCTTGTTTTCTTGAAGCTCACTGTTCTCAGGAGAGGGTCCCAAGGTAGTCCAAATTTTCTGAATGGGATTAATAGGAATGTAACTGCCAGATGCATTGACTTTGTAGGTGAAGAAAAAAAATACCCTTTGACTAAGCTTCCAAATGGGAGCTACAGAGAATGGAATTTCCAGGATAACTCTCCAGGCTGGGAGGTAAAAAACAGATTTTAATGCTCAGAGCTTTTCTATCATTAGGAGGGGCTGAAGCTGAAGACTGAAGGGGATTGACTGCCAATGTCTATATTAAATGCAAGAATCATCTTAAATTATTTAATCTGATTAAATGCTTATTTATAAGTGATCTGGAAAGCAATGAATCAATGAAGTCCTAAAATATGGGAGAATGATGGGAAAGTTTTCCTGATTGTAATGCAATAATCAGATTGGTGGAGATAACCACCTATAATCTTAGAAATATATGACTCTCTATCTCTAGAGGGACAAAGCCAAGAACTGACTGACAGCCTGTTGTTTTAAAAGCAGAAGGTAAACTCCTTGAGGGCAGAGTGTTTTTCCCCCACTTTGTACTCCTTTTCTCAAGAGCAGTGCCTGGCACTTGGGTAGTATTTAATGTTTGTGGAATTGAATTGAAAGAGCCATAGAGTTTGGTGCTTCTCCCAGAGTGCCCTCTGGTGTCCGGTAGTACACAGAACAGGTAGGGTTTAGTATTTTTATAGTTTTATTCCTAAGAACCTTGCTGGAATAGAACAAAGTACTGGTTATCAAGCTCTTTATGCTTCAAACAGAAGAATGAAGGAGACATAATAAATATTTTTAAATATGTGAAATATACAACAGCAAGTGAAAAGGTAGAGCCATTCTATTTAAGCTAGACGACAAAATTAGTGCCTACTACAGACAAGAAATTAGGCAATATCCTGGGAATACCAAAAAAAAAATCAAATGACACAGTACCTGCCTTAAAGGAGCACACTCTCTAAGGGAAGACTAAATGGTAGAAAATCTAGAGAGACAAATTTTCTCTCAATGTAAGTTCTTCCAAATTGGGATGGGTACCCTTCTGAGACAATGAGTCCTCCGTCACCAGAAAAAAAATATTTAAGGAAGTACTGAAGGACTAATTTTAGGGATATTTTCATTAGGACAGATGAGACTAGCTCAAAGAAGACACAAATACCAAATAGTCAGTGGAGAGAAAATAGGAAGAAATAATAAAGAGGAAAAGCTTGGGGAATTGCTGTCACTGATTTTTTTCAGATCTTGAAGATAATTGCTAAGATAATTACTTTATTGAGGCATTTCTGAGTTTGGGTTATAATTTTGTCTTTTTTAAGAGTCAATCAAAACTATGAGCACAAAAAAGCAAGACTGACTGCAAGAGAAATGGAGGCAGTCCTCTCCATACATATGTTTATTGGTGAGTTCAAAGTGTTTCTTGAAGGAATATAAAAATGGTTTAGGTAGAAGAGAAAAAGAAAAAGACATCTAGAAATCAAATCAGAGACTCCATTGCAGAGTTTCATAGTAGGAAGGGACCTCATAGATGAAACTTCACTTGTATAAACGATGTATCGGATAAGTGTTGGTGTAGCTTTTTGTTGAAACTCTCAAGTGAAGGGAAAATGTCTTCCTGACATTAAGCCCAAATTTCCCTCTTTGCATCCAGCTTTTATTCATTGTTCCCTTTTCTGCTCTGTTGGGTTAAATATTAAAGTCAGTTATGATGCTTGCTCTAACGCCAATCCTGATTCTTCTTCTCTTCAAAATTCCTAATTTTGAGACCCATGATCATCCTGAGCTCCCTTTTCTGAATGTTTTCCAATCCATTAATACAGTGTTCCTAAAATGTGATCTCTAAAATTAAATATGATTTTCATATTGAAAATATGACCAGGACACAGAGTAATACAAGGCTATCACCTTTCTTTATCATAAATATGATGCCTTTCTTGAGAAAATCCAAGTTTTCATTAGCTTTTTTGACTGACATCCCACACTGTAGTCTGAAATTAAGCTTGAGATCCACTAAAATCCTGGATTTTTTTTATTACTGCTTACCCGTACCTTCCTCATTTTGTATTTGTGGATTGATTTTTTGAACCTTACGTGAAAGTCTTCACATTTATGCCTGTTAAATTGCATATTCTTGTTGTCAGCTCAATATCTTACCTGGTGAAGATCTTTCGACTTCTGAATCTGCTATCCAATGTATAGTCAAGCATTTCAGGTTTGTGCCACCTGTAAATTTGATAACTATGCTCTCTGTGCCTTCTTCTAAGAAATTCACAGGTTTTAATGATCAAAAGGCCAAGCCCAGAATCCTGGTGTGCAACTCTGGAAACTTTTTTTTATGTTGACATTGAATCATCAAGGATTACTCTTTACAAATGGACACTCAAACTGTTTCAACAATCAGCAAAACTGAATTGTTATCTTCTCTCCATCTTTCCCATAAAATAATAAGGCAAACTTTGCATAATACTTTACTAGAATATATATATATTATATCTAAGAAGACAGCTAAGTGGTACAGCCTCTGACCCCAAAGGCAAAAACTCAAATTCAAATCCTGTCTCAGATATTTCCTGGATTGCTGCTTTGGGTAAATCACATAATCTCCTTGTGCCCAGTTTCCTCATATGTAAAATGATGTAATAGCATCTACTTCCCAAGGCTGTTCTGAGGCTCAAATGAGATTGTGTATTAATAAACTTTGAAAACTTGGAAGTGTTATTATCATTATTATTTTATACTCCAGATCTTTTTGTGCCTCAGTTTCCTCATATGTAAAATGATGCCATAGCACCTACTTCACAAGGTTGTTCTGAGACTCAAATTTGAAAACTTGAAAAGTGTTATTATTGTTGTTGTTATTTCCTACTCGAGATCCATGAGCTTAATAGCCTTTGATATTTAATATGGTAATAAAATTATTCTGACCTTGATAAGATGATATTACCTCTCTGGAACCTCCCTTTCTAGATCTTCATTAATCACCACTTTAATAATCTCTTCTAAAATTTTTCCAGGAATGATTTCCCCTTGACCTGTAATCTTCAGTCTCCACTTTTTTCCTTCTTTTGATATCTGGGACATTTGCCCTTCTCTAATCCTTCCATGCCTTCCTTGACATGGTTAACAAATTCATAAATATGAAAAATATGCTCATTTGGCAGTGTCTGTATGTCTGTTAATACAAATGAGAAAAGGGTTCCTTTATCTTCCTCAATTCCTATTTTGCACTGAATACAATATCTTCATTTAGCATAGATGATGTTTAGGAAATAGTCTGCATAGAAACAGTCTTACCACCAGTTTTTGCTTTCATGGGAATTGTGTTGATTTTCTTGGTCGTCAGGGGGAAAACTCTGTTTGTAGCTAAAAATGTTTCTTCTTCCCTAGCTAGCCAGTTTCAGAGTTTTTCTCTGCATAGTTTAGCAGTGGCTACAGCCTGGTTAAGAAGCTAGAGTCCCTAAATCTCAGATTGTGGAAAGGGATTTTAGATGTGATCTAATCCCCCTATAATGTCTCTGACAAGTGGTCTTCTAGACTGTGCTGGAAAGTTTCCAATTTAGGGGAAGCCATTGCTTCCTGAGACCACTCATTCTATTTTTGAAAGACTCTAATTAGGGATTCTGTTCTTTTATCAGATTTTAATCTTTTTCACAATTTTTACCAAACCAATTCAAATTCTCTGACTTCACATTTAGCAGCCTTTTCATTACAGTACTCCAATGTCTCCAGTTGCCCTGGGGCTCTTTCAAACTCTGATTTTCTGACCTCCGGACCCAGGGAGTATACTCTGGCTCTCCATTGGCCGATCTTCCCTTTGGGGGTGAGCATCCTAGGCATGAGGGACACCAAGGAAAAGGCATAACATCAGAGCTTAGAGCACCAACAAGAAGACTGATCTGGCTGGATAGTACAGGATGTGGAAGGGAATAAAATGTAAGATACTAGAAAGAAAGCTAGCAGGTTATAAAGGGCTTTAAATGCCAGAGGACTTTCTATTTAATTCTAAAGATAATAAGGGGCTATTTATTGAGTTTATTGAGTAAAGATGGGAGGATAGTGATGTGGTCAGACTTGCAGTATAAGAAAAGCAGTTTGGCAGCTGAATGGGAAATGTTCTGAAGTGGAGAGAGACTTGAGGCAAAAGAGCCAATCAGCAGGTGATACAATGGTCTAAACTTGAGATGATGAGGAGGACCTGTACCAAGCCACCATGGTGGCAGCAGTATGAATGGGAAGAAGGTGATATATCTAAGAGTTCTTCCAAAAGTAGACAGAACAAGTCTTGACAATAGATGGAATACTTGGTCTAAGTGTAAGTGATTCCTCACTTACACTCCATAGCACTGATATTGCAAGCTTGGATGACTGAATGGTGACCTTGATTGTAATAAGAAAAGTGGGGAAAAGGGAATATTTAAAGGGAAAGATGATTTTCTTTGGGCCTCTTTGAATTTGCTATCCTTCTGGGATGTCCAATTCAAAGAATACAAATGTCACTTGGTTATGTAAAATTAGAGTTCAGGAGAGATTAGGGATAGATATGTAGCCCAGAGAATGATCTGGGAAAAATAGTACCTATCAAAGTTGAGGAGATGACTATGTGAGATAGGATAGGGGAGGAGAGAAGAGAACCCAGAAGAAGTTCTGGAGGAACCCACAGTCAGTGGACACGAGCTGGAGAAAGATCCAGCAAACAAAACAGAAAAAACAGACAGAGAATAACCAACACAAAACAATGTCCTGACAGTCCAGAGAAGACAGAGTGTCCAGGAGGAAAAAGTATCTAACAATATCAAAAGCTGCAGAGGACTTAAGGAGGATGAAATTAAGGATGGAGTAGAGATTTGAACTCCTGCTTCTTATATTTGCTAGCAGTGTGATCTTGGGCAAGTCAACTAATCTCTTTGGATTTCAATTTATTTATCTAAAATGAAAGGATTGAATTTTCTAATTTTTAAGGTTCCTTCCAGCTCCAAATATGTGATCCTATGAACTTGAGTCTCTTTGATTTTCAGCCCCGGGCTATTTCTAGATTTGATGAGAGTTTCATTTTTCAATGAACAATTGTTCATCAAGCATATTATATATTCCCAGTCCTGTACTGAACTGCCACTTTGGGAGAGGGGGGATGCCAAAAAAAAAGAAAGAAAAGAAAAAGAAATAGAAGATGAACTCCTGCCCTCAGGGAGCATCCACTCTTGTTAGAGACAAGACATACTTGCTCACAACTGCTCAGAGGACATACAATGGCTTTGGGAATTCTGAGAGGACTAATTACAGTAGGAGTTTGGGAAAAGGAAAGATAGAAGGATGAGGCAGAAGTGTCAGATGTTAACTGGGCAGCAGAGAGAGACCGGGATTCTGAAGATCAAGAGCAACTTTGAACAACTTTCTCTTTTTTTCCTTTTATATGTGTCACCTTACTACCACATTCTCCATCCCCTTAGGGAAGCCAAATGGAGAAGGAAATAAGGCAAAATCTAATTACACGAAGAGTGGAATTTCTCTAGCCATATATTGGTGCAAGTGGTCTTTCAAAGCTGCAGACTGTTGTCTCCCATGGAGTTGTAATTAGCAATTTTTTACACTTTAGTTAAGCCCAAAACATAGAAGCATGAAATATGTCCTCAAATGCTACTAGGAAACCTGTCATAAGTGGGCAAGGGAAGTACTCATGTAACATTGTCACTAGCGCTATTTTACTACTTGTTTTAGGTATCAAACTCAGGTTCCTACAAGTTCTGCAGGTGGTCTCTTTATTTCATAAACCCAGAGCAAAGCCCAAGTCATCACATGAGAGTTACAGCTTTGATTCCCAGGGAAGAATGCCCTCTTTGTGGACAGAGCAAAGGGTTTGGAAGCAGCAAGGTCCCTAACTTGGTAGTGATATGGCCTTATGTGAGTCATATAACCATTCTGAGCCTCGAATCCTTATCTGGGAAATGAGTTATTAAACTATTATTTGTCTCCGGGAGTCATATGAGATACTGCACGTGGAAATAATGTGCAATGTAACTTTGAATTATGCTAATTCCAGTCAAAAGCAAGGACTAGAACTATGGAATAGTGACAAGAAGAAAACCATAATCAATAAAAAGGTCAATATTTATTTGTGTTATTTTGGGAGGGAGAATGTTTCAAAGTATTCTATTAGAATGTTTCCCAGAAACCTGGCATTTAGTTGGGTATAGGGGGTGTGTGAGGGAGGAGGGTGGGAAATCCATAAGAAATTTATAATTTAATTTTCAGAGAATAGGAAGGGAATAGAGACACTGAAGACAGTTATTGAAAATCCCATCAGGGAGTTTGCAGATGGGGCTGCAAAGGCTAAACCACCAGGACGTCAGCTTTATCCAATATTTCCCAAACATATCAGATGTGTCATGAATAAGGAGATTTGCATAAAAATGCACATGTCAGAGTGTGTGAGACACATCTTCATCTCCTCCCCATTCAGTTTTGACACTACTCTTTCAGTAAAAGTGATTACACTGAAATTTTCTCCAAATGGGGCCATGGGAATTACATGGTAAGAATGGTAATTTTGCCAGCTATGACTGCAAACTACAAAGAAAAGGGATTGTTTTTACTACCCTGCCTGAAGGTAGAGGTTCTCACTTTTCTTGGTCATGTTAGTGATTATTTTACCTCATTGGAGGACTTTATTTATTGAAAGAGTCTGCTAAGAGCATCTCGGTGGTAATACAATGGTTAGAGTGCTGAGCGTAAGTCAGGAAGACTCCCTCAACTCTGACCCCATACACCTACTAGTTGTGTGACCTTGAAAAAGTCAGTTAACGTCATTTGCTTCAGTTTTCATGTCAAATGAGTTTCCCCCTTTTGATCTGATTTGTGTGTGTGTGTGTGTGTGTGTGTGTGTGTGTGTGTAGCATGACAAATATGGAAACATGTTTAAGAGAATTGCATATGTTTAACGTATATTGGATTGCTTCCTATCTTGGGGAAAGGGGAGGGGAAAACAGAGAACATAAAGTTTTGCAAAGACACATATTAAAAATTATCTTTGCATGTATTTGGAAAGATAAAACAATATTTTAAAATTTTAAAGAAAATTAAAAGGTAAAAAAAATGAGCTGGAGAAGGAAATGGGAAACTAATTCATATCTTTGCCAAGAAAACTCCAAAGAAGGTCATAAAGTTGAACACCATGAACTTGACTGTAAACAACAAAAAGTATTGGTTAATGTGAAGAGCTGTCCACCCCCCAGGTCCTGAAGACTCATTCTCTGTTAACTCTGTCCCAGTAAGAGAAACTTACTGCGATCATCTACTGACCCTTTTTCTAGTAGTGATTCTACTGTATCAGAGGGGTGTATAAGGGGAGAGACAGAAAAAGAAGGAATGAGGGAGGGAGGGAGGAAAGGAGGGAGGAAAGGAGATAGAAAGACAGAGGAACAGAGAGACAGAGACCGAGGAGATATATAGTTATATATATATATATACCATCATACTCATACACCCAAAATTCAAACAGTCTACACAACTAATATAAAATCTGTTGGATCTAATGTCCAAGAGTTTAACTTTCTTTACTGAATTTATTGAATTTCTTCACTGAATTTCAATTTTCTGATTTTCTTCATTTATGAGATAGCCTAGTGGAGAGTTTATTCATTGCATATAAAAGGCCCTGGATTTAATCTCCTGTCATAATTATGCACTATTTATTTATTTTTAAACTTAATTTTATTTTTCCATTAGTGAAAAATGAACCCTTTCTCCCATTCACCTTTCACTTCACATTGAAAAAGAAAGAAAACCAAAACTTGTGACAAATATCCATCGTCGAATAAAACTAATTCCTTTCACTATGGTAAGGTTTCAAAATAAATCTTCTGAAATTGTGGTTGGTTATTGTATTGTTAAGTCTTTCAAAGTCATTTATCTCTACAATACTGGTGTCTGTATACATTATTCTTCCAATTCTACACATTTTTGTGCTTTTAAATTTTTTATTAATAGCTTTTTTATTTTTAAAATATATGAAAAAATAGTTTTTCAACATTCACCTTTGCAAAATCTTGTGTTCCAAATTTTTCTCCCTCCCTTCCCTCTGCTCCCTCCCCTAGACAGCAAGTAATCCAATATAAATTAAACATGTGCAATATATTTCTAAACATATTTCCACATTAATCATGATGCACAAGAGAAATCATTCGATCCCCATATTCCTCTTTCTGGATGCACATGGCTCTATCACAAATCTACCGGAATTTGCCTATGATTCTACAGATCTTACTCTGTCTTAGTTCACACTTCTTCCCAGTTTTGTCTGAAACTATCTCCTTTATCCTTTTTAGACTAGAAGAGTATTCCATCACCCTCATACACCCACAATTTCTTTAGCCTCTTAAATTTGTATGAGCAAATGACCCATTTTCCTTCCTCTCTTTCCAGTTCACTGCCATCAAAAAGACTTGCTATAAATATTTGTCTATAAGCATGATTTTTTTTTTGTTCAGTTCTTTCAGTCATACATGACTCTTTTTTTCCCAGATAGATGGTGTAGTGGATAGACCACCAGGCCTAGAGTCAGGAAAACTTGAGGCCTTACACATTTACTAGCTTTATGACCCTGAACAAATCACTTAAATGTGTTTGCCTTCATTTCTTCATCTGCAAAAATAAGCTGGAGAAAGAAATGCAAATGATTCCAATATCTTTGCCAAGAAAATCTCAAATGAAGTTTCAAAGTGTCAGACACAAACTGAAATGACTGAACAATAACAAATGTGTAGTTTTCCTCTTTCTTTGATTTATTTGGAGCATTTAACTAGTAGTGGTTTTACACAGTCAGAAACCTTGCATAGTTTAGTGACTTTTCACACATATTTCAAAATTGCTTTCTAAAATGATTCGACCAGTTTATAGCTGCTCTACCAATAGTGCATTAATGTGGCTGCATTCATATGCTCCACTCTAACATGCCATTTGTCTTTTTTTATAATCTGATGAATATGAGGTGGAAACTTGGAGTTGCTTTAATTTGTATTTCTGTAATAATTACTGCTTTAGAGTATTTTTCATGTAGCTATTGATAGCTTGAATTTTTTCTCTGAAAATTGCCTCCTATCATTATACACAACAACAAGACGATACAATGATCAATTCTGATGGACGTGGCTCTCGTCAACAATGAGATAATTCAAATTGTTCAGTGATGAAGAGAGCCATCTACACTCTGAGAGAGAATTGTGAGAACTATGTATGGAGCACAACATAGCATTTTCATTCTTTCTGTTGTTTGCTTGCATTTGGTTTTCTTTCTCAGGTTTTTTTTTCCCTTCTTGATCCATTTTTTCTTGTGCAGCAAGATAACTGTATAAATATGTGTACATATATTGGATTTAACATATATTTTAAACATATTAAACATGTATTGGACTACCTGCCATCTAGGGGAGGGGGTGGGGGAAAGAAGGGAACATTTGGAACAGAAAGTTTTGTAAGGGTCAATGCAGAAAAATTACCCATCATATGTTTTGCAAATAAAAAGCTTTAATAAAATAAAATAAAAATAAATTTAAAAAGAAAATTGCCTCTCCTGTCCTTTGACCATTTATCAATTGGGGAATGTCTCTTATCCTTAGAGATTTGAATCAGTTTCCTAGATATTTTAGAAATGAAATTTTGTCAAAGAACCATATTGCATTTATTTATTTTTCTTTTAATTTTATCTGACTCGATCTTGTATGAGCAAAAATGTGTTACTTTTATATAATCAAAATGGATCTGTGATACTCTTTTATTGATTTAAAAGGTAATTTATTCCTTGCTTCTCTAACTTATTTATGATCTCTCTTGTTCTCCTTTGTGTCTAGATCACATACTCATTAGGGACATTCTTGGTTGCCATATGTATACATATACATAGCTTCTGTCCAATTGCCTTCTGCTATTGCCAGTAATTTTTGTCAAATAGTACATTTTTAATTCCAATAGCTAGGATCTTTGAATTTATCAGTCACTATACTACTGTGCTCCTTTGATTTCTACATATTATATACTTAATCAATTGTACTGTTCTATCTTTATATTTTTGCCTAGTCAAATTGTTTTGATGATTACTATTTTGTAGTATAGTTTGAAATCCAGTATGTCTACAACCTCTTTCTTGCTACTTTTTCATTTTTCCCTTGGAATTTTGACATTTTGTTCCTCCAGATGAATTTTTTTAGCAATAAAATTAAGCCTTTAGTTGTTTGATTAATATGGTACTGAATAAGTAAATTAATTGAATGTAACATTGTTGTTTTAATTATATTGGTTCTTATATTGGTTAATATTATTATATTGGTTCAACCTACCTATGAACAACCAATTTTTCTCCAATTATTTAGATATCTTTATGTGTGTAAAGAGTATTTTGTAGTTGTATTCATATAGTTCCTGTATGCATCCTTCCCAGGTAGATTCCCAAATATTTTATACATTTTATAGTCATTTTAAGGGAATTTCTCTTTTGATTGCTTCCTTTTGGATTGTGTTGGTAACATACTGAAGTATTGGCAATTTATGTGGGTATATTTTATATACTACAACTTTGCTGAACTTGTTTCTATTAATTTTAGTTGATTAAAGTTCTTTAAGTAAGCAAACCATCACATCTTCTGTAAAACATAATAACTTCGTTTCCTCTTTGCCCCTTAACAAAAGGCAGCTAGGTGTTTCAGTGGTTAGAGTGTGAGACCTGGACTCAGGTTGATGAGTTCAAATCCAGCCTTAGATAGATACTATCCATGTAACCCTGGGTAAATCAATTAACTTATGTTTCAATTGCCTCATTTACACTTGAAATAGGCATAGTAACAACATTCATATCCCAGGTTCTTTATGAGGATCAAATGAGATAATATTTGTAAAATGCCTAGGACAGTGCCTGGTACATAGTAGGTACTCAATAAATGATTTTTTCTCCTTCCTTCCAATATTTATTCCTTAATCTTCTTTTTCTTGTCTGTCTCATTGATACAACTAAACTTTCTAGCTCTAAATGAAATAGTAATGGTGTCAATGGATGTCATTGTTTAACCCTAATCAACTGGTTGAATTGAAGTAGGACTTTTTGGGGAAGTAGGGAGAGTCTGGATGTGATTTTATCTATAGAAGTGGAGACTACATTCACTAATGCTAATTAATATGCTGACTCTGAAGCTGGATCTCTATTCACTTTCAAACAATTTTATGCATGAAGAATAATAATGATGGCTCATGTAGTATTGTAAGGTTTGCAAATAATCGGTTTCTAATACATACACACACATGCACACACACACACACACACACACACACACACATATATACAGACACATAGATACATGCATAGGGCCTCCCAGCATTAAGTAATAGACTATTAATTCAGTGACTACAAAATGTTATTCAAATGTTGAGGGCAACAGAATTCTTGTCAATGCAGTGACCCATCTTGACTTCCAAGGACTGACAACGAAACACCTGTGTTCTCTGAGCAGAGAGGTGACATATGATATGTTTGGAATAAGTTACACATTCTCAAATGATCACTTCATCCTTTAAACAACTGTGGGAGGGGAGTTGGAAGGGACCTAATCTAAGCCAAATTCCAAAAATCCAACAAGTTGGTCATCCAACTTTTTTCAAGATCATTACAGAAGAGGAGCCCACTGTCAGAAAATCCTCATTTTAGGAAGCTTTTTCTCGACATAAACTTAAGTGTCCTTTTGTCTTTTTCCTTCCCTTACCCCTTACTCTGCCTTCTGGGGCCAAACAGAGCAAGTCTATTCCTTCCTACACAAGACAGCATTTTACTATTTGAAGACAGTTATCATGGCTCCCTTTTTCTCTCCAGTTTAAACCTATATCCTCATATTCCAGCTACTCAAAGCCTTTTCTTATCCTGGTTGTCTCCTTCCTCTGAACACTCCAGTTTTTCAATATTGTTGAGCCATGGTGCCCAACATTGAGCCCAGTACTTCAGATGAGATCTGATAAAGATGGAATACAATGGAACGCTTACCTCCCCATTCCTGGAAGCTCTGCCTCTTTTAATATGGTCCCAGATTATGTTAGTTTTTTTCCCTTTTTACCACTGGTAAAACCTATTGAGTTTGTTATCTATTAAAATCCTCTAGATATTTTTCACAACACTCACTATCTACAACCCTGCCTACCCCTCTTTATCCCTTTGAAAGTCTTATATTTACTGAAGTGCAAGACTATCTCTATTCCTACTGAATTTCATCTTGTTAAGGTTGGCCCAATGTTCTAGCTTATCGAAGTCCTTTTGGATCCTGATTCTTTCATCCAATGTTTTAGCTTTCCTCGCAGCTCAAAATCATCACCAAATTACATCCATGACTTTATCCAAGTCATTGATAAAAGTACTAAACAACATATGACAGAGTACAGATCCCCGGGATGATCCTCCACAAACCTTAATACAACTATTCTCTGGAGCTGGACATCTGATCAGCTTGAATCAATCTGATTATATTATCATAGATTTGTATCTCTACCTTCTCCACATGAATTGAATGAGATATTTGATCAAAAACATATTAAAATATGGAAAAATTTGCTTACCATCTTAGGAAAGAAGGGAGATAATTTAGGATTCAAATTTTTCAAAATAAATGTTAAAATTGTCTTTAGATATTATTAGAAAAAACACTTAAAAATCTAAATAAAACTTTAATATATTTAACATGTATTGATCAACCTGCCATCTGGGGGAGGGGGTGGGGGAAGGAGAGGAAAAATCGGAACAAAAGGTTTGGCAATTGTCAATGCTGTAAAATTACTATGCATATAACTTGTAAATAAAAACCTATAATAAAAAATACACAAAAATTCTGAATAAATTATATCCATGATGTTTCTCTTACCAACTAGCTTAGCAATCCTGTTACAAAATAAAACAAAACTTTAGGTTAGTCTGGCATGACTTGGACAAACATGTACTTGATAAGCCAAGCTGATTCTTTAGAACTATTGCTTCTTTTTCTATATGTTTACCAGTCACCTCTCTAATCATGTGCTCTAGAAGGTTTCTGGGACTCAAAGCCTAACATAGTGGGCTATAATTGGCCAGTTCTTTCTTTCTTTCTTTTTTTGATAACAGGATAATATTTTTCCAATTTCAATCTGGGTGGAATCTCTCCCATTTTCCATGATTTTCCAAAATTATCACCATCCCCACCACAATTTTTATCAATCATCTTCATCACCATCATCACTAGCATTTATTAAGCATTTTAGTGTTTGCTAATATTTACAAATATTATCTCATTTAATCCTTACAATAACTCACAATAAATACTACTAACTCCATTTACAGATGGGGAAACTGAAATTAGTCTGACATTACAGTGGATATAGGGTTAGGTTTAGAGCCAAGAAGATTTGAGTTCAAATCCTCTGTTTGTCACTTACATGTTTTGTGATACCAGGCCTATCTTTTAACCTACTACAATCTCAGTTTCCCCAACTAGAGAATGAGAGGATTGGATTTGTTGGCTTTTAGGGTCTCTTGTAACTCTAAACCTTTATTGCTAAATAACTTGTCCGGGTTGCATATTAATTAAGCGTCTGAGGGCATTTCTGGATTTAGCTTCTCCTGCCTTCAAGGCTATTATTCTATTCACCTTGCTGCTTCAGTAATGGATTAGGAATAGGAGACATGTCTTCTCTGCAATGATTGGATAAAGCTTCAGCATCTAGAATGACAAACTCAAAAATATAACACAAAATGTGACATAAAGCTGAGATTGCGTGGACTGAAAAAGGGGATGGGGGTGGGGAATAACCTATTATTTCTTCAAATCTAGCAAACCAGGTGCCATTGAGCTGTTGGGAGTGGTAACTTCTTAATTCGATAGGTGACAACAGTAAGAAATAGCTTAGATCTTATCTAAGCATTTCAGCTGGTGAACTGCTTAGTGTGATGGGGAAATCATCACTCTCGTATATAGACACCCCGGCCAGGCCATGATCTGACAGTCAGATTAGAAGCAGTTTGACAGTATTAAGGCATCTCAGCCTCCCTGGAGAGGGAGATAACTGCTTTTGTACATTAGTCCCAGGAGATGCTATTCATGTGGGAAGCCAAGATAATCCAGGTGAGGAGACAGACCACAGACCAGTCAATAAGATCAATGGCAAGCCTAGGGAAAAGCAACATCATGTGCTGAAAGCTTTATTTGGAAGCAAACAATCTTAAAGATAATTCCTTGGAGCTATTTCTTCCACTTTCCATGAGCTCTAACTAATTTGCTTTTAAGATTAAGCTTTTAAAATCAAGTTACAAAATCATAGAATGAGAGTCTCAGAGAGGAAAGGGAAGGGAGAGAAAGGGAGATGTCTCGAAGGCTGTCCAGATTAACTTATATCTAAGTATTTTTTCTTCAATTTACCTCACAAAAAGATACTCGGCCTGTGCTTGAAGATCTCCAGAGAAAAGAAAAACATCATATCTGGAGACAGCCCAGCACAGCTCAAGCAAAATGAATCTGAGCTATCTTCCATGTGACAGACCTTCACACACCTGTAACCAGTTCTCAGAGCCTTTTTTTCTTGAGGTTAAACCTCCTCATCAAGCTACTTATTTAAATCAATTTAGCAAAGTAAATATTGAGCAAGAAGAACAAAATAGGTATGCCAGTGAAGAAGTCCCTGGGACTGTGCCTGATACCTTCTCAATAGACTGAGTGGACAGAAACATCAATTCTAATATTCCTCACAAACACTTTTCCTTGAAAGTCAGTCAGAAAGCCAAATAGAGCCCTAGCCTCACTCAATCTTCTCATTGCATTCATCTATAGTTCTTAGGTGTTCTTTGTTGGATTTTTGAGATGAGGAAGAGGAGGAGAAGAAGAAGAAGAAGAAAAAGGAAGGAAGGAAGGAAGGTAGGAAGGAAGGAAGGAAGGAAGGAAGAAAGGAAGAAAGGAAGAAAGAAAGAAAGAAAGAAAGAAAGAAAGAAAGAAAGAAAGAAAGAAAGAAAGAAAGAAAGAAAGAAAGAAAGAAAGAAAGAAAGAAAGGAAGAAAGGAAGAAAGGAAGAAAGGAAGAAAGGAAGGAAGGAAGGAAGGAAGGAAGGAAGGAAGGAAGGAAGGAAGGAAGGAAAGAAGGAAAGAAAGAAATTTAGTCTCAGACTCATCCAGGATCATACAATTGAAGGCAGAATTAAAATCCAGTTCCTCCTGACTCCAAGATCAGTGGTACGTGTACTATGTAACGTCGTGTCTCAAAGAAAACAGCTTGTACTTCTTGGAGAAGTGGTTTCTTTTTTGCTCATTCTTTTATTCTTGTGACTACTGATGGGAGTATGTGCACAGACACTCAGTAAATGCTTGCTGATTAGTTAAGTGACTATTGGAAAAGTGGTTGGGTTCTATGACAAAATAATCACTTAGAAATATAAGTCAATGACTCGTTTTAAAATTGAGATCAAATTGAAAGAGATTACCACAGGCACAATAATCAGACTAGGGCCAACCATGAAATTCCATCTGCTAGAGACTACGGGATATAATAGTAATCTGTTTCCATGGAAATTTATTGAAAACTCCCTGAAATGGTCAGAAAACATGGGGAACAGGAAGTTTTGAAATACTGAGCTTAAACATAGTAGGAATTTCCACTAATGGAGAGTAAGGTCAAGTCGACAAACATTCATTAAATGTACACTATGTGCTGTGACCTGTGATAATAGCTGGGGATATAAGGAAAGGTAAAAACAATCCCTACTGTCAAGATACTCACAGTCTTTTGAGGGACATATTGCAGCTAATGTCACATTGTCACAACTTCAGTCCATCAGTTTTAAATTCCTGGTTTATGCCAGACTTGCTGCTAGGTCCTGGCAATAGAGAGATAAAAGCTAAATATCCTTTGCTCTAAAGAAATTTATATTCCATGGGGTTGGGGCTACAAATCAATGTGTCCCCAAACATTTATTGAGCTTTCACTATGTGCCAGGCAGGCTTCTAGTACCAGAGGTATGGAAACAAAATCGTTCTTGCCCTCACTAAGGGCACAGCATCTACCCACATAAGGGAACACAAAGCTTATATAAAGTAATTTCTAGAGGGAGTGAGTCCTATCTATTAAGAGTGGTTAAAAAATTTTAAAAAATAAACAAAAAAGATGTCATCAAAGAAATAAATTGGAGGCCAACCAATACTGTGTAATGGTCAGCTATGAATGATTTAGTTATCTTAGCCATAAAATTATGCAAAGCAATTCCCAAGGAATCATGATGAAAAATGCTCTTCATCCCTGAAGAAAGAACTGAGAAAGTCTGAATGCAGATCGGAGATACTTTAAGAAAACACTTTATCTTGTTGATTTTTTGTCTTTTTTTTTTTTTGCAACATGGAAATATATTTTGCAGGCCTGTATATGCATAATCTATATCTAATTGCTGGCTCTCTTGTTATGAGATACAGTCATGGGGAAAGAACAAAGGACAACCTATGAAATCCACTGATATCCTCAAAATTCTAAGAGAAAGTGAGGACGACTTCCAGCAAGTTGGGTAGACCACCCATCATGGTAAACTTAGAAGAGGATATGGACAAGGGACAGGTTGGGCCCTTCATCATAGAAGATCATCATTGAAATGAAGAAATTCACAAAGGCATCAAGGTATCCAACAACCCCCAATTTGGACTTCTTTGATAAGGAGTTATTTCTGGACCCAGAAATTGGTACTGGAATTGAACTGTTGTCTGCAGAAGAGCCACCATTACTTCCTATTGCAATGGAAATGTTGATGGGTCTCACAGAAGCAAAAGAGGTGCACTCTACTCCAAGGAAGTAGACTTCCAACAAAGAAAGCTTTATCTTTTGGTGCCATAGTTCTATGAATGGACTTGTGGCAAGGCCAGAAAAAGGAGTCATTTGTGTACAGTTAAATTTGGGCTTTATTGGTTCTTCCCTCTATACACAGGCAAGTTTAATATACTTAATATATGTTTGTTGAATGAATATCTTAAGATTGGTTTAAATTGGGTGATGCAATGGATAGAATGCTGGGCCTGGAGTTAGAAGGACCTGAGTTCAAATTCTACCTCATACATTTACTAGCTATGTGATCCTGGATAAGCTCATCAAATTAGACAGACCCATATGTCAGCCCTTGGGAGGGGCTGAGGATGACAGGGAAGCAGAGTATAACCCATAACCACTATGAAAAGAATAAATGTAAGATGAAGCATTTATATTAGAAAACTAGTAGTTGAACATGAGTCAATACTTCTTGCAAGAGCTGAGATTTTATTACAAGAATGATCTAATAAATTAATTCAGGATCCAGTTTTGAGGAGATAAATAGGGACCAAATGGATGGAATTTATAGGACTATAAAGAGTTTAAATCTTGGTCCTTAAGACAACCAGGCTTTGATAACTTCATGCCAGTAGAATTCACCTAAAAACCCCCTCAGAAGGAGAAAGTTATTGTGAAGGTGAAAATTAATGAGAAAAAAGTAATATTCCAGACTCAGATTCATTAAATCATGGTCAGAAAGCAGTTCATTTTACATAGACCTAGAGATTTAATTGTGCTGCTGGATCAGTAGAGGCTGCTGGGAGCAGCCAGCATCTAGAACTAGGGAAATGAGGACTTGAATTTGAAAGCTCTTCTTAGATCCCTGTTAGAGTTCTGTGCCTAATTCTGGATGATAATTTTTTTTTACAACAGTAGCTTTTTCATTTTCAGAATACATATAAAGATAAGTTTTAAACATTCACTCTTATAAAACCTTGCTTCCAAATTTTTCCCTTTCTTTCCTCCCATACCCTTCCCCTGGACAGCAAACAATGTAATGTATGTTAAACATGTGCAATGATTCTCTACTTATTTCCACATTTATCATGCTGCAAAAGAAAAATAAGCTCAAAAAGGAAAAAAATGAGAGAAAAAAACAAGCAAATGACAACAAAAAGATGAAAATACTATGTTATAATCCACATTCAGTGCTTATAGTCCTCTTTCTGGATGCAGAAGGCTCTCTCCATCACAAGTCTATTGGAATTGGTCTAAATCATCATTTCATTGTTGAAAAGAGAAATGTCTGTCAAAATTGATCATTATATAATTTTGTTGTTGTTGTGTGCAATGTTCTCTTGGTTCTACTCATTTCACTCAGCATCAGTTCATTTAACTCTCTCCAGGCCTCTCTAAAATCATCCTCCTAATCGTTTCTTATAGAACAATAATATTCCATAACATTCATATACCATAACTTATTCAGTCATTCTCCAACTAATGGACATCCACTCAGTTTCCAGTTCCTTGCCATTACAAAAAGGACTGCTACAAATGTTTTTGTACGTGGGGGTTCTTTTTCCTTTTTTAAGATCTCTTTGAGATACAGACTGACACATTTTTAAAAAGGACACTAAGATTGTGTGTGTACCTGAAGGAGGTCAGCCATAAATACTTTTAGGGTGGGAACTGATTTTACTTTCTTTTTATAGCCAGGGCTTAGCACATAGTAGATACTTAATATATATTTGACATGTCCAAAGCACACAACTAGGGCCAACTGATGGGAAAGTAGATTTTTGGTTTATTTAAAAAAATCTCCAACAAAGAATGAGATCCAAAATTGAAATGGGTTGTTTCAATCAATAATGAGCTTCTTGTCCCCTGGGTACATAATGATTTTGAATTCCACCTCTTCCTTTAACTGCTTTTGCTTGAGGCTCTTAATATGAAGAGGCCTCAGAAATGATTTATCTCAAGCTCCACCAAATCATGAATCTTTGTTTTTTTCAGTTTTCCTGATCAAGTCATTTAATTCATCAAACTCTATTAAGCATCTGTAATGTAGGCACCAGTGATTTTTGTTGTTATTCTTTGGTCATGAAAAGTTCTTCATGACCCCATGGACCATAGCATGCCAGGTCTTTTATACATCATTATGAACATAGGTTCATGTTCATTGTTTCCATGACCTTCTCTATCCATCTGCTTCTCTGCCACCCCCTTCTTCTTTTGTCTTCAATCTTTCCTAACAAAGTGGTCTTTTCCAATGAGTCCCTTCATCATTATGTGGCCAAAGTATTGAAGCTTCAGCTTCAGTATTTGACCATTCGGTGAATAAATTGAATTAATTTCTTTACGTATTGATTGATCTGACCTCCTTGCTGTCCATGGGACACTCAAAAGTCTTCTCTAGCACCACAATTTGAAAGCATCAATTCAGCAGCACTGGGCTATTCTTATAGTCCACTTGTCACAGTTATACATTACTACTGGAAAAATCAAAACTTTGATTATGTGGACCTTTGTCAATAAGGTGATGTCTCTATTTGTTAGTGAGCTGTCCAGATTTGCCGTAGCTTTCTTTCCAAGGAACAAGTATCTTTCAGTTTCAACCAAAGTCTTCATCTTCAATGATCTTTAAGTCCAAAAATTTAAAATCTGATAACCGCTTCCATTTCTTCTCCCTCTATTTTCCAGGAAGTGATGGGGTGAATTGTCAAGATCTTAGTAGTTCTTTTTTCATGTTAAGCTTTAAAGTCAGCTTTTATACTCTCCTCTTTCATCCTCCACAAAAGGCATCTTGATTCTTCACTTTCTGCCACCACAGTGGTAGCATCTGTATGTCTGATTTACGATAGGCACTAGTAATACAATAACCAAAAACTGGACAGTGCTTGACCTCAAGAAATACACAATCTAAAAGAGTTGAGAGGATTCCAGAATCCAGACTGTGTTCTTTTAGGAATTTCTGGCAACAGCATCTCAAGTCTTAAATCTGATTGCACCTCTAAGAATTTAAATGATTTGTCCATGGAAACTTGACTAGAATACATTAGAAGCAGGATTTGAATCCACTTCTAAAAACTCAGATCTCATTCCACTGTAGCTAACTACCACCCTTCTCTGACAAAAGCCATCTTAAAAGCTTTGAGTATTTTCATGCTCCCAAGACAAATGTATTTCTTCCATTTCCAGTTAATCCTATTGTTTTGTCCATATAATTTTATGGAGAGTTTAATAATTAACAACAAGCATTGCAAAAACAAACAGCAAAAAGAATTGTAAGAAATTATAAACTTCTATCATGTATCATTCAAAACTATAACACATATGTGTATGGGTGTGTATATATACACACATACATATACATGATATGCACATACAAGTATATATAACATATGTTTTGTACATGGGAGTTCTTTTTCCTTTTTTAAGATCTCTTTGAGATACAGACTGACACATTTTTAAAAAGGACACTGAGATTGTGTGTGTACCTGAAGGAGGTCAGCCATAAATACTTTTAGGGTGGGAACTGATTTTACTTTCTTTTTATAGCCAGTGCTTAGCACATAGTAGATACTTAATAAATATTTGACATGTCCAAAGCACACAACTAGGGCCAACTGATGGGAAAGTAGATTTTTGGTTTATTGTAAAAAAAAATCTCTAACAAAGAACACATATGATATAACATGTGTATTATGTCTCTCTCTATGTATGTATATATGTATGTTTGTGTAAAAAATCCTTCCCCGTTAATGACTAAATTATTACTTCTTTGTGTCTCCTTTTGAAAAAAAATCTGATTGCACCTATATTATAATGCCTAGTTCTATGTCCTAGATATAGATATAATGCCTATAGATCTATATAGTATCTATAATGCCAGTAGTTCTATAATGCCTAATAAATGTGTAGTCTGGACTAAAAATTTCACAATGATCTCATTTGATCCTCACAACAATTGTTGGTGGTAGGTGTAAATTATCATCCCCATTTTACAACTGAGAAAACTAAGGTTAAGAGACTTGCTCAGGGCTGATTTCAGAAAAGCCTGGAAAGACTTATATGAACTGATGCTGAGTGGAGTGAGCAGAACTAGGAGAACACCATGCACAGAAACAGCAAGATTATGTGATGATCAAGTCTGATGGATATGGCTCTTCTCAACAAAGAGGTGATTCAGGCCAATTCCAATAGACCTGTGCTAGAGAAAACCATTTGCATCCAGGGAGTACAATAGGGATTGGATGTGGCTCATAGCGTAGTATTTTTACCTTTTGTTGTTGCTGTTTATTTACTTGATTTCTTTTCCTTTCTTGTGTATTATTGTATTTTTCCTTTTGATGTGATTTTTCTTGCGTGGCGTGATGAACATGGAAATATGCTTAGAAGAATTGTACATTTAACATGTCAAATTCCTTGCTCTTTAATGAAGGGAAGGGGGAGGAAAGTGAGAGACAGATTTGTAATGCAAAGATGTCTACAAAGGTGAATGATGAAAACTCTCTTTGCATGTATTTGGGGAAATAAGATACTATTTGAGAGAGACAGACAAACAGAGACAGAGAGACAGAAAGACAGAACTGGAGAGACAAAGAGACAGAAAAACAGACAGAGAAACAGTCAGAGAGAGACAGACAGACAGACTTGCTCAGGGTCACACAGCTAGAAAGTGTTTGAGATCATAGTTGAACTGAGATCTTCCTAATTCCAGGTCTGGTGCTCTATCCACTGTGCCATCCAATTTACTTCATTCCCTTATTTCCAATAATACTTTCCTCCCACTAGCTTCTTTTGTATCAATTCTCCTTTTTATTTTTTGTCTCATTTGTATGAGATGAGTACTCCTTTTTATCTCTCCCTACCGTATTTTTTAGACACTCCATCGTGTTCAGCTTAGCCCGATTCCAAGCCTTTCTTTCAGACTACCCAAATAATGATGACAGTCATAAGAATACTACTAATATTTTCATACATGACAAGTAAACAATTTGATTTTATTAAATCCCTTATAATTAGTTCTTAATGTTTATCTTATTTCTCCTGGATATTATATGATGAACTTTTGTCACAAAAACCTATCTTTCACTTCATTTAATGCTCCCCTCTTTTAAAAATTCAGTTTTAGGTTTGATTTTGCTGTGTAAGTTACTGTTGGTTGTAACCCCAACTCTTTTGCTCTGTAGAATACAATATTCTAAGATTTACCTATCCTTCAGCATAGTAGCTGCTAGGTCTTGTGTAATCCTTACTAGAGCTCCATGATATTTAAATTGTTCTTTTTTCTTGTTGCTTCTAATATTTTTCCTTAACCTGGGAGCTTTAAAACTTGGCTAAGATATTTATTTTCCTCCTGGGATCTCTTTCACGTTATGATTGGTGGATTTTTTCTATTTCTGCTTTGCTTTTTTGTTCTAGAACTTAGGGCAATTTACCTTAATAATTTTTCATAAAATTGTGTCTAGGTTCTTTTTTTTTATTGTAGTTTTCAGGTAGTCTGACTAATATTATTCCTCTTTGATCTGTTTTTCAGATCAATTGTTTTGTTGACAAGGTGTTTTTCATACTTTTGGTTTTATTTTATAATTTCTTGATGTCTTAGAATGTCATTAATTTCCCCTTGCCCAATTCTAGTTTTCAAGGGATTATTTTCTTAATTTGATTCTCTATTTCAAGTGTGTTGAGTTTATTTTCATAATTTTCTTGACTGCTCTTATATTGTTCCCTAGTTTTTCCTTGATCTCTCTTATTTGATTTTAAAAGTCCTTATTAAAAGTTCTTCCAAGAATTCTTTTTGTGCTTTGGTCGATTTGACCTTTCTCAGTGGGAAAGGAGTGGCTTTTTTAACTCCATTATTTTTGTCTGCATATGAATCCTGATCTTCTCGATTCCCATAGAGAACCCCCCCCCCAAATATTCAAAGGGATTATTTGTGCCTGTCCTGTGGCAGAGCATTCCAAGCTCAGGTTGGTCTGAGCAGCCATAATTGGACACACTGTAACTTGACTCTAATATATTGTGACATCATTTTGGCTCTTTTGAGAAAAAAGGACAACTAGTAGTTATCTACAGTTGGGTTCTTTCTCCATTTTTTTACTCATTTTATTTATTTATTTTTGTTTTATTTTGTTTCTAGCAGCTCTCAGTGTTAGCAAGTTCTACTCCTGGGTTATGGGGAATGATGCCTCAAACCTCAGGTCTTTCTCACTGTTATTTTCTGAGGTATGTCTTGGGGAACCAACCTTGTGCTCTTCTCCCCACTTCTAAACCATGGCGAGGATCCTGAGTCACACTGTCCTGCAAATGATCCTCCTCTCTGTGGTCTCTGCAAGCCACAGCTCTCCTCTTTGCCCTGGAACTGAAACCCAGGGGCTCTGCTGTCTTCCATGTGCCCACAGCTAGCAGAGTCCCTCCTCTCTGCTACTGCACTCGCCAGGTGTGTGCTAGTTCCTCTCCAAAGCCACATCCCAGGTCAACACAGCCATGCTCGGCATCCCTGCACATTGAAAGGTCCTTCAATCTTCTCTTTCTTGAGACTCCACACAGTCCATGAGGTGAAAGTTTCTAAGACTGAACTGCCCCCAAGGCTTGTTGTTTGTTGATTCTGCAGTCAGCCTAGAGGTATTCCCACTTCACTCAGGCTGAACCTCTGGCCTGAAGGTAGGGATCTTTCCTGGGATGTTCTCAAATTGTTTTAGGAGGACAACTGCTTGATCCCTCCTGACTTTTGTTATTTCCACTGCTCTACATTTCCTTTGAGGCAATGTTCTATTTCTTTTGTAGAGGAAATTTGGAGGCAAAAGTCTCCTGACCTACTCTACTACTGCCCCAGAATCCTCTTTTTTCTTTTACTCTGGTGATAGTGGATGTTGACAGAACATTTAGTTACAAGCATTTTTGATGATAAGTTTCAAGAGCATGAATGTTATTAATTGAAGGAGAGGAGAGGGAAAGGGGAGGGAAACAGAGGAGAGGAATGGAGGAGGAAACAAGGGAGGAGGAAGAGGAGGAGGAGGAGAAAAAAGAAAAGAAGCAGGAGGAAGAAGAGGATAAGGAAAAGGAGGAGAAAGAGAAGAAGGAGGAGGAGGAAAAAGAGAAGGAGAAGGAGAAAGAGAAGAAAGAGGAGGAGGAGGGAGAAGAGAGAAATGGATAGAGAGACAAAGAGAGGAGAAAGAGACAGAAGAAGAGAGGCAGACAGAGACAGAGAAGACAGAGCAGTTACTAAATACGTTTGGAAATTAGTCAGAGGACTGGAAAGTAATTTTGAAAGGGGGAAGGCCATCGGAATGTGGATTATCAGAGTCAGTTCTGTATTCAGAAGGAGTAACTTGGTCTATAATTGGGGTGGTGTGGGAAGAGTAGGGACTAGGGAGACCGAGGTGGCTACTCTCCCTGAAGACATGGATGAGGGAAGATACACAGCCTCAGGCCAAAGCATATCTCTCTACAGAGATATCAATATTTTAGGAGCTACGATAAAGGACCCCCCACAAATGTCCTAATATGAATGGCATGGTTCTAAATTGTGAAATGTCTCCACATGTGAGAACAAAGTGATCCAGGAAAAATCGATGGTCCCAGGAGTCCAGGGTAAATTTGAGGAGTAGCAATGACTTGAAAGCATGTCAGAGTGGGTCTGTAACCCCTCCTTTTCCCCCTCCCCTATTTGTGCTGGGGTAACTGGTAGCATGAGACTGGGTTTTAGCCCTGGTTTTCATAAGTATCAGTGTCTTCCTTAATTGCAAAGAGAAAGGATTGTACTAGTTGATCTTTATGGTGCATTCAAAAGAATTATTTAAATTTATTATTTGTTGTAACTTTCTGTATGATATAGAATTTCTGTCTTACTTGCCAATGGTTCTGAGATCTCTCTGCGGGAGACATCCATGACAAATATATCTGCTTTTGTACTGACTGAATTGCAGATTAATATCCCCCCAAATGTATTTCTGAGATAAGTTTTATCTCTGGTTTCTTGGGGATGCAGTTTTTGCTTTTAGGAAGAATGCTGATGCTTAAAGCAAAAAATAAGGTTTGCAATATCATTATCATTGGGACCAAAAGATAAATGATATTCATAACAAACATTTTCTGGCAATGTTTTCTGTAACCACAGAGCAGAGGATATTAAAGCTATTTTTCCTGTGTTAAATAAGAGACATTTTAGAAAGAAAAAAACAAAACAAAACAAAATCAGATCCAAGTATTTCAGAAAGAAGTAAGCATTAATTCAGGGCTGGTTCTTGCATGCAGGGACACTCACAGGTTGGGCAGTATATATAAATACCTAAATCTACCATTGAGACCTGGGAGGGCTAGAATAGGGAGAAAGGAAAAAGAACAATCAATAATATATATATATATATATATATATATATATATATATATATATATATATTCACTTGGTGTAGTACGGTGAGAAGCACATCACCAAACTTCTGAACCTCTGGCTCTGGCTTTTTCCTCTGTAGAATTTTGCTCACAGTACAGTGTGACTTTTAATGTCCCTTCTAAGTCTATGATTTCCCTGTAGTATTGGTGGGGGTGGGTGTCCCCAGGAAGGGTACTGTTGACTGGATGGTGCTTAATCCTTTATTCTTTCTTTCTTTTGGATAGGGGCCACAATGGAATCTTTCTAGGCTCTTCCCTATCCCCTCCCAAAGGTAAGGGGGTGAGAGCAAAGAGTTAAGATGTGATCGTTTCTCTCCCAACTCTTTTCTCAGGAGATTTAAATAACTCCAATCTATTATACCAACCAGCTTGCTCTTTTTAGAAGTAATGGCATCTATGAGAATTTTAGTTCCAGAGGGTCCCTTTGCTGTTTTATGAAGTTTGTATCAGACCAAAAGTTAAGAGAATCAAAATAGCTCAGAACCCCCATTTAGGAAAAAAAACACACCAATATTCAGACAAAGGTTTAACCATCTGAGCCAATTAAAGTTTATATGTCTCTGTCTAATCTCTGTTTTGTGTTTTTGTGTGTTAAAAGAAAAATAAAGATACAGAAAATATTTAGATTAAAGGAGGCAGCAGAATATATTGTGATACCTCTTCCTGGACATTCATAAGGTAAAGCTGTGAAAAGAAAAAATTGTGGGGGAGAACTTTCCTCAGTCTTGAGGAGATGGGTACAAGGGAAGTTTCACTTTCTCTCTTTAGCTCTAAGATGCCTGTAGGGGATTGATGACCCTCCTTGATCTCTTCTTTCTCTGTTGCTTCTTAGTTCTTTCACACTCTTCATTCATTTCCTTCTTTCTCCTGTACCATTCAATTCTAACTGGATCAATTCCTTAAATCTTGAATTGCATAGCCGATGCTATCCTCTCCCTGCTGTTGATGCTGAAAGTTTGAAATCCCTATTCCTTTTCCAGTGTTCCTCGCTGACTCTGTGTGTGCTGAATGTTACTCGAGTCTCCCTTCTCGCTCAAAAACCACAATTGTTCCAGATTTGCACTCAGGGATGAGAAGGAAGGTTTGTTCCATTGCACGACAAACTCCAGGATGCCAGACACTTCTCAAACTTTTATTGTAGTTTTATTTTTCAAGGTGTATAATTTCTCTCATGTAATGTGTGTGTGTGTGTGTGTGTGTGTGGTCCAGACGTGATTTTATCAGTGTAGAAACATCCTCCAAAAAATGAAATCTCAACAACTTGGTAAAATGTAGACTTGGAGAACTGCTTCTGAGAAAAATCACAGCCACGTTCACGTAGCGCCAATGTCTACTGCAGGATTTAAGCCTGTCTTTCTGAGCTCAAGTCAGTCTACTATCCAAACTGCTCAGTTCTTTCACTGTGTAGAATATTGAACAAGATGTTCCCTCAAATGCATCATGCTGAGAGTGAAACTCCTTTTTCCTCCAAACCCTTTACTCATCTAAACCTTCTTGTTGCTCCTGAGAGCGTGGTCATCTTCCCAGGAACCTAGGCTTCCAATCTCTCTCTCTTTTTTTTTTATTTAATAGCCTTTTATTTACAGGATATATACATGGGTAACTTTACAGCATTAACAATTGCCAAACCTCTTGTTCCAATTTTTCACCTCTTATACATGACCAAAACATTATTTTGCTGTACATGACCAGTAGATGTTAAATATATTAAAATATAACTTAGATACACAATAAGTATACATGACCAAAACATTATTTTGCTGTACAAAAAGAATCAGACTCTGAATTATTGTACAATGAGCTTGTGAAGGAGATCAAAAATGCAGGTGTGCATAAATATAGGGATTGGGAATTCAATGTAATGGTTTTTAGTCATCTCCCAGAGTTCTTTTTCTGGGCATAGCTAGTTCAGTTCATTACTGCTCCATTAGAAACGATTTGGTTGATCTCGTTGCTGAGGATGGCCTGATCCATCAGGACTGGTCATCATATAGTATTGTTGTTGAAGTATATAATGATCTCCTGGTCCTGCTCATTTCACTCAGCATCAGTTCGTGTAAGTCTCTCCAGGCCTTTCTGAAATCATCCTGTTGGTCATTTCTTACAGAACAGTAATATTCCATAATTTTCATATACCACAATTTATTCAGCCATTCTCCAACTGATGGACATCCATTCAGTTTCCAGTTTTTATAGGCTTCCAATCTCAATGCCATCCTTATCTCATTCACTCTTACCCTGCATGTCCAATCTGTTGACAAGTCTTGCTGTTTCTACCATCACACTATCTCTTGGATACATCCATCATCTTTACTCACATAGCCACCCATCTGGTACAATGCTTTGTCACCTCTTACCTACACTAGGTAATAGAGACTGAGCCTGAAATCAGAAAGACTTGTATTCAGATCCAAACTCACAGTGAAATTAAGCAAGTCACTTAACTTTTATTTCCCTCAGTTTCCTCAACTATAAAATGGGGATAATAATAGTACCTACATTACTATGTTGTGATATGGATCAAATGAGATAATATTTGTAACGTGCTTAACCTTTTTTATTTCTTGTCACCAGCACCAAATGTAAGGATTAGAGACCCTTCTTAATATCATCCCTAGTTATTTTTTAAGTTAAAATACCACATTGATGCGTATGATTGAGTCAGTTAGCTTGAATCACATGAAAGGATCTCCTATGTTTTCAGTGAAAGCCTTTCATAGCCTGGGGCCAATCTACTGGTAACTCTTGTTGACATACAGATGCTCCCATCAATTCTTCCAGATATTGATGTTTGAGGTTGGAACTTTGGGGACTTGTTTTGTGGAGATTTCTGGAAACCACGCAAAGTTGGGCTAAGTTAGGAGGCAGAATCTGGAGTCTGGCTACCATCTTGGGGCCACGTGGATATTCTATGCTTGGACTGAATCAGGTCCCTGAGCTTGTGTGCCCCTGTTTTTCCTTTGGTGCCTGAGAACAGCAGCAGCCACAGTTGCTGGTTCTTGCTTCTGCTAAAATAATTTCTGCACAGATGTGGATGATGGCTGGGGAATGATGCATCCATTACATCAGAGACAATTTGCTTTCCTGAATAAGACCTCCAAGTTTTGGTCTTTTCCTCCTCTTCTTGAAGGGAGAGAGCCTAAATCAGGAAAAGCTGATCTCTCCTGGAGTCTAAAGCTCAACCCTGATTGAACATCTTTATGGACTGTATCCCTCTATTCCCTTTGATCTCTCTTCATTGCCATCACTTATTTTTCCATCAATAAAATTAGTGGCTACTTATCCTTATTAAATGGTTAATGTTAACACCACAGATTGAAGTTTGGGCAAATGTACAAGCCCAGATAGAAAACAAGATACATCCTGCCTCAGTTTAAGGCAAAGAGAGATGGGGATTCCCTCCAGGAGTCACAAATACTTTGAAGGGTTTTGCAATAGTCTTCCCAAGTCAGCCCACTTGGTCATTGAGTTTTGATGGCTCAGATTTAGTGTAAATAGCAATTGTTTCTATTCTGGCCAGAAACCTTAAGGGTTTTCCCTCCCAGGTTGATTTTTTTTCTTTTTGAGTTGGCAAATAAGGCCATCTCTTGCCTCAATTCTTACCTAGCCTTAAGTCACTGAATGGGTGTTGCCTCAGACAAACTGAAATCTTAGCTAACAAAGGCCAAGGTCTCCCGCTGCATCTGGGGGCATCTCCAGCTATGTGGACTTATGTCTTTCCACTGGACTCAAATGACTCTGGAGTCAGAGACTCAAGTGAATCTGGTGGCTTTGAATAGCCCTGACTCATAAATCCAATACACTCGCAAGTCAGGATATCACTCTTTTGATGTCATTGGTCCTCTTTGGGAATGAGGTATGAACAACAAGGTGCAGGTCATAGATTGGGGGCTGAATTCATGGGAATCTAGGGGACAGAATCCAGACTGGGTTTGTAGCCAACACCATGCCCTAAGAAAATTTGGGTACTGATCTTTGGGACCTCAGACCAGACAGCAGAAGGGCCAAGAGGCAGGATATGCACTTGATGGCACAAATATTCTATAGCAACTGATCTAACTTTTGAGGCTAATTTCTATCATCTCCCTCCCTCCCTTACAGATTTAGGTGGCATGAGGGATGGGAATTATGCCCTTTAGGCGTTAAGGGAAATATTGGCTCTATATTTTCTATATTGGCACTTTATTTTCACTGTATCTGTAAAGCAAACACTCCTTTGTAGAAGCTACTCAAAGCTAAGTGATTACATAAAACTGGAGTGCTAGTACTGGCCTTCTAAAATGGAGAAACAGCCAGTGGTGGGATTGAGGTAATAGCATAGAAGAGACTCCTTAATCCCTCATAAATGCTAAGAAAATGAGGCAGAAGATAATAGATTTGAACTTGGAGAGTGGGACCACAGCAAACATTAATATATATGTGTGCATTTATATTCTGTCTTCTCCATCTTTTTCTGTCTTCTCGTTCTCTCTCTCTCTCTCTCTCTCTCTCTCTCTCTCTCTCTCTCTCTCTCTCTCTCTGTCTCTCATATCCCTCTCCCACCTCCTTGAGGGCAGAGACTGTCACCTTTGTCTTTGTTTTCCTTCTACAGTAACCATTAGCCCTTTAATAAATGCATGTTGATTGGTTCATTGATATAGCCCCATAAAGGTTAATCAAGAAATCGGGGGTATGAAGAAGCAGGGCGTAGGCTAGGAAATGAGATAGGGTTTAATTTGTAGTAAATCTAAAATCTTGCATTGAACTGATGAAGACTGGAAGGAGAGAATAATGAGGTTATTCAGAGTCCTAAAAAGTTATTAAAATGATCTTTCTGGAGTTGTCTGGTTTTGGTGGTTGTCAATCAATGGGCCACCAGGGAAATTAAGAAAAATCTTATCTACCTGAGTCACTTATCCTCACTTGAATTCACAAAACCCCAGGAGGTTTGAAGAACCCCACTGACTGTCTGCTTCTGTTCTTTCCTATTCCTGCAGCAATGATAAGTCCTTTGTATCTCTGCTCAGCAATGCCCGAGCCCAGACATTTCGATCTCTGTGGCCCTGGTCAAGTCACTTAATAATATCTAAGCGCTTCAGTTTCCTCATCTATAAAATGAGAGTAATGATATTATCTACCTTCCAGGATTTTTTGTGAAGATAAAATGATACATTTGTAAATTACCTCACCAACTTTAAATAGACATATATAAATGTTATTATTATTTATTTATTATTAATTAATTAATTATGTTATTATTATTAGTACTCCAACTTATGTCTCAATTTTTCTCCATCATATCTAACAAGTGGTTACTTGCTCGAAGTCTCTTGTGAACCAAGATTTGGCAACTTTATTTTATTAAGCTAAATTTATCCTGCATTATGATTCTACTGTTTATGTATAATATTATAATCAGTTGCCGGAAATAGCCTTTGGATACTAGGGCTAAATAGGGCAATGATGAATACCTTAAAGGCTCAGCGTTCTCTTCCATTTCTATATTCCAAGCTACTGAGCAAGTGCTTAATAAATGTTAACTGATTAACTGAACATTCTTATCTTTTTGTAGGTGACTTACTGACCTTAAGTGACGTCTTGATTCTAGTGTCTTTTTTTAGGGCTATTTTTGCTCAAAAAGGGCTAATGAAAAGGAAGGTAATAAGAGGTGGGGACATTTTAGGTCTTTGACTCGAACTACAAGTGCTGGATCAGATTGATTCAGAACTAATGATGTTTCACAGCTGCTGGGCTCCTAGTTCTTAATTGCTCTCCTTTCCCACTTCACTGAGTTAACAAGGAGTGGACAAAGTGTCTTATCAAATGATGGCTCCTGGGCCACGTTGGCCATTCAGTCAGTGACATAGCTCTGAGGACCAGGGTAGCACCATGGACAGCAGCCTCGGGGGCAGGGAGACTTAGGGGATGCAAGTTCTGTTTC
Organism: Sarcophilus harrisii; assembly: GCF_902635505.1. Classification (NCBI taxonomy): domain Eukaryota; kingdom Metazoa; phylum Chordata; class Mammalia; order Dasyuromorphia; family Dasyuridae; genus Sarcophilus; species Sarcophilus harrisii. Next base: position 8,037,683 of record NC_045426.1, on the reverse strand, counting down.
TGAAATCTCTAAATAAGTCACAACCTTTCAGTGCACCCCCTCCCCAACTCTCTGAGACTGATGTGGAACAAATGCTGGCAAGGCGTGGTGAATCCAGCTCCTCCCTAGAAGCAATGAAATCACAGAGCAACGTAAAAAAATAAAGGAATGAACAGAAAGTAAACACCTGGTACTAATGAACCAGGCATTTCCGTTCCAAGCTGATTCACTTTCCAACAGGTTGGAAAAGCCACTTAAGTCTAAGAGGAAGTTGTCAGTCATTCTAATCCGTCAAAACAATAGACATTGGGCAGCTAGATGGCACAGTGGCTAGATCATCAGTCCTGAAACCAGGAGGACCCGAGTTCAAATGTAGTCTCAGTCACTTACTAGCTTGTGACCCCGGGTGAGTCACTTGCCCCAAAGGGGAAAAAAGGTATCCATCCCTACTTCATGAAATACCCCCTCAATCATTTCATCAGAGAACACTGATTAGGTGTTTATTCTGCCAGCCACTGGGCTAGGCACAAGGGCTACAAAGCAGAAGTGAAGTCCCCCTGGTCCTCAAGGAGCTTGCAAGAAAACGAGCAAGAAAATGCTTATAAAGAAGAACTTAGCACAGTGTCTGATTCGCACTAAGAGCTGCATAAATGTTATTATTGTTGTTGTTATGGTGATAAGGATATATCTGACAGGAAACGGCATTTAACTGAACACTGAAGGAAATGAGGCTTTCCAACAGGCAGAGGAAAGGATGCTGTGAAGTCCTATTCCAATATGTGAAGGGGAGGATACCTGGATGAGCCATCTTAGAAAAAGTACAGCCGACCAGGGCCTTCAAAGGACCATCAGCTGGAGCTAATGAGGAAAGGGCCGATTTGGGCCGAATTTAAAGAAAAAAAAATCCACTGGTACAGAAGACTCACATATCTCTGCTTGCCTAGGAGCTTATGCTGTGATAGATACTGCATTCGTAAACCCTTTGAAGAACTACGATATTCACACAATTATAGAGATGTGGAACAGATGGGCACAGGATCTGTGTATAAAAATAACAAGAGTGGGAGAGCAAATGATTAAACAGACTTAAATCCTTCTAGAATCATCGAATTTCAGGTTGGCAGGGACCCCAGAGGCCAACTAATCCATGCTCCCATCAAGTCCGTTAATTCCTCTAGAGTACCACGGACAGATGGCAACTCGGCCTCTGAGAGATGGGCTATTGGGACACTGATCCACTCTATTTTGGGAGATAGCACTTATTGTTTCAGTCCAGTTCAAAAGGCATTGACACTGAACTCGGAACTAGGTGATCTGGGAGATATGAAATTTAAGTAAAATGTGCTCCTAAGGGGTTCATGGCCTAGTAAGGGAGTGATAGAATTCCTACTACATTTACAGATGTGATGTCATTTAATCTTCACAACAGCTCTTTGAGGTGATATTCCCATTTTACAGTTGATTAAACTGAGATCCACAGAGGTTAAGTGATTTGCCTAGAGTCTCTAGAAAGTGTCGGAGGCCAGACTGGAACTCAATTTGAACTTCTTGATTCCAGACCCAGCGATCTAGTTGTCTCCAGAATGGATGGCCATAACTCACAAGATTGCTTCAATGCCTTCCAGAGGCAAATGCATTATGTTATCAGAGAGGGACAAGGAGAGAGAGAGGGAGAAAGAGAGGGTTAGGGACAGGGAGAGGGAAAGAGGCCATTAATAACAACCAATAGTCAATAAACCTTAAGCAACATTTTATGCTAGTAACATTGCTAAGCACTGGGGATACAAATTAAAGAGTTCCTATCCCCAGGGAGGTTATGGTCAAATCAGGAAAGATAATATTGAGAAGATGAAAAGGAAAAGTGAAATGAAAGCTAAACATGGAGTGTATATTTATAGGGATAGGGAGTGGGGGAAATGATGTTTTTATGCAATTAAAACCAAGCAACTGATGGCAAATTGTTAGTTGGAATATTAAACCCTCTATAAAGAGAGGTTTGGAGAGAAGTTTATTGCTCCACCCTTCAATCAGAGAGCCACTGGGGGAGTGGGAGTGCTAAGGAGGTGTTGAGTATTAAGGCTAAATCAGTCTTCAAGATGAGATTTCAGGTGATGAGCATATCCTGGGGAAGACATGACGCTCATGGAGTTAAATCCAAGTAGAACTGTTGGGGAAATAGGAAGAATTAGGGCTAAAGATTTCCTGACAGAATTAGATGGTTAGAAAGTTCTTTTTTATATTGATTTGGAATCTTCATTTCTGTAACTTGACCCACTGGTCCCATAGAAACAGTACAGAAGATTTGTGACAGACTCTTAAAGATTTTCCTTGGTCTTCTCTTTTCCAAGACAAGCACATCGAGTTCCTTTGATTGTTCCTCCAAAAGACCATAACATGAATGGTATGTGTTCCAGATGCCCCACTAGCAGTTCTCCTCCTGCCTAAAAACTATTAATTTGTCAGTTTTCCTCTTAAGATATAGCACTTGGAGGTGAATTAGCAGTCCAGATGTGGTCCAGGCACTGCTGAGTGACTATTACTTACAGAGGTCCTAAAACTACTGCCCGCGGGCCAGATGCAGCAGCTGAGGACATTTATCCCCCTCCCCAGGGCTATGAAGTTTCTTTATTTAAAGGCCCACAAAACAAAGTTTGTTTTTACTATAGTCCGGCCCTCCAACAGTCTGAGGGACAGTGAACTGGCCCTTATTTAAAAAGTTTGAGGACTCCTGATTTAGGGCTTCTTGGAGTCTGGTCACCACACTCAGCCTAACTGATCTGTTTTCCTTAACAGTCACATCACAAGATTAGATCATATTAAGCTTTTTACCATAGGGCTTTTTATAAATTAACAGTTATCAAACTAGATCTTCCCCATTGTGTACTTGGTCTAAGGGGGGAATCAAAAACACCCTGTTATTTTAGCCTTGACAATTTAGCTACCTCAATCAAGTGCTAAAAAGCCTTGAAACTTGAGTCATGCTTAGATACTCAAGGAAACTTGACAGCATCCTTGGGGTCATCCATTATTGATTTACTTATTGTATATGTAAGTCCTTTTCCTTTTTATTTGATCTCTTTGTGATGTAGACCTAGCAGAGGTATTGCTGGGTCAAAGAATATGCGTGGTTTTGTAGCCCTTTGAGCATAGTTCCAAATTGTTATCCAGAATGATTGAATTAATTCATAATCCACCAACAGTTTATTGGTCTACCTATTTTCCTGAAATACCTAATATCTATTTCCTGAAACATCTCCAGCATTTGTCATTTTCTCTTTTTTTTATCTGTTGTAGGATATGTGCCTAGTCATGGTGTGATTAGGTCATCTATAATTTATCAAAGGAGTTGAGAAAAATTCATTCCAAAATCTGGAAAGAGCATACAAGTGTTTTCCTAATTTTAGATAAGGAAATGGAGCCAGGGGGGAAATGACCAGCTCATTGGTCACAGAGCTAAGAAAATATCCAGCAAATCCAGGTCTTCCTAATTCTACTCAACACGCCATACTGTATCTCTCTGCCAAATGGAGAGAGATGTGAGCCAAGAGCAGCAAATATTGTCTTACTATACAAACTCATCCGTAAACCACCATGGAGGCGGGAAACAGAAGTTTACAAACAACACTGTCTCATAAAAATAGTGGAAAGTAGGAAACAAGAGTAGAAAAAACACTTGGCATGAGATCCAGGTTAGCCAGATCATCCCAAGAGCCCAGATGAAATTAGCAAGAGGACCATTGGAAAATGGAAAATGTTTGTCAACATTTCTGTAATGATCCATTTGCACCATCGATGACAGAGGAACCCTACATTTGCACCCTGACAACTCAGTTGGAAAAGCTTTATAGAAAATGCAGAGGAGTGTCTGGATCAGAGCAGTTGCACATCAAGGAAACCACACTTAGGGTATTTCAGTAACCACCATTTTAATAATAGGAACAGAGAATGGCCCCATCCATTCATCAGTGTAGGAAGTGCCCAGGGAGACGCTTCTAGCACCCTCCCTGCAACTTTTATTCTTAGAGAGCCCACTGGAATCTCCAAGGACAGCTGACTCATAGACCGTATATGTCAGACGTATGATATAAACATAGTCCAGAGCTTTGGTAGGAATTAAAAGTCAACCTCACTGGTCTATAGTTCTCAAACTTCATTGGCTTCCCAATTAGGTACCGGCTCTCCTCCAGTCTTTTGGCATCTCTAGTTCTTCACAGCTTTTTAAAGGCCACAGAATGCCTCAGCAATCATCTCTAGCAATTTTCTGTTCTGGAGAAGCTGGTCTGCCTTGGTGCAGGGACTTGAAGGCATTGTCTCTCTATCAACATTTCTATGGCTTAATTAACCATGTTTGTCCTGTTCTCTCAGGCACCTAATCCTTCAGTGCTCTAGGACCTTTAAATTATGGTAGGGATCCCATATGGGGTCTTGTAACTGAATGTAAGTGTGAAATTATAATTATCAGTGAATGTTTGATTTCTATTCCTATTTTATATACCTACATACACAGGAGTCATGTAAAAACTTCTCAGATGAAAAGGGATCATGAGTAGTTTAAGAAACCCTGCTCTAAGCAGCTGTCTAAGATGGTAATTTGCAGAGGTTCTGACTTGCATTGGTCCAATTGACTTTTGGACAGTTTTTGGACTTCAATGAGGCAGAAACACCTGGCCAGCAGGGACGTGGAGGCAGTCAGCTAACACGTGCCCACTTTGTGCCAGGCACCAAGGTGGCGAGGAACAAAATCGTCCTAGCTCTTGAGGACCTCGTGTTCTTCTGAGGGGCAGTAAGGGCAGCTATACATTTAAGAATACAAGGTACAAGTAGTTACAAGGAAGGTTCAGGGAGCAGTGGGTGGAATGAGGAAAGACACTGCAGAAATGGGGTCATGTGAAGGCATTCTGGAGAGAGAAGGCCCTCGAGGCCAGGGAGTGTAATGGTGTGAAAAAGACAAGAGGTGGCAGGAGGGGGAGTAATGTGTGGTGGGGCTGCAAAGAGAGGCTGGGCCCAGATTGTATGGAAAGGGACTCAGTTTATATTCCAGATAAATACCTCATAAAGTCAATATACACCAAAAAGTTTATATTCACTAGTAGCTCATTAAGCAACGGAGCAATGAGGCCTATCTGTCCTTAAAGAAACCTATCTTGTTGGCTGTGAATAAGGGTTAGGATTGGAGGATTGGAGTGGGGAGAAATTCAAGTCAAGGAGACCCATGAGGAAGGGGTCCCAATGTGGGCGAGATGCTGGTAGCTGTGTTGAGAAGGGGAGGTGAGACGTGAAGGCTGCCAAAGACCGGATGGGGAGGAGTGGGGGTCAAGGAGAGAGCTACATCAAGAGCCGTGCATCGGGGAATCCTCTGGGAACCTAGGAGACTTGAAAAGAAGGGAGCTAACGCCCTCCTGCACAGAACCCGGTACAAAATGAACATCTGTCTTTAGGAAATCCCACCTCAAAGCCCCTGAGTATTGCAGTCTATGTCCCAGCCAGAGGAACCTCTAACACTCCCCCTCCTTTTTTAGGTGTAAACTCAGTCAAAAATGGGGGTGAGAGATGAGAAGGGAAAGTTCTGAGTGAATTTTGTCAAAACGGGTAATAACCTGTGAAATTTGAATAACCCAAGTCGATAAAGACAAAAACTGGATAGGTGTGACAGGACATGTGAGCTTTAATTAAAAGCTGATGGAACAACCTAAAAACTGGGGAAGTGTTCTTGTCTTAATTTACACTTTGTACGTCCTCTAAAATAGGCCAATTAATTCCGTGGTCCTTCAGAGCTGGCCAGGCCCATCTTTGCCAAAGTGACGGTTCCCTGGGTCATCCCCTTCCTGGGTCATTTTTCCTGCCCCCAAAACTCACTTTTGAAAACTTCACTGCACTGATGCATCCCGTCTACTTCTGTCACTGCTTCTCTAAGGGGGAAGGGATCTGAGCACCAAGGATATTGCTAAGTGACGACGCTGAAGGAAGAACCCTCAGGTGCTGAGCTTGCACTAGAGGAGAGGCTGGGGGGAATGGCCAATTCCATGCAAGGCATTAAATACACCGGGCCAGGGGAACCTCTGCTGCCAAGTCCTTGCACTGGACCTGTTTCCTCAACCATAAAGAGAACTGAATGAGCTGATCTCTAAGCCCCCGCCTACTTTCCGGCTCCATGATTCTGACTGCGACTGCCATCTGCTAGAGAACCCTCCTTCTCTGAATTATCTAAGGAGTGTCTTGTTGGTGGGTTCGTCATGGTGAGTTCTAAAGCCCCAGGAATATGGCCGGAGGAGCCCAGAAACCATGATGGGGAAGAGCCATTGGCGGAGCTTTTCAGCTCAGCTCCACCAGACAGAAGAGGGCATTCATGTTGTGTGACAGAGTAGATTTTAATTCTCCTTTTCTACAGGAAGGAAAGGAAACAAGCATTTATTAAACACCTACTACGCTTTGAGGGTTTGCCTCCAGGGCAGAGTCTCTACAAGGCCTTGGAGCTGGTGCTCAGCTGGTATCTTTTTTCTCTCAAGACTCAGCGAGGCACATTTGGAAACAAGCAAATCCACCAAAAAGCCAATATGGCAACATGGAACAGGGCAGAACCTCAAGGTCTCCAGGTCTGCTAGCCCAGGTCCTCGGAAGCCCCTGACCTCTCTAAAGGGAGGCGCGTGGCTCAGAGCATGAGGGGTTAGGTCCCAATCCCACCATTTCCCAAGGGTATAGTGTTCTCCCTTGTAGAATGGGGACACACCTTACACTCCTCACCTCCTAAGAAGGTGCTGAGTTAAGCTGTGAGACCTGGGGGTAGGGTGGCACCTGAACAACCACTTTTCTGGGGCGATTCTGGAATTTATGCACTGTCAAATGCTGGAGAAATGAGGTTGTGTCTGGATATCTGTCACCTGTGTATGGGGGCCACTGCCACCATCTGTCCTCCAGGGCCTCCCAACTGGGAAAAACCATGAAGATGGACTGATGGTGGCCGGCAGGGCTGTCAGCCTCAGCCCTGCTTAAATCTGGATGTGTTCATCAGCAGCCTGATTGGGGGGGTAGGGGGAATGGGACGTATTTTTCAGCCATATCTGCTGAAATCCTCCCCCAAGATCCAGAGAAGCAACAGCCTAAAGTGTTAGGAAGACAAGTGTGGAAATGTGTATGTGAGTGTGTGATGTGTGCATGTGTGTGTAAGTGTGTTTGTGAGGGAGAAGAGTGGGCCTGTGTGTGGAGCTACCCAACTTTCAAAAGCTCTTGCTCCATCAAACATCAGTGTGGTCAGAAGGACTCACCACAGGGCTCTCTCTGTGTGGACACAGAGGTCAGGGATGGCCACTTACTGCTCGGGAGTTTTATCAGATGGTTAAGAATTCAGTCTTCCTCTTTGGCTTTTGCTTTCATTAGTGAATAAAGGTTGTACCAAGGGCATCAATGATGAGATATGTCCTGTGAAACCAAATGTATGAGACAAACTGTCTTTTTTATAGTAAAAAGAAAAAGCTTCAGCCCAGAGGTTGGGATTTGGAATTGTTTTTGTTTTTCTGGAGGCAGGGAGGGGACAGAAGACAACATAAATAGATATAAATCTCTCGACCAAAAGCTTTTGTTGTTGCAAAAAGAGAAGGTGAAAAGGGACAGGGAGGCCCTGGGGCTTGTGGGGAAAAGCCAGCTACTTTTTCATCTCCAAGATTGTGCTTCCTGGGCCCCGGTTCTTAGCACTGCAGATGTTACAGAATTGTCCAGCAGAATTCTGAAAAAACAGGAAAAAAACCAAACAGATCCATGTAAGAACACAAGAAATAATTTATCCCCCCGCCCATGGAGCATGGAATAATGCTTCCTGTTTTCTTGATTACATCTGCTTATCTTTGAAATTGCTCTTGCAACAACTGGCATGTTTTTGATAATCATTTTACCCAAGAGAAAAATGAATCACCAACAAGATAGGAGACAGCGATGTGTGTATGTATGTGCAAGTGTGGATGCATCGCATGTGCATGTATGTGCACATGTGTTTATTACCCAACATGTAGCTATAGGTACATGCGCACGTGTGTATGTATATGTGACCAGTCTGCATGGACATGAGAAGAGGCCTGGCTGGGATTCTGGGCAGATTCTGGAGGTGAGAATGCCTGTGCTTACTTCCGACTTGCCCTTTGCCCTCCAGTCCCCTCAGCAGCCCTAGGTTGTCCATTCTTCTAGATGACACATTATAGAGCGGCTCCTTTTTGTCAATGGAGGGAGCTCCTACCTGAACTTAGGCTCAGAACAAGAGCTTTCTCTGATCAGCCAAGTAGGGGACATGACAGATCCCTCAGGTACCATATGATGGTCAGACTGCTGACTTAGCAAAGGAAGAGCCTTGGAGACCAGTTAGCTCAAATCTCTCATTTTTCAAATGGGGAAACTGAATCCCTGAGAAATTTAAGGACCAAGGGGTTACTGAATATCAAAGGGGAGCTCTGTTTCCAGGCCTGGCACTAAGCACTGGGACCCTTCTGCCCCTGCCCCTTCTCTCTTGCACACATATATACTGAGGAAGAACAGAAGGGGTTTCTGGACCTGCTCTGTGGGTGCTCCCTCATAACCATCCCCTCAGAGGCTCCAAGTAGTGCCCATGACAACGACCCTCCCACATCGATGCCCAGTGATAGCTCACCATGCTGGGGACGGGCAGACACTCTTTGTGGAACATGTGCCGACAGTGGAAGACGACAGCACTGAAGGGCTTTGCTGCATCTGATTGGGGGAAAAACAAAACTCAGTTTCCCCACCTTGTCTGAAGAGCCATTTGTGGGATACTCATCCTGCCTCTGGCCACTGAGGGGCAGCGCAGGGTCCCACTTGATCATTCCTTCAGAGCTGGCTATTGAGCAGACATTAAAAAGGGCTGGAGATACCCCTGGAAGGATGGAAGATGTCCCTGGAAGGCAGAGGGACACCCAGGAGGATGTTCCTGGAGGGATGCACAATGTGGAGAGTGCCCCTGGGCCTCTGTAGGCCCCAGCTATTCCAATGGAGGCTGGGCCAGAAAGCCCCTTTAAAATGGTGATCCAATCTCTGTCTGGAGGCTGACAATGTAAGGGGAGAGCCCACGACCTCTGGAGGCTACTCTGGCCATACTGGGACAGCAGTTTTCCAGACATCAGCCCTCCATGGGCCCCTTAGCAGTTCCCCTCCCTGCTCCATATTAAGTCCTGTGGGGCCACTCCAGCCCTCAGCTCAAGGATTCGTGAGCCCCTCTGGCAATTCTGTGAACCCCTGGTCCTGTTCTCAGGAAAAAACTGTTTTTAAATGCACAAAATAAAATCCACAAGATCACTAAGAAAACCAAACCATGATTCTTTCCCCTCCCCAGAGTAAGGCTCGCAAAGTGCTGCCGTAGGTGCTCCCAACAATCCAGGGAGGTTGATGTCTTTATCGTTAACTTCATTTCATAGAGTGAGGCCCCAGGAGGGGATGTGTCTAGAGGTGGGCTCTGGCTGCAGGTCATCTCAACTGCAATTCCAGGCCCACCTTGTCGTCTCTGGGGACACGCACACATAGCCCAAGTCCAGCCTCTTCTCAAAGGAAGCCCTCTCCTGGGCTCCTTGAGCACCTTACCTCCAGGAAGCACAGGGGAGAGACACGACTCACAGATGTTTTCTTCTGCAAGGAAACACAGAGACTTAGCAGCCTTTTCCTAGCTGCCCTGCTCCATCCCATGCTCCCATTCTATGGCAGGACCCTCTGCTCCATCCCACGCCGGGACTTGGGTCACTTACCATCAACCAGGATGCCTTTCATCTGGGAGCGGTGCATTTTCTTTAGGAGGGACAAAGAGTCTGCCACCAGGATCTTCTTGCAGCCTTCACGAAGGAGAATCTAGGGGACACCGTGACAAACACTGATTTGTAAAAAGTCCAGGAGACAGAAAGCAGCCGTGGGCAGACTGCCAAGGACCTCTGCACCCCGTGGCCATGCTGACTCTTTGCAGTGTGGTGTTTCCCTTCCTCAAACACCACCTGGAGCTCCTTAGTACTGATCAGATTGATTTGGATGCAGATAGGGATTCTAGGGTCATGCACATTGACCCCCCGATATTTAAAAAAAGAGAACATTGTCCTTCCAGCACGTTTAGACTGCCTACCAAACACCAGCATAAAAGCAAGTGCCCTGAAAGGGAGGAGGGAGGCTCTGTGTGCCACTGCCCCACATACCCTGCTTCAGATTTGAAGAAAGCCAGCCCAGAACCCTGAGAGCCTTTTATTAGGCGTGCCTTCAGGGCCCCTGCCTTGTTTCCAGTCCAGAACTTCCCAGCAGAGGACCTGACTGCTCCTTCTAAACATGATACAGACCCTGCCTCCTCCTCAGCAGCCACAGCCATATGAGCCCAAGAAAGAAAATGCTTGAAATCAAAACTACTGGCACTGCAAACTGGCTCTGGGTCGGAAACTGCTTAGGCTTTCTCGACAGAAGAATGATTAATAGATGACATTTCTGTGGCACCTACTATGTGCCAAGTACTATATAAGAACTTTACAATCATTATCTCATTTGATCCTCCCTGAGAGGGAAGAACTATTTTTATCCCCATTTTACAGGTGAAAATTCTGAGACAGAGAGAAGTGCCATCACTTGTCCAAAGTGATTCACCTAAAGGTGAATTTGAACTCGGGTCTTCTTGACTCTGGAGCTAATATTTTGTACGTTATCCCAAAGAGGCCCTGCTACAGAGGAGGCCACAAGCGGTAACCTGATTGGTGAATGGACCCTAGGATTTTCTGGAACTTTCTGGCTTCTGACTAAAAGCTTCTGTGTGTGTTGTTTCCCTGCTGGAGGGTGAGCTCCTTGAGGGCAGGGCCCAGCTTAGTCTTCTGGTGGAAACCACATTCCCTTGAAGTACTTGGTCCCGTGCTTACTCCAGGAAAGGCGATTTGCATGGTCTCATGCTCTCACTCCACGGTAGGACACTCGGCTCTATCCCATGCTCTCACACCATGGTAGGGTACTCTGACTAAGATGACACAAAGATGGTGGCTTAATGAAAAGCCTACTGACTGATCTGTCCAACAGAGGAATGGAATGACTTGGAAGAGAGAGGGATTCCCATCCCTGGAGGGATCCAAGGGAGGGCAGAATTTCCTACCTCAGGGAAGCCAGGTACAGGTGAGACTAGATGATCTCTGAAGTTTCAGAAGCTGAAATTCTGGGATTCTCAAGTCAAGAGCACAAAAGCACGTCAGTCTCCTTGTCATAAAACTTCACAAAGAACCGGTGCCCAATCTTGAGTGGGTGATCAAGAATATGATAGTGAATTATGGGGGTTCTTGAAGAAGGAGCTTATAAGACAACTTATCTGAGAGTGAGATGAATTACATGAACTGATGACTGGTTCACAAGAAAAAAGTGCCCAAGGGGAAAATTTGAATGGATTTTAAAGCAAAAATCAGAATTAAGTACATAGCTGAACTCAGGTTAACAGAAAACTCAAGATTTCTCAATTTAGAAGATCAAACAGGGGAGGAAATGCATGAAAAGAGACAGAATCATCTGTCCAGCAGGATCTCAGCTTTCTAAAGAGATACATGGAGCACAGCCCTCTGAAAAAAGTGGCTCCATCAGAATTTTGTGACTGGGAAAAGGAAGTGTATTCAGAAACAAGCATCCATGGGAATGAAAAGCCACGAATATCACAAATGTAACTTCTTTCACGCCTTTTTTAATATAATCCAAACCTCAGAAACCAAATAATAAAAACATAGACAAATTTCACCCTTGATGCTCACAGTATCAGGGAGGTTTATGAGATAATCTGGTAACCAACGGTAGAAAACATCCATTTAGTGCACGTGGACAAATAACAATCTGAAGAAAATCAAAAGAAGGACAAATTCAAGAAAGATAATATGAAATATCACAAGCCAACATCCCATTATTCAGGCAAGAGTTTCAGTATTATGGTACGTGTGTCATGACAACAGATCTAAAGAACCTGCTGAAATTCAACAACAGGATGTGGTTGACTTTAAGTACTGCAGGCCAGATTCTCCTGGACAGGAAAGGCCGAGATTAAGCAGTTTTCATAACTGACAAAAGGGAGGGAGCACAGATGAAAACTGATTTTCATCCTTTCTTTTGACTGCCTGTTTTCCAGCTCATCTAAAACATTTAATGTGGTCTCAGAAATTTGGGTCAACTCTTTCTTTTCCCACCCCCCTAGCCCAACTCAAAACTGTGGTCATCTAGAAACCCAGTGGCTGGTTCTCTGCTACCATCGTCATTTAAAAACCACCGAATTTTGGGCTAACTGCTTCTCCTCACCTCTGAAGTACGATCACTTGGACGAAGAGCTTGTGATGAGTGGGAGCAAGAGGTAGAATTTACTTACTTTTAATGAGCAGCTTCATCCTATCTTGTCTGACACTATCATCAATAAACTAAGGAAATATTTTCCAGGTGATCATTAGATCGGGGTACGAGTTACTGGCACATAATGCCCTACAAGCTATTATCCCATCTCTTTGTCCAAACGGCAGCAAGCACATCAGTGAGACGGAGGACTTGATGCTAGAGGAGGCCTGGCAAATGCATTCTCTGCTGTCAAGAGATCCCAGCAGGAGCCATTTCCAGGGTCTTCACAGGCTCATAGATACGGTCTCAGCTCGAAAGCTGGAGGCGACCTCATTTGCAAAATGAGGAAATGGAAGTCCAGGAAGGTGATGTGACTGATGGTCCAGAAAGTCTAAATTGCCTCATTTGATTCATATAAGGACCCTGGGAGGAGCCTCTGCCTTATGTGTCCATTTATTCCACCTAAGGATCTCCCCTTCTAAAGCACTCATCCAGAGGCAATCTTCACTCACGTTTTATCACATTTGGATTTCACAAAGCACACAAGCATTAATAACATTTTACCCAGGTATAAAAATGGAACTGATCTGCACCGAGCCCTTGGTCCCAAGGCCAGGGCACTTTCTTCTGTGCCACAAATGTACTGACAGATACACAATAGTCACCATCCTCTTCCCCAGTGAATGTACCTAAAACCCCTCTGACTCCCAAATGGCCTTTGAAACCTGCCAGTTTTCTTTGTACCACCTCTCAGACACCCTCTCATCCAATCTAGTGCCAAAACTTTTTCTGCCACCACAGCAGTCCATATGCCCTCCATCTCGCAGTCACGATTCTGGATCACCAGAGTGGTCTCCCAATTGGTCCCTATATGCCTAATCTGCCCTCTCTAGTTCATCCCCACAGAGCTGCCAAGATAATACTCCCGCTGCACCAGCCAAACAGTACCACCCCCCTCTCTGTAGGGGAGAAGTCCTGGGAAGTTCCTCTTGACACTGTGCCCAAATCTGCCCCTGTTCCTAGTCCTGCCTTCTGGGATCCATCCCCTGCACAAACAGACCATTCAGGTGGTTTCTCTTTGGCACCCTCTGAACATGTCTCTCATCCTTTGTAACAAGATCCATGGTGGACTAATGGTCCCTCCAATCTCTGCCTGTTCTGACATGGGCACATCTGTCTGCCCAGCACAGCCACGGGATTTCTAGGCACTTGCCCCTTCCCGAGTAGATAACTCGGCTCCCTCCATGTGTGATTACACTTTTGTGCTGTTAAGAAATAACAAGGACAGATTCAGAAAAACTTGGGGAACCTTGTATGAACCAATGAGCCGGGAGACCACTGCACAACGCCATTGTAATGGTGACTTGGCTACTCTGATCAAATGCTGCCCTCTTCCAGAGACCTGAGCAACCCTTGAGTGCGTTCTGAAGCACACTTTTTACTTCCTTTATTTTTCGTGTGTGTGTGTGTTTTACAACACAGCTAACATAGAAATGTTCTGCTTGACTTCACATGTATAACAGAATACGGACATCAAAATTCTAAAAAATGAACATCAAATTTCTTTAAAAATGTTAATGGGAAATAGTCCATGAAACAAAGTATATTCATTTTTTTTAAAACAGATGCGCAACTCAATTTCTTTTCTGAATTTCTTTCAAGGACGAAAAGGGGAAAGAGCTGTTGAGAACAAGGATTTACATACACAGCACGTACTATGTGCCAGAACTGTGCTAAACCCTTAGAAGTACTATTATATTTGATCTTCACTACAAGCCTGGGATGTAGGGATTGATTTTATCTCCATTTTACTGTTAAGGAAACTGAGGCAGGCAGAATGGAATTTCTCTTCCCTCCTCTTCAACAAAACTATCAACACATAATTGTTTTAATGCAGGACTAATTCCACAAAAAGATTAACCCATGAACAATTTAAGCACAACAGAGTCTGTGACTTTGGGCTTAGGAGCTCTATTAAGAAAGCATGATTTATAACAACCTGATGGAGTCATGGTTCAAGACCAGACCGAGTCTGTTTGGACTCGTGGGTGCTCCCTGCGCTCAGCGTCCACTTGTATGGACACAGCCCCTACACTGGGAGTCTTAAGCTTGCTGGGAAGATGACGGATGGAGAAGAACCCCCTTCTAGGCAGAGAAGAAAAAAGAAGCAGAAACCAGAGGGAGAACACTGTGCACACAGGCCCAAGGGCAGAGGGCCCTGAAGGCCCAACTCAAGCCTCATCTTCTCTCCATCCTTCCTGATGTGCTCTTTCTAGGCAACTGCTCACACCCACTTCCCTTAGCAGGGATGAGACTCCCCCAGGGAGGCTTCCCTTCAGCTTTCTCCCTATTATGTTCACTAGCTTTTCTTCCTTTTCGTGTTCCAACCTTGGGGTACAAAGAAGTACCACCTCTGCACCCCATCTCAAGGAGCCTCGTGACTCTCACTGGCATTGACCTTTTGTCTCCTAATTCTACTTTTCTTAAGGTTCTTCTTCTGGGAAGAAATCCTTGTTATGTGGGGGCCACTTTTCCTTGGAGAGAAGGAAGACCAATCTAAAATAGCAAGAAGGTTTGGTGGGTTTGGGGAAGTCATTATAATAAAACAAATTAGTGTTAACAAACTCCTCATGAGCAGATCCACTTAAAAGCTAATTTGTAATTAGCATGTTGATAACTGAGTGAGGAGGATGAATGATCACAAAATATGAATTAATGGGAATGCTTTCAGTTAGCTCCTGACATTGAGTCAAGGTTACCGGAGGCGGATCATCCCGATGTCAGAAAGTCTTCTCCAGGGGAGGAACTTCTCCCCCCACCCCGGCCTGGCCTCGGTTCAAAGTAAACACATTTGCAACAAACGGAAAAATTCCAGAGCGGCGGAAACACTTCTCGGGTGCTGACTGGCGAAGAATGAAGCGTCTCCAAGGACAAAGGAGGTAAAGGAGATACTGAGCACCGAGAGCTGCCAGGTGCTGCAAGCCCTGAGTGTAATTTCTATGACTTTAATGGCTGACTTTGGGACACGGGGACCCCATGAGCTCCCCTAGCATCTGGAGAAGCGCTGGGACACCTGGGCAGTTCCCAATGGAGGGAGAAGGACCAAAGTCTTCAGGGAGGGAGCGGTCACGGTCCCTGACAAGATTAGACTTGTTGGGGACATAACTGATCACGAGAGATGGATCCTGAGTCCTGGAGAAGGGAGTGGCTTTCCCCAAATCAGGTGGAATCAGAACCGGGCTGGGAACTCCTGCCCTCTGACATAAACCTGATTCCTCCTGAGGTCATCTTCTGTGGTCTGATTAGACAGAACCAGCCAATGATCAAGCACCGGTGCCGGGCAGTCATGCTGAGCCCCAGGCCGCAGACCACAGAAAATGGAAGGCTCGTATCCAGTCCCACACCCCAGCTCTCATGGCCGGTGGGGCTTGGGGGCAGGACACCAGTGGACCCGAGAGTGACTTACCAGGGGTTGGGGGAGGACTGCTGACTGCACCAGAATGGGCCGGGGGCTCGGGCGCTGCCTCTGGCCTGGCACTGACCTTCCCGGCAATGGGGGCATTGCTGCCAGCCAGGGGGCGGCGCTTGAGCCAGCCTTCTCTCTGCTGGAGGGGCCGCTTACCTGGAGGTTGTAGTCCTGCAGGATTTTTACCAGCGAGTCTCTCAGGTTGGGAATCTCCATTCCTTCCTTAATTCGGTGAATGAGGAGAATTGGGTCCACGTGGGTGCCGATGTTGTTTAAGAGGCCGGTAATGAACGCTGTTGGAGAGACACGGGCTGAGTGAGCACAGGGATAGCCCGCATGGCCCACACAGGGGCACCGAGGGGCCACTCGCTGCTGGGGAGATACACCCCCGAGCCTGCCCGTGTCCCCTCGGAGCTTACTCTGGGTGGGGGGCCCTGAGGAGGGGAAGGGGAAGGAGCGCGGATGTGGCCCCTACTTCCCACCAGACACTGTGCCAGCGCTCTCCAGAGGGCGTCGCATTAGGTCCTCGTAATAACCCCGACAGGTAAGTGCTGAAGGGCCAGGCTCACCTGGAGGGGCTCTGGGGGTGGGTGCGAGTGTGAGAGTGTGTGTGCAAGTCAGTTTGAGTGTGTCATGTGAGGGGGGGGTGATTGTGTGAGTGTGACAGCACTGTGTATGCAGACACAGATCCATGCATGAGTGTGTGTGTGTGTGTGTGTGTGTGTGTGTGTGAGTGAGATAAGTGTCCATCTGAGTGTAAATCTATATGAGTGTGGCCATGTGAGTGTGTGGGGCTGGGGGTTCAGGAGTGAGGGTCAGTGAGCCAGAAACCCTGGAAGGGTGAGACGGGAGGGCGAGGGACAGAGACTGTGGACCCAAGAGGGAGGTTCCAAGTCCGAGGCTTTAAAGGTCAAGTAGATGAGCCACAGGGACGGCTGAATGTCAATGAAGGTCAATGAAGATGGAGAGCAAAGAGCGTGGAAAACCCGAACGACTTCTCGGGGCCGGCTGGGATTCAAGGATCTGCCTCGCTGAGAATCTCCCGGGCCATGAGAGGAAGCCCCAAGGTCTGGCTGCAGGGGCTCCCTGATTAATACACATCCAAGTGGATCGTTTTTATTTGAAAAAGGAAAAAATGGCTCCTGGGGGGGGGTCAAAGTGCGGCTGCCCCTTTTTAGCTCGCCTCGGCAAGGCCGTTGGGCAGGAATTTCCTGCACGTTCTAAAAGTGCCGGGCAAGCCCGGACAAAACCTGTTCTTTTCACCACATTGGGTGTGAAGGGAGGGGGAGAGATCCAGGGAGAACCCATCGTGGGGCATCAGGGCAGCGGCCGGGTCGGGGGCTACAACAGAACGCTGGGAACCCCAACTCCAAACACAGACTGGGGCACGTAACCAAGATGGCCGCTCATGAAGAGCCCAGGAGGCTGCTCAGGGTGACGTGCATCTGGGAGCACCCCCTCCCCCCTCCTTACCCAACTGAACCCCCCACATGCACACATGTAAAGCATAGGCGCACATACCCTGCCCTGCCCTGCACAGACTCTCATGCAGAGATGTGCGTGTGCCCCCTCTTGTATGTACACACACACACACACACAGATACGCGCACACACACACTCTCACACACACACTTGCACTCACTTGTATGTACACACACACACACACACACACACACAGACACACACACGCGCAGCTTACGCGGCTTGTCGATGGAGTACAGAATCAGGTCCTCCCACAGCTCGGCGTCGTCGTGCTCCTTGGCAAAGTCGATGGCCTTGTCCACGTCGTGCAGCTCCTCCATGATCATCTTCAGGGCGCTCCGACTGTTGCCCATGCGGCCTGGGGGCGGGAAGGCGAGGGCGTCCCTCCAGATCCCACACTTCCCACCCGCACCGGCCGCTCTGTCAGCGCAGGGGCTCAGCAGACTCCGTCCCTTCCTCTCGGGCCGTTCTGCCTCTACACTAGCGCAGCCACGCCGGCGCCAAGCCCCGAGGGCTCCTGGGAAATCTCTTTTCAGAGACAGCTCCCAAACAGAGGTGAAAGCTTGGGCTCCCTGGGTTCACACACTCGGGACACTCTCCTGAGGAGGAAAGGTGACCCCAAGGGGGAAGGGGCTTGGTGGGGCCACCCAGGGAGCAGCATCCTTGGGGCAGGGGCGGCTCCGGGGGGTTTGGTGTGTGACCGTGAGGCCGGGACCTCGGGCAGCCCCAAAGGCTCTGCTCAGAGCGCCCCCCAGCGTTACTTACTCAGCAGGTAGACGGTCTCTTCCACAAAGTTTCTCTGCTGGCAGATCTCAAGAGCCTAAGTTGGAGCAGAAGAAGAGAAAGGTGACTCTGGGGCCGGAGCAGCCCCAGCATTGGGGGGCCTGGGCCCCGCGGCCTCCGCTGGCAGCCGTGACTCTCTGTGGCCGAGCCCCGGGCACGTGGCCGGGAGGCCCCCCTGGGCCTGCCCCAGCTGATGGCAGCACGGCCTTCTTGGCTAACAGCGGGGAAGCCTTCCTGGTTTCAGGCTTTAGCAAGACCTTAATCTTTTTGAGGATTTAATTAAATTTAAAATAATTTTGCAATTAAAATCTTGAAGACTGTTCACTGACGGTCATTATAAAACCATTGTGGCTTCCTAGCCCAGGTGCTGGTCTCAGTCCCTAGAAGAGGACCCTTGTCCTTCATCATTCAACTGACAAATAAAATGGACTTACATAAGACACTGAGCAACAAGAGGACCTTCCCCATGTCACCGTTTCCCATCTTTCTCTTAAGGCCGGAACGTGCCCAGGAGGAGAATTTTGCTCAAGTATCAGCCAGAAGCCGAGGGAAATCAAGGTGAAAATAGAGAGATGGAGTCCGGAAGATCAGATTTCCCTCAAAAGAATCGAATGACGGCTCAGGGCAGGGCTTGTTCTTTATATGTAAAAAGGGCAGGTTTGTCTGTGGACACTGCAGACCATTTTGGGGGGAGCGTCCCCATTGTCGAGTCCCCAAGGACACTAACAGTCATCAGCTCCTCTGGTTCCGCCCAGGAAATGGAGGAACAATTTACATAAAGACTGCAGTGGAAGCTGAAGATTCACCTTTTCTTTCTCTCCTGCAGCCTCAGGTAATCCAAGCCACTGAAGTCTCTGGGCTGACAGGGGCAGGTTACAGGAAGCCATTGTGGGTAGAAACGGTGAACAGAAACACAGACAATACCACTGGGATCATGTGTCAAAGACCAGAGAAGGCTGAGAATAAGTGGGCCCCAAAAGCCCCTCCCCGGGGGGAGCCCCTCATTTTGTGGTGTGGACATCTGGAAGATCACAAAGCACCTGATGAAGGGGCCAGACACGAGAACAAACAACGAGGAAGGAGGGTCCCCCGGAGGGTCCCACAAGTCACACACAGAGCAATCAGTTCCCTGTGGCTGATGGGAGCACGGTCAGGGAAGAGCCTGGGGTCGGAAGGGAGAAGGCAGGGGGAGAAAAGGCAGGAGTTTCAGGGTGGAGAGGAGCCTGGAAGTCCCCAAAAGAGGCAAGCGGGTCCTGGTGACCTCAGTACTGGGAGGCTGGCGTGATGGCAGTGTCTGATGGAAGCTGATGAGGGGGCACCATGCGAGGGAATGGCGGCAAGGAGCTCTGCTTGGAAGCACTGATACTGTGGAGGCCTGAGTACACAAGGGCCTGGACCAGCTAACCCTAACCCTAAATGGTGGCCATGAAAACAGACAGGATCGACGTGAGCCCTGCAGCCCCAGAGACTACTGCTAGCTCTGGCAGCCTGGAAATCTCTGACTGGGCAGTCCTGGGGTGGGCACAGAGGGGGACGGAGCTTTGAGTCCAAGTCTGGGGGGGAGGAGGCCGGGGCAGGTTTGAGCCACAGTGAAGCTGCACAGGGAGCAGGCTGCCCAGCAGGAGGCCCTGCCACTGGCTGTGGCGTCAGAAGTCCCCTCCCCTCTCTGGGATGGGACCATTTGTAAGAAGGAGCCTGGGACAGATGGACCCTTCCAGTTGTGTGGTCCTATGATCCTAAACGCCCTTTCAAGAGATGGAGACATGGAAATGGAGCTTGAGAGAGGGGTCGGGGCTGGAGAAGACCCTAGGCCTCCTGGGCAGAAGATCAGTCAGAGGACTGAGGACGGAGGAGTCACTGAGAACCTGCAGTAGGAAGGGAAGGCCGAGGAGAGAGTGTCACCGAAAGGCTCAGGAAGAGGCGTCAAGAGAAGAGTCTGAAGGCCAGAAGGGACCCCGTGTTGCTCGTGCTGCTCAGGGTCACACTGTCACGAGGGCACAAGGTGGGCTGCACGGCAAGGTCCCGAGAAGCCGGGGTCCCCTACCCCATCCTAGAGACAGCAGTGCAGGTGAACGTGAACGCTCTGGTTCTCCCCTGGAGCTCTTTCCTTTGGCCCGGGTCTGAGTGAGTCCCTGTGGGAACTCACCGGAGAAGGCACCAGCCCTCCCCCCCGCTCCTGGCTGGGCACAGTTGGGGTTTGCAGACCCTCAGCTCGAGCAGGCCAGAAGCTGCCCTAGGACAGTTCCCCGGGCTGTGCCCGTGCCCTCAGGAAGGGAACCCCAGAAGAGCTGCCCTCCAGGGCTCCCCATCATGTCTATTACTCCTCTTGTGCTTGTTTCCTCTTGACTTGCCTTCCTAGAAGTCCGAGCCGGCTGAACGATGCTGAGGATCCTGACCCTGAAGCCAGGCTCGATGCCCCCTCCAGCCCCTTATTATCAGGGAAATGAGCCGACATGGAGCTGAAGGCTTCTTAAAAGCCCCTGTGGTTTCCAAGATTAAAACCCTGTCAGTCAGGAAACGTCATGGAGCGCTTTCTGCAGATGTGTGGAGATAATCGTGACCCTCAAAGGGTCCACAGGCCAGTGGGGGAGGCAACAAGCAAACATGTGTCCAAAGCCACAGCGGAGGGGATGATAAGGAAACGATCCTTTCTTCAGAAGGGGGTTGGGGGCGGGGGGAGGTGGACCTGAAGGAAGCCAGGGATGTCTGGAGGTGGAGAGCCACGGGCGACAGCCTGAGAGAGGGAGGGTCTGCTCTGGGGAGCACCAGAGGCACGGTCCTTGGACAGAGGGGTGTAGGGGGGGAGGGCTATGAAGGGCTCTGCACGCCAAACTGGACCGTCCAGAGCCGCCCTGGAGCTTACTGAGTGG
Organism: Sarcophilus harrisii; assembly: GCF_902635505.1. NCBI lineage: Eukaryota > Metazoa > Chordata > Mammalia > Dasyuromorphia > Dasyuridae > Sarcophilus > Sarcophilus harrisii. The sequence goes on along the minus strand of NC_045426.1, from coordinate 8,016,797 downwards.
GCTGGGGAACGTGATTAGTCTGAGCTGTTAGGGAATCATTTTAGTGGCTGGATGATGGACCAGAATGGGGAGAGACTCCAGGAGGGCAGAGGCCCCAGCGGCTCCTGCGGTGGTCAGGCAGGGAGGGGCAAGGGCCTAGGGCATAGGAGAAGAAGAAGTGTGTTCGAGAGACATGGCAAAGGTGAGGTGCCAGGCGGGGCTTCGGGGGCTAAGAGGGAGTGAGGGATCAGGGTGATTCTCCGGTTGGGAGTCTGAAGGCCTGGGAGGGGGAGGAGGGTACCCTCCACTGTGGGTGTTCTTTTTCCAAAACACAGCCAGGTGATAAAAGAGTTCAGATCTTTTATTGTGTCCTTCAATATAGCCCGGTTAGTCCAGAGGCCTATCTCTCTGCTTGGTTCTAAGAGCTCCACCTGAATGTCTCCAAATCCAAAAGTTTGTCCTTCCAACTCCAGCCAGCACCAAGGTACAATACCTTAACAATGTCTTAACACTTTGTAAAGATTCCAACACTCCACAGAAAGAGGAGGAGTAGCAGGGGAGGACTCAGGAGGAAAGAGAACGAATTCTCTTCTGGATAAGAAGTCTATTAGACATCCGGTCTGGGAAGTCTGGAAGGCTGCAGATGTGAGAGCAGGGGCAGCAGAGGTGGATGAGAGAAAGCTCAGGGTGAACACAGGTATGGAATCCATGGACACCATGGAGATCTGCCAGGAAGCCGAATAAGGAGAGAAGAAGACCCAGGATAGAGTCCTGAGGATGCCCACGATTAGGAGGAAGAGGAGCCAGAGGGCTCAGAGGAGAACCGGGGAGGCGGGAAGAGAGCGGGCTCAGCAGAGAGCCCTTCCTGGGTGGGGGCCACCACCAGGACCCAGGGGATGGCCCACGAGGTTGCAGGCCGGCCCCAGCTGTGACAGCACTTTCAGCCATCTCTCATTTCTACTCTCAGGTTAAAGAAAGCTCCTCAGGAAGTCCAGGAGGAAATGCTGCCAGGAAGATCAAAAGAGGCGCAGGTTTCCTTGTGGTGGGGGGCCAGGGGCCGAACTCATGAGGGATTGGGGCAAGTGAGAAGAGGGGGAAAAGTAACGGAGAAAGGGCAAGGCCCAAACGCACCGCCTGCTGCCCAACTTCCCTTCTTATTCCCAAGCAGGAGAGGATCCAGTGAGCTCCAGGAAGCATCCACAGGCCTGGTCTGGTGGGCCCCGCTCTAGACCTTCTGCTTTAGCCACTAAAAGCCCACCAGGGCGACCCCAGGCCTTGAAAACACTAGCCACGGGCTACCACGCTGGGAGGACGGGTGCAGCAGGACCCGTCTATGGCCGAGGGCCAGCCTGGCTAAGCCAGGGGGTAGCCCCTCGCCAGGCTGACTTTTTGTCCGACAGCTTGTGAGGGACCATGGGCCACATTGGTGGACAAAATCACCTTTCCCTGTGGGAATAAAGCTGTTTTCCTCTTGGAATTAACAGGAGCCCCAAGCTCCCCAGAATTCTCCCTTCCTAATTCAGGCATTTAGGTGAACTCTAGTGAATCCAGGTTTACACCCTGCTTTACTTATTCTGAGGCACGCATTTATCAAAGCCGAAAAGTTTTCCCTCCTGCTTTGAACATCAAGTTGAAGAAAGTCAGTTTGTAAGATTTCCATTCTCTCTCCTGAGACCTTTATTCCTTAGAGCAAATGAAGGAAAAGCTCCGAGACCTAAACGACCACAAGCTATTTCAAAATAATTAAATCCCTTTTGAAACCTGACACATTATTTCTCCCCCTTGTAATCCTACACTTTTGGGGGTGGGAGGATGTGTTTTCAGGAACTGCACAGACTGTAATTGCCTTTAAACATCAGGCCTCCTTTCAAAAGGCAGCTGAAGAACTGAGAAATAGCTTAAGAGCTTTTCCATGTTGTGATTTAAGGGGGCTAATGATTTGTGACCTTACGCTCTGGGCTTGAATGTTTTCAAAAGACTTTTGATGAAGGAGACGCCGTGCTCTAGACTATGTAACTTTACTCCCGGATGGGCAGTTTACCTGGGGGGAAATAAAGGAACCCAGCACAAAGGCTGGTCTGGTTTTTCAGCATCATCTTTCAACCTGTTCTCAGCTTCTAATTCAGTTATCCTCCCGGCCGACCCCTTTACAAGCATCCATCTGGAAGCAGCTTCCCAGTGGGGCCATCACCCCGTCACCTTGAAGGAGAACAGGCTAAGTTGTGAAGGCCCCGGGTTCTCGGGCAGTGATGCTGCTGAGTGTGAGGGTGCCAGGAGATCTCCATGGGCTCCCGAGCCCTCCGGTTTCCTTCTTTCACTGACAATTTCCCCAAAATAAAGAGGTCTCGCCCTTCTCCCCACACAGACGCAGTTTTCAAAAGGCCCAATTTCATGTGGGATTTCTGCTCCAAGTCAGTGACTGGCTCCCGACTGCTCCTGGACCTGACCCACGTGCCATCTTCTTCAGCCTTGGGTGTCTCTCCCTCTGCCAGAAGACCGAGATCTGGCTTCGAGTCCTGGATCGGCAAATCTCTCATTTGGTCCTGGGTGTCTGAGCTTTTGGGAGCCATTTTCAATGTCATGAGGGACAGGACTCATCAGAAGCAAATCTATCACGGGCACAGAATGATGTGTTTGCTCAGCCTGGCAAATTGTGGCCCGAACCATCCACTCCACTAGTTGGGTGGGAGAGAAAATGGATTTTTCACTTTCCCAACAACCTCGTTAGGATATGGTAACGTGTGAATTTCCATTCCTTTTTTAATAAGAAAGAAGCTTAACAGAAGAATTGGGAGCTAATAAGCCATCCCCATCTCCTCTAAAACCACAAGGTGAGTATAAATGGGCCTCATCTCTAAGTTACAAACAAGGGCATCCACCTTTCCTACCTCAAGGACACAACAGCAGCTTATTCTAGCAAAGCCTCTGTGAGTTACGATGCAAACGTCCATTCAGGGACTTTTAATGATATGAGTTTCCCGACTCCACACAAGGAACAGCCTCCTGGCGGCTGCTATCGCCTGTGAAGATTTCTGGGTACAGCGCACAGGGAACCCAAGGCTGGTCTGCATTTGAGGGGCCGAGCCCGCAGCCCCTGGAAGTTGGAGTCCAGCCTGTTGGGCCTTTGGCCGTCACAGAGCTCAGCCGAGGCAAGGGCAGCAACCGGAAAACTGCAGAAAGCAGCCGACTTTCCACAAAATGTGCACAGCCTGGACGGGACTCTGACCAAAGCTGTGGCTGGGAAGCCCGCGGGCCTGCAGGCAGAGCGCAGGGGCTCCCCAAGAGTGAGACTGGGCATCATCCATCGGGACACGATTTAAGAACAATACGGGGAGGTTGGGGGGGAGGGCGGTGATGCCATCTAGAGGAAGAGGGGAAGTATCGGCGGGAGAAAACATGAATTTTGTTGGGAGCTCACTGAATTTCACACATCTACAGAATGTCCAGTTATTGCTGTCATGGAGCCACGAGACAGGAGGTCAGGAGGGGGATTAGGGCTGGATAAAGTCAGGAATCACTGACACAGAGACAACAACTGAATTCATGGAAACAAGATTACTAAGCAAAAGAGCAAAAACGGAAAAAAAAAAAAAAAAAGAGGGTCGGGAGCGACCGTCCACAGGCATGAGGTGGGTGAAGATCAGTGAAGGAAGTCCAGGCTTGGAGGAAAACCAGGAGAGGGAAATGCCACGAAGCGCGCCCAGGGGACGTGGCTGCCGACAGTGGCCGAGGCTGCCAAGGACAGAGACAGAGTGAAAATCAGAGGTGCTGGCCAGAGAGAGCGTGCGATTTTCAGTGCTCTGTCCCCAGTGCATAGGACCTTGTGTATATCAAGGCAATCAAGTAATATGTGAAGAGGGGAGGGAAGAAGGAAGGAGAAAAGGAGAGAAGCAGGGAGGAGACAAGGTGGAGAGGAGGAGGAAAGGAGGGAAAGGAAAGAAGAAAAGGAAGAAGGAAGGAAGGAGGAAAGTAGAGAGGAGGAAGGAGGGAAGGAAAGGAGGGAAAGGAGAGAGGGAAAGAAGGAAGAAAGGAGAGAAGGAAAGAAGGAGGGAAAGAAGAAAGGAAGGAGGGAAGGAAGAGACAGAGGGAGGGAGAGAAGGAGCAGCAGACTCCCCGAATCTGACTTCAGTTGGACAAACGTGACGTTGTATCCTGCCTGGGGACCTGGGATTAGCACACCGATTCTGACTTGGCTTCCTCCTCGTTGGGTCGATTTCTCCCCAGAGCTTCACCTCAGGGTTGTATCCAAGCCTGGCCCAGCCCCGGATACCTGATGGCTCCTTCGGCTTGAGCCCCAGGAACCCCACTTATTGCAGGGGTTCAGGGAGGCCCACTAAGGGTCTCCCTCAGAGAGAGGCTCCAGCTCTGGCCCAGGCCGGGCGGGCAGCGGCCACGTCGGAGGTGTGGGGAGCCGGCCACTTACCTTTTCCAGAGGGCAGTGGGTGCTGTCTCGCAGAAAGGGCAGCAGGTTGGGGCGATCGTATTCGGCATAAAGGCTGATCTGCTTCTCGTGGAAGCGCTGGCCCTTGTGATGGTCCCTCTTGAAAAGCTTGTGCAGATACTGAAAGGAACAGGGGACAAGGGCACCCAGATTAGTGGGGGGGAGGAGGCGGGGGCGGGGGCAGCCAGGCTGTGCACCTCCTCCCAGCTCTCTCCTGAAAGACCCTGACACGGCCCCCTTCAAAGACCTGGCTGTGACTCGGGCCCCAAGGGCCACAGGGAGGAGGGGTCTAGGAAGCACCAGCCCAAGGGCTGGGCTGGGAATTAGAAGGTCAGCTTCAGATCCTGGCTCTGGCCTGCCCTTGAACTTGTCTTGGACAAGTCCCTGAGACCCTCCTGCACCAGATGGGGGTCCCCGCGGAGCCCCTTCTCACTCCTGGGCCCCAGGCCCCAGTGATGAGAGTGGAGGCTATTTCAGAAGCTGGAATACAAAGGCACAGCCGGGGGTCAGGTCGGCCTGGGACGCAGGGCTCCCACCAGCTCCTGGCAGCTGAGCTGAGCGAGGATGGAGCGAGCCCACGGGGATTTTCCACCAGCTTTCCAGGCTCTCCACCCTTTTCACCTACAGATTGGATACTCACACCTGGCTCTCAGCAGGACGGGGCAGCAGCACATTTCCCCCAAATCTGCACAAGGCTCCAAGGTGAGCCCCGACCCCGAGACTCCCGGCTGCACAGCGGGTCCAGAAGAGCTCAAGCCAAGCAGCTTGGAGCCATCCTGCCAAGGGACTCACCACCTGTGGCTACTCCTGCATCCTGGGCAGATGCTCTGCCCTCAATGACCAAGGGCCGAGCCTCACGGTGGCCACACTCACTTCTGGCAATAGCCAAAAGGATGAAAAAGGAGGGGAACGGGGCTCCGGGCTTATAGGAGAGCCACAGACCCGCTCCAGGGAAGGTGGGCCCGGCTCGGGCCAGTGTGAATGGGAGGGTGCGGGCACGGGGCAGGTCTGGGGACCACAGGGCACACAGAAGCCTCTCCTCCCTGCGAGTCAGGCTTCGCTGAGCCAGCATCCGAGACACGTGGCCAGAGGGAAGATCTCATGGCTGACAGGGATTAAATGAGGGCGAAGGAACCACATGGAAGCCATCTCATTGTCAGCACCAGGAGATGCCAAAGGAGCTTCCTTTTTCTCTGCCAAGATACTGGCAGTGGGGGAACCTCTGGGTATATGCCCACCCTGCCGTGCTCCAGGGCCTCAGGGTGACCATGGGCACGTGCCCACTGTCTACACGCTAGAGCTCTCACCCGGGGAAGCCAAGGCTGGTCTGGCCGAGGCCTCCAAAAGGAAGGGCGGGGGACTCACCACGTGCTGCAGCTCCGGCCTGTTTTCCAGCTCCTCCACAACCTTTTTTATCTGCAGAGAAATGAAAGCAATGGCGGGTGCCCGGGGACACAGGGCCCCCAAGCCCTGAGAGGGGCCGGCTGTCCCCGCGGGCTCAGATCCCTGCACCCCCCGGCTCTGGGGCCGACGTGTGAAACATTCCCAAGCTCACCGAAATCTTGTCTTCGTTGTCGAGAAGCATGTCCACGGCTTTCTGAAACAGAGAGGGGCGCGGCGGGGCCGGCACACAGGGCCCCAGGGGCTCGAGTGAGCACATGCCGGCCCCGGGAACGGCGAACGGTCTCCCCCCCTCCGCAGGACACCCTCCCTCTCCTAACGTCGGCAGGAGGAGGCCCAGAGGCCAGAGCTGTGCCCTGCGTCCGTGGGGGTGCCCGCTCTCCCGGCCTCTCCGAGGGCGCCCTTCCTGCCTTCCCGCCCCATTCCTCGGGACACACTGGTGAGTGCGGCTGCCCAAAGGGGCCTTTCTGCCTCCTGGCCTCCGAGACACCTGGGCCGATGGGCCCTCTCAGGCCCGGGGGCTCCCAGCACAGATAAGCCCCCCTCCTCCCCACAGCATGGCGGCCACAAGATGGCGCTCCAGGGGCAAACGCACACCTCAGCATCAAAGTCCATGAGCAGCACGATCTTGTCCTGGATGGAGCTGAAGAGGTTGTGCTTGTGGATCAGCTGGAAGACGTCCTTGTGGCGCAGCGTCAGGTAGATCTGCAGGGCCTGGCCGTAGCTCTTGTCGTACGTGTACCTAGGAACAAGGCCAGGCCTCCGGTCAGTCGGGCCGGACCGGGGGCCGCCGGGGAGCTCACGCTCTCTCTGGGGAGGCACCAGTGCCAGCAGGAGGAGACCCCGCACCGAGACTTCCGGGACGCAGGCCCTTGGTGTCGGGTGGGCCGCCGGAAAGGCCTCGGGGAGCCTCGGAACTGAAGTCAGGACAAAATCTGGGGCTTCAGGCCTGAGGGAGGGCCAGTGTGGAGGCCCAGGGCAAGGTCTGGGACAGGGGTGCCACCTGACACCTGAGTAGAGCAAAGGAGGCCAGAGGCAGGGGGCTGCTGGGGCTCCAGGGGAGAGGGCAGAGGGACCACACGGCAAGACAGCTCAAGGTCGTCCCGACTCCCAAGCGCAGGGAAGAGATGGCCTGCCTCAGGGATGAATGGGAGAACAGTGGCAGGAGGGAGAATGGGCTGAGGTCAGACACGGCCTGAGGGGGCTGGGGTGTGCCGAGTCATCCCTGGGTGTCCCCTCTGGGCTCCCAGCCCCCCGAGTCCAGAACCTCCCAGATGGGAGGAGGCATGACAGTGACCTAAGCCTGGCCCCCAAAAGTGACCCTTAGACCACAGCAGCCCTGATCCCCCCAGAGATGCCCCAGAACAACTGAGGCTAGAATGTGGCTAATTAAAATCAGCTTTGCTCCCCTGGCAGGGCAAGCAGGAGCCCGCTGGCAGCCCCAGTTTCACACTTAACATGGCAGCCACTAAACATTCAGGCAGGCGGGTGCTGCGTGAGGCGATAGGACATAAGGAGGGAGCCCAAGCCCGAGCCCAGGGGGCACTCACAGCTCAGCCAGCGTCTGCAGCAGGGTCCGGTTCTGAGGCTCCTTCTTGAGGTGGTCCCGAACGGCCTGCACGATGACCGAGTTGTTGTAGAGGTCCCCGGGCCACTCCCGGATCAGCGTGGCAAAGCCCTGTGGGAAGAGAGGCGCCGGGCAAAGCCCTTCATAAGCTGCAGCCCTTCCCCCGCCCAGTCTCAGCCCCTTGGCCACCTTCAGGCTCAGTCTCTTCTGGTGTTTGGCCCCAGTCTGTTCCCACCAGGCTGCTCTGCCCTCGGGTTTGTCAAACTGTGGGTGAGCCAAGGGGCTGGTGTGCCAGCCTTCTCCTCACACAGGGAACCTCAAAGGGAAGGGAGCTCAGGTGAACTGGGGACGTGTTAGAAAAACACCTGAGGCAGCTCTTTTCTCAGGGGATGCCCATCAAAGGCAGAGGCTGAATAAGCTGTGAAGTGTGAGGGTGATGGGATGTTGTTGTTCTGTGGGAAATGACGCTCTCAGGAGAACCTCCAAAGTCTCCATTGGCTCACAGGAAACGAGACGCTCTGCACAAAGTAAGGGCAGTGCCGTGGGACGGTCAGCTGGGAATGAGCTCGCGGCTCCCAGAAATACCGCGATCCAGGGCTGCGCTGAAGGACTTGGGATGGAAAATCCTACCCACACCCAGAGAAAGAACTGACTGTGTCTCAACACAGACTGAAGCATACTCTTTCTTTACTTTATTTTTCTTGAGGGCTTTCTTTTGGGGGGAGATCTATGTTTTCTTTTGCAACATGACTTTTTGTTTTTGTTTTTATCCCTGAGGCAGTTGGGGTTAAGTGACTTGCCCAGGGTCCCACAGATAGGAAGTGTGAAGTGTCTGGGGTCAGATTTGAACTGACTTCAGGGCTGGTGCTCTATGCACTGCGTCCCCTCGCTGCCCTGCAACATGACTTTTATGGAAATGTTTTGCCTGACTTTCCATGTGTCTTCTTAAGGTGGAAGGAAGGAGGAGGCAAAGGATCTGGTTCTCAAAAGTTTTGAAAACAACTGTTATAAAAACTGTTTTACATGGAACTGGGAAAACTACAATAATAGATTTTAAAAAAAGACAACTGTTTCAGGCTGTTTCAATTCAGCTTTCACTAGACAAGGCTCTGGGCAAGCTATGGGAGTTCCAAGGTCAAAGACTGTCCTTTACTTTCAAGACAGCACCAAAAAGTGAGAAAATGAGCGAGTCATTAGCTGGACAGTCAGGCAGGTTTTTAAAGAGGAAACAAAAGGACTGTGTTAAGTTCTGGTACCTCATAATCACTCTCCAAAAACTCGTGCAGGATCATTTCGTAGATGAGAGGCTTCAGAATGGGATCCCCCCTTGGCAAATACGGGCTGATCGCCTGGAGGACCAAAAAGATAGGAAACGAGGGTCAAAGCAAACAGAAACAAATCTCAACTTTTCACATCAGTCATACGACATTTAACTTCTTGGATTCAGAGCTCAAGGCACCAAGTAAGTGGAAAAAGCTTCATGTTTTCTCTGGAGGTGTCAGGGGTCCTGTGGCTGGACCATCTGCAGATAATGACACTGTGCTATCAAGATCACCTCTGGGAAGAGAACCGTGACCTCTCCAAAGAGCTGGGCCTCCCGTGGGCGATGATCAGGGCACAGAGTCAGAGGAATAGCCTTGAGAAATCGGCAATCACAGTAAAAGGCTACAGAGCCTGGATTCATATATACTGGCAACCAAAGAACCAAGCCTGTGGCCAAAAACATCATATCCAGCAAAATTATCCATAATACTGAATGAAAAAAATGGACACTCAACAAACTTGCACATCTTGAGGACTTTCTTTCAACCAAACTCAAACTCAATAGAAAATTTAACATATAAGAGGCAATATTAAAGATCAGTTTCAAGGAACTTAACATGGACAAATTGTTTTTATATAGATATGTTTAAGATTTGATGTTAGCAACTGGGTAGCTCAAAAGAAAGATTGGGGAAGAGATGAATATGACCTGACTCTAAAAAGCAAAACTGCCCGGGAAAACTACGTTATACACATGAGGTGCAGAGCAAGAATAAATACAGAGGCATTGGGGGGGAGGGAGGAGGACCTACTCCTAGAGGGAATGGGTTAAATGGGCAACATGACACATATAGCACAAAGGGTAAAGCCCCCTCCAAAATCTATAAAGAAATAAAGGAAGAAGGAGGCAGAGGGGGAAGCAAAAGGTGGAGGAAGAAGACAAGGGAAGGTGAGGGGTGGGTGGGTGAGGGGAGGTTAAGTGATAGCCAGGCAAGTTATAGAACAGAATTAAAGCAGAAGTATGAGCAAGAATAGGAAAGTAGAGATATACACAAATACAACAAGGATCAGAAGTAGAATTTCTTAAGGAAAAAAAAGTATAACTAGTAGTCACTGATCTTAGGCAAAGTCAAACTTAAAAGATTCAATAAAGAGAAAAATCTACATTGCATGTCAACCATACTAATATTGGTTTAGATGCATGTTTACATATGGGTAAATGCCCATCTACATACATACATACATACATACACACACGTGTGAGTGTATGTAGTTATATATGTGCATGTTGCTGTATGTAAAATATATGTGTGCATGTGTGTTGTAATGTGTGTATGTAATATCTATATATGTAAATGTATTTGTGTTTAACCATAAACATTCTTGGGAAAGTTGGGAGGGAGGCATGAAAGGGGAAAAAAAAGGAATTAAGTTAAAAAATTGCAGCAGAGAACAAAAGAACAACCTAAAAGGAAGCGATGAAAAGATGGACCCTCGTGAAGATCATTTCTTCTACCACTGTACATCCTTTTTTTGAACTAGTAGTTGATTGTTATGAATTTTGACATGACAATGCTCTGTTCTGTTCTATTTTCCTTTTCTGTTTTTCTTAAAACATTAAAAAGCAAGAACCAGCAGGGCAAGATGAGTCTGCCATGAAGAGAAGATGGACAGCCAGCCGCTGCCTTGCTTTGCATTTCAGGGGCAGAGAGAAGGCCGGTGGGCTGCCTGGACGCTCAGGAAGGGTTCTCTGGTGGACGTGGCCAAGAACCACTCAGGTGGGTTGTGACCCGTGTACCTGGGGGACCCTCCCACGAATGTGGTCACCACTTTGCTCTGCTGGTGAGTGTGAAGGATAAGTGTGACTATGGTGAGTGTGAACAGGTGCATCCTCCAGGGACCAATCTTGTGACGAGCAGAAGCTCTTCACCGAGTTGGGCTGACCTTTGTTCAGCAAACAGCCCCCTTCCTGCCAGGTTAGTGGGTCAAACATTTTCCCTTTGGGAGGACCCTCCAGACTTAGTGTTTGGTCCAAATGTGTGCCATTCTCAGGGTCATTTACACTCTTGATCCTCTTTGTTCTATGAGAATTCCTAGGTCTTCAAAAGGTCCAAACTGCTGGGGACCCAAAAGGTGTGGGAGGGGAGTGCAAGTAATCAGCACCCTATTACTCGCTAAGACATAATGGCAGTGGAAAAGACATCATTAAGGATACCCTGGATTGGAAATGGAGCGGGGCCAGTCACAGAGCAATGGGACAGACGGATGGCACCTTGGTATGACCATTCAGGGAATGTGAAGAGGGCCAGACCAGCCTCTGGTGTCTGGACAAATGCTCAACAGAGGGCTGATGGAAGGACCCAGGCCCATCCCACAGAAGAGGGCCTCCGCCAGCGAAGGAGGTGCCATCCCTGCCAGAATCCCAGCTCCGTTAGAGCAGCAGATAAGATTCCAGCGGCCACAGGCAGATTCCAAGGACCAACAGAAGGAAATCCAGAATTCTGGGAAAGGCATATTCTGCAGTTGGGGACTCTCTTACACCTTCTAAAGTTTCCTGTAACATGTCTAGGAAAGGATGCAAACCAGGCAAATAGCAAAACACTGGTTGGAACCAAGCAGTCAAACTTGTCTCATCGTTTGGCCATCGACAAAAGGAGAAGCGCAGCCCACGAGAAAGATGAAATGGGAAAGGGGTCCTCCAGCAAAAGTACAATATTTTGTATTTCACAGTCTGATGAATGGGACAGGCAGTAACAAAAATAAACATCACCTCTCTCAGCTCTAATATTGAAAGGCAAATGCCTCTCCTCCATTAAAAAGCACTTTCCAACTTCATGGGCAAATGTGCTCAGGCTTCTCACTGGGCATAACCAAAATGAGGCCGTATACACACGCACTGTCAGTGTCTGAGATGGTTTAAAGGCACCGAACCAGGAAAAATCCTGATAAAAGACAGCATTCCACTCCCACTGGCGTGACTCTTAAAGAAAGCCATTTCTAAAACTGTTAGTAGGAAAATACCTTCAACCCTGAAGAAAATCAAATGGCTCAAAATCAACTGCGCCATACACTGGAAAGATCTTCATATGCCCTTTTGGGATTATTGAGTTTAAATAGACATAAAGCTGTTGGGGTGGGGAGGGAATGAAGGAGGGGGGGGAAAGAAGAGGAACAGACAAAGGAGACAATGAGAGAAGGAATGAGAAAGGGAGAGAAGGGAGGAACAGAGGGGGGGCAGAAGGAAGAAGAAGAGAAGGAGAAAGGGGAAAGAGAAACAGAGAGAGTGAGAGACTTGAAAGATTCAGAGAAAAAGAGAGAGACAGAGGGAAGGATGGAGAGAGAAAGAGGAGGAGGAAAAGACATGGAAGAGAAGGAGGGATATTAAGAAAGAAAAAAGAAGGGTTAGTAACTGGCAATGAATTCCAAGTTGCCAACAGTTATCCCAACATATCCACCGACAGAAAGGATCAGAGTAGCTTTCCCCAGTAACGGTACTGGCTTCTTTGCTAATAATGAAATTGCACAGAAGCAGCCACCATCTTCCCCTTTTCTTTTGGTAATCATTCCCCCAGGGTTGTGAGCTCACAGGGAGAGTGCAGCTTCCCTCAGCAGATGCTGCTACCTCCCCCCTGCCTCTTGTGCAATTTTCACCCCTTTCTTCCCAAAGGCTGTCCACAAGGGATTCACCCAAAGTCCTGGACAGTCCCCTAGGTCTGGGAAGCCCCCAGCTGCCCATCTGCTTCCCTTTCCCCTCTACCTGAGACATTTCCTTTTCCCTGTGATCTCCCTTAGGCTATCTCATTATTGCCAACAGACACCACTGAAGTCTGGAAGCCATGTGTTTTTCTTGTAGAGCCCACATTTGCACCTGAAATGCCATTTCCTGCTCCCCATTCTGCCCTCCTGGGATCAAGCATAAATCTCACTCCTTTTCTATAGAAGAGCCTCCAGGATTTGCATATAGACTCATTTCCCTTTTCTAGTCTGAACAAGAGTCTGCTTTTCCAGGCTAACCAAACCTAATTCCTTCAGCACATGCACAGATGGCCGATTTCCACTTTGCACACACTGAGTATTGTTCTTAAAATCTGCTGCCTGATCAATCAGCTGGCCCCTGATGAAGTTGCTACTTGCTGTGTGTCAGGCACTGAGGGGTCTAAGAGCCCAACAATCCAGTCTGGTCTCCCCAATCCTCGCTGTCAGTCAGTCTGTAGATGTAAATGTTTATAATATTTTGGGACATTACTATAGTCCTGAAAACCTCCCTGATTCTTCCTAATTTTTCAAAAAAATGATCCCTGTTAGTGGCTCAGGATGCAAGGACAGGGCCCTCCCTGGCCCTTTTACCATCTCCCTGATTATCTTGGGAATCAACTGCCAAGATCTTAGCTGTGTTTACTGTCCACTTTTCTGCCAAGGTTCTTCTCTTAGGGGGAGAAAGCCTGTGAAAGCTGAGCGGCTCTGCCTCCGGCACCCTTCCCGTTCCCCTTCTCTCCCATCTGGGGTTCCCATTTCTGGTGCTTTTTTCCCCAAACAGCTCCAAAAGCCCTTTCTGCAGGCTCAGAAGTCACCCATTATTTGACTGTTTCTGAACCTCTTCAAGCAGAACGGCGCAATGCTCTGATGCTCATCCCCTGCTGCCAGTCCTCACATGGCTGATGGCTTCCTGATGCTTCCCCACAAACCCTGGTGGAAAATCAGCTCTTTTCCTCCCGAGTAGCAGTGTTGCTCTATCTTCGGAACTCCATTCCTGAGAGATTTCCTTGGCTGTTGAGCCAGCTTGACATGATTACACCACGAGATCTTACTCCCACAGAAACCTTCTCCGAATGTTGGAGATCTGCTCTCCTAAACTGCTATCAGTCTGTGTCTGGCTGTCTTTTACTCTATCCTGAACTGGAAGATATGGTGGACACTTCCTCCCAGTGTTTCTGCTGCTTCTTGGCAATCACCTTCTCATTTTAGGTGGGATTCAAGTTCAGTATATCTGTCTCTTTGATCTCTCCTTCCACCGACGGAACAAGAGAATCATCGCCTGGGAAACTGCGTAGGGCTTTCACTAGTTGAGAGTCCAACTCGGCCTCTATGATAATTAGGAGCAAAGGCAGAGAGCTTCAGAGCTTTGGAAAGAGGAGTCAATGTGTTTGGGAACCCACGTCAAGCTTGGCCACCACGCCACCTGGCTTGGCCCAACTCCCAACCCACGAGAGGGCCGACAGCCTGTGCACCCACCCCGGCGCAAAGGGCAGAAGCATGAAGAAGTCCCGGTGGACAGTTCTAGTGGGTGCCTAGGACACGGACTCTCTTCTCCAGAACTGCCTGTATTAGAATGCAGTCCCATGGGAAATCTCCCTGCTTGAGGACACAAGCAGAAAGGATGGAGCGAATGCTGCCCCGACCCAATGCACAGAACCACAGGTAGGCCGTCCCTACAGAGCACCAGGGCTCCAGGAGGCTACGGATTCAGCCTCACTGAGCTCAATCAGGTTTCATTGGTTAGGAAACCCTCTCTACCAGCATAGACAGCACTGTTTCTGAAACCTTTGACTTGGGGACCAGGATGGGCGGCTCCTAAGGTTCACACACAAATGAGCATCGGCAGCACAGTGGGTATGGTGGAGAGAAGCCAGCCTCAGGGTTCAAATACATCTCTTTTCATCAGAGCCTACAGTCTCAAAAACTACAGCAGAAGGCGGCAGATGGGACAGAGAGTTGGAAATTCGTTCGACATACCTTAAGCTGTCCGATTTCTTTAAATTTGTAAACTTCATATTCCCAGAGAGCTGCATTTTTCCCAAGAACTTTCTGACATTTGCTGAGAATGAAAACATCACAGAAGGGAAAATAATGAAAGAACATGCACAGAATAACATGCACAGAATATGCAAAACAGCATTTTCCCTGTTTAAAAAGTTATGCTTTTACTCTTACTTACTTTAGGAATCCACATACATGCACATATATATAATTGTATACCTGTTTATCATATATATATACACATACATATATATTACATTTATGTATGTATACACACATGCAAATATATACTATGGACTACTTACATATGTGTGTGTGTACATACACAGAATCTTTATTACCCAATAGTTGTTTTCTCACTTTTGGAGACAGAAAAGATACATACACATGCATCCATTTATACACACACGTGTATATACCCACACATCACTTTGGTACTACTGACTCCATTTTTTAATAGTTTTTTGGGGGGGGGAATGCAAGGTCTAGGCCATTAATGTAATCCACTTGAAGGGATTTGATTAAGTGATTCCCAAACCACAGTTTATTTGTTTAATCCACTTCTTGCCATATGCTGGAAATTATATTAAATGAATTGGCCTGAGAAAATGATAATCCTATCAGTAGTTACCTGAAGAATGGAGTTAGACTGAGAAAAACTTTACTTCAAGTAATTTCTGAGCTCCTAAAAAAGTCTCAAAAGCAGAGCCCAGAGTTTTCTATCTTGTGACCAACCCCCTTATTCTCTCCCTTAGCCCAATAACCTGGCCACAGCAGCCAGGCTCTTGGGACTCTGCTGTCCATGGTACTGACCACTCCCTCACTTTGGACTGCCCCATTTCATTAGATCTCAGGCAGTTTTCCCTTTAACCAGTGTCAATTCTTTGGCAAGGATGATGCAGGTAGCGGCTACAAAATGTGTGTTCCTCCAAGAACCTTCTTTTCCTCCCTGAATCCTTATGGAGTCACAAATTAATAAAATCACACAGGGAAGAAATCGTCTCTAGTCTGTTTCTCCACCACGGTGGTGTCTCTGCCCGGGACGCCGCAGAAAACACCGGGAGCTTCCTTACCGGGCTGCCATGTCATGCTCTCCCTTCTCCACCAGGTGACTTATGTAGGCCAGACCGATATCCTGAGGAAGATAAACAGAGAGCCCGTGAGCCCTTGTTACAACTTCCAAGCACAGACAAACGAAGAGCATGCAATGTGTTAGGTTTTGGGGCCTTGCAGCAGCTTCACAGATTTGGGCCTAGAAGGGACCCTGGGATCATCTAATTCAATTTCCTCTCTTTAAAGATGAGGGAACTGAGGCCCAGAGAAGGGAAGTGGCCTATCAGGGCTCATCAGTGTCTGAGGTAGGACATGAATCCAAGCCGTCCTGACTCCCGGCCCAGTGCCCTAATCCTCATGGCTTATTTTATTTCTGAGATCTTCAGACCAACCACTCCAGCTCTTTCCCCTGGTATATCATTTCCTCAATTAGTCTCTTGCTTTCTGAGTTTGGTTCACACTGAAGATGTGGCTGATTTCCTGAATGAATACGAACAACCAAAGATGGTCATTCTCCCCACTGAGGGCCGGCTTCTATCCCCAGAAGCTCTTTTTGGGGTTGCTCAGCTTCCTGGACAGGAAATGTGAGCCGATTCCTCTATTCCAGACCAGGCTGGGGAACGAGAAAAGATGTTTCCAACTAGCAAAATGGAAGAGCTACCAGCTAACAGAGAGATCCTAGGCCATTCCAACAGACTCAGAGCCAGGGAAGAAGGACAATCTCTTACTGCTACTGCCTAAGCTTTGCCCTCATTTTCCTTCTCTGCCCAATCAGGGCTTGTGCGAGGTGATCACTCCTACGATGCCATTTAGCTTTCGAGCCAGTCTTGCCTCCCTCATCCTGCCTTGCCCTGCTCCCTCCACCCTTAGCTTTCACAAGGAATTTAGCAGAAGTGACGTGCACTGCAAACTATACTTTTCTACACAAATGAAAGAAATTTTTAAAAATTGATGTGTGAGGAGAATATATACTGTAAATAATTCAGTATCATCAGAGCAATACAGCTCTGCCATATGCCATATGCTAAGAGACAGAAACAGGCCTTTTCTCCAAAGCGCTTTATTTGAGCAATTTCACTGGAATGCATTTTGTCCACCTTTTCTAGGTTCTCATAGACAGAAAGGGTTTCTCACAATCATAATTCACAGGAGAGCTCCCACCGATAGCTTCTTATTCTTCCAAACAATAGAGGAGAAGGAGATCTTTTCCTTCCTTGCTCTTTTTGGCAGCCAATAGTTAGAAAGCTTTTATTTGGTATTACTGAGTACCAGGTGAAGACACCGAATCTTGATTCAACCTTGCAGATGACCAAGGCTAGCGGGAAGCTATGAGCTGTATCTCCTACTATAAATCCCAAAGCGTAAACACTCCATTTTAACAATGATTTCTGTACTCACCAGAATCTTGTGCCTTTTAATATTCCTTTGGCTAATTTCAGCAGCCATCAAAGCTTCCTACACATACATAACCAGAGAGAAGGAAGAGAGAAAGAAGTCTAAGTGAAGTTCACTTTCTTTTGATGATTCCTAAGCTCTGAACCAGAGAAATAAGGTGTCTGCCTTTTGATTTTCATGGGTTTTTTGTTTGAAAACTTTGAATATCATGCTTCAACAAACATTTCTGAAATTAAATTGCGAGACAAAAGCAGTCAACGAAGAAGGCTGCTTCTGTTTTCAGCAGGGGTCACTGTAGTGGGATGAAAATCCTGCCAATCTGACAAAATCTAGTTTATTTACTACAAAAAAAAAATTTTTCAGCCTGTCCCCAGAACAGGCTGAAAAATGGCCCTTGTAGGTTTTTCTGTTTTGTTGTTGTTGTTGTTTGTTTGTTTTTTTCCGCTGCCTTGCATCTCCTACATCTAGAAACAGATGACTGGATCTTAGTGAGCCCTTAACATTTGGCAAGTCTTACAGTTCTGCCTTTGCCAGTCTAAGGGATGTTGGACACGGAATCATTCCTCATAGTCATGATGGGAACTGGAAACACTGAGATCAGTAACAGCCTTTTTGGACTGGGAAGTTTTTACTTCTCAGTGCAATCTCATGGGAACTAACGAGGTTGTAAAAAAACAAAACAAAACAAAACAATTCTACCCAAGAATGACCCAAACACTAATTAATTAATTAATTCTAATATAAATAATTAATAATAATAAATAATTCTAATATAATATAAAAATAATTATATTTAATCATAATATATTTATATGTAATCTAATAAACATAATTAATTATAATAAATATTACTTTTGTCAGTATTAAAGCTGGGAAAACCATCTTTATTCTAAAAGAAACAGTAAAAATAATCTTCTAGCTTCATCTGAAGTGAGTCTCCATGAAATGGTCAGATGCTATTCTACCATTTTTTTCCCCAACAATGCTCTTGTGGGCTTTGAAATCTCAGCTGAATTTATATTTTTGGGATGTGGGTTTGCATATGAGAGAATCATTTCAGCAAGACTCAAACATTCATTCATTGCAATGGGAGCCTGAAGAGTTTGTAGCACGAAGCTTTAACTCTGCTTTCCTTTTCATGACCTAAGAGCTCATTTAATACTTGCAATTCAAACAAAATGCATTTTAAAAAGTAACGGGAATTTCCCAGACATTACTTCGTATTTTTTCTTTTCAAGGAGCCAGTCGATGTGATCGTCTTGGTCCCGCTCCTTAGCCACGACGACATCTCTGGGACTGACAATATAGAAGAGCGATTCACCTTCGGAGTACTCTACGGACAAGGAAAAGAAGTGACGGCCATTTAAAAAATGCTCTTTGTCTAAAGAAACAGTAAGAAAAGAGCAGGATTCTGCCCCTAAGTGCTTTCCATCCCAAGATGGCTTTTGATGCTCCATGTCCCAATAAATTTAAATTCTGACTTCAACTGCAACACGGTATTCAAAATAGCCCATTCCTTCCTGCGTGTCTGATTCATCCACCGTGTATAAACTTTATTTATGGCCATTTATAACACGGTCTGCTTTCACAGGACAATTACGCCGTATTGCCGGCAATAAACGAATCTTCGCCATCAAGGTCAAGGCCATAGAAAGCCTCGGCGACGGACGCCCGCCCCCCGGGGGGCGCAATACATCACATAGGCTGGTGTCTACAAGGGGGGCCGTTAGGGCTGACGGGGAATTCCATTATCCAACCCCAGTTCTGGAAGCTTCATGAGCAGGAGGCAAAGTTGGCTTTGAGCAGAACCAGAACGTGACGCCTCTCGGCCGGAGAGCGTGCTGAGACTTTGACAGGTGGGAAAAGAGCCTCATGGTTTCCCTTGTTTGGAGTGACCTGGAGAAAGGGGAGGCCTTCACAGGCCCCATGGCTGCGCTCCCACCAGGGGTCAGGGACAGGACCCCAAACGGTCTCAGCCCAGCACCAGCACTCCTCGGCACTTCCGTCACCTGCCTGTGGGGGTCGCTTCAGCTTTGCTTTTACTCTGCCTGCCACGGGTCCCAAGACTTAGGTCCCCTCCTTACTTTGTGGCCACCCGGCCTTCACCCCATCGGTCAGAGAGGAGACCTTCCCTCCCACCCAAACAAGTCAATATGAGGGGACTTTGCTGAGGGCAAATGGTGGCAGCAGCTAAACTCGGGGCTTCTCAAGTGCTGAAAGTGTCACGCTGTACGGTCCCGGCGGTAACTCAAGTCTTCTTAGGCCGTTTTATGAATAAGGGAGACAAAACGCGCAGACGTAGCGCGCACAAGCCACAGGCTGCACGTGGACAGAGCCACAGTGGACCCGGATCTCGGGCTCCAAGTCAGGGCTCCTTCCTCTGTAAGTTCCTGCGGCTCTGATGGCGCAGGGAGGGACGGCGTGGGCGGAAACCCAGGGGAGAAAGCAAGATGAAGTGTGTGTGAGTATGTGTGTGTGTGTGTGTGTATGTGTGTGTGTGTATGTGTATGTGTGTGTGCAGACATGGGTATATACAAGTCTGTCTATGTACACACACAGAATATAAGTATACAGTATGCATGTGCATGTATATGTGTGCAAATAACTATACAGGCATAGATACACATGCACACATATGATGCATGATACATATATGTGCATGTGTGGAGACGTGTGTCTATGAGTCTATCTATGTACACACACCAGATATGATAAGTACACAGTATGCACGTGCATGTACATGTGTGCAAATAACCAGGTATCCAGGTATAGATACATATGTGCACAGAATATACACATGTTATACATGATACATGTATTTGTATGTGTGCATGCATATAGAATATGTAAAGTATATAACATGCATGCATGCATGTGTAGTATATGGTGTGCAATATCTATGTATACAGGTATACACACCAAACATGCATAATGCATGATGTGTATGTATGCACACATACCTATATATGTGTGTGTGTGTGAATATCTATGTATATAGGTGTATATATACACGACAGAGAACATATATACTGCACAAGGTATGTGTGTATATATGTATATGTGCACAAACATTTACATATACGCATATATTGTATATAGGTAAATGCATGATGTATGTATATGTATGTAAATACATACACATACTGGCACATAGAATATACACATAACGCATGGTATGTGTGTGTACATGTGTGTATACAAATATCTATGCATACAGGTATACACATACACAGAATATATATAGATTATAAAATGCATGGTGTGTGTATATCTATATGTCTATCAGTATATACATATATGTGCACATGCACCCACATAAACATCTGTATCCATGTGCCCATGCCATTTCTGGATAAAGGACCTTTTTACAAGAAGAACCCCAAATCCCAGAGGCCTGCGGGAAAGCCGGGCAGAGGCCAGGGCCCCAGCAGCCCACGCCCAGCTCCGTCCCACTCACCCAGGTGGTAGTCTCTGCATTCATTCTCCTGAAAGCCTCTCACTGTGAGGGCATCGGAGGAGATCTCTTCGCAGGTCTCCGGAAGCGGCTGGATAATGTCCAGTCTTGGCCGGGCACAGTATTCCCTCTCCTGGGGAAGAGAAGAGAAAAGCTCCCTTTGCCACACAACCCCAGTTACCCAGAGTTAATTCTTCTTGTCCCCAAGGACTGCTTGTACACACACACACACACACACACACACACGCGCGCGCGCGTGTGTGCGCCCTCCTATTGTCTTCCCAATCAGAAATGCAAGCCTTTTGAGGGCAGGGAACATGTTGCCTGGGTCCTTCCACCCTCAAAACTTAGCATGATCCTTGGCAGAGAGAGCACGTCTCTGATCTGGTTTCCAACACCGGGGTTCTGTCAACTATGCCAATGTCACAGGAGGCTTGCTGGCTGCTTCTGGAAGGAGAAGTTAGAACCCCCGGCCCATGGCAGAGCCCAGAGCTCAGGAGAACCTGCTAGAGAGTCCCAAGGGCACAATTCCAAGCAGCCCTGCCCTGCCCTGCTGGACACATTCCTCGAGTCCTGTTCCTCCTACTTGGGGAACTAAAGTTTCCTTTGGTGATTAAACAAGAACAAAACAATCCCTGCAACCCCATTAACAACACCCTGCCCTGAACAGCACAAAGCCTCCAGTAAAGGGGGCGCCCTGGGCCTTCCCACTTGGAAAACTCTCTTCCCCGTGTGTTGGTCAGGTGAAGTGGTGTTCCTCCCCCCCTTCCTGCTCTGCTTGAAGTCCTTTCCAATAATGCTTTTCATTAACAAAGGCTTCTGCTGTCCTTGTCAATTATTTATTAAGTTTTCCCTCTCTTCATTCGGCCTCTTCGTTTCTTGCTCTCCTTTTATCGTCCTCTTCCCTCCACACGCATCAAAACAGCCCTGTGCTAATTCCCCCAGGAGCCACTGCTATTTTTTCCCTAAAATAAAATAATAAACTGATGTCCTGCAATAGGGCTGGACGCAAACCCTATCGATTTCTGTAGGTTGGAGTGCTCACTTAAGCCTACAGCATTCCGTCGCCTAGCAACATGGGCATCCAGAGCTTCAGGTTACCATAGCGATGACTTCCTAATGCAAGTGCACTGTCAGAGAAACCTTCCTGAACATCTCCTGCTCTGAAAGTGAGGCTACAGGCTTTTTCACTCCCTTTTAGTCCTTGTACTCAGAAAAAGGCAAGGCACAGACAACGAGAATTTACTGCCACAAACCGATATCCAATGGACCATCCTTCCTTTTCAACAGAGGAGCTGCAATGAAGATCTGCCAATTGGTCCTCAGCTGGCTGGACTCACCCATACTTTCTGATTTTCCTTCCCAGTTATGTCCCTGGCAACTGCGGGCAGGGCCAGGCTGGCAGCGGGCCCCGCAGCAGCTTGGGAAAGTTATTTCTGAGCAATTGATTAGTCGACACTTCTCTCACAGTCAAATGTAAAGACATTTAGATTATGAACTGTTCTCATTTATCTGGAGAGCTTTGCTCGGACATGCAAGACCCTAAAGAAGAGATATGAGAAGCCATTTTGCCATGTTTGCATGACAGGGTCTACGAGTGGGGAACAATGAATATTACCTCAGATCTTACTCTCAGTTGCTTAATCAATTTTGCTTAGTTTTTCTCCTTTTTAAAAATCTGCTATGAGGATGGCTCTCAGGAGGGGGGGGGTGGGAGAAGGAGAAAAATGGAGAAATGTAGGTGATGTAAAAACAATTAGCACAATAAAAAATCTATTTAAAAATCTATCTTTTTTTATAAGACATGGACAACTGAGAATAGGCTCCACTCAATTTGAAAGTGGGATTATCCATTTAGCCAGAATCCCTATACTATAGGGGGATAAATGAATGTGTCTGTGGCATAAGGAAAAATGAACTAACTGCCCTTTTAGTAATTCCCCTGACCACCCGAACGCTGGAGCCAATTGCATTCATGGCGATCATTTCTGCTAATGCACAGTGTCAACTCAGTTTCTTCTAACAGTGAGAGAAATTTGTCATTCTTTCTCTCCCTTGTGGGGGATGGGGGGAAGGGGGCGGGAGGGACGAGGCAGCGGATGCATGAGAGCAGGGCTTCTGGAAGCAGAGATGTTGGTTTTCAGTGTAATTGCAGGTGACTTGATTTTTTATGCCTGGGAGCCCCATTTCGGCCACAAAATACTCAGCGTTTCCAAAGAATTGCATGTCACATTTAAAATAACCTTGTAAGTGTCTTTGTATCAAAACCCAGAAATCATTACCATTTTGTCTGAGGTCTCCTTGACATACGAAAGCACCACAAGCTGGTCACAGAGAGGAGCAAGCCCGCTGATGTAGAACTCCATGTCAAACTGAGACACTGCAAATAAAGGGGGAGGGACACGTCAGTGGGGAGGGGACCAAGGTGCAGTGTACAACAAAAGGAAACCCAGAAATCTGACAGAAGAGTGGAGAGATGACAAGGATTAGGACTAAAAGGGTTTTTATAAATGTGACCAAGAAGACTGGATAAGAAGCCTCTGTTTAAAAATAAATCTGTCAGAGTTTAAAAAAGCAAACAAATGACCTTTCAAAACATCCAATGAGAAAAGACCCAATAAAATAACCTTAAAGTCAGTAAGGAGCAAAACCCAATATGGAATCATCAGTAAAAAGTCATTCAAATTATTATACATGTTGATAAGCAGAAGCCACTTCCAATGGGGGCAGGTCCTGAATCCGGCAGAATTCACAAAAATGTACAAGAGCATCAGAGTGGGAAGTGAAAAGAAGCTGGCCACGTTCACCTTAACCTGATCTATGATTGTTTGGTCTATGACTCTTGTCACTATGTATGCTGCTTCCTTGGCTCTGGGGCTCTGTTTTGCATCACTTCAGGTGACTCTTTCCAGGCTTCTCCATATTCATCTCAGCACAGTAACACTTCATGACCTTCATGGTTCAACCATTGCCCAATCAGTTCTGGCTTCTCCTGTGTTGTCAATTCTCTGGTGTCACGAAAAAGCGCTGCTACAAATATTTTGGTCTGTGTGGGGCCTTGCTTCTTACCCATGGCCTCTCTTACCATGGAGGATGAGGTTAGGGGTAGAATTTCTGGGTCCAAAGGTATGGATAGCATCATCATTTTACTTAATTCTAAATTACAACAAAGTGGTTATAATAGTCACAGCCCCACCAATATGCACTAAGGTGCCTCTCATCCCACAATTCTCACAACATTGTCTACAGTTTTCACATCTCATGGGAGAAAAGGGGGCCCCTGCAATCTAGAAAATCTGTGTAAACTATTCTGGCCCTTCATACTAGAGAAGAAGCCTGAGTTATCAGTTCAAAAAGATAAAATATGCTGACATTATACAATATTATATATGTATTTTGTGCACTTCTGAGTTTCTAAACTTTTTCTGTGTCTTCTGAAGCTTCCACAAAATACTCCCCAGAATCCCTATTTAAATTTTTTTTAATGTCTGCTGAGATATACTGAAATGACAATGGGGTCAACTGCAAGGTAGAAGGGATAACAGTCTTCGCACTATTTCTTACCTTTGCCCATTTGTGGTATAATGTATAAACTTCAGGACTATTTTGATTTCATTGTTTAGAACATTCAAGTGGTGGTTACATTTGTAATTCTTCTTTGAGAAATCTTTGTTTATATCCTGGATCTCTTATAGACTTTTCAACCATTCACAACCTGGCAGTGAGCCGTTTCCAGCCTCATTGAACATTATTCCCTTTCTCATACCATAGAGATAAATCATACAATCGACTGTACGACATGGGAGACACTGGCACAGACTGCCCAGCACGGCGTGCCCTCATCAGAGAAGATGCTGTGCTCTGTGAGCAAAGCAGAATGGAAGCAGCCCAAAGGAAACGCGAGATGTACAAAATCAGAAGCTGCCCAAATGTTCAAATGGCCTATTTATGTCCGACCTGTGGCAGAGCCTTCGAGCTTGTAGCGGTCTGATCAGCCATAGTTAGACACCCTGTGATTCGGCTCTGACAGAGTGAGGTCATTCTGGTCCTCTTCGAGCACAAAGGACAATAACTAAGAGATCAGCCAACTGGACTGCCCTTGGCTCTCCAGCTGTGGTTCCCCACTTCCCATCTCCTTCCTTTCGTACAAGTGGCATTCTCTATTTGGAATGTCTGTCCTGCTCATCTCCACCTCAAAGAATTCCTCTCTTCCTCCAAGTTTTGGCTCTCCGGCTATCCTTGACAAGACACTCTTCCTGATGTCCCTCGCACCACTGGCTGCTCATAATCTTCTTCCCTAATTACTGCACCTTGTATTTACTCTACACACTTATACATCTCTCTCTATATATAACATATTTACTCCATATGTCACATATTGCTAGATATATGCTAAATATCTCTTAGATGTAGTGTGAAACAGTAGATGAAGAACTTGGGTTCAAGTCTTGGCTGTGTGACAACCAGTCAGTTGACAAGTGTTTATGAAACACCTATGGTACACTGAACACTGTGCTAAACCCTGGGAGGGCAGAGAAAAGTAAATGGAACTGAGACCCCTGCTCCTAAGGTGCTCACAATCTAAGAGGGAGACAAGATGCAAATGACTCTCTACAAATAAGTTATAGACAGGATAAATTGGTGAGTAGCTCAAGGGAAGGCACTAGTGTCAAGAGAAATCAGGAAAGGCTGCTTATGGAAGGGGAAGTTTTAGTTGAGACGTGAAGGAAGCCACAAGGCCTGGGGATAGAGTTCCAAGAAGGGAAGATGGCCAGGAAGAGGCCCGGAGTCAGGAGAGGGAGTCTAAGGGTGAGCCCTGCCTCTACCCAGAGCCTCCCAGGAGGGGCTCTGCATTCGGCAAGGGACCACCATTCCTCAGCCCAGTTTGGCAAAAAAGATGAGAAGTCATGTTCAAAGATGGTCGGCCATTTATAAACCATCGACCCAAGAGCTAAGAGTCCCCCTGTGTCCTTGGCATCGTGCCCCCTGGAGCCCGGCCTCCTCCTGCCATTGTCAGTGGGTCACGGAGCTCTCCCCACAAAGTACCATGGGATTTATGTGGAGGCTGGCTTGTTCTGTGATGAGTATTTTTGTGTTGTTACAGCTTCATAAAAGTCATGCTTGCTCACAATTACAAGAGGTGGATGACCACGGTCCCTTAGTTTTTACCCTTGGGAAGACATAAGGTTACCCTTGAAACCTCAACTTGTGGGGAAGAAGGGGAGGGGATTTGCTTTTTAAAATCCATATACGTCAACTTCCCTAATTCCTTGAAGATCACAGTCAATTACGTATAATTTCAAAGACTTTTAAATAAACGTTGACATTTCAATCAAACCGACCATCTGATCTATGAAAATCTAACAAGAATTGTCAGCAAGGAAAAGATGGAAATGGAAACATTTGTCCCAGGCCAAAGTTAAGCTGTCAGCCTCTGAGACAATTAATACCTCAAGTCAACCACCTGCTAGATCTCAGGAAAATGATGCAGAAGAGGCGCATGGTAAAGGCTCCTCTGGGGCTGATAGGAGAGGTAATTCTTGGGACCTCGTGGGATATTCCTCTAACATCTCCTCCATCATTACTGTTAACTACACTTCTCTAAATTGCAAAACCCAGTCTATTGAATCTCCTTTTCCTGAGGCTATCAAAGTAACAGATCAGTTACAGAAAGCAATTCTACTCTAAAGACTTGGACAGTAGGAAGAACCAGCCCAGAAGGCTGGACAGGTCTGTCTGGATGATATCTGCTGAGCCCACGGGTCCTTAACTGAGAGGTCAAAAATATTTCTATAATAAGACTAAGGTGTTATCTGTCTATTAAAATACTTCTTCCTTTTCTAGCTACATCTGTCTGGGGCTGGATTTTTTTTCATACATTTCAATCAAAACAACTCATGACAACAGATCAAATGCAGATGCAATCAGGAGAATCCAGCTGTATTCTACTTGGTTGAACATTTTGTTTTGTTTTGTTGTTTGGATTTTCTTTTTCTTTTCTTTCATTTTTGTTTTTGTTTTTTGCTGAAGCAATTGGGGTTAAGTGATTTGCCCAGGGTCACGCAGCTAGGAAGTGTTAAGTGTCTGAGGCCAGATTTGAATTCAGGTCCCCCTGACTTCAGGACCATCTAGCTACCCCCTACTAGGGTGAACTTTAAAAAGATTTCTCATATAAAACAATAATCCCCTTTCTGACTAATTATTTCTGTCTTGGTAAATATAGTTATTTTTTCCTAAAAACACATTATGTAACCATGAAATGAGTTTATCATCATTACTCTAAAATGATTTTAACATTTTGAAAATTTCAGTTTTAATATCTAATGTAATCAATATCAACAGATAGAACACAATAAAACAAAAGGTCACTGGGGTCTCTGGTACTTTTTCAGAGGGGGAAAAAAAAAAGACCTAAAACTCAGAAGAAGCCTGAGAACAGCTGGTCTAGAGAAAGCTGCTTCTTTTCCAGCTCTCAGACAGAAAGTGGGGAGGTTCTAAAGGATGGGAGCAGGAAGGAGATGGCTGTATTTCACAATTCTCACTTGGCGTTATTTAAGGCAACATTTCAGGAAAGTGACTGGCCCTTTCAAGATAGCAGAGGGCCTGGCATTCATCTCCTGCCCTGGAGGTCGTGCCCAGGAACACACCAGCATACTCATTAACAGCTGAGGATCCTGGGCTCCAAAGACTCTCGTAGGAGACACTATCATAAACCAGCACAGCCTTAAGTTTGTCAACTGAGGGAGATGGCAACCGAGAGCCGACAGACCCCAGAGCGAAGCCTCACGTCACTGATGGGGAAAACGGGAAAGTCCTACTAGAAGGAGGATCTGAGGTCAGGAGGGGCATGATTTCTGCCTCCCGTCTGCCATGTTCAGTTTTTGGGCCAATTTTCTGCCAAAATCAGGGCCTGGAAACAGGCTGGCGGGTTCCTGTCATTCTAGAAGGCCCAGCTGGATTATTAAGACCCCTTAATCTATGGGAAACAACATGATCCATCCAAAGCATTTCCCTACTTGTGATTTAAAGGTACCAGTGACTTTTTAAAGATGACTTTCTGTGAAAAGAAAGGAATTTACATGTCATTTTTCTGCTAATTATTACTCTAGTTTTTCTCACAAGAGAAAGTTCTATCTCAAGGGAGGAAGGGAAGTTAACCACTCCTGACCCTTGGAATGAGATGCAGTGACCCCCAGATGCAACAGGCCTGGCCCTGTCAGACTAGCTCCATTTCCCCAAAAATACTATTTAACTTCTAAATTCAACTTAATGAGCTGCAGAGTAAACGTCTGTGGAGGGTGTGGGTGATTGACTTTGGGATCAAAGTAGAAGGAGGAATGGGAGGCCCTGAATGAAACGCAAAGACAAAGGCCATCTTGTCCCCTCCTTCCTGACTGCTTCAGGCTGGTGACCGGCCAGACGGGTGCTGCTCCTTTACAGATGACACGACCAACCTCTCCCTGACTTGGCCCTTGGGCACCTCTAACCGTGGGAAGGTCGGAGCTGCCCGAGCAGGAGCTCGCATGAAGATGCTGCCATTGATCGGCTCGGCGCTGGGCCACTTTCCCTCTCTCTCTCCAGCTCTGGCAAGTTCGGTGGCAGGCCGTTTCTTCCAAACCTTCTCCCTTCTCTTCCCCTACTTCTCAAGTGCCCTTCACTGGGCTAACCCGCCTTCACCCATGGAGCTGGCGGCGGCTCATCTCAGAGGAGGAAGCTCCTGTGGTCACACACCTCCCACTTCTCCTGGCAGCCAGCAGCAGACGTCTCTGCCCCGCCTTCGCCATCCTGACCCTGGGGAGGGCTAGTTTAATGCTACCCTGTCCCCCAGCCAGGCCCCCTGCCTCTGCCTTAGGGCCACTGCGCTCTGGCCAGAACCCGGTTCTGTCATCCATCACTCCTGCTCTGATGGAAGAGCCCCAGGACTGGGCCACCTGGATTCCCTATTGGCTGATCCCCAAGCTGAGCAGCCTCCCGCTCTCACCTCTGACCCTGCTTCACTCGGAGTAGCCACCGAGCCCGAAGAGGCCTGTCCCCCACCCCTTCCTTCTGTGCTCGCGGTAATCCACAGCACTCCGTGCAGTCGCTGCCCCTCAATCCTCTTCCCTCTAGGAGCTCATTACTTCTCTCTCCAGGTTCTCCCTCCACCCCTTCTTCTCAGGCTGTTTTCTGGGCTCTTCATTAAGGGGAAGTCCACCCACCATGGACACGTCCCAACTCTGTCCCTCTCTACTGTTGGAGTCACTGGCCCCCATGGATTTAACTATCACCAGCATTAGTGATTTTCAGATTTGTCCAGTACACATACTGCCACAGTGACTATTCCGCAAAAGTGGGGCAGCCGAGATGACAGCCATTCCCCAGATTGGCACCCCCAACTGCCTGCTGAACTCTGAGAACTGGATATCTAGAGACATTTTTTTTTTCTGGAGGCAATTGGGGTTAAGTGACTTGCCCAGGATCACACAGCCAGGAAGTGTTAAGTGTCTGAGACCAGATTTGAACTTGGGTCCTCTTGACTTCAGGGCCGGTGCTCTACCCACTGCACCCCCTAGCTGCCCCTCACAGAGACATTTTTTGAATTCTTTTTTTTTTTTTTTGATTTACATTCTCTTCCTCCCTCTCCCACTGAGAAAGGAGGAAAAACAAAACTCATTAAAAACACAGCATCAAGCACAGCAAAGGCCTATGCTGCCACATGCAGTCCCCAATCCCCGGCACCCTTCCATCTGCCCTCTCCTGGCGGGGCCGCTGCGCTGATCTGTCAGAGCTGCCTGGCTTTCTGATACTGTCTGTCCTGAGTGGTTCTGGTTCCGCCCACTCCAGTTGCATCAGTTCATGAACGCCTTCACCTCCAACACTGCTCACAGTAAAATAGGGTTCCAACCAATGGCCACGTGCATCCGAAAGTAAACTCAACATCTTTCCCCCAGGATTCTCCCCTCTTCCGAACTTCCCTATTACCACTGAGGACGTCACTATCCTCCTGGCTGGACAATCAACGTGTTAAAATGGAGTGAAAAACCACAGGAAGCCGTATTCATGGCTCAGAGAAGGACGAGCTACTAAACTGGCACAGAAATGATGGAAGTAAGCTCAGGGAAGTTTTGAAGCTTTCCTGGTCTGGGGCACCAGGTCCTGCTGCTGCCTCGGGGGGACCAACCCCTCACAAGACCCCCACTGCGGTGTTCCCCTGGGCAGGGGCGGGGGCAGAAGCGTACCTATTTCGACGTAACGGTTTGGTAAGTCACGCATTTCACTGGCGTGCCGTTCCTTCACCGAACAGACCTGGAAAAGAAATGCGGGTGTCATGGGGCCATCCCTGGGCTGGAGATGTTCTGGAGCAGAGAGAGAGCAGACAACTGGTTCTACTTTTGACAACCACAATTCCTGGAGTAGCCACTCAGGGCCTCCTTCTGCTATGTCCTGCTCAAGCCCGGCCCGAACCCCTGGCTCAGTCTGTGCAGGGCTCAAAGTGGAACAGTGATTCTGGGGACGAACATGGGTCAAAGAGAGCTCGGAGCTGCGCTCACTCACTGCCGGGAAGACTCCCCCTTGTCTGAAGGCCGAGGCTGCGTCCCCTTCACACCCTACACACAATGAGCTTATTCTGGAGCGGGCAGGCTCTGGACCCAGCCACACTCGAGCCTGACAGATGGGGCCCAATTACAGCAGAGAGATGGCTACAGGAAGGATCCCAGCAGTGGTCAGAGGGCAGGGTAGACCTCAGCTGGCCCCCAAGGACTCTGGGCCATGACCTCCACCCCTGCAAGTGCCAGCCTCTGACCAGCTGAGTTAAGCAAGCCTGGCAGGCCTCGGGCAGGACCGCTTCCGCCCCTCTGCTACTCCCATGGCTTCCTCAGGGCCCTCCTCTCCTTCCCTGCTCTCCCCGTGTGAACGCCCCTGCATCTACAGCTTATCCAGACTGCAGGGCCTCAAAGAAGGCACAGAAATCTAACACAATGATGGTGACCAGGCCAGGTACAAAGCATGAAAGGGACCGAGGAGGCAGCTCTGGCTGTCGATGCCCACAAGCAAGCAAAACGTGACTAAATACTGGAAGAATGATGTGGGGGGAGGAGAGAAAGGAAGGAAGAAATGGTAGAGTCCTTTGGAGGAAAAGCTCAGGGAGACCAGGAGCCCTAAATTCAAAGACTATCACTGACAGGACCTCTGGGGGTCTCAGCTTCCTCATCTGTAACCCAAGCGGATGGGGCTGGTCAGGATTCTAGGGGCCTCTAAGGCCCTTTGAAGCCCTGGACTAAGGGGCCTATTCCCCTGAAAAGAACATGTCCAAGTGACTTAGGGTCTGATGGAGACGCTCTCCAGAAACCGTTACAAGAATCTGCATTCATGACAACGCAGTCCCTCAGAAGAACGTGCGGCACGGCCATTTTGGTCAGTCCAGCTTCATGTCTAAAGCTTAATGCAAGTATTTCTGCTTGTCCCCACCCTAGCACCCTCAAAGAAAAGATGGGCCTGATGGGGGGGATGGGAGCCCGGCTGTTGGGGTCCCAGAGTTCGGGTGGGGTCTGCCATTACGGGTGGTCCCTTTCACTCTGAGAAGCTCCAGGCCTTTGTAGGCCTCAGCCTCCAGCCTCATGGACAAGCAGACCCAGCCTCTGTGGGAGTCAGCCACATGTCCTCTCCTTCGGAGATCCAGAGTCCTGCTCCTTTGGGAGAATGGGCCGTGGCCAGCCCCCAAGGAGCCTCCTCTGGGAGCCCGGCCTCCACACACAAGTCCTTTGTCACCCACCAGAAAGGCAGACAAAGCGTACTTTTTAACAGGAAAGCAGGATGCGTGTGTCTCTATGTGTGTCTATGTGTGTAAATATGTGTCTGTGTGTGTGTCCATGTATGTGTGCCTGTGTGTGTACCTGCTGCTGTGATTTGCTCCCACACAAGCACCCCCTCCTTCCTTGGTCCTTCAGCTCGGGGCTTCCCTTCACTCTCACCTTCCAAGGGAAGCCCACAGCCCAAGGCCCAACAAAGCCCATGTCAGGGCCGCCAGCCATGGCCCAGGCGAAGCTCGTTACTATGTCAGAAGCCTGGAGCATGGGGAGCTTGTGCCCATTAGGACCGTGCTTCTTTTCCCCAGCAGCCCCGGGAGCCGCTCCCTTCAGAGCCCTGAGGTGTCCTGGTTTCCTGGTAGGGAGTGGTCTACATGGCGTTAAGCCCCAGCTGAAGCGCTTCTAGGAACTGAAGGCCTCAGATCTCTAAGGTCCCCGGTTGTGCTAAACCTCAGGGATTTGCCCAAGGCCTCCTTCCTGCTGACTGGGCCTAAGGGGCTTCCTGGGCGGAGCAGGTAGTGGCCAAGACAGGAAGGACCCAGAGGGGCTGGGTCTCTCAGCTAGAGGGACCCAGTTGAGAGCCGACTATTCAGAAGCACCTGCGCTCTCAGACTCACTGACCACCCTGGCCTCGGTTCTCACTGCCAAGGCCACGGTCCCGTGGCTGAAGCTGTTTTTCCAGAAGGAAGAAGGCCCTCTCCGGCTCCATCAGGTCCAACTGCCCCATGGGCCCTTCTTTTATTTATTTTTTTTCCCTTTTTTCCCCACAGGCCCTTTAAGAGGGTCTCCAGCCCCTAAGCCAAGGGGAGCCCTGTACCTTGATGGAGGAGCCCCAGCCGATGATGAGCGTGACATCGTCCTTCCAGCAGAGGCTGCAAGGGTACATGTCGGGGCGAAGGCTGATGTCGTCTCGAGGTACGTTAGTGATTCTCTGCTTCGAAATCACGTCCAGGATCTTCACACCCTGGAAAATAAAGCATCTTTCCGTGTTCTTGGGTGTGAGGAGGAAAGAAGGGCTCAGGTCCCACTCCGCCGAGGGCCCATGGCTGTGGAGCCCACGGATGCTCCCGGGGATGACAATGAGGAGTTGGGCCCAGATACCACTCCAATCCTGCCCCTGGGAAGATCCTCTGCCAACAGGCACCTGCCCACCTGAGCCATGGAGCCAGGAGAGCTCCAGGGGCCCATCTTCCCAGGCTCCCACTGGTCCTTGCTTCAGGGCCTCCACTCTCCACTGACAGATTCTCACCCCTCCCCATTAATAAAAGGACAAATAAGAGACATGTAGAGTAAGAGCAGCGGGAGGGAGCGTGGGAAGCCATGAGCATCTTTCTTGAAACTTCTCCATCAACAACGGCAAGCGGCCTGCCAAACGCCAGGGACCCAGGAAGGAGTCCAAGCTGTGCACTAGTACCGAGCGAGCGGGGAGAGGAGGGAGCTCGCCATTCTGGGATGACTCCCACAAAAGGGCACCCAGTGAGGCACAAACCCTGAGCGTGGCCTGGATTCAGACCATCTACCCTCAGGCGCCCCTGCCAGGCTCAGGCCTCTACAGAGCTCCGAGAACCAGCCTGACCTCTGCTCCTCTCCCATAACGCAGACCCCTGTCTTCCCAGACCTGTGTCCCCATGTACACCATTTCCAAAGCTCCTCACGCCAGGGCTGTTAAGCACCCCTTCCCCATTACTGAAAACCAGCTTTGGGGGTCCCAAGGAAAGCTGATGCTTGTGGGTTTAGGCTCATGCTCACAGAGGATTTTCTGTTTTCATCGGATCTTTCTCTTCCCAGAAAAGAAAATTCTACTAGCGGATCCTTCAGATGAAAAGGTTGGGTAACAAATGAAAGGGGAAGAGGGACAGGATGGGGAAGGAAGGGGAGACAAGACTCTCTCTCGGTCTAAGGTGAGAGTGGCCACAGAAAGGCCCCAGGGGAGGTTTCTCCCAGAAAAAGGGCAGCTTGCGTTCTGAAAGGAAAACAAAGGGAATAAAACCCTGGTTTTACATTCAGGGAACGAACCCCACTAGCTGAAAACAGCCGCTGACAGAAGCAGGAACCTGCCGGGGGAGAGAAGGGTCTCTCTAAGGCCACAAGGTTCCTGTCTTCTGGCATCTGGCCCAGGACACAAGGGCCGGGAGGGGGGCTGCTGATCCTACCGCGGCCGAGCTGAGTGGCTTAGGATGCAGGAATTGGCTTCCACACGCCAAGGAGGCACAGTCTGCTTTGGGCCCATTTTACATGGGCTACAAACCAGCTTCCCGTTCCCGGGCAGTGGCTCTGTGGGAGCACCACACCTTCCACCCAGCTCCGCTCTGGGCCGTCCAGCTCAGGCTGGCGGGCAAAGGGCGACTGCCCAGGCTCCCTGACAAAAGTCTATCTTAAATCATGCGGACGGCCTGTGCCTTGTCCCCAGCCAGGTAAGACCCGAGCTGGGGCTGACGGGTCATTCTTAGGTCCACTCCTGTGCCTTTGGGCCCCAGGAATCTACTTCTAACATGGGAGCGCCCCCGCCCCCGCCCTCTCAGATATTCACCATGTTATTGGCCCAAGCGATCAGGTTTCCCCGCCACTTCACGTTTCTTATGTTTCCTTCTCCTTCATGCAGAACCGAAGACTTCCATCTGCTCATCCAGGATCGCTCAAACAACACCAGCTGTGGGAGAACGTCACAGAAAAGCAAGTGAGACGGGAAGATGGAGTCACATGGGAGACAGCTCGCACCCCCCCCCCAAACCCCCCTGACTAACGGCAGGGACAGAGAACCTCCCAATGCTGCCGCTGCCCCCTCTGAGAGAATGAAGGGGCTCGGAGCCAGACGCTGCCCGAGCAGGAAGCCTCCCATCCTCGCTGCCTCTTTGGGGCCCCGGCCCGAGCCACACGTGGGTCCTTACAGAGACAACGTCGCAGGTTTGGACCAGAACTAGACTGTGCAGCTACAGCTAATAAACAAAAATCCAACTGGCCAAAGCAGGGACCTTCCTTCCCCGGCCCTGGCCAGGTGCGCACGGGGGCACAGGGGGAGAGTGCTGGAGCCGAGTCACGGCCACCCTTGTGGCGTGACTGTTTCCTTACATGTGAACGGGGCCGAGATTAACGCCTCCATATCAGGGCCTGCGAAGGTGATGGACGTTGGCGAAGCACTCTGGCGGCCTTAAACTCTGGAGCAGAGCTCGCCGCCATCACCATCACCACCCTCATTATCATCCCCCTCCTCATCCTTGCCATCACCATCATCGCCTTTTGGATCCATAACTTTAATCCTTTTAGGGTTCTTGAGGTTGGGATGTCAGGGAGACAACCCACCCCAATAACCAGGAACACGGCACATGGACCCATGTGGATCTGCTCCAAAAGGGGCACAGGCATCAGTGGGCACTGATGGGCATTAGCAGGCACTAACAGAGATCAGTGAGCAGTAGCAGGCACTAATGGGGATCGGTGAGCACTAATAGGAATCAGTGAGCAGTAGCAGGCACTACTGGGCACCACAGGCACTGATGGGCACCTGGGCACTGATGGGCATCCCCCCTTGGGTGCTCTGTGGCACGGGAGAACCTCTGCAGAACGCCACCATCCTGGCAGCTTCAATTGCTTGGCGGCAGTACCAGGGGAAGCCACAGGATGGCACCAAAGGACAAGGAGTCCCTGGGCACCCAGCAAGTTCTCCAAATCATGAGTTTATTCTGGAGCCGAAGCTCATCCCCCCTCTGGACAAAGGGGCTCCCGCCGGGCCGGGGCTCGCCCCTCTGCGCGTCCCAGAGAGAAGTTCCCAGACTGAGTGACGGGCGGTGGCCCGGCTGTGCAATCTCTCCAATGAGCCTCCAGGGCTATTTGCGAAGTTCCAATAACCCTTAGCTCCAACGGAGAGAACCCCCCATGGGAGCAGAGGGGAAAGGGTCCTGACTGATGGGGGGCAAGACCCTTCACAAGAGCATCCAACAAGTGGGAGAGCAGAGCCCGGGGAATGAGGTGAGTGGGGGAGGAAGGATCAGAGCTGGGCTTGGGAGAAAACAGAGATGGAGGAGGCAGGGGTGAGGGGGTAAGGGGTGAGGGTCTGAGGATCCGGCCCACTGAGGAAGGGAGTAAAGTGGGCACGAGAGGAGAAACCTGGCCCGGAGGCCCCTGGGGTGGGTGGGCGAGAGTCTGTCACCCTGGGAACACTCTTCATGGGGGGTTGGAGCAGGATGCCAGCCAGGGGGGAAGAGAAAGGGCACAAGACAGAGGCTGTGAGGTGGGGAGGGGGCTTGCCCTGGAGGAACCTGGAGACAAGGACTTGGACCAACCCCAGGTGGGCTCCCCAGGAGGCGGGCACTGAGGGGGAGAAGGTTGCAGCGCAGACCAGCTCGGGTGAATGCCAGGATCAGAAGCCAAGTGGCAGAAGGGGCGCTCCGGCCGGCTTCCTCCACGAGTTGTGGGGAGAACCAGAGAAGCACCCAGGGGCTTCAGGCGGCCTGGGGATCGAGTGGCTGAAAGAGGGTCCATTTCCCTCAGTTCACAGGTGCTTGTTAAAGTCTCATTTAGCTGCTGGGCCTGGTGCTGGGCACTGAATCCAAGAACAGAGACGGGGTTTCTGTCCACAAAGAGCCTAGGTTACTGAGGGGTGGGGGCCTACAGGTACAGAAACATAAAGCAGACCCTGGGGTTAGGAAAGGAGGGGTCGGCCTGGGAATCTGGCTCTGTCCCAGGGCCTCCAGGCAGAGTCTGCCCAAGGAACTAAGAGCCTGGCAATGGCCTTTTCTTTGAGGGTCCTGCCTTCCGGCAGCAACGCCCCGAAGAAATGGGGGTTCTGACATCAATGGGGGAAAGGATAAAGTGAAAGCGCGAGGACGCTGATCACCTGCGGGACGTTCACATGAGAGAAGGCGGCTTTGAGGAGTTCAGAAATACATGTGCTGTCAATCAGGTCACTGATCTCGCTGGAAAGTGCAGGGTTCAGCAGCCCAAGTTTCCCATGCACTTTAGGCACTTTAAAACAGAGCCTTCGAGGGTCAGATGACTGTTCAATGGCACAAATTCGTGCCGGGTTTTGCTGCCCCGATAGTGCCAGCGACCCGGGGTGGGCAGAGACCGTGGAGGGACCTGCTCCCGTCCCGCCGCTGGCATCCAGGGGTCACAGAGAAGCTGTGCTCACGGGGACTTGTCTCGGCTCGAGGGCGGCTCAGGAGTGATAGACGCCGGCCCTGGAGTCGGGGGCCCTCAGACTCTTATTTGTAGCTGTGTGAGCCCGAGCAAGTCACTTGGCCCTAACTGCCCCCCACAAACACATGAGATACAAAGATCCCAGGCCCGGCCCCTACGGCAGGGAGAACATGGGTGACAGGGCCGCTGTCTCCACAGTCCGGACTAAACACCTTGTAGTTGACTCACTGATTTCTGGGCTTCCACCAGGGGGCAGCCGGGGAAGGGGAACGACTGATCACTGTCAGACTGAATACAGCCTCAGCAACCCCGTCCCCAACGCCAGACCCTGGGCAGCCCCTGGCCTTGGGGAGGGAGACAAAGGAGCCTCTTCCCTTCCCCCCTCTCTGATATTTCTATGAGAAGGCCTCTGTGCCCCACGTCACTGGGGAGGATTGTGCTTTAAAAGCTTCATGTCAAGCAAATGTGTAAACTGAGAAGCCTTCCCATGGCAGTTCTTAGGATGCTCCTGCGGTCTGATCCCTGTCAATCAGTGGGGCTTCCCACGGCGCCGGCCCGGCCTCCGCCAGCAGCAGCCAATGGAGTCCTGGGCTAAGGGGAGGGTAGCTGACTTCCTCGTCTCTCGTTGTCAAAGTTCTTTTCTGGGAAGACAGCCACCTATGTCAGTCATCTCAAGCCTGGACGGCAGAGAAGAAATGCCATTAAACGGACAAATATTGATCTGCTCACACACGGTACATCAGGGAGTCTCCACAGAGGGCACAGGGAAGGGGCCTGGATCCGGGGCCGGCGTGGCCACTAGTGAGGGGAGCTCACTTGGGTGAAAGGACTTTCCAGGGTTTCTTCCAGCTCAAAAACCAGGTCGCTCTGTGGCCCAAAAGCTCTGCACTTTAACAGGAAATGTTCATAAGCTAGAACCAGCATCACAGGTGATGTGGAACAAGAGGCCATGGGAGACAGTCTTCCCCTAGGCATTCCCCAGGGCACTGGTGGCTAATCCGGGAGGGAACCTGACTACATCCGGGAGGGAATGTGGCTACATCAGGATGGAGGGTGGCCACACAGGCTAGTGCCGGGCTGCGTGCCTGGTGAGCCTCAGGGCACTGACCGGAGCCCGAGGAGCAGGCCGGGTCCGTCCTCACAAACTTCAAGGGCCTTCATCCCCTTGTATTGGCTTCTGTGGTTGTATTTCTCCACAACTGGGGTTCCCGCTTGTCCACGGCTCCAGAACTGGGCTAAGCCCCTAGAAAAGCTGGGGTCTGCACTAGGAAGGGTTCCCAGTGAACCATGTCAAGCTAGTTCCCAATTTCTCGTTTCCTTGGAACGTTTCCCAGGAAACAGGGTCTCGCACTGGGCAGACCTAATCCTAGTCTTGGGTTGCACACTAAATGCCAAGCATATTATTAAACTGTTTACAATGACAAAAGCCTTGCAAAGGTCAGCTTTTCTTGCTGTCCAGTCACTCCAGTCACTTCTGAGTCTTCATGACCCATCTTGGAGTTTTCTTGGCAGAGACATGGGTGATTTGTCATTTCCTTCTCCAGCTCATTTTCACAGATGAGGAAGCTGAGGCAAACGGGGTGAAGAGACTTGCCCAGGCTCACACAGCTAGCAGGTCTCTTGAGTTCAGGTCCTCCCCATTCCAGACCCAGTCTGGGCACAACAGTGCCCACCAGCTGCCTCCGGGTCAGTGTCTGCTGTCCTCAAGAAACCTAGGCCTGGAAAAATGAAGGAAGCTGTTCTGGAGCACAGAGGGGAGGCTGGCATCCTGTGGACCGAGGGACAGTCAAGCTCAATTTAAAAAGTCTTGGGAATGAAAAGGCGCCCATTGCTCAGAAGGCAGCACCTGTGCCTTCCCCATTTAATAAGTCATACCCAGGTTCAGAAATACTCCTTCTGTCCAGCCTATGTCCCTCTTACTTAACCTCAGCTTGCACCTGTCACTTCTCCCCACCCGTTAGTCTCCCTCAGCATTTGTCTTCATGGCACACTGAGGGTCCCTCCCACAAGCCTGGCTGGCCCTTCCTCGAGCTCCTTGCCCCAGGTTCTTACCTGTCTCGGTCCCTTCCCCATCAGGATCTCCTTCCTGCTTCAATGATCACCTTTCTGGAGACCCCCTAACCTCTTCTCCAGCCCTGGCCAGGCCTTGTGTCTCCAACGGTCAGTTAGAGATGACTTCCAGCTAGAGGGCTGGCCAGCCCCTCAAACCCAGAAAGCAAAAAGCTAGCCCCGTTTCCCTCCTGTGCCAGCATCCCATTCTAGCTTCCCGCTGCCACCTTCTCCGGCACATGGCACACACTTCAAGTGTTTTTAGCTTCTTCCACCTCCCTAACCTCTCAATCAATCTGTGAGCAAAGCCTGTCACTTTCTTCCTCAGACTCGTCCCTTCCTTTCCTCTCCCACTGCACCTGCCTGAGCTCAGGTAAGAGCCATAATGAGTTCTTAATGGACTTTCTTGCACCATGTACGTCCTCCCTCAAGTACTTCTCATACTGCTGCCCTCTCATTTTCCCAATGTCTGAACCCCTTAAATGAAGACAAAGCAAATAATCCCTCCAAATAGAACAACGATGGCCCAAGGTCCTCTGGATCCCACACGGTGGGAGAGGGGGAGCGCAACCCTTCATTGGCGGGAGCATCCCCATCCTGGGAATTCAACTGGTCTGCCCCAAAAGGCCAGGGGGGAGGGGCCAAGAGGGCCCCCGTCTGAGCTGCACTGACTTAAAGGGGGACTGCAGAGCGGCGGCCTTCCACACCCTCACCTGCTTGAATGGCAGTGAGATGATACTCCTGGATTTCTACTGATGTTTCCTGAAATCTGCTTCTTCTTCCTCTTGCTGGAGCCTGGGAGAGCCCAACCGAGCAGGCCCGAAAGCTCCACACACACTTTGGAGGGGAAGTCACTGAGTGCGATTTCCTTAAAAGCAGCTGGTTAATTTATTTGTTCATCTTTCCCATCTCTGTAATATTGAATTGCCATTATCACAATGCTGAGAGCAATTTAAACTCAATGGGAATTAAGTACAGAGAAAGGAAAAACGCCTTCCAAGAGGACACTTTTTGTTGTTGGGGGAGAAAGTATCTGAGGACTTGATTTCCTGTAAATCCGCCTTCTGGCAGTCGGCACTCACAGGATTGCTGTTTCACGGAGTGGCCCAGGCTACGGCTCCCACCCGCCCTCCACAACAGACTGTTCTTCCACCCACTGCGTGTGACTAAAGCCATCTAAGACTTGCTTACAGAGGAGCAGGGCTTAAGAGGCGCTGCCTCTGCATTCCCCAGGGCTCCCTGTGGGATTAGGAGTGGGCTTTGAAAAGGCTGGGGCAGGTCCCCTCCCCAAACCCCCCACCTCCCTCCTCTCCCACCCACCCATCCCCATACACATGACCCCCACATCATTCCCCACATACACATGACTCCCACACTTCCCCACATACACCTTCCCACCCACCCATACACATATGACCCACATTCTCTCACCTATAACCTTCTACCTCCCACTCCTCCATGTACTCAGACCCCCCTTATCCCTATACCCCCCCTTCCTCCTGGAAAGGGGAACTGGAGAGCCCTTTGGCTCATAGGGATACTTGGGGATCCAAGAATCTGAATGTGGGCCCTGGCTCCATTGGGCTTCCTAAAAGCACCTGGGCTGCCATAAGCCAGGCAAGGGGTAAAGAGCAGCCATGTCAGCCCAGGGAAAAGTGCCAGCTGGCAGTGGGGGACCCAGCAGGAGAAGGGGGGACTGTGTGAGGAGGCAGAGAAGGCAAGGAGAGACCGGGGATGGAGACCAGCACCGGGAAGAACTGTGGGTCAGAGAAAGGAAATGCAGCAGAAGGGAAATAAGCACAAGAACCAAATGAGTCTCAACCTGTAGCCAATGACCCCAAAGAAGGGACACCATGAAGGAGAGGAGCTTGTGAAAGAACGGATAAAACCAAGGGGGTTCTCATTGGAGAAATGCTGGGTCTCAGGGGAGGAAGAAGAGGGAAGGAAACTCTTGGGGTGACCAGGCTCCTTTAGGGCCGCTCCCGAGGCTGGGGTGAGCGGCAGCGGAGCAGTTGAGTGCTACGTCCCATTTCCTGCTCTGGCGTGGCTGCTGGGTCACCAGCAGTAGGTGGGGGACCCGCATCTCTAAGTAATACCGGTACGTGACATTTTGGACTAACAAATTCTTCTCGGCTTCCTCTCCATCCAAGATTGCTTTTCCACCAAGTGTATTTACTCAGTTTCAGTTTTAACTATAAGTCAAATACTCTCTATTTTTTTTTTAATCTGAATAACACATCCATTGGCTCACTTCAGGTAAGATTTGATGCAGTCAAACTCTAGAACAAGAACAAGCCTAAGACTGAAGCCACTGCCTGCAGAGCCGTGAGAGACGCATCCATGGGGGGTGGGGGGGTGGGGGGGGTGCATGCAGAGCCTGAGCTCAGCTCCCACTTCTACCCCTTAGGGCCTATGTGATCTAGGGCCAGTAACAAACTCTTCCTGTGACTCAGTTTCCTCAACTATAAAACGAAGCGGTGAGCCAGACAGCCTCTCCTGTCCCTTCAATCTCTAGACTTAGGAGCCATCATCTTCATCGTTTTATCTCAGTTTCCTCATCTGTTAAACAAGGGAATGAAGCAAAATGTCCTTCTGGGTTTCCTCCAATTCCAAACCTATGACTAATGGGAGAGTGTCCAGATTTTGGTAAATGAGTACAAGATAAAGACATAAGATACCTGGACCCTAATAACATCTGCTGCTAATTACCTAACAAACCCTCCTGGGCCACTGTTTCTTTGCTGCAAAAATGAAAATAAGGGCTTTCTATCTATCTTCTGAGGCAACAAGAT
The DNA here is from genome assembly GCF_902635505.1 of Sarcophilus harrisii. Classification (NCBI taxonomy): domain Eukaryota; kingdom Metazoa; phylum Chordata; class Mammalia; order Dasyuromorphia; family Dasyuridae; genus Sarcophilus; species Sarcophilus harrisii. The sequence goes on along the minus strand of NC_045426.1, from coordinate 7,975,723 downwards.
GCTAGAAGGAGATGTTCTGTTCAAAAGAAAGAGAAAAGGTTTTCAAAAGGGGCGAGGAGAATATCAAACTATTTATTTCCTTACAAGGTAACTCAGGAGGAAAGGCCAGAGAGGCGATGGACCTAAAATGCCGAATGAGACACTTTTTCAGAAACGGTCAATGTGGGAACTTGCTCTGATGGACTCTGATCAGAACAGAAGCCTTTTTGTAATGAGGATTCTCAAAAAGAGAATTGTTCAAGTGAAGGGAGATAGGAGAAGGGAGAAATGAGAAATGGATGTCAAAGAAATGATGATGATTTTTTTAAAAGAAAAAAGATTCTGGGAACCAGAGGGAACACAGGAGGTAGCACTTGGAAAGGTCAATAGAGGGAGAAAAGGAGTGATGATCTAATTAAGAGAGTTCACTACAAATCACTAGAGGAAAAAAAAACAAGATTCCATACAAGGTATAGAAGCAAGATAGGTTAGTAACCTATCCAACATATTAATCAGTCAATTATTATTGATGAAGCACCTTCTACGTGCCAGTTTAAACAATGAAATCATCCTTAGTCAGGTTGGGGCCATAGCTGGGAGCAGAGGGCCTAGACTGCCATTGGCAATGGGATGATGAGCCATGGGTTTTTACCCTACCTGGATTCTTGGCGTCCTTTATCTCTGGTCCCCAATTCCCAGTTTGGGAAGGTTGGAGAGTTGAGGAGGAACAGAGAAAATGTCCATCTGAAGTCTCATTTTTCTGTCTGTCTCCAACCAGGACCAGTTTAGGACAATGAGTTGGTGGCCACGCAAGGTTTGAATGGGATGATCTCCTTGAAAGAAAGGGAGGGATGGGCAGTAGGGATGGGCTCGGGTGCCTTCCTCTGTCCAGCAATGCTCCCGGAAAGGGTCAAACCGGGGCTTCATTGATCATCCTCCCTGAGGTCCCCAATCCCTCTGCCCCGTGATTCTTTCCTAGACCAGACCTCTGTCCTGGGGCTGTTCTCCATCCTGATCTCTTAGTGGATCATCTCAACTCCTCTTTCCTCCATCACCCCTTATTCTACAGCCAATCAACTTTAATAAAAGCCCCCTTTCACGCCCCCAACCATTGCCTTCCCCCCCACGAAGCCAGAGAATATTATAAAACCCTCCTGCCTGGCCCATTGTGCCTCGATCTTACAGCATCCCGACCATCCCTCCTGCTATAGCAAGATCCTTTGACTTCTTTAATCCATTCCATGGTGAGGGTCCTCCTGGAAATGCCCCCGCACTCCCTTGCGAGAACTCACTTCCTGTTCTATGGGAAAGATGAAGGCCGTGTCCCGAGGTCTCCCTTTTGCTCCTCTTCCTCATCTCTCAGACGCCTCCTCCTTCACCCGTGTTTGATGAGAAATCAGGCAGACCCCTCTCCAAGCACAAGGAACCCCATCTCATCTGCGCTTCTCTGGCAGCTTTCTCTCCATCGCTGCCCTCCTCTCTCCCACTTGCTTCTCTCTGGGCTGCAGACATCACATGTCCCTCTTCTCCACTGGGTCCATCTCCCATTGTCACGTCTCCACTCTCAGAGCCCCCAGGTCTTCCCTCTCTCTGTCTCTTAGCCTTGTTTCCAGCCTCCTCATTTCACCAAATCCACTCTCCCCAAAGTTGCCCACTGTAGTGTTCTCTTCTCTAAAATATGATCGTTCTCTGGAAGCAGGTTTCTTGGGGAGCTTCTGGAGGCAGGCTTAGTTTCAGTTCTGAGTAATAATCACCTCAAATGTGGCCAGGAGTTAAAATCCAGTCTTTTATTGTCTCTTCCAAAATAACCCAGTTAGCTTTTCTCTAGTTTGTTCTTTCTCTCCTTGGTCCCGAGAGCTCTTGTTGCTAGTCCTTTAGCTCTGCCAACCTCAGCCTCTACCTCCCTCCGAATCTAAGCCTCCAGCTAGCACAAAGGTGGACTATTGAATGGATCTGACTCCTCCTCCAAGAGAGTGGGCTGGTGGGAGCCGCGACTTGTGAATCTCCTCCACTGAATCCTGACTTGTGAATCTCCCAAAAGTCCCTAGTTGGCTTGTGGGAGCTCCTTATATATGATCTCTTAAAGGTGTGAACTCTAACATATGAGCTAATGTGTGAACTCTCCCAAAGGTGTGAACTCCAAAGGTGTGAACCAAGTACATAATCATTGTTTCTATCAACTCCAGTGACTTAGCACCTTGTTTCAAGTTCTGGCCCATAACAGCCCACGATCTCCGACGCGCCAGATGGAATGGCCTTTGCCTGCCCGCCATCTTGACCCATCAGCTTCTTCTTGGTCTTTGTTCTCTCCAGGTTCCTAGGACACAGTTCTGTCCCGGTTCTCTGGCTGGCCGGCTGTTCCTCCTCAGCTTCTTTTGTGGGATCTTCATCAGTCCCCCACTAATGGGGGCTTTTCCCCAAGGCTCTGCCCCTCTTCTCTTCCACTTCATGATCTCCCCCAGTTATTATCTGTGTCATCTGCTCCCCCGGCCTGACCACTGTCTGACCTCCAAGACCCTTGAGTTGAACGATCTATGAACAGCTTCAATTGGCCCATCTGAAACAGAATGGACCCCTCCTGCCCAATCCTCTCCGCTTCCCTGTCACTGTGGAGAGCCCTACCCCCTGCCCTCAGGGTCTCTCAGGGGCTTAAGGGGATCCCATTCTCTGTCCTCCCAGCATCTCACCTTCCTGCTGCCTCTTCTCTCCTCAGACATTGCCCCCCACCCCGGTGCAGACCCCTCTCCTCCCTTGTTGGTCGCCGCAGTCGCTGCTAGCAAGGTTCCACTCCCTCCTCCATCCCGCTGCTCACAGGATCTCAAAGTGCCCACCTGACCCTGTCGCCCCCCTCCAAAAAGCTCCCAATCACCTCAAAGCTCCCACACCAAACCTCTTTGTACTAAAAGCCCAGGATAACCGGGCCCCTTCCCCCAACACCTCAGGGATCCACCAGCCCTGGGCCCCCTCGCCGTTCCTTAGAGAAGACACTCCATCTCCCTCTGATGATTATCTTAAATGTATCCCAGAGCCGCTGGCTGGAGTAGAACCGCCTCCTCATTTTGGCTCCAGAGAGCAGGGCCTGTGTCTCTGCATTTCAGGCTATCTCCTGTCCTCAGCACAAGGCCTGGTATGTGGTGGGTGATTAATAAGTGCACGCCGACAAGACCCGGCCAGTCAGAAAGCAGACAAAAAGAGAAGGAGCCCACTGACTTTATGGACGATTCACCCTTAGGATCCGCACTGGGCCCCAGGTTTGTAGTTATCCAGCTGCCTGATGGGGGATGCAGCAGCTGGTGGGCCTGGCAGCCCTTCTATTCCCTGCGTCTTGTTGGGGGGCAGTCTGAGAGACTTTGCTCTGGTGGGTTCTGGGAGCCTGTGCTCTGTGCCGTGTGGATTTTGTTCTGTTTATTTGGGATGGGGCAGCGATCGAGCCTCCCCAGAATTGGGGGAAGTGGGTACATGGACAAACAGGCCCCCTGGGCCAGGAGGGGCTGCATCTCCCCTAGTGCTGGGGCAGCAGACAAATAAGGGCTGGGAGGTGCCTGCTTGCCAGCATGCCCATCTGGAGGAGGGCTGCCCCTTCTCTCTGAGCCCAGGAAGGAACGGGGCTGGAGGGCTTGCCTGAGGGACAGTTGGGGCTCTTACAGGGCCCTCCACACAAGAGGCAAAGTGTTCGGCACTAATGAAGCTGCCCACGGCTCCCCTCTGGGCAGCATGCCCCCACCAGGGCCAGCACCTGCCCTTCGGTGCCCCTGCCTTGCAGGTGCCCCGTTCTTTCCTCCAGGACTGAAGAGAATGAGCCCTTTCCCACAGGGCAGCCCTCAAACTCTGACGAGGACTTACGGCTCTCCCCAGATTATCAGGAGGCAGGACTAACTTGGCCTCCTCAGCCTCCTGTGGAGGCTCCCTGATTGACGACCGTGGCTCCAGCTAATGCAGCAAGGGAGGGCCCTGGTGCCAGGAAGCCCTGAGTTCAAATCCAGCCTCAGTGACCTACTAATTATGCGATCTGGACAAGGCATGAACTTGTCTACCTCAGTTTCCTTATCTGTAAAATGGGGAATAATAATACTAGCACTTAACCCCCAAGAATTGTGAGGGTCACATTGATCATTACTAATTCCACCTGAGAAGGCAGCGCCCCCAGCCTCCCGGCTGCTGCTATAGGATGTATGCAGTCCACGCTTGTCCCTTGAGCCCCCTGCCCCCCCCCCAACTTTGGACCTCGGTGCTTCTTCTCCAGACGTTCCATGAGGCAGCCCTGCCTGGAGGACATGTCCGTGGTTGGGGAGCCTCCTCCAGCTGAGCGAGCCTGGGCCGGCTAGAACACGTTAAGGTGGGCTTGGAGGAGCGCTTCTGACGCTGATGCTGCGCCTGAGAAAGCACCCCCTTAAACGGAACTCGGCAGAAGGGCTCAGATGTGACCAAGACGCAGCAAGTGGGGCAGAGGGCGGGGGCCCCTCCAAGCACACTAGGGACCCCCGGGGGCAGTGAGCATCCCTGCAGCCCCAGCTTCCAACCCCGACTCCTTGGGGCTTTCTGGCCGCCCGCCCGGTCAGGAGCCCCAGGAGCCCATGCTTTCCTTGCTTTGACAGTGTGGCCTAGAAGACAAAGTGCTGGACCTAAGAGGAAGCCCAGATTCAGGCCCTCTGACCGTTACCAGTTGGGTGCCCAGAGTCAGACCTCCTGGAGCCTCAGTTTCCTTAGGGATAAAATGGGCAGAGGAACAGCTGGAGTTGAGAGCGGCTGGGAGTCTGACCGCTGTGCAGAGCCCTTCAGAGCCTCAGGGCGCCACACCGACGCCAGGCCCGGGCTCCCGCTGGCACTGTCAGCGCTCTCCCTCCCGCTCCGGGGCCGGGGCAGGGGCCAGGGCTGGAACTGGGGCAGCTGCTTTGGGCCCCCAACAGCCAAGTCATGCTTTGCTAAGGAACTCCTTCCTTACAGAACTTAAGGTCCTTTTCGGTGCTGGTCAGAAAGGAAGGGGGGTCGATCAGGAACAAAACTGCATCACTCAGGCCGCGGACGGGGCCGCCTGGCACCTGACAGCTTACGAGGCACTCTGTCCCTGTCCCCAAGCCCACGCTGCTCAGAAAGCTGACTCGGCTTTCTAAAAACTAACTCTGCCGCCAACAGCATCCTGACAATTTAATAATTTGTCAAACTTGTCCACCCGCTATTATGAAGAGAGTTCAAAGGTAAAGGGCGCCGAGAGCGCGAGGGAATCTGCTGACTGGGACCGTCTGGCAAGCCACCAAAGCCCGCTGCGATCAGCGGCAGCTCCTCCCAACAGGGGACTCACTGCCACCCCGCCTCCCCAGCGCAGCCCAGCGGCCTTCTGCGGATCGGGGGCCCTTCTGAGGCTGCAGTGGCCGGGGCTGTGAGGGCTGAGGATATGGAGGCTGGGGCTGTGGAGGCTGGGGCTGCAGTGACGAGGCTGGGGAGGCCAGGACTATGGAGATTGGGGCTATAGTGGCCCCTGTCACCATGGGCAGCAACTGGGGCTGCAGCAGCTGATGCTTTTTTCAACTTGGAAACAAATCAATGTAGAATGAGCAAGCTCTCTACCCTCCCCCCGCCGGCCCCAGCACTCGAATGCTGAGAAGCCCCCCTGAACCTCTCCAGAACCTTCTGCTGGAGGAGCCCAGGTTCTCCCTTCTCACTCCCATGATATATGGCTGGAGGACGTCTCCCAAGGGAAAGGAGGCATCGAGGGCGCCTGAGGCTCTGAAGGGCTCTGCACAGTGGTCAGACTCCCAGCCGCTCTCAACTCCAGCTGTTCCTCTGCCCATTTTATCCCCGAGGAAACTGAGGCTCCAGGAGGTCTGACTCTGGGCACCCAACTGGTAACGGTCAGAGGGCCTGAATCTGGGCTTCCTCTTAGGTCCAGCACTTTGTCTTCTAGGCCACACCGTCAAAGCAGGGAAAGCGTGGGCTCCTGGGGCTCCTGACCGGGTGGGCGGCCAGAAAGCCCCAAGGAGTCGGGGTTGGAAGCTGGGGCTGCGGGGATGCTCACTGCCCCCGGGGGTCCCTAGTGCCCCTGGAGGAGCCCCTGCCCTCTGCCCACCCCCCGACTACTCTGAGGCGCACACAGGCTGGCCACTGCTCGGGAAGGTCTGGTCTCAGCACAAAGGAACGTCCTCCCAACACTCAGACAACTACGCCCTCGTGCACCTCTGCTCACCTGGCCCATCTCCCTCCCGTTTGAACACTTTAGAGCAGCACGGGCAGGGGCATGAGCGCAATCTCACAGGTTCTGTCAGCCCATGACAGGCCGGGATCTTCCAAAGATCCCAGGCTGAAGAACGAGCTCACTGAAAAATCCCTTGGGACCCACGCTGGGCCTCCGGACCTCGCTGTCTCTTCTGCGGCCACGGGGCTCATGGTTGTCCCTGCTGCTGCCCAGTGGATGGGCCGCAGCTACTTCCGACTCTGATGGGGACCTGGGGAGGCTGCCCAAACCAGACCGAAAGCCTCGCCCACCCAGGCAGGGGGGCTTATGCCCCATTAGTCAAGCCTGAGGACCTGGGGAGTTCAGGACGAGGGACCCCAAGACGGAGACCCGGCCTCAAGTCCTCGGACAGAGGATCTGTGTGGTTCTCCGAGGTTTCCTCAGCTCTAAACCCTGCTATTCCTACAACGTGGAGCTTGAGGGGAATCCCCCAGAAACCTGAGGCGCTCCATGATTGTGACCCAGGAAATGGGCACCAGCCTGGGCTGAGACCCAGCCCCTAATGCTCCAGCTGTGAGCAAGGCCTGAATGCCCGCGATGACACGAGCTCAGACCGCGGCGGATCACGCGGAGGCGCCCCAGGCTGCACAGAAACACTCAGAACCTCCCTCAAACTTCCCCTGGGCGGCAGTTACGGACGGACTGTCCTTTCCCGCCTGCTCGTGTCTGATTCAGGGGCTGCCCAAGTGACAAAGGGAAGCCCCCAGGAGTGAAGCCCCCACCCCCAGGCAGGTCAGGGGAACCACCCAGGAAAGTCTGGAGAGCCGGGGATCCTCTGCTGGGGCGGGGGGGGGGGGGATTCTGCCCAAGAGTCCCTTCTTGTCTACTTCCTGTGAAAGATATTCAGTGAAATTACTTTGATAGAAACTACTTTAAATCTTTTTTTAACATAGGAAGGCAAAAGCTTGAAACTTTGTGACTAGATAATGAGAAACCCCAAATGCTCCATTTTAGGATAAAAAAGCGTCCCCCGTCACTTACCTTCTTCCCTCCAGTCACAAACTGCTTGTTATGGGACCTCAAAAACTGGGGGTGAACGGCAACAATCTGCAAAGGAAGCAGAGCCATGTAACGTCTGCTCACGGAGTTGCCTCGGCCCATCCTGGGCAGAAGCAGCCAGGCTTCCGCCCCTGTCCATGTCCTCAAGGGGCTTTTTCTTCTTCAGAATATTTGCTCGTCCTCTCATCTCCTCTCAGAATGGAGCACGCCCCGGCTCCCCTCCGGCCCAGGCTGGCCCACAGCCGACCCCTCGAGACCCTGCAGGCGGGAGGCTCGGGCAGTGTCTGATCCAAATCCCCCATTTCAGGGATGAGAGAGTTGGGTGCCCTAGTCCCGTAGATGAGCTATCAGAACCTGAACCCAGATCTCATTCTCTCCATTCACAAAGCCTCGGGCTCTGGGCCCCCTCACAGCAGGACAAGCACGGGAGCCACTGGTGGTGTCCGAGGCACCCTGCGGGGGCTGGTCTGACCAAATCACCACCATTCACTAGTCTTCAATGCCCACAGCCCCTCCAGGAGGGTCTAAATCCTTTGTTTGGCAGGAAAGCCTTTCCCAACCTGCCCCAGCCTTCCAGCTCTACCCTCACCCCCCCATCACTGTGCCTTTGCCCTGGCTGTGCTAAGGGTCTGGAATGGCCTCCCTACTCCTTCTGCTTCCCAGTTTCTCTGGTTTCCTTTAAGACTCCACTTCTGAATGTGCGCTCTGCTCACCAGGATGAGTGCCTGCCTGTGAAACTGCCTCCCTGAGGGATCCCTTCCCCATGTGGGATTGCCTCCCCATGGGATCACGTCCTTGTGAGGACTCCTCCCCATGGGATTGTCTCCCTGTGGGATTCCCTCTCCGTGGAATCAACAGGGCAGTGTTTTTGCTTTGCCCTCAGCCCGGCAGAACCTGGTACAGCCTCAAAGGCAATTCAGGCGACCTCCATCGCTTTCCCCAGCCACGCTGCCAGGAAGCGTTTCCCCCCCACACACACCCCGTCTTTCAGAGTACCTAGCACGAAATCCCTGCCTTATCTTGATTTCTCAGGAGTCTTTGCTCCTCCATCAGACAAGGCCTGAACCCCATTCAACTTTGTATCTCTCAGAGCTTTGGAATTCCAAGCACCCAAAAGATGAGCTGAATGAATGAAAGGCCACGGGAGGGGGGTCTCTTGTGCCCCCAGGCAAGGACCCTTCTGGGGAAAAGTAACCACATACTTACTTTAATAGGACAGTCAAAAGTCTCATGAAATTCTTCCCCGGAATACAGTCCAAACACTTGCACCTGCAAAATACAAACGGATCGAGTCAGCCCCTGGGCCCCCTCCCCAAAGACTGCTGGGGGGAGGGGGGGCAAGCCACGCTTTCATTAAAATGTGTAGAACACTGAATAATTCCAAGGCCTTTGCAATTTCCATTAAACAGCCTATGAAAACAATCTCATCACGAGCGCGCTTCTCCAGCGTAATTAAGTTTTTACAAGCACCACACAGACAAAGAGGTCCCTCTGCTCACCACAAATCTGTTCTATTGAATGGGAGCGACCCTTTGGAAATGAAACAGATATGACTAAGTTATTAATATTCCTTCGCTGCCTTCCGCAGGCTATTCCTAACGGGGCCCGGCTCTGTGTGAGTCGCGCATCCTCATGCAGACTTGCCTTTCAGGGTGCAGAAGACAGAGCAAGATCGACTTTTATCCATTTACCCCAAAGAGGGCCCATTGTATTTTATTCACAACCTGTCCCCATTCTCCGAGATCTTCCTCAGCTTCAATTATTTTTTTTTTAATCCCAGAAGGAAATAAAGAGTACGCAAAAAACGTTACATCTTATCCTTGGGGGGCCAGACTAAGCAGGCAAAGATTAAGCTCTAGGAATCTCAAGGGAGCCTGGTCAATATGCCAGCCCTCACGCCGTAGAGTGCAAGAGCTAGGAATCAGCCTCGAGTTAAACCAGGCAAGAAGCATTTTTTGAGGGACCACCACGTGCCAGGGCCTGTGCTGGGAGCTGATGGACTCCCAAGCTCCTTCCATCCCAGTGTGCTGGGATCTTCCCAGTTCTGCCCTCAGCACAGACTCTGCCACAAGCCATCAGTGGAGCCGGGGCCTGAGACAACAGGGGACTTGCTGAGTTCCCCCCAAAGCCATTATGAGTCAGAATCAAACTTGTACCCAATGGCGGCTCTTTCTAGTTCCTAGCTTGTATGATCCAAACTTTGGTTCTTTTTTTTCTTTTAAACATTGTTTATTTTAATTTAGAGGTCAGAGGTTGTCTACATCATGGGTGAAACTAACAGAATCCATGAACTTATTATAATTATTAGTACTTTTTGTTTTCTGGTACACTAAATGAGTGCAGTTAATTTGCTGCATACCTATTTGATTGGAACAGAATTCTGATTTAGTGGACATTAAGCAAACCTTGTAGTTAGGAAGACCTGGATTCAAGTGTGATCTCTAATAAATACTAGGTGTGTAACCCCTGGGCAAATCATTTAACCTTTTAGGACTCCAAGCTAATTCTCTTTAAGTTACTGAGATGCTATGAATTAACACTGATAGGAGTTTCTTTTTTTTTTTTCATATCTATTTAAAAATTTTTTTTTACTATTATAATAACTTTTTATTGACAGAACCCATGCCAGAATAATTTTTTACAACATTATCCCTTGCACTCACTTCTGTTCCGATTTTTCCCCTCTCTCCCTCCACCCCCTCCCCTAGATGGCAAGCAGTCCTATATTTGTTGAATATATCGCAGTATATCCTGGATGCAATCTATGTGTGCAGAACTGAACAGTTCTCTTGTTGCACAGGAAAAATTGGATTCCGAAGGTAAAAATAACCTGGGAAGAAGAACAAAAATGCAAACAGTTTACATTCATTTCCTAGTGTTCTTTCTTTGGATGTAGCTGCTTCTGTCCATCATTGATCAATTGAAACTGAGTTAGATCTTTTTGTTGAAGAAATCCACTTCCATCAGAATACATCTTCATACAGTATCGTTGTTGACGTATATAATGATTTCCTGGTTCTGCTCATTTCACTCAGCATCAGTTCATGTCAGTCTCGCCAATCCTCTCTGTATTTGTCCTGCTGGTCATTTCTTACAGAACCATAATATTCCATAACATTCATATACCACAATTTACTCAACCATTCTCCAATTGATGGGCATCCATTCATTTTCCAGTTTCTAGCCACTACAAACAGGGCTGCCACAAACATTTTGGCACATACAGGTCCCTTTCCCTTCTTTAGTATCTCCTTGGGGTATAAGCCCAGTAGTAGCACTGCTGGGTCAAAGGGCATGCACAGTTTGATAACTGTTTGGGCATAATTCCAGATTGCTCTCCAGAATGGTTGGATTTGTTCACAACTCCACCAACAATGCATCAATGTCCCAGTTTTCCTGCATCCCCTCCAACAATCATCATTATTTTTTCCTGTCATCTTAGCCAATCTGACAGGTGTGTAGTGGTATCTCAGAGTTGTCTTAATTTGCATTTCTCTGATCAATAGTGATTTGGAACACTCTTTCATATGAGTGGAAATAGTTTCAATTTCATCATCTGAAAATTGTCTGTTCATATCCTTTGACCATTTATCAATTGGAGAATGGCTTGGTTTCTTATAAATTAGAGTCAATTCTCTATATATTTTGGAAATGAGGCCTTTATCAGAACCTTTAACTGTGAAGATGTTTTCCCAGTTTGTTGCTTCCCTTCTAATCTTCGAGGACTTGGAAGTGGTGGAAGGTCATCCTTCTCTGTAGCCAAAATTAAGAGTACAGAAGGCTCAAATATTTCCGGAGGCCTGAAAGCAGCTCTGAATCGTTCCCGTTCTTCCATCCCACCAGCACTGAGAGCTGGGTTGGCTGGGCCCAGTCCAGGGCACCCCACAGAGCGGAATAGCCAGGGCCCGAGATACTCCAGAGGAGGGGTCCCTGAGGAAGGAGCATCTTGGAAAGGGGGATGGAGCTCAAGTGTCTGTTCCCAGAAATCTGCAAAGTGCTAGTTGGAGATTTTGCTCAGATGACGACTCTCAGATGAATCCGAGCATTGTTTCTCAAAGGAAAATTGAAAAATCTTACTGTCCACAGCTGGAAAGAGTGCAATCCATCTCCCTAGAGGAAGAAGGCAATGGCAGAGTTCGGAGCATTAATGCGGATAAAGGAAGTGGGGTGATTGATTAGAGGCAGACGCTGGGGTTCAGGAGCCACGTCCCCCAACCCCACGTCTCCAAGAGTCTGAAGGAACAGGCAGGCCCCGGGAATTTCCAGAGTCGGCCTCCAAGTTCAAGAAATCTCAAGCTTTGTTTTTCTCTTCCATCTCTGGGTCTCATAAGGGGTCAGGGTGAAGCAATGAAGTCCACGCCTTGTTTGTGAATTTGGCTGCTCCCGCCAGGAGGTTGGCTCTCTTAAGCAAATCGTTTGCTATTTCCCTGGTTATTTACTAAGCCACGTGAAGAACAAAGGCTCCCACTGAGCACCCAAGTGGACTGGACTAGTCTCAAGGGCAGGGCTGGAAAAAGTGACAGAGGGGAGTCGGAAGAGGCGCTGGGTGGGTTCCCTTACAGCCTGCGGACAAGCGGCTAAGACAAAGCAGGGGAAGTCCGATGGGAGGCAACACGTGGGGAGTGTGTGAGCTCATATTCGTCCTGCACACGTGCAGATGGCTACCACCCCACCACGCAGTAAACAGGCTGGGAGAATTACTGAGGCTGGCCAGCTCTGTCTGGCTAAAGCTACAATTTTTTGGGGTAGTGGGGGATGTATTGTGACTTCTTCTGCCCCGCTGCGAGGGCAGTGAAGAGATAGACAAGCCCAGTAATAGCAGTCCTTCTGAATTCTTAGCTCTGGATGGCTGGAAGGCAGTGAACACCAGTCTCTGAAGAAGTAACATGCTACGTCCTCCAAAGAGGGAGGCAGAGCTGGAATAACCATCCCCAGCGAAGAGCTGCCAGGAGAAGCAACCAAAGGAAGCTCCACAAAAATGGAGGAAGGGACCCGAGGGAGGCCAGTCGCGCCCACAATGAGGCAACCAACAGCCGGCCCCTGTACTCCCCTGGGACCCAGAAATGGGGAGTGACTTAGCAGCTGGGCCCAGGACTGTGGTTAGAGCCCCGATGCCGGGCCACCGAGGGGCAGAGAGAAGGACGGGGCTGTGGTCTGCCCGCTGACGTGTGGCCCCAGGAGCCCAGAAGCAGTGGAGTTCTGCAGTGCTACCGGGTTTCCCGAGAGCCTTCGACCATACAACCCTGACAAGTGTGTATGGCAAGGATCACCACTAGCATTTCACAGGTGAGCAGGTGCAGAGAGATGAGAAGTCAACAGGTAACAGCAGGAAGGGAGGTGAACTTCTCAGTGTGGAAGGCGGATCCGAACCAAAGCGCAGGCCCCCAAGCTCTGGCCCTTCAGCCCAAAGCTGAGAGGGATCGCCGAGGTTAGAGACAGATTCTCCTCCACGTTTCTGATTTTCTAAATTGGAGATTTCTGTCCATGACTGACAAGGTAACTCTGCTGGATGAACTTCCCCACATCTACATGGACACTAGAAATCAAACTAGGAGAAACTATTCCCCAGCAGGAAAACGAAGGGCAGCTCACAGACTCTGCGTGGTGAGATAAATAAAGAATCCAGCTTCGTTGGCCACCAAAACCAAGACTGGCTGCCTCTGAGACCCCCAGTCGTCTCCCCAAGCACTTCTCTGTTACCGAGGCTACGTGGAAGAGAAATGTTTCTGAAAAATGTCACAGGGACCTAAAATGAAGTCAACAGCTCCCTCACTAACCAATGCAAAGGTGGAAAACAATGGGAACATGGGAAAGCAATGAACAAGAAGAGGCAGGAAAAGCCAATCAGAAATTATATGATGAACAAGGAGCAAGTTAAACGATGAGGGAGGGCAAGCACCAAACAGCACATCACACACACACACACACACACACACACACACACACACACACACACACACTTCTTAGGGAACACGACTTTAGATGCAGAGCTGAGGGCTTACAGTCCATGGGGCCCAAACTTTTGTTTTTCTCATGAATTAATTGAAGCCCAAAGAAGGCAAGTCACTTGCCTGGGATCACTCGGCTAGAGCATATATGGGACAGAATCTGAACCAGTTCCTGCTGAATAAAAGTCCAATGTTCTTCTTCTACAGGAAATGCCTGGTTATTTTTGCAATCAGCTTCTATAGTAAGATCAACAAGTACTTAGAACAAATGTGAAAATCAAAATCACATTGAGGAAAAGATGAAAATAAAGAACGAGACTTAGGCTTGAGAATAGTCTTGAACCAACCACTGGGAGCTGTGGCTTCTTTAAAAATGTCAAATGGACTGAAATACGGACATAGTGCTTGGAAAAGGGCCCGGGGCCTGGAGGCACTATAGAAACCAAAGAACATTAGGAGGAAAGCCCTCTCAAGAGCCCAAGCCACTCGCCACCAGAGAAGCCCGAACCTCGACCAACGACCTGAATGGATCTAGACAAATACAGTATGCGTGCATGTAAACCCCCCATGGGCTTGGGTGTAAACACCTATGGGTGCATGCAGACGTGCATGGATGTTTGTGTTTATATATGTGTACTTTTTGTCCTGGTGTTTATTTGTCGGGCTGTTTGGCTTGGAACCACTTGTCCTGTAACTTCCTGGTTCAGAAAGTGGCCTGGGAACTTATACAAAGAGGTTCTTTTGAATAGCAACATTCTGACCATTGCTGGCCAGACAAAAGGCAACAAGAGCACAGATGGTCAGTGTAAGTGAAGTCCACAGCTTGGGGACACTCAATGGTGCTCTGGGAGGAGCTGAGTGAGAGCCGGAGGGCCTGCCCTGTAACAAGAGAGACTACGGTTCGCCAGTGGGATTACCCACTAGACCTGGCGATCATTAAATAGTAAAAAAGCCGAGGAGGGCCTCCAGAACGCTGGGCAAATCCTTTTGGGGGATGGACAGAAAGCGAGAGCCAGGAGCTGCAGAGGATGAGAAGAGGCAGCCAATCCTAATGTGCATGGAGAAGGTGACTCCAAGTCCCGGTCCCCAGGAAGTACAGAAGGACAGCCCCTCCAGACTCCTCTACTCCTATGGACACCCCTGTCTATCTCTGTCTGTCTTTAAATGGATACAGTTAGCCAACACTCATATCATCAGTGGAGAGAATCTGGATAGTAAAGTGCCTATCTCACCTATACGTCCCTCCCATCAATCTGACATCCCGGGGACCTGAGGAAAGGACCCAAACCTTCTAACATATCTCATTTGTCTCCATGATCAAGACTAGATTTGCTGAATCTATACCTGGGTTGCTGTTTCTCCCCAGGACCACTCACAAAACATGCTTCTCTCGTTACATCCTATGTTCCATGTGGTCTAAAATCCATGTTTAAGAAACGCACAGGAGTTAACAGCACAAGCCAAACAGGAGAACTCAATGGGCAGTGTAAGAGCATGACGAGCTTCGGATGCTGGGCTCCTCTGTCGGCAAAGACAGGTCTAAATCCAACAGACCTTTTACCATCAAAGTTGGAAAGTTGTAGGCACACGACTAATGCTCAGGATGAGGCGATTTTTAAAATAAAAGATACATTATTTTTACTCAGTTGAAGGGTATATAGGGGTAAATAACTGGTGGAACGCACCTGATGGAAAAGATTGATGGAATAGTAAATGAGCAGGCAGATACTAGAAGGCTGCTAGCTGAATAATGGTGGAAATGATAATATAAATGGCAAGTGATGAATGTTCCCTGAAAATTGTGAATGCATAATGTAGGTGGTAGCACAACCATAAGGAGAAATGACTAGAAAACAGCTGAACAAATCATCAGACGCTATTAACAAATGGACCCTACAACCTCTTGTTCCCATCCTTGGAAATCACGTGACCGCTGCCAAGAGTTCCTATGCCAAAGGACCGGGCACCACACGCCATAAATATTAGCTAGATGGAGGAAGGAATAAATGAGACATTATTATTAAATCAGGTAGAAAACTACAGAACAACTCCAATCTGCAGCTTTTCCACTTGGTCTCTAAGATGCTTACTTGCTTCTTAGCACCAGCTTGTATTCTTGTGGCCCTCCTGTGTGCCAAGCACATTATAGATATTATCCCATTGAATCTTTACAACAACCCTGCAAGGTAGCTGCCATTATTATCTCCACATAACAGTTAAGGAAACTGAAGCATTAAGTCATTTGTCCATAGTCACATAACCAGTCAAGGTCTAAGTTCAAAATGAATTCAGATGTTCCTAACTCCAAGCCTTGTGCTCTACCCACTGGGCCTCGTGGCTATCTGGTCATGTGCTACAGAGATAAGTCACTATGCCTTCTCAGAGTTGAACAAAACCAGTATGACAAATTATATGCAATTATTTCCTATAATTACTAAAAAGTATCACCTACTACTCAACCACCAAAAATACAAAACAGTATTGTACAAAGTAAGTTGATCTAGATTGCAAACTAAATGGACCTTTATGGATTCTGGGGCACATTGCTACAGGAAATAAATCCCTTAAAAGTTCAGTTGGAAGTCTGAAATGAAACATGCAAAATGAAAGAGTGGAGCCTGATGTTGTAGAAGCTCCAAAATTCTGTGAATCTCTGGCTCCAGCTCCAAAGCTTGGAAAATGAGGCGTCCCCATCTTGCGATGGTCCTTCCTGACTGACTTCTGCAGTAGTGCCCTCCTCCTGGTATCCTCCCCTCAGGACTGCACCGGGAACTTTAGCAGATGGGTGCACCTCGGGGGCAACCACAGCCAAACAGCGAGGAAAAGCCCACAGCTGCGACTTGGACAGAAATAAGGCTACCGCTCCCTACTGATTCTCAACAAGGAAATCCTGCTCTAAAAGAAGTGGCTTCATGTAGTGACGAATGAAAAGAGCAGTTCCAAGCTAGAAAAAGATGGAATCAAGACTGTATCACTGCCTTGTCATGGTGGAGGGGAACTACGAGCCAGCCCATACAGGGTTACCCACCACAGACGGATCCCAGTGCAGAGCTGAGACAAAAGGTGATCCACTGAAAAAGGGCAACTGGACAGAGCTCAAATGATAAAAAAGATGACATCAGACTGTGAGTCCCTTGGGTTTACTGAGGAAGGGCAGAGAACAGCTACAAATAGCTCTAGTACTGAGAAAACATCCAGGTTAATGCTGAAAAGAAGCTCATTTGTAGATGCACGAGGTGATGAGGGGAAAGTCCAAAGATGTAAAGATCAACACTGCATGGGAGCCTGGAATCTTTCATTCTATCATTCTATGAACCAAGGTAAACTGGGTGTGGCCAGACCAGAGATGGGAAAAGGAAACATTAGCATACTGGCTATCAGTGAACTTCAGTGGATGGGAATTGGTGGTTTTAATTTGGCTGACCAGTGCATATGATCCCTTGGGCAAGAATCCCTAAAAGAAATGGAGGAACCCTCATATTTGATAAAAGGGTGAGAAAAGCAGAAATGGAGTAGAATCATTAAAAAAAAATGACAGAATGAGATCTGTCTGAATCCATGCTCCTACCACTTATGGCAAAGAATTCAAAGTTGATCAATTCTATGAAGACCTACGATATTTTCTAGAAATAACACCAAAAAACAATGGCCCATTCATTGTAATGGATCAGAATGCTAAATTAGAATTGCTAAATGCAAAACGCTAAAATAAAATAATCAAAAAATAACTGGAGTAACAGGCAAATTTAGCCTGGGAGCACAAAACAAAGCAGTTTTGCCATGGTAATTCACTGGCCACAGTAACCACTCTTTTTTTTTAGTAATTCAAAAGGCAACTCTACACCTGGATATCACCAGATGGTCAATAAAAAAATCAGATTTCAAAGTGTGCATACCCTTTGAATCTACTGGGGTTGTATCCCAAAGAGATCATAAAGAAGGGAAAGGGACCCACATGTGCAAAAATGTTTGTGGCAGCTCTTTGTAGTGGCCAGAAACTGGAAACTAAGTGGATGCCCATCAGTGGGAGAATGGCTGAATAAGTTATGGTACATGAATGTTATGGAATATTATTGTTCTGTAAGAAACGACCAGCAGGAGGATTTCAGGAGGACTGAGGAGACTTATAGGAACTGATGCTTAGTGAAGGGAGTAGAAACAGAGAATACTGTTTACAGCAACGGCAAGATTATGTGATGATCGATTCTGATAGATGCAGCCCTTTTCAACATTGAGATGATTCAGATCAATTCAAATAGACTTGTGATGGAGAAAGCCATCTGCACCCAGAGAGAGGACTGTAGAGACAGAGTATGGATCCCAACATAGTATTTTCTCCTTTTTGTTATTGTTTCCTTGCTTTGTTTTTTTTCTCATTTTTTTCCCTTTTTGATCTGACTTTTCTTGTGCAACAAGATAAATGTGGAAATAAGCACAGAAGAACTGCATATGTTTAACTTATATTGGATTACCTGCTATCTAGGGAAAGTAGGGTGAGAGGAAGAGAGAGAGAAAAAGTTGGAATACAAGGTTTTGCAAGGGTAAATATTGAAAAATATCTATACATTTATTTTGAAAATAAAAACTATTTGGAGACTCTCTATACAATCAATCAAAACAATTTGTTTATTTATTTATTCATTCATTTGGGTAGGGTTGTTTTTTTTTTTTTTAACTAGGTGAAAAATTAGATTTTTTGCCTTAATTACCACCTAGCTTTAATCACTGAATGGATGTACCCTTGGTCAAACTGAAACCTGTGAAGACCTTAGTTTAAAAAGGCCAAAATTTCCCATTGCAACCAGGGCCCTCCAGTCATCCTGGTCTATATCTGGCATTGGACTCAGATGGCTCTGGAGGAGAAAGTGAGGCAGGTGATCTCCCTCACTTCAATCCAATTCACTTGCATGTCACGGCATTACCTCCCTGATGTCATGTTGCTCTTTGAGAATGAAGGACAAACAATAACAACAGTCAAAAAATGATCTGTAGTTGACTGTGCCTTAAGATCATGATCTTCTTATTGCAAAATTCAGACTGAAATTGAGGAACAGATGGTGGATGGTTCCATCCACATCAGATCTCAATCTCTCTCTCTCTCTCTCTCTCTCTCTCTCTCTCTCTCTCTCTCTCTCTCTCACACACACACACACACACACACACACACACACACACACACACATACACACACACACACACACAACCAAAATAAAGAAGTGGGGATGATGAATAGATTTAAGGGATTAAATCTGGTAGGTTGAGTCCTTGAAGAAGTATGGACTAGAGGTTTGTGATATTGTTCAGAAGCCACCAAAAAAGAAATAATCCTAAAGAAAAAGAAGAGCAAGAAAGTAAAATGACTGGCTGATTAGGCTTTAAAATAGCTGAGGAAAGAAAAAAGATAAAAGGAAAGAGAAAGGGAAGGATATGTCCAAGTGAATGCAGAATTTCAGAGAATAGAGGACCTAAAGAAGCAATGCAAAGTAACAGAAGACAATAATAGATTCAGCAAAGGCGAGAGATTCCCCATGGGAAAATCAGTTATCAAGGGAATGTTTCATGCAGAAATGGGCACGATAAAAGAAAAAATGGTTGGGACTTAACAGAAGTAGAAGAGAGCAAGAAGAGGTGGCCAAAGAACTATACAAGAAAGGTCCTAACATCACTGATAACCACCATGGGGTGGTTACCGATCTCGGGTTAGACATCCTGGAGAATGAAGTCCAGAGGGCCTTAGGAAGGCTTACTGACAAGAAGGCAAGGGGAGGGGACAGAATGCCAGCTGACCATTTAAATCCTAAAAGATGAAGCAGTTAAAATGCCATTCTCCATATTCCAGAATATCTGGAAAATTCAGTGGCTGCTGGAATAGAAAACGACTAGTAAACTAGTAGTTTACTACTTCTAGTTCTAACTAAGGGCAAGGTCAAAAGATGTTCCAATTAACTAACAATTGTGCTCCTTCCCCATGCCAGCAAGATTAGGCTAAAGCCTCTGCAAGCTAGCAGAGCATCACCGGCAGAGCAGGTTGGTTTTCAGAGGCAGAGGAACTAGAGACCAAATTGCCAGCATTGCTTGGATCGTGGAGAATGCAAGGGAGTTCCAGAAAAAAATCTCCTTTTGCTCACTGACTATGCTGAAGCCTGTGACTGTGGAGATCACAACAAAAGGTGACAGTTTCTCAGAGAGATGAGGACCGGATCCTTTTCCTCTATGTGGGTCAAAGAGCGACAGTGAAAATGAACGTAGAACCAGTGACTGGCTTAAGATTGACCACACTTAATGGGCTGCTTGTTGCCTCCCCATGAGTGTGTGAATTCTGGGAGAGCAGGGACTGACTTTTCTCACCCTCTGCATCCCTCGCACTTGGCCCAGGGCTGTGGTATTTAATGTTCACTAAGATTCTTTCTACACCTAATTTTAAAGTGGCAGAGGGAGAACACCAAGCCAGACAAGCAGAGTTGCACGGTGGGAGGGCAGTGGCGGGTAGGACTGGGGCAGGAGCCCTGAAGGTGCCAGGCTTCCTTCTTCCCCATCTCTCCCAGGTTATGGCAAGGATGCTCCTTTGCAGTCAGGCCTTCTGCCACCCTGACTTCCCAATTCCCAAGAGGAAGGGCCAAAGACACGGTGGCCATGCTCCAGAATGAGCACTCAGAGAGACTCATACAACAAATGCAAAGAGCAGAGCTCCCCCAGTGACAGACCTTGTGACCACAACAATGGCAAGTGAAGAGCAAAATGCCAAAGCAATGTGGCTGTTGCAGAACAATCGGCGTGTCTGGGCCCCTAAGAGTGGGGAGAGGATGTCCCCCCTCACTCATCCGCAGAACACCAGGCTTTTTCGGGATACTAGTTTTGCTTTCTGCTCTTCCCTCTATTACCCTTAACAGCCAAGGGTAGCTCTCTGGCCCTGGTTGGGGATGGATTTACCAAAGGGAACAAATATCAATAACATTTTATTTTTACAGAAAACTAAACATCTTGGAGGTGGGCACTGGCCCCTTTTCTCCTCAGAAACCCTGTGGCCTTGCCAAGGAACATCTGTTTCAGTAAACTAAAAGAAGCCCTCTCCTTGGAGAAAAAGCAAATTGCTTTTTTCCCCCAACAAAGAGATGAATGCAAAAAATGCTTAAATTGTTTGGCTAATCCTCCTCAATTACTAGATGTGCTGACTCCTTCCTCATCTTGCTTTGACATCTGTGTTCATCTTCAGGCTTCAAAAAGCACTGTGGGACCTGACAACACTTTAGGGAAGGCATGAGGTTTCCAATTATGATTTCAAAAGCTTTTCTGAGAAAGAAGAACAAATGGTATTGCCAACTAGAAGATGAAAATCATTCTCTAATTGTGACAGAATAAATGTGTTCTCATTTTATCTATGCATCAGTAAGGCTGATATTGTTTTTAATTGTCTCGCTTTTAATGGAGACCCTGGATTAGGATCACTTAAAAAACAGACAACAAATTAGTTAAACCCGGCCTCTCCCCGTCATGTAACGTCGCCGTGGTTCAGATGTGATTTGTAAAGCTCCATCTGCCTTCTCGGAATGTTATTTTAAACAAGTAGCTTAAATACACGGCACATTAGAATTTTATCATTGCAAACCCACACTGGAAAAGACTTCCATCGACTTAAAAACAAAAAAGACATTCTTCTAAGTGGAAGAATCCATCACCTCCACCACTAACTGTCAGCCGCCCCACTGCAGAGAGGCCCTGATAATTGTTAGTTACACCCGGTACCAGTGATCTATGTCCTCCGATATCGAGGACATTGCTGCCAGTTTTTTAGAAAACTGTACATACATTGATTTTACATTTATTTAATGTGGCCATTGTAACACACTTTATTCTTCTGATAAACTATGATTGCTTATCAAAAGATTCTATAATTCAAGAGAAACATTCATAACTTGTGGGTGAAAACCACCAGCCCACAGAAATCATGCCACAAAATCCAATTCTGTGGATTTATGGTAGAGAGGTGTTGAACTGCTCCTGTCTTGCCGGACCAGTAGACTAGTCCTGGAAGTCTAACTGGCACAGAGGTGGTGATTAAAGAGAACTGCCCCCTTGCCAGAGCTGTTTGGCAGTCGAATACCAGTTACATTATTGATATCTGTGTATGGTAATGACTTTTCCTAAGTCACATTTGTGCAAAATATATTTGACTATATTTATGAGCAATAGGAGGTTAAGTCCAGTGCCCAAGTAGAGGCAGGTCCTCTCCAGCAGGCATCTCCACCTCCTGCTTTTCCAGGCACCAAGGTGCCCATGCATCGGCCTCCAGCACCCACGTACCTTGCCATCCTCCGAGCACACACCCATGTGTTCTCCACTTTCATCCAGGCTAATCTGATTTATCTTCACAGGACTCTATAAAAAAGAAAGCATCAGTTTAGGAAAAGGTTCATCAGTGATCAATTATCCTGCCTCTTTGCAAGATTTAAGAAATAAAAACTATCTTGTCAGTTTGAGTTCAGAAAGTAGAAAAAAAGGTCCTCCCACATCAAAAGTAAAACAGCTTCCAAACCCAGAATCTGGGCATTTCCATTCATTTTCTGTTGAAAAGGGATAATCTGTGTCCTTCCATTTTGAAAATGATTTCCCTACACAAAATACTCTGCTCTCACACTCAAAAATCTTCATTTTAAAAGAATCTTATGAAAAACATTCAGTGGAAAATTTTCATTTTAAAAGAATCTTATGGAAAACATTAAGTTCTAGTTTGCTTCTTGATCATTCATTAAGCTTTTCCCCCCTCTCAAACCTCGATTCTAACTTTTTTATTTATAGCTTACATTAAGACAGCCATCAAAAGCATTTAAAATAGAAATAGACTTCCTATAAATAACTCAATGCTGTTTTTAGGAAGTACTTAAGTTTGAGGATCTACATGCTTTTACTACCTTTGTTCCCCTCCCCCCCCCCTTTAAAATACTGAAACTGTAAATCACTGAGGACATGAAACAAGCAGCTTCTTTGGGCTGTCCTCCCACTCTCCCTCACAAAGCTATACACAAATGGACGTGAGAAAGCAATTCCACTGCCTGCCAGCCCCTTGGGCCAGCCACTGTTTACCAACTCCTAAAGTAGGCCCGCTAGTGGCTTCTTTCACAGAAAGGGAAATAATGGAGATGGATCCCAATGAGACTCACTGGTCTCTCTTGGCCCCAACGGGTGATTGCAGTTTTGCTTTTAAATTTTCTGAAGTGTTTGGCGTGTTCTGCCTGAAGACAACATCTCAAAATAGGAAAATCTCAATGTATTCAATGGAATTTTATTTGGGGGGAGAGGGGGGAAGGGGAGTTAAAGGAAAAGGACACCAGACTTATGATTTTATTGTGTAGATTTCCTCTGGTAAAGAAACTTCCTCTTTCTTTAGAGTCTGAGACGAGATGTCCAGGGCAATGAAAGTGAAAGTGAGTTGGCTAAAAGTCACCCAGGCACTCTGGACCAGAGGGGAACTTGGAGCCAGAACTCTGGCTCCAGGGCATGCTCTATCTCAACTGACAAAGTAGGGACTGATCATTTATTTTAACTCTGGTTTGGTTGGGGTTTTATTCCTTTACTTAATAGCAAAATTTCTTGAAATGGCAAACTCTAGCCCATTTAACACCTGATCCTGTTAACTCAAAGGCAAAACCCTAGGGTCCCAATTTTTACTATTGATGAGGAATGATGATAAGTAAAATCCATAAGTGGAATAAGAATCAAGCAAAGAAAGCAAAGGTCAAAGAAATGACCAAGGTCTAGCTAAGAAACTAACAAAAATCCAAATGTTATGGAAGAAAATGGCTAACTACTACTAGAAGGCATCCCCAAAATATCTGGTTGTCAAAAAAAAAAAAAGCCTAAAACAGTTAAATGGACCTAAAACAGATCATGACACCCCAGAGAATAATTTTTTTAAAGACCCTAATTGAGATAATTAATCCTGCATCAATAAAACAGTAGGATACAAAGTAAAATCACAAAATTACTAGCATTTCTAGGTAGTGATAACAAAATCTAGGAAGAAGTAACAGAAAATGGAAATCCTCTTCAAATTACTACATAATGCACATTATCTTGGAGTCAGTCTACCAATACACTCTAAACATAAAAATATAATTACAAAAATGCTTTCCAGCAGAATTAGGAATAGAGCAAAACTACACAACATACGCCAAAGTAAGGTTGAAATGGATACATATTCTGGATGTAAAAGGTCATACAATTTTTTAAAAACAGCATCTTTCAAAATTAAGATTGGGAGACAATTCTTAGTAGGAAAAAAAAAATAGAACAGAAGGGACCAAAATATAAGATAGAAACTTTCAGTTACATTAAGTTGAAAAGCTTAAAAATTAATGAAATTAGGTAAAGAAGTAAGACTAAGAAAAAAATCTCCATCAAATATCTCTATCAGGTTTTAATATTCAAGATATATATGGGGAATTGTGAACTGGTCTAACCATTCTGGAGGACAACCTGAAACTGCACCCAAAGGGTGATAAAACTGTGGATACCTTCTGATTCAGCAATCCCACTCTATTCCAAAGAGAACAAAGAAAAGGGGAAAAGACCTTTATGCCCAAAAATATTTATAAGCAGCATGTGTGTGTGTGTGTGTGTGTGTGTGTGTGTGTGTGTGTGTGTGTAAATTGGAAATTCAGGGAATGCCCACCAACTGGCAAATGGCTAAACAAGTTGTATGTGAGTGTGATGGAATACAATCGTGCTGTAAGAAAGGACAAGTTGGATGGTTTCAGAAGAACCTGGGAGGATTTGTATGACCCGAGGCAAAGTGAAGTGAGCAGAACCAGAACATTGTAAACAGTAATCACAGTATTGTAACAATCAACAACCCTAAAAGACTTAGCTGCTCTGGTCAATTTCAAGGGACCCCGGATGAAAAACGCTGTCTGTTTCCAGAGACTGGGTATTCAATGTAGTCTCTGAAGTTGAGATGCAACAAATTATGGATTGATGCTAACTTGTGCCTAACAATTTACTTCTCCATCAGCCAGCGCCTCACCACCCACAGAGGGAACCATCAGTCACAGTAAATGAGGAACGTATGAATGCTGTGGAGACGTTCAATTCCCTTGGCAGGATGCTCTCCAGGGCATACCGAGATGATTATATATATATATATATATATATATATACACACACACAGAGAGAGAGAGAGAAAGAGAGAGAGAGAGAGAGAGAGAGAGAGAGAGAGAGAGAGAGAGAGAGATATTATTTTGAGCATAACTTGAGTGTGCCTCTATATAATCCTGAAGAACAGTGAGAAAACACAGAAAACCGCTGAGGTCAACAAGGGTCAAAGGCCAGGACCAATTTATAGGGAGCACCTGCAGTTAAGACAAAGAAAATCTACAAAAGGAAACTGAGAGAGAAAAGCTAAGAAGGAAGGTAGAAAATTAGGCAGACTAATGTGATGAAAATCCAGAGAGAAAAGAATATCTTGGGAAGAGGATAGTGAACACTGCCCAATGTGTGATCATTTTCAGAAAAGTTTGGGAAACAACCCCAGAATCTCACAGGAGGATGGCACCTCCCAAGGCCATCAGATGCCATCTATACCTGACCAGGATTGCTTTCTACCACAACCCTAACAGATAATCCAGCCTTGCTCAAGAGACTACTCATTATCTCCAGAAACTGTCTGTTCTATACTTTTAATCACTGGAGAATTCTTTCCCAGTTAAATCTACCCCTATTCATGGCTCCTCATTTTAGGTGCAGGATGGGAAGGAGTGCAAGACCAAAATCAAATGTGTATAAGGTTCCTGAGATCATCCAAGGGAGAGGGAAGATGGATGTGATCCAGCTTTGTGGCAAAGGGAATGGAAAGAAGATGGATGGAGTCTCTTCACTGGGGCTGATATTGGGATCCATTCCCTGAAAAAATCTGGGCACCATATTTTTATCTGTGTAGGGGCTACCATGTTACTTTAAGTAACCATGTGGGCCAAACTATAGCAAATCAAAGCCACTGCCCACACAACACTGAAAAACGCCCAAGGGCCAATTGCATTGTCCCACTTAAAGCACTGCCATTATTAGAACCTTAATATTTCTGAAGAGAAAAGTGGCCTTGAGATACTGTCACATTACTAGAGCATATGTTTATCTCCCCGATAGAAAAATCATTTGCCTAATGTCCATAATGTTCATTATTCAATTCTTTGGCTTACTGTTGTTATGTTCTTTCTAGACTCAATGCAGATAGGCCCACGGAAACTTTGGGTTTCTAAATTAGGTGGAAAAGTTTTCCAAAATTTCAAAGAATTAGAAAAATATGTATTCTTTTCACCACTCTGAACTTCATAGAGCTGCCCAGATAAGGCTCCTAAGAACCTGGACTGACTAGGCCACTGTCCCATTCCAAATCCTTCTGTGTCTTCCCTTTGCCTACGGAATAGCACACAGGCTCTCGGACTACCGTCTCGGACTGCATCTAGAGCCAACCTGACTTTCCAGCCTCACATCTATATAGGAGACTTATAGGCAAAGTACAGTGAAAAAGTACAGTCTGTTTTTTAAACAGTTCATGCTTCTACAGGCTTTGGATCCAAGCCATTCAATCATTAGGCAGCTGGGTGACACTGTGGATGGTGTTGCACTTGGAATAAAAAAGGCCTGAGTTCAAACCTGGTCTTGGACACGGATGGGCAGTGTGACCCTGCCTGGACACCTGACCTCTTAGCTTCTCAGCACCAGTAAAACTGAACAGGCTAGATTCAGTGGTCTCACCATGGAGTGATCTGCGGTCTCCCCATCTCAGTAACTGGCATGAACTCCATCCCCACTCTATCATTCCAGCTCAGCCGAGATGTCCTCTCCTTCAGGAATTCTCCAAATGAAAATATTTTCTTCTGTCTCCACTGCCTTCATCACTTTGCATGACACTTAGCTGGAGAACATAAGCCACTTAAAGCCTAGGACTAGGGCATTTTTTTATGTTTGGAGCTCCATTCTAATGCCTTGCTACTCAATAAATGTTTGTTACATTAGTGGACTGTGATTGGCAGAGTGAAGCTTATCAGATCTCAGAGGTCCGGGCCCATCCCTGAGCAACACAAAAACCCTCTGACATGTCAGCATTTGGTCTGAAGAGAGTCTTGAGGGCAGAAGGGCCAGGTGCACCTCCATCTAAAAGGACCCCAAAAGACAAAGACCACACGCACTTTTTGACCGCACTTATTAAAAGGAACCAAGAATAAAAGCTATTGAGGATACTACAATTAACTCAATTTCCTTGTCCACCAAACCCCTCAATCATATCTAGAAATAAGTAGCAATGGTACCAGTTTGAGTTTCTTCTCCTTTTGTTTTCCAGGTTTACCTTCCGAGAAGGACTGTATCTAACCAAAAGTGCAGACCCCTATGGGGACCAGAGGTATGGTGTCCATCTAATTCACAAAGTGGATAATAAAATACCTGCAAATTAAAATGTCTAAAGATTTTATATGAGCATTCTCCATTTTGTTTTACAAACTCATTAACATGATCAGTAGACAAGTCATGGTCTTGCTGCCTGTTTTCAGGACAGTTTTGGTCAGCTTTGCATAGAAATTGACAATTCAACATCCTAGAAATGGATGTACATGGCAAATGTATGCTGCTATGTTATATTATGTGTTATTTATTCTGCTCTTGGTAGTTTTTCCATCAAATATTATGGATGAATAATGAATTCACTAATCCAAAAAACCTGAAACTAAAATAAATTTTAAAAAAAGGCTAAAAAATCCACCTTGAAGATGTACAGCCATTCCGATTCCCCTGGGTCAATACCACATAAATTTGGCTGCCATCAATACTTTAAAAAAAAAGAAAAAAAACAAGGATTTCAATCTGATGTCTGTCAATGGTTCACTCTGCAGTTGTATGGGGCCGGCACACAGGAGAGGTCTTCAGAGTAAATGGGGAACAAATGGCTCACATCCACCTGCCATCTTTATTTCCTGTCCAGCAAAAGGAAGGAACTGGATGTTGACAGACGTGGAGAAAATTCTATCAGTGCACAGTAGGATTCCATCAACCTTAAATAACTACTTTTTTAAACACCTAGACCCCCACATCTCATCCTCAACTTCCCCGCTAAGAAGTATGAAGCAAATTTCAAGTGCCGCCATCCCTGAAATATCCTTATGTCGACCCTCCCTTTGCAATCAACCAACTAGGCAGAATGGGCTACGGGCGAGAACAACGCCAACGATGAGTACACGTACAAGTGAAACGATTAATCTGACAAAATCAGAATTTCATAAAGAAAAGCGAGCCGCAGAAGGTGGAGGAGGAGGTGCGGAAGAGGGGCGGCAGCAGCAGTGGGGGCAAAGAAAAATGGCCTCAGCTGAATTTTCCATTAGCTACAATTTTATTTCTGATGGAGACATGTTTGGAATTCTGGACAATATAAGTAAGTTTGACTGTTCAAAAATCAATAATGTCAAGCTGACACCATAGAACACACAACAAATGTTCCTTTAATGGGGAAAAAAAAAGAATTTTAGAGGAAGGGAAAAATGCCCGTGCGCACCTTCTCCACGCAGGCCCACTACAGGCTATCTCAAAATCTTCCACTAGAAAGAAAGGTAAAACTGCCACCAAACAAACACACCTCATGTGATAATCAATTGCCTAATGCAAAATGCCTGAAATAAATACACTTAGTATGGATTATGTCAGCTCTTCAATTAGGAATAAATTCACGGTCATTCCGAAAGCTGCTTTTAATTGTGTTCTTTGTGGCAAACCCTTCTCCCCTGACACCACTCATCATCCCACCTTAGCCTATCAGTCCCCCAACGGTGAACCTCAGAAATCAATCTGCTAATGTATAATTTGTAAAGCTCCTCTGACTAACAAATGGATAATTGATTCTTTTACAAATGCTGCATCCCCATGGATATGTGGGGGAGAATGAATGAGAAACAGAAGACTGGATTTTGCTTTCGTTCTCCCGGAGATCCAATATTTGAAAGCTGAAAATCCAAACATTCTAATAGCTGCCTTTGTGACTTCACGCCTATTAGTCACAGTTAGCGAACAAGCGACACTTAACATTACAAGTGTGAGAGTGGTGCTTCTGTTCTGGCCTACTTAGGGCGAGCTCCCGTGACTTCAAGGAGCTCCCATTGACAAAACCGATTCCAATGAGACCGAAGTGTCACCTCGCTTTTAGGAAAATCCTTAAAAGGTCACTCGATATTAAAAGCAAAATCTGAGCTATCAAATTTTAAAACTTTAGTGTCCACTACACCACCCTACCCCCAAATTAAAATGGCTTACGTCAATGAACATTATATTCATTTCATTTGGCACGGAGGACCTACAGATTCTATACTGTGGACTCCTCCAAGATCAGAATGGCACTCCCCATATCTCCTGTCGAATCTAGAGCAAATCTTCATAATTTAGGAAATGTTTATTTGGCCGTCTTGAGGGGGGATTTAAGGATGTGGGGATCCACTTTGTGGGAAGAAGCTGAAGTCACCTTTTTTATGTTTTTGTTTTTTTGTTTTTTGATGAGGCAATTGGGATCAAGTGACTAGGGTCACCCAGCTCGCGAATTCAGGAAGCATTAAGTGTCTGAGACCAGATTTAAACTCAGGTCCTCCTGACTTCAGGGCTGGTGCTCTATCCCCTGCACCACCTAGCTGCCCCGAGAAGTTATTTTTTAAATAAAGAAAAGAAAACATGAAGAGTCTTCTAAAATCTGAGCTCCCTGAGAAGAGGGGTCCATATTTTATACATTCCAAAGACTTTTAGCACATAATTTAAAAAGAAAATACAAATAAAGGGTGATCCCTTTGCAAGCATGTCCCATAAAAATAAGAATGCAAAATATACTTTGTGCTTATTTCCATCATAAGAAGTAGCTGAGGTTTGAAATCACCAGGTCAGCAACAGGTGTGCAGTAAACACTAAGGGAGGAAATCTGTAAAATCCACGAGGAAAAGATAAAGATAGATACCCTGAAAGCACATTTTTCTTAGAGAAAAATGTAGTCCTAAATGAAAAAAATAAAATGTTAAAGGAAACATTTCAGAAGTTGAGGGTTCCAGGATAAAAAATATGTATGCATATATGAATGTACACACACACACACACACACACACACACACACACACACAAAATACTGCTTAATCAGCACAGGTGAAAAACTGGTTTTGAATTTTTAAAAATAAAGACTTTTTGAATACTCAATACAGTCACTAATTATGAAATTAGCCACACCCATGCCTTCCGGGCCAACACAACAGAAAACCCATTCTGTTTAACGATGTCTCTAAAATGATGATGATGACAGTACAGGTGATAATTAATGTTATCCTGGGGTTTTTTTCCCAGTAATATGGGAGGTAAGTTGTTACTATGCCCATTTTATAGCTGAGGAAACAGAGACTAAGAAGCTAAGTGGTTTGCCCAGGAACACACAGCTGCTAAGTGTTTGGGCTGAGATCTAACCTGAGATCTTGCTGCTCCCAGGCCCAGCGCTCTATGCACTGTCACATGAGGATCCTCTGCCTAGGAGGTCAGCATCGAGGCTAGAACCCGCTCCAAGCTTGGCTGTCCACACCTGCACTCCCCATGGCTGGCCAGTGGGGCATGAGCTCTAGGGTCCCACCGGGCTCCTGAGGCTTGCAGCCTGTGTCTGCGGTCTGAGAGCAGCGTGGCGGACTCACCCAGAGCTGGAGGGAGGACTACTAACTGGAAAGAGCAAGAAGGGGCTTGGCCCCCTTCTGCTTACATGGGGACACAGAGGCCGCTGAGGATCACAAGGAACAAGGGCCCCAGAGCAAGCTTTGGCCATCTGGGGGTCGCTAAGTTGGAGTGAAGACAGAAGAAACTGGAGGTGAAAGGGGCTCTCCTTGAAGGTCATGAGCACAAGGACAGGGACTGGCTTAAAGACAAGGACTGCACCCAGGACGAAATTCCTTGAAAAATAGAGGGAGAAAAAAAAAAAAGAAAGAAAGAAAAATACAGGGAGAATGTCATAGAGGTCAGAGAGCAAAGACTTCTCTGGGAGGCAGGAATACTGAACATCGAAGCCAGAGAACTGATGATGAGGGCAGAGGATTCATCCTCAAGTGGCAGTGGGGAGCACCGGAAGTCTGAACCAGAACAAGTTAACATTTATTAAATGCTTACTATGTTCCAGGTATTTATTAAGGCATCGGTCCCTGCCTTCAGGGAGTTCACAATCTAAAGGGGAAGCGTAAAAGTGGGCTGGCGGGGGAGAGAAATGAAGAAGTGAGACATGGGAGAAGGGGACATATAGCCACTGCATGAGTCAGAGACACAAAGCTTCTCAAAGTCCCCAGGACAACAAACCCTTGGGGCTTGATCACAACAGCAGTGACCATCCTTGGGTCATCCCTGGAACTACCCCTGGATCACCCCTGGAACCATCCTTAAGTCACAGCCAGGAAAAACGTACCTACCTATGGCAACATGATGGATGTTGAGACAGAAGTCTCATTCCCAGTCCTGACTGTGGGCCTTTCTCACTGAACAGCTCTCTCCCCTCAGCTGCCTCACTCCAAGTACAATTACACATGTTTTCAAGAAGTCAGATATTCTAAGAGGGCCAACGGGAGGCTAAGTGTGGGATTTGGGAGAGAATCTTAAAAAAGAATCCTTGCCACATTTGGCATTTTACAGAGGCCACATCCTCCCCACAGAGAATGACTGGCCCACTGACTTCAGGTGCAGCAGCCACCATTAACCCCCAAGGGTTTTCAAAATGAGCTCTTCTACAAATCCGCATCCCCCCTAAAGCAGATGATGTTCAGATACGACCCACTGTGTCCATTCCAGCAATTACAGCATCATTGTCACAAGGTAGGACGTAGTCACAAAACTTTCTACATTTAACCACTAAGGTAAGGAGAGGCGAGGTGTCTTCCCTTTCCTGGCCTCTGGGTGCATTTGGTAAGAAAGCTTCTAGAGATCTCTTACTTATGAACAGAGTAGATATGTTCTATGTACAGACTAAAGGGGAACAAAGCTAGAGGCAACTGGAAATCTGGCCCCGGCCCCTAGCTTGGGGTAAGATTCGAGCATGGGGTCCCCTGCATGGACCTCAGCTGCCTCATTTGTAAAATGAATGGATTTTGAAAACCTTTCAGGTCTCTTCTAGTTCTAAACCTACTATTTTATTAACCTTCCAATTACAGGAGCTGCCCAACAATGGACTGAGAGGTCTACGAGGTGGCGCATTCTCTCTCAGTGTTGTCAACTATAATGTGCAGAGGACTCATGACTAAGGCAGGGGAGTGGACCAAATGACCTTTAAGCTTCTAAGATTCACCTGAGCTCATCTTTTAGCGGTAGAGTTAGTAGAGGCGCTTTTTCCTTTTATGTAGTTTTCGACTCATCTGACACATCTTGTCACTCAAAAGCATTGAGCCCTAATATGGAAAACTGACTCAGGCAGTGCCCAAGACCCCTGAATGTGTCAATCAATCTCTGGCAGATTCCACGGGCTCTCACACACAGGAGAAAGCGTGGGGCTATCCTGACAGTGTCCAAAGATGCAGGCCCTGCTTCCCGCCTGATGATGATGTCCAGGCACACTTAGAGCAGTATTTGCTCTATGCTGATAAGAGCATCACTGGGGAGTGAGATGTCTTTGTCGGGAGACAGACTGCTCCCGTTCCCGATTCTGCTCAAGGGGTTCTTTTGGGGCGTCGCCCCTGATGCCCAAACATCATCTTCCCTCTGGGAATGGGGCCCAGATCGTTGAGGTGCTCCCCAGGGGGACAGGAATCATGGGATCTCTGGGCTAATCTAAACTAGATGTAGAGATGCAGAGAATGGAAAGATCTGACGGCCCCCCAGCACAAGGACTCTAAGTGACCTCAAACGATACTTCTGTTTCGGGGAGCTCAGGGAGATGATCACAACAATTCTGTAAAGCCTCAGGAGAAGGCCGTCTTACCCATCATCCTCCATTTTCCAAAGTTCTCCCTTACACCTGCATCCAGCCTCCCTTTCAAAATGAGCGCATCTGCAACCTTGCACACCTTCTAAGAAAGAAGTGATGAACTGTACAGTTGAAAAGTCAGATGCTGAAGATAGAAACAGCAGCCTCCTTCCCACAGAGCTCTTGAAGGGTTTTACATGTAATGCTACAGGTTTGGGCGGCATAAATGGAACCTGGGGGACACAGATGGTTTTTAAAGGATGAAAACTCATGGGCTGTATTACTCTGTTTCTCCTCAATGAAGATGCGATGAGTCTAGACCCATGTTCGTTATTATAACACTGTGCAACGACAAAAATGCTGGCTTACAGCAGACCTTACAAAGAGGACCTGGTCCAGTCATTCACATCTGTCTGTCCTCACAGCAGGCACCTGCTGAGGCCGCTTCCTGGGGGACCCCCAATGCAGCCCCCCAGCCTCTCCCATTGCTGCTGTACCTCTCCTCGACATGAGAGGCTGGCAGGGAAGCACAAGACACATGAGAGGAGGAAGCCAGGGTTCAGAAAGAGTTGGGGTCCTGTGGGGATGAGTAAGCTCAGAGAAGGGTCTTCTGCACAATCAGGGGTTTGGAAACTACCCCGACTTCGAGATCATCATTACGGACACTACTGATTGTCCTTTGTCCGTCTGACATTCCGGAGGCGATGCCACGATGTGCCAGCGAATTGGACTGAAGCCAGGGAGGTTGGGAGAGGATGCCAGCCTCACTTTTCCCTTCAGAGCCACCTGGTGCAGGGCCAGATCTGGATGGCTTGAAAGATGGGCAAAAATACTTCTGAGAAAACAATTTTATGGGAGCGAATAACAGAGAAACTCTTAGCTCCCTCTGGCCAAATATTAACTTAGGACAAGAAAACCCCATTTTGATAAAGGAGAGTTCCTTCCCTATAACACGGTATCATCCTTTGCAGCTGTTCTCCTCACCTCCCCCAAATTAATGAACAATTCACTGCAGAACGGCTGGTTTCAGGAAGGAAGGGGGGCCACCTAACACGCTGCTGCCGTGCCCCATGTTCACATCGTTTTCACTGGCGATCAAACTAGAAATGTGAATTTCCAGCCAGTCAGCACATATATGTGCCTGTTCTGGGCTAAGTGCTAGAGATAAGGGGAGCAAAGCTACCCTCCGGACCACACAAGCTTATGAGTATACACAGAACACAGACATTTCCTACCTCCGTGGAGCTGAACATGTCAGTTCTCCCCTGCCTCTGTGTCTTTAACTTTAAAATGGGGATAATAGCAGAATGTACTTTGCAAGATTGATGTGAGCAAAAAATGAGAGGGGTGTAAAGTGGTTAGCACAGTGCCCGGCATGCAGCAGGTGCTTAATAAATGCCTCCCACTCCCCCACCCCCAGATACCAAATGAACAGCAGGTAGTTTGGGGAAGGAGGGCACAAGTGGCTAAAGACAACAGGTTAAGCCAAGGGAGCCATCATCATGTTGTTAAATTGAAAGGTTGTTGAAGCAAATGACTGAGAAGAGTTTCTGGGTTTGGGAAGCAGAGGGATCAGGGGCTGCAGATCAGCAGCCAACATCAAGGATCCTTAGGACCATATTGTAACTGTAGGTACACTTACTTATACACTGCCTTCAACTGCAAAGCATTAAGACACCAATGTTGGCAAGGGCCCTGTCCTGGGAGCACAGGGATGATGGGGACAAAGACAATGAGAGACACTGGGAAGCATGGTGGCCAAGGAGCTCAGCTGGATTCAAATCCTGCCTCTGCTAATTACCTCCTACATGGCCACAGGCCAGCGACTTAACCTTGGAGAGACTCGGCTTCTTTGTGTCAAAGACCAGGACTGGACTGAGAACTGAAAATTATCCCCTCATCCCAATGACTCGTGTGGACTCACTATCCCCACAGCTGCTCTCCTTTCCCTCACTATCTCCAGAAATAAACAAAAGGGTTGGTTATTTGCACACAAAGTGTCAAAATTATCAAAATACTTGTTTCTTCAAAAGAAATTGTGTTGTATGACCTATATCAAATAGCTTGTCATCTCGGGGAAGGGAAATCAAGAATATGGAACTCAAAAAAGAAACTGTCCCTTTCCTGAATACTCCCACACAATTGGAAATAAATTTAGGAATGACCATGACACAATTGGACCACAGACTGGGGTGAAAAAGAAAAAGCAAATAATACAGCATTAAAAATGGTTTAGACTGGGAAAGTGTAAGAAAAAATGGACAAACCCCAGAGTGTGTGTGTGTGTGTGTGTGTGTGTGTGTGTGTGAGGGAGCGTGTATGTGTCTCTAGATTTCTAGAGACAGCCAACCTCCAAAGCAGAAGCAATAGAGACATGAAAACTAAGAAGAATAAAATCTTAAAAACACACAGGATGAAACTGTGCCTCATTGACTTGAGGGAGCATTTCTCTCAGTCCTCACTGACATAAGCCCCCCTGCCCCTGCCCAAAGCCATGTGTCCTCTTAAAGAGCCCCTGAGAATGTTCACTCACAGTCTAATTGCTTAGACTTTCAATCCCATTTTACCATGTCTAGTTTTCTCATTTTCCAGTTCTGAGCAGATTAGAAAAATAGAAGAGGAAGAAGGCGGGGGATGACAGGCATATCTAACAGCAACAAGACCTGGAAATGGACAGTCTCACAATGGGAAAGAAACCGCAAAAAGAATTTAAAATGCAGACAAATCTGGCGCAACCCAGATGAGGAATAAACTGCTCTAAGCAACTCACAAACTCGTGAAGCTCTTCTTTCATGATCAAAACAACATTGATGATGATGATGATGATACTTGAGTTCCCACAAAAAATACACTAAGTTCTGTTTACTATATTGTTTTAAAAGTGGGAAATTGTTGAATTTGTTTTAAAACTATTTTTAGCAAAAAAAAAAAAAAAAAAATTACCCTTGTCTACTGTGTTGTACTGGGCAAGGGCTGACTTCATGCATCTGCAGGATTTGCTCCACAAAGGACTGGTGAATGAGGCCAGGATAGGGTTAACAGACAAACTCAAAAAACCAAAGTAAAATAATGGGAAGCAAGAAAGGTGAGATAAAAGAGATAAAAGGGATCTCCATCTCAGATTTTTCTTAATTCTGTCTCTATTTGTCCATAATGAGTTCACTCTCTAAAATTACAGCTACATTTTGATGTGTTTCCTATACAATAGGTGCATAATAAATGTTTGCTGAATCCAACTGGTTACATTAGTGACACAGAGAATCCCTCCCCAAGGGGTCTGGTGAATGAGGCCAGGATAGAGTTAACAGACAAACTCAAAAAACCAAAGTAAAATAATGGGAAGCAAGAAAGGCGAAATGAAAGAGATAAAAGGGAACTATGTCAGATTTTTCCTAATTTTGTCTCTGTCCATAATGAGTTCATTCTCTGAAATCACAGCTATATTTGGAGGTGTCTCCTATACCGTAGGTGAATAATAAATGTTTGCTGAATCACCTTAGTAACTCATTCTGGAAACAGTGGTTAGGATTGTCTGGCACGCAGACCCAGCCAAGGAAAAGGCTTCCAAAGGCTGGCTGTGAAAAGCTGTACGCTTCCCCAACCTGATGAGTCAAAAAAGAGGTTTGTCCAATGTCATCCTTGTCTCATCCTGGTCTGAGGGGAACCGTGGGGCCCAAAGACTGGGTCGGTACCAGAATAGTTCTGGGTTCTAGCAGGCTGTATGCCAAGTTTGGAGGAAGGTATCGAGAACTAGCCTCTGTGAGGGGAGGCACGAGCAGCCTTGTTTTCTTTTATATTTGGCCACAGCAGTTTGTGAAATAGAGCCCAACATCATCTGTGACAGGAACACGGGCAGTGATTGTGGATCTTCTGAAGTGTGAGCAAAGCATCTGGTAACAACTGGGCGAATGTCTACTGACCGCCCGCAGGACCCTCTGAGCCTGCTCTCAGCAACCTGATGGCAAAGAGGATTAAGTGAAATGTGGGACTATCACACCTGAGCTAACTGGACAAGCCAGAGTATGATGGGCAGTGAGCGCCAAGGACTGTGGGCTGTGAACACCACGGACCGCAGGCCGCGAGCACCACTGCCATGCACTGCAGACTGCGAGCACCGTCACAGACCGCAGGCTGCAGAGACAATCCATTCATGGGCATTGGTACAGTCTGGGAAGGCTTCAGAGAAGATGGGATTGGTCTGGCTACAGTTTGGCAGCGAGCAGCAGAGGGGCCTCTTGGAGGGGAAAAACAAGGAAATATGAAAGAGCCAGGCAGGTCCAAGTGCCTGAGGGCAAACTGGTCTGAAGGGCAGAAGAGCTCCCGTAGGGAAGGAATGAGAAGACTAGAAGGGGATGGGAGGAGTGCTTGACTAATCGGTGCCAAAGATTTTATATTCTATCCTTCAAGCAATGAAAGTGATTCAACAGGAAAGTGACATGAGGAAGAGGTGGTTTTAGGGAAAAACTGTAGTAACATGATATTGGATAGATGAAAGAAAAAGGGAGGGGAAGTGCTGGGGAAAGTAGAGAGCAGGGAGAGCAAGCTGTAATAGTCTAGGCATTAATTAAATACAAACTTTTGACCAAAATCTTAAATTTCTATGAAAATAATTTGTATCATTACCCAACTAAAACCTATACCAAATACAGAAGCGGGCATTCCTTTGAAATCTGGTACCTGGAACCGAAAGGGAAGCTTGGGACCATGCCTATTGTGTCCTCAGGAGAGACTGACTTCAATAGCTGTGTATTGATCTCAGTAAAACTCCCAGAACACCCTTAAGGTAAATTCCTTTTCTTTTGCTGCTTTCCATTCCCTCCGCATTTATCAACTAGCCCCTGCTTTGCCACACACGGTCCCCATGGGGGCCACCTTGAAGCTCCACTTGCGGGAAGACCAGTAATCAAATTGCTTCTCCTGTCGCTCCTCAGGTACCTGAATGAGACCAACCTCAAGGCTATTTCAACATTCCCCAACATGGAATTAACTTGACAACTGGTCAAAGTGGGCTTTCAAGTGACATTATTTTAGTTAGAAGTTACATAGTTATATAATTATAAGTTATAAGTTCAAGGAGAAAGAAATAACTTCTATTTATTTAAAAACCAGGCTGGTTTTTCCCAGGAATATGAGATCATCTCAAAGTTTATAATGGAGTATTTAGGGAAAAAATGGTTTGATCTCTATTGATGAAGACAATTTTCTCAGCAACTTGGATGGTTTCTTATTGAAACTAAGCCTATTTTGACTTTTTCACTGACTAAGTTTGGGTCAAGCAGTAAATAATTTTATAAAAGCTTTCTAAATTAAGTCTAAAGTGTCTTCAAGTTATGAATATTTTCATCTGGGAACATTCAAACATATGTGGCTAAAATATCTTAATTAATTTGTATCTATACTGCTTATTCTCATAATTCTACCTAAATTAGGATAATAAGATTCAAAATAATCCATTGTATTTTAACTCTTTTTATTCACTTAGAACAGATCTGTCCTGATATAAAACACTAGATCACTCCTCTAATCCCTCCTTCCAACCTGCCTGCAGAGTTACAGGAGCAACCTCAGAAGATCTAATCTCAGTGGTATGATATCATAAGCTCCAAGATTACTGTCACTCAAGCGGATTTTTATTGAAAAATCCAGTGGCATTTTTAGATGTAAAGAGAAGGATTGATTGCTTTAAGGGAAAAATATAATTCTGTCACCTTACAAGATGATATGGCTAGAGCACTGGACTGAAGAAAGAGAGACCTCAAAGTAAAAATTCAAATTTGGCCTCACACGCTTAATTGACCTTGAGCAAAACAGCCAACCTCTGTGCCTCAGTTTCCTTAACAGCAAAATGGGGGTGATAACAGCACCTAACTTCCACAGTTGCAATGAGGATCAAATGAGACATTATTTGTAAAGCATTTAACATATAAAAAACACCATCAACATCATCTATTCCTTGTATTGATCTGGATGGTGAACTTCACAACTCTAGCATTTCTACATTGTATGGGGCAAAATCAGCTGATTCTCAACCCTCATTCTGCCAGCTGGGAAACCCCTAACTCAATAAACAGCACACAGACTCGATAGAAGATCCAATAAAATGACAACAGGAACTAATGCCCTGTATGAAGTCAATAAATACTTTTGGCCTCCATTTTTTTCTGGTTCTATTATCAATGAAAAACAAATCTTAAAAAGTGATCCATCATCTGCCCAGGTGTCTTACTAGATAGAGCTCTGTCCCACTGCTTCCCCCAACTAGAACAGCTGCCCTCTGAATCTGGGTCTGACATCTTTGGAGGTCAGACTATGTTCCTCCCATTAGTGATGATAGAGAATTACTAATCAAAATCAACAAACACTGTGTGCACGTAGCTGGTGGACAGGACTGGAAAATAAATATCAAAATTTCTTGCTTAAGTTTAGCCGATGATGCTTTTCTTCCACTTAGATTTAGAAATCTCGAAAAGAGAAGCACTAAGTATGAAAAACAAACAGGTTTTTTTTTTTGCTATTATTGTTTTCAGATATGACATTAAAGTCATTAAATTCAGATATTGATGGAAAAGATGGGAAATCAACAATGAAAAGTGATGAAAAACACATGGAAGTTTGTGGGGCTATGAACTGCTACAACCATTCTGGAAAGCAATTTGGAATTATCCAAAGGAAGTGTTTGAAATGCCCATACTCCTTGACCCAGAAAGATTCTACTGTTGGCTATATGCTAAAAGGAGGGGTAGAAGAGGTCAGTGACAAAAAACAAAGTTTCTACATACATCCAAATATTTATAGCAGTACTTTTTGTGGTAGCAAAGAAAGGACAACCAAGTCAATGCCCATCAATTAAGAAATAGCTAATCAACATATAAGTGGGAAAATATTATAGTAACATAAGCACTTTACAAATATTCTCTTTTGACACTCATGCCAATCCCTTACTGCTATTATTACGACTACATTTACATTTACAATTACAATTACATTTACAGGAAACTGAGGTAGAAAGCATTAAGTTGGGATGATCGCGTTAGGACCCTGGATATTTTAGAATCAGCTGGAGTCAGGATCAGCAAAAGTCCTTGATCTTTATTCTTTGTGGAGGTGAACAGAATGGTGATAGGAAAGGAGAGGAATCACAACAGGAATCTGGCCAGGAGTGACTCTGGCTTTCTCACTCCACCCTCTAAATCCTGCCTCCATCTCTCTATAGGCCAAACAGATCAAACCTGCACAGAGAGTGGGCAGGGACATTCTTTCTCCAAGCATATACTAATAGAGTATTGTCCAATTAAGTGCTCGGACCTCAGTGCATCAACTCAGTTTTCAGCCCATTACATTAAGTGACTAGCCTAAGGCCAAACAGTCAGTAAGTTTCTGAGGCCATTTTTGAACTCAAATCTTTCTGACTCCAGGCTCAGGTTCTTTCCCTTGCTGCTTCTGCAGGATGCTGCTTTAGACTCTCCCTAATGTTTTTTTTTGTTGTTGTTGTTGTTCATATTTTTGCATGATATTCATTAAGTTTATTGTTCTACGGTTTTCTGTGTCTTGACCTTTGATGGCTGAGATATCAAGAACATAACTGTATCTTGGGATCACTTTGGAAGGAAGAGTTTAATACTAGAATTAATAGTTCTTTAAATGTTTGATAGAAATTAAAACAACTCTGAGATACCACTACATAGTTCTCAGATTGGCTAAAATGACAGGAAAAGAGAATGACA
The DNA here is from genome assembly GCF_902635505.1 of Sarcophilus harrisii. Lineage (NCBI taxonomy): Eukaryota > Metazoa > Chordata > Mammalia > Dasyuromorphia > Dasyuridae > Sarcophilus > Sarcophilus harrisii. The sequence continues at coordinate 7,935,913 of NC_045426.1, read as the reverse complement.
AATGTTGTAAGGGATGTGGGAAAACTGGGACACTGATACATTGTTAGTGGAATTGTGAATGGATTCAACTATTCTGGAGAGCAATTTGGAACTATGCTCAAAAAGTTATCAAACTGTGCATACCCTTTGATCCAGCAGTGTTTCTACCGGGCTTTAATCCCAAAGAGATCCTAAAGGAGGGAAAGGGACCCACATGTGCAAAAATGTTTGTGGCAGCTCTCTTTGTGTTGTGGCAAGAAACTGAAAACTGAGTGGATGGCCATCAGCTGGAGAAAGGCTGAATAAGTTATGGTATATGAATGTTATGGAATATTATTGTTCTGTAAGAAATGACCAGCAGGATGATTTCAGAGAAGCCTGGAGAGACTTACATGAACTGATGCCGACTGAAATGAGCAGAACCAGATCATTATACATGGCAACAAGAAGACTATACAATGATCAATTCTGATGGACGTGGCCTTCTTCAACAATGAGATGATTCAAACCAGTTCCACTTGTTCAGTGATGAAGGGAGCCAGCTACACCCAGAGAGGTGTGTGGGAGGTGAGTGTGAACCACAAAATAGCATCTTCACTTTTTCTGTTGATGTTTGCTTGCATTTTTTTTCTTTCTCGGTTTTTTTTTCCTTCTTTACCCAATTTTTCTTGTGCAGCAAGATAACTATATAAATATCTATATATAGATATTGGATTTAACATATTTAACATGTATTGGACAACCTGCCATCTAGGGGAAAGGGTGGGGGGGGGGAGAGAAAAATTTGGAACAGAAAATTTTGCAAGGATCATTGCTGAAAAACTACCCATGCATATGTTTTGTAAATGAAAAGATTTCATAAAAATAAATAAATGTTTGGTAGAAATCACTTATAAATTTTTATGGTTCTAAGCTTTTTGTCCCCTTAGCCATTCATTTGTCTTATTCAATTTCTTTTTCTAAGATGGAGTAAGTCTTTTATTTCTGGTCTGAATGTTCTATGTTTTTGTTTTTTTGCTCATTCATTTCATTTAGATTGGCAGTTTCATATTTGCATATTATTGGGCAAATTAGGTTCTAATTATTTTTCTTCACTGTGAATTTACCTTTTATCATTTTTGATACTGATAATTTATTTTCAAAAACCATTAGCTAAGAAATTGTCTATTTTGCATTTTCTTAAAAAAAAAAAACTAGTTTTTGTTTTTATTTTCTTTTGCTTTTAATTTTAAGTTAAATTCCTGGATTTATTTTTGGTTTGGCATTAGAGGCCTTAATGTACTGATTTTTACACATATTTTTAAAGTTTATATGTGTGTGTGTGTGTGTGTGTGTGTGTGTATGTTTTTATGTATGTTTTAAAATTTCATGCCCAATTCATTAATTTACTTTTTCTTTTATTGATAAAAGTATCTAAATTATTCTGGCAGAATCCAAAAATTTTTGGCACATTGTCATGTTACCATTATCTTTAATGAAATTGATGTTTCTATATTTGTTCTTAGATCCCTGTTTAACAGGATTAAGTTATTTAATCTACTCATCATTTCTTTGACATTTCTTATTGAATAAAACTTTATTGCATTATGATCTATAAACATTTCTGCTTTTCTGCATTTATTTATGAGAATACTTGGTCTATTTTTGTGAAGATGTCAGGAAGAGCTAAGAAAGAGGTTATCCTCATTTCTACTCATTAATCTCCAGAGGTTTATCATATCTAATTTTTCAAAAATTCTATTTAGGTCTTTCACTTTTTTATCTTTGGGTTAGGTCTAAGAAAAGTATATTGAGACTTCTCATTACTGTAATTTTATTATCTATTTCTACAATTCATTTAATTTTACCTTTAAGTATTTAGATGCAATGCCATTTTATACATCAATATTAATTCATTATCTTCAGTATGTTTCAGCAAAATGTAATGTCCTTACTGCTGTTGTTACTGAATCATGTCTGATTCTTCCTGACTCCATTTGGGGTTTTCTTGGCAAAGTAATGAAACAGTTTGCCATATTCTTCTCCAGTCATTTCACAGATGATGAAACCGAGGGAACACAGTATCTGAGACTGGATTTGAACTCACAAAAGATGCCATATCCTAACTCCAGATCCAGCACTTTATCCACTGTGCTACCTACCCACCCTGTTTCCTTACTTACCTCTATAATTAAGTTTAATATGGCTGTTGCTTTGTGTGAAATCATGATGGTTACTCCTGCTTTTTTAAATTTGGCTGAAGCAAAACAGATTTTGTTCTAGGCATTTATTTGAACTCTGCGTGAATCTTTCTGTTTCAAATATATTTCTTAGAAACAATATTGTTGAATGTTGCTTTCTCATCCAATCTGCTACTCTCTTCCATTTTAATGGTAAGTTTCTCCCATTCCCATTTGCAGTTATGATTGTAAATGGTGTTTTTCTCTTGAACATCATAATTTCCCTCTCTTTATTTCCTGCCCTCTCTTTGTAAAAAATAAAACTGTGTAGAGAGAACAAAAGTGAATTTACTATCAGTGCTCTAGATTTGGTGTAATCTGCTTCCTCTGCCCTTCTCTTTCCCAAAAGCAAAGTCCAATAAGTTTTTATCCTTTTTCCTTTAAAGCTTTTCTTTGGAATCCACCTTCCTTAGAGTTTATTATGCTTAAGATGAATCTCTCAAGATAAGTAGCTGTTTTATTTTCCTTAACTCCCACCCCACAAGTCTCCTCATATTTCCCTCTTTTTCTCCCTACTGAGTGAAATGGATTTTTTGCAATTGTATTCTTCCTTCCTATCCTTTAGATAAGAATAAGGTCCAAATGTCACTCACTTGTCCAGCCTCCATTTCTCCTAGATTTTACAGGACTTTTAATTGTATACTAATGTCTATAAGATAATGCTCCCCTTCTTTCTCTTTCTTCCCCCCACCCACCCTCAGGCCTCTTCCTTTACATTCTTTTTTAAGAATACAAAAACAGGACAGAAGCACGAGTTCTCTCTCTCTCTGTCTGATCCCTGATGTTGACACAACTCAGAGAGGTTATATACATTGAAAGAAATAATGGGGCATAGCCAGGGTGTGGCTTGTGGGTTACATACATTATTTCTTTCAATGTAAACGGTTTATCTGTATTTAAAATGTCCCTTATTGTCATAATTCGCTCATAATTACTTTTCTATGGTTCTCTTGACTCCTGAATTTGCACTTTAAAGCTTTTTCTTAACTATTTTTTTTTCACTAGGAATTCCTGGAAATCCTCTGTTCAATAGAAATCAATTTATTTTTTCCTTTTGTAATTATTCTCAAACTTTTCTAGTAAGTAATTCTTGATTGTAAGACTGCCTTCTGGAATATGCTAAGTCAAACTCTTGGACCATCTACAATGGCAACTGCCATACCACAGGTGAGCCTCTCTGTAGCTTTTCAGTATTTGAAGTCTTTTTTCTGCTTAGTTGCAGTTTTTTTTTTTTTTTTTCAGCAAGGAAACTGGATTTTAGTTATAAATATTCCTGAGAATTTTTTTCAGGAGGTGATCACTGGACACTTTCCATTTCCATTTTGCTTTCTGTTCTAGGAGATCTGGGCAATCTCCTTTGACGATTCCTTAAAAGCTGCTGTCTGTGATTCTCTCTCCCCACCTTGCATCTCACAAGAAGCCGGAGTCCACCAATCTAGGCCTGGGGCTGCTTCTTGCCTTAGTGCACAGCCTCAATCCTCTTGCAGTTTCCATGGCAACCCACAAGCCACACCCTGGCCAGGCTCCATCCCAAGTGTGCACCGACCTCTCTGTCTCCTTATGCTGAACAGAGCTGGAAATGACTCCCTGGGATGTTTTCTTGAACTTTCCAAGGGCAACTTGGTCTGGACCTTCATGGAACGGCTGTAATGGAGGACCTGGATTGTACTTCTTTCTGCTATTCCCCCATCTTGCTTCTGCCTTCTCACTGGCTAGTTTTGTTGAACTTTTTTGGTATTTGATGGGGGGATGGTGTACTGAGAGAAGCTGGGATATAGAGTTGATATAAAATCATATAAACTGTATTGGTTTAAAAACATTAAAAATAAACTGAACTTACAGCCAGACTTTCAAACTGCTTTATCACAGTGCTAAGAAGCAGTTTTTTTTTTTAAATGAAGGATATCATATACATATACATGTATATGTATGAAGTAGTATATATATATATATATATATATATATATATAAAATATAGATATGCAATTGCTCTCATTAAAAGGTTTTTTAAATCATTTAAAAATACTTTTCATTACATTGTTATTTTATCCTTTTTAGTTTCTAATTTGGACTATTTGTTATATTACATGTAATATTTTTACAAGTAATAACTATACACATATTGGAATGCTTGCTCAAAACATTTTTCTGGACTGAGTGCATGATCAGGAACATTCGGAAAAGAGAACCACTTATTTCCCACTAATTAAATTTTTGTATATACTGATCCTCCACATGAATGACTCAACTCAAGACTCCTATCACTTCTCACTATCTTTGCCTCTTCTTCCAAACTCTCTATGTCTTATGGACTGAATCCTCTTTCTCAATTAGGAAGCAGAATTGACAAACTCTTCTCTCTCCTTACTCAATATGTTCTTCTACTTCCTTTTCTAGACTGATTCCTGGAAAAGTCTAGCTCTTTCCATCTGACCCTGCCTCCATTCAACCTGAGCCATAACCAGCTCTGTGACCCACATGTATCGAGTAACCAAGGAGGAGCTTCAGGCCAAGGGTCACATGTCTAAGTTAACTCGACTGCCAGACTTGAACTTGATGCCTTCCTGGTCCTCTCTGCCTGGATCAGTACTCCTCTAGGTCATACGTGCCCATTAATACAAAGTGTCACAAAGAAGATGATCTGCCGTTACGCCTGCCTGAGCATCCCATACACCCCAAACCACCAGTGGGGAAGCTGTGTTTCAAGGCAACTAAGGTTTCCTCCAGAGCTTTCTCCCAAGGAAACCAAACCTAATAATGAAAGAATTAATTGGAGTAATCCAAGAGTTAATGGACACGAAAGCATTTCCAGGTATAGAATGTACCTTCTGCATCAAGCAACATTATGGTCCCTTTATTTGCCTTTTCTATCTGTAATTTACTGGCACTCAGAAAGCACTCTCTCCATGACCCAGCCCTCTCCCAGGCACTCCCTGGGCCAGCAGAGTCAGAAATAAGCAACCCTAGTAAGAAGCCCAATATGCACTTCTTCCCAAAGCTGAGACCTAAAAAGTCTCAGAAAAGGGAGCATTAGGCACCGGAAGAGTTTTATGACAATTCTCTCCCCATAATCTGAGACTGTTCAATGGCCAAAAATGGCTTTTATAAAAAAAGGTCCTAGAACCTGAAACACGGAGAAATGATGATGCAATTTGGGATGTAATAATTAGATTTCTCAAAATCAAAGGGATCCGACCCCCAGTGTCAGCTTTAGAACACGCAGCCCAAGTGATAAGCTGGGTCCCCTCCAAGTGCTGACACTGCACTCCCACCGAGAATGACTTCCCCTCAGGACAAGTACTTATTTCACAAGCCAATAACTTTCAAAATACCCCCTCACATTCAGGTACACATGCAAGTTTTTTATGTTGTTAAGATGCATCTTAAGATAGCAGAATACAGCTCTGAGTTCAGCATTTCATTCAGCCTAAATGATTTCATGAACCACAATATCATACCGGCCCAGTTCTTCTCCTTCAATCAATACAATCCCCTAAGAGTCCAAGCTTCCAAACATTCACATAAAATATTAGCTTTATATATATGGAGTAGATAAACTGAACTAGCAAGGTAATCAATCAATTTTCAATTACATCTGGCATCTCGATGAGACGATAGGGTACGGCACTAACAATCGACAATAGTCAGCTAATGAGTGGGCTCGTACCTTTAGGATGTTATGAATCCCCCCGAAGTATGTAAATTAGGACTGTTATTTGCTAGCAGAAATGCAAGATGTTTTTCTTTTATTTATCCAGACACTATGTGCTTGTATATTAACACTTACACACATGCAAACCCACGAGACAACCGAAAACAAACTCTATTTAAAGTCAAATGGTTGACTATAACTACATTAAGGCATTTAAATGGGATTCAATGTAAACAGCCCCTGTTTGTACGTGTCTATAGAAAAGTTATTTAAGGTAATTGGGACAGAGGGAATTCTCTCTTCAGCAAACTCCATTTAAATAAGATTTCTGTGTCTCCTGTAAGAAAGGTAGACATGCAGTCATAGCACATAGAGATTGTTGCTAAAATCCATTCCTTTAAGTGATCAGGACTGAAGTTCAAAATACACTTGTAAAATATTGACATTTTAAAACTTTATTGTGATTTTATGTATAATCTCAAGTTTAGCACGTGAATGGCCATCCATATGGTATACTTACAATGTCAAACTTTTGAGTGATATTTCCTTGGACGTCAAGCAAATAAACCTTGCCATAGTGTGTGCCCAGTGCCAAAAACTGTAAGAAGAACAGAAAGGTCAATTAATCAACACAGGATTAACACACGTTAAGCAAACCAGTCTGAAAGTCAAGCTACTTAAGGGGTAAATGATTAGCAATGTGTCAAGCAAATGCACCCTTTGGATGAGGGTTGTTTGAGCTTCCCTGAAATGACAGAACAGAGCCAGCAACTCCTATTATTGCAATAGTGCAAGCTGACTGTCAGAATGAGTCATGAGGACCCTCATCTACTGACACCTAATGGGATGTCTGCAGTCTACACACAATGCCTGATGGTCTGTGGCAGCAAATTAAAAATGCGGCGTGAAGGGAGATGTGGGGCCCAACGCACACAAAAACAATCACACAAAAGGATGATCACCAGGCCCGTTACAAAGCATTTACTCGCCAGGTTTGGGCAGCCACTTGAGAAAAAGCTGAAAAAAGACAAAGCTTTGCTTGGATCATTTTCCAACGGGGCCCCTCTCCTTTCATTCCCCCCCTCCCCCAAAATCTGAAGATATAAAGGATCACAGATAGATTTTTAGTCAGTTGTCATTAGAGCACAGCTCAGAAAGTCAGTCGCAAATGCTCTGGGTATATCTCCATTTTCTCCTTACAAAGCAAGGTCTTTGTGCATCACAAAATTACTGTTGAAGAGAACATCCATTTGGCGTGTACAGGGAAGGCAATGAGAGGCAAGCATACCATGGGGACTTGACCTCCGCGAACTAACCCTAAGTCAACCAGAAGAAACTTCGGGATGACTCGGCTACCCCAGAGAACTCGACGCCTTTTATTTTCCTCAGCATTCTTCCAGTGGTCTCAGCCCCTAAATTCTCAGTATTTCACTGCATGTAAGCATGCTTCATTGCAACCTATAATGAAATGCTCAAATTTACAGGCACTGCTAAGCATGTCAGTCAAGCAGTACAATCTTTAAAAAATAACCTTACAGAAAGTCAAGGTTTAAAAGGATTTATCAAAATGGAATTGCTTAAAATGAAATTTCAGCTTGGACACTTAAAATATGAAGCTCCACTAAAGAGGAGTCAAAAAAAAAAAAAAAAGGAAAAGAAGGGGTTCATTAGAAATTCATCCCCTGCAATGCCTTTCACTCCTGCAAGGTTGCCTTTTTTCAGGAAGAAAAAAAGTCCCCCGGGTATAAAAATCAATACTGGTTAATAAAACATCAGGTGTGCAGACATAACTAGGTATGACTATTCCAGTGCACAAGGCCTGCTTGAATGCACCAGGTGTCATGACGATTAGTCATCCAGGGCAGACAGCAAGCCTGGTGAAAATATGATGCCTTAGCACTTGGGGCCAACGGGGAGAGCATTCTGGCGGGGCAGGAGCCTAAAGATCTAAAGCAGATCGGGATGGTCGCTACAAAACCCAACTAGCTCACCAGAATTAGGAGCATCAGACTACGATGATACTCAGCTTAACCGTTGGCAAGATTTCACAAGGCTACTTTGAGAGGGTCTATTTGGGCAACTGGCAGTCTATCCTAACAGTCTAAACTAAACCCCACCTTCATTTCCACTCCCCCATGGGGAAAAAAGCCGATTTCTCAAACACCACTGTGCTCTAACTATAGAAAAATACAGATGTGCCCTACAAACATTTCTCATATTTCTTTAAAAAAAAATCAAAAACTTAGGTACATAAAAAGCTTTGTTACATTATCCTCCCACATTTCAGCTTACTGATGATTTTTGTATTTCTACTGTTTTGTGGGCCTCCTACCAACTGAAAATTTTAAAGTTATTTTCTACAAAAATAAGTTCTTCCTTAATTTCCAAAATATATTTTTTAATTTGAATTATAAATAAAAAATGAAAACTACTAAGCCCTTTTTGATTCCAAAGGGCTCCAATCAGAAATATTGTACTATGCATGTAAAGGACAAGTTAACTAGGAAGTTCTCTTAAATCCGGGGTTGTGACCCCATATGGGAATGCGTAACTGAAGGTAAGGGCAATTAAATTATAATTTATTTGTATGTATTTGTATGATTTGTACATTTATTTCATAAATCTACATATCCAGGGGTCATGTAAAAATTTCTCAGGAGAAAAGGGGTCACAAGTGGAAAAATTTAAGAAACCCTGATCTTGCAAACACTCCAGACCAAAATCCTGATCAGGAAATCCAAGACAAAAATCACAGTGAGTCACTTCTCTGGCTTAGGTCGATATAGGTAGACAGGTGAATGGCCAGAAAAGGTCTTTTGGGGTATTCAAGTGTACAAAGAGGCTGGGACCCAGCACCAAAGGAGGTCCCTCCGGGAGGGGCTTACCCTGGAGTGGGGCACAGCACTGGCTGCCAGCTCACCATTCAGTTCCAGGTCGAAGCCAGGGCTGACTGACCCAGAAGGTGAGGCACAGTCAGGGACCCTGCGCTGGGTACCAAGAAAGGAGAAAGTTCCAAAGATATAGCGTCTCTCCAACTTAGAATCCAGAAGGATCAGGTCTCAGTTCAAGCCTGACAGGAATCCTAGCCAAAGAATTGCAGCTGTGTCCATCTGAATCAGCAGAGCTTTCCCCCGGCTTGACGGTCACTGAACTGTCTACTCAACAGTCTACTCAACCAAGCTCATGAGCAGGGGACTTGAACCCAAACCCAGGGCAGAAATGAGGAGAGCTCAGCCACCAGGGCAGAAATTGGATCACTTTGGGAAGGCCGGCAGCTGGTGGGCTCCCATTGATTACAACATTCAGCAACCCCCCCAAAGCACCAGCTCAGATATCGACCCCACCCCAAACACAAAGTCTGATCTCAGAAGTAAGAATGAACCAACAAGCAAACCAAAATGAGCCCCACCATAAAAAGCCAGGCCGTGTTTAACATATACTGGACTGCTTGCTGTCTAGGGGAGAAGGGTGGAACGAGGGGAGGGAGAAACATTTTGAACAGAAGGTTTTGCAAGGGTGAAGGTTGAAAACCACCTTAGCAAATATTTTGAAAATAAAAAGCTATTAAAAAATGTTCAAGACAAACTCAAAAAAGAATGACTTTAAATATCTACAAAACCTTGAAGAAAACCAAGGTTCAGACATATGTTCGTCTAGAACTCCCAAAACAGATGAAGCAAAAGTTGTTTTTTTTATTAAAGAATCTAAAAAATGTTTCCATAAATGAAATGATAGTAATAGAGGAAAAAATAGGAAAATAAATGAGCAATAGGAAAAAACAAACAAATTAGAAAAGGAACAGCTTAGAACAAGAAATACAAAACTCTATTCAAGAAAAAACTCTCTGAATAGTATAATACCCAGACAGAAGACAATAACTACATTAGAAAATAGGAATCATTAACTCAAGTCCAAAAAAAAATAAAAATAAAAAGATTGAATAAATAGAAGCTGTAATGTATTTAATTGTAAAAACAACAGCCCTGGAAAATACATCCAGGGGAGATAATTTAAGAATCATTAGACTACATAAAAGTCATAATGAAATAATGAGCCGAGATAACATATTTTAAGAAATCATCATTAGAAAACTACTAACTCAGCTGAGAGAGTAAAATGGAAAATGGAAAGAATCCACTGCTCATCCCCTGAAACTTCAAAAAAAAAAAAAAAAAAAAAGAAAAACTTCCAAAAATTATACCCCAAATCCAGGGCTTCCATATCCAAAATAAATCAAACATTCAAACAACCAGAAAGAAAGAAAGAAAGAAAGAATTCAAGTTCCGGGAGCTCAGTGAGGATGATAAATGATTTGGCAACCAATTATAAAGGAGTGGGGAAAAGATAAAAATAAATAAATCAAGGATTGGAAAGCTTGGAATATGCCATTTCAGAAGGCAAAGAATATTAGGTTATAACACAAATAATTTATTCAGAAAAACTGAGTATAATCCTAAAAAGGAAAAAGCAGACTTTGAATAAAATAGAAGACTTTCAGGAATTCCTGATGAAAAACTGAAGTACAAACATGACAATAAAAATATTAAAAAGTAAATATAGATGAATCATAAATCAGGATTCAACAAATAGTTTACATTCTAATATGGGAAAATGATAAATGTTTCCCCTCAAAACATTAACATCATCATCATCATCATCATCATCAGGAATAACAAAGGTTGTCTAATTAGACATAGAGCTTGAGAGTTATTATCTTTGGATGAACTTGAAAGGATTTAAAGGGAAGGTAAGAAAAATACCTTGGGTTACAAAGGGAAGAAAGGAAGGATGGAAAATTTTTTCTCTCATTATTGGAACACACAAGGAAAAGTCAAGGAGAAGGGTCATAAGAGGACCAAGAGATATTTGAATTTCACTGTCATCTGAAAATGGAGTGAAAGGAGTGAAAAATAACATACATACAAGGTTGGGAAAAAAATATATTTCACTCAAAAGGGAAAACTGAGAAATAAGAAAAGGGAGAGGAGAGAATAAAAGGGAAGATATATTAAAGAGTGGATTCATTCTAAGCAAAACAAACTTTAACTGAGGACATACGAACAGACAGATAACAGGTCTTTTTTTGTAGTGGTAAAGAATTGAAAATTCGCAAAATACCCACTAATTGGGGAATGGAAGAATAAATTATGGTATATAAATGTGATGGAATACTCTTATATTGTAAAAAATGATGAAGGGGATCATTTGAGAAAAACCTAAGAAGATGTACACCTGTTCTGAGTGAGGTGAACAAAATCAGAAGTTTATTCAGTGGCAATAAAACTGTAAAAACAATTGTGAAAGGCTTGGAAACTCTGATCAGCACAATAATCAACCAAGATTCCATATAAACATGCTATTTATATTCTAATAGGGAAGATTCAAATAAAAAATGAGACCTATTTTTTAAGACAAAGCTAATGTAAAAATCTGTTTTGTGTGATATGTTTTTAACAGGCATTTTAAATTTTCTTTTTTTCTAAATTAGGTCTCTCCACTAAATTGATGAGGGGAAAGCAAGGGTTAAGATGGACTGTCATTGATTGATTTTTAAAGATTAATTTAAAAAGTCCAACAAGAAAATAAGCAAGTATTGGGAAGTGAGGATTGTAAAGAAAGATAAAAATGAAGAGGGAATAGCTGCACACAAAATAAACTTCTTGATCCTGAAAAAGGATTAAAAGGAAAAACAGAAAAGCAAAGACCTGGAATCTAGGGCGTGTCCATCAATTGAGGAATGGCTGAACAAACTGTGATGTACAAAGGTAATAGAATACTACTGCACTGTCAGAAATGATGAAAGAGATGATTTCAGAGAATCCTGAGTACATGTATTCTTGTGGTATGAACAGGAATTAAGTCAGCAGAAGAACAATTTATACAAGAACAATATTGTAAATAAAAACAACTTTGAAAGACCTAGGAACTTTGATCAAAACTATAACCATTCATGTCTCCGGTGGACCTGTAATTAAGGGATGGACTTAGAGAAGAGGAAGAGAGAAGCATTTCTGGACATGGCTACCATGTAGATTAATTTTCTTTACTATGGTTCTTTGTGACAAGAAGTTGTTTAATTTCTTTCTCTTCATTTTTAATGAGATAGGAAGGTTGGGAGAAAGAGGTTTAGTATTAGTGGCGTCTCCTTCTGTCTTCAAAAAAGACATTTATAAAAAATACACAAAAAAAGAAATGTAAAGAAGAAAAGATAAGCAGAATAGTTTTTATAGCAACGTAGAATCACATACTGGAAAAAAAGTGGTATATGACAGGGATTAACTTTTATATACAATCCTCTCTTTATTTGGGGGTGGGGAGGTTCCCCCAGTGTATATGGAAATGCTCTTCGTTTTTGGTATTAGAATTCAAAAGGAAAAAGAAAAATATAAAAACTTTTGATGAGGCATTTCTTTTGTTTGAGCATTATCTGAACATTTGGATTAAGATATATCATTTTCCTAAGTTTGAGATGAATAACAGTCAGAGTCCTGCACTCAATAGAACTTTACAAAAGTGAATAATGGTACCTCGAGAAATACCTATCTAAAAGTTGTTGATGAATGTCAAACTCTTTCATCCCTTGAGATTTTCATTTGATTTTATTTTTCTTCTCCACAACAAATAAAAAAGATGGGCCTTCTTGTGCAAAATGGAATAGTGAGAGCAGTGCACACACAGCTGTAAAACTGCACGCCCAATTTTCTCCCGCCTCCTAGTGTACACGTGCAACCATTATTTTAGAAACTATCCTGCTTGCATGTATCACTTGAAGGGATTCAATTGAGTTAAAAGGCAAAAGTTAAAGTGTAATAATTAAAATGATCAACAAAACTCAAAAAGTAACTTCCTTCACTTCAATCTTCTCTCCCTTCTTAAAATGCTTAATGATTTCACCGTGATGATAGCTTTTATCTCTGTTTAATCTTTGAGGGCAATCCAAACTGTTAACAGAGAAAGGAGAAGGGGCAGATGGGGAGATGGGGAAGGTCTCCAAAGTCCCGGAGGGGCCATCTCGTCCAACTTCCCTAGTTGACAAATAAACAAAAGGTGGGGTGACTTGTCCAGAATCCCCTAAGCAGAGACAGCAGCAGGATCTATTCCCTGGTCCTCTGGCCCGACAGCAGGGTTGGCCACTGTCCCACACAGCCACACGGGAAGCTGGTGCATGGCCACATCCTGCAGGGAGCGCCATCACGGCTTCCAGGAATGGAGATGCCCAGGGCACAGGTAAAGGGAGGGGTCTAGAGCTCAAGGGATCGGTGGGGCTGAGATCCAGAACAGGAGCCCACCTCTTGGTCAGTGCAGAAAAGTGGGCCCTGAATCCACAGGAACCATGAAGGGTTCCCAGAGCCAGAGCAGGAGGAAGGGAGCCTGGGAGGGGAACTGGGACAGAGCTGCTCACTGAGGAATGAGTGTCCCTTAATGGTACCTCTTGGATCTCATTACTTGACACTACATAGAGGCAGCCCGATGGATGGAACAGCCTGGAATCAGAGGGACCCGAGTTCCAATCCAGCCCCAGAGGCTTACCAGCCACAAGACCCTAAAAAAGTCATCTCTCAGCCTCAGTTTCCTCAGTTGTAAAAGAGAAATAACAACATGTGAAGGACAAATGAGAAACTACTTGCTTAGCACAGCACCTGACAATCTGTCTGTGTTTATCTGACCCCCTGTGGAGAGCAAAGTCTATCTTAGTAGCGTCCCCACTCAGGGCCAGCTCCTTCTCTACTTTCTGGGACCATGCCTAACAAAATACAACTGCCTCTGCTCTCAAAGGGCTTATAGCCTGCTGGGGACAACAGAAAAGGAGGTGTGGGGGGCCCTGAACAAGGCACCTGCAACCCTGGAGGGTCCATGGTATCGGAGCCCCCTCAGCCCTGAGTGCCCATAGCCCCAGAGCACCCATGATCCTAGAGTACCTGTGGTCCCCAGAGCCTCTTTGGCCCTGAAGTGCCTGTGCTCCCAAAGCCCACTTGGCCCTGGAGTGCCCATGGTCCCAGAGCACTCTTTGTTCTGGAGCCCCCTTGACTCTGGAGCACCCATGGCCCCAGAGTCTCCTCGGTCCCAGAGCCCCCAGAGCCTCGGAGCCCCCACAGCCTTAGAACCCCTACAGCTCCGGAGCGTCCATACCTTCTCGTGCACTGTCAGGCAGCTGGCGGCGTCCTTCTGCAGAATCTCCGTCACCCCATTGGAGAGCCGCTCGTACCTGAGCTTGGGCTCCTCTTCGCTTTCTTCCTCCTGTGAAGGACAGGGACAAACCATCATCTCAGTGCTGTGAGTGACTTGAAGGAGCCTAGCCCACAGCCTGGAGGGCAGATGGGAAGGGAGCCAGATGCCCACATGCCACCATGTCTGTCTGTTCATACTAGAACCCGTGATGGGAGAGGCCACTCGGCAGCCTACAACAAGGTAAAAAAAGGAGGGAGGAAACATGGCAGCTGAGGGTTTGAAGGAAGAGAAAACTGGGTCCTTGTGACGTGCCTACCCAAGCCCACTTCCTGGGCCAGACGCTGCCTCTCCTGGGGACAGAGCCCTGCTAGGGCTGCACCCCACAGTGAGTGCTCCTTCCCTTCTTACTCCATCTTAGATTTCTTTATCTGAACAGCCTTCCAATTAAATGAGTGAAAGCTCCTTGAGGGCAAGGACTGTTTCCTTTGGGGACTCACATCCCAACACTTAACCGAGTCCCTGACACTATGACTGCTCTTAATCAATGCTTTCTGAATTAAATTGAATCTACAGCTCTAAGCCAATAGGAACAAATGATCGGAAAACCCAAGATCTCAGTGTACAGATTCACCTCCAGACTGTGAAAAGGTCTTTGATTTCAGAGATAAGATCCTTGGTAGCCACAGACGCCCTGTCTCTCCTCACATCCCCAGACAGGCCACCAAGAACGCTTTCACACTGGCACAGTCATTTACTGCACCACTTTGTCTCTTTTAAGGTTCCGTGCAACACTACAAAGCTGGCAGGACCTCATGACCCATTTCACAAGTGAGAAAGTAAATGATCTGAAAAACAGTAAGGCAGCCCCTTTCCTAAGGAGTTGCTACCAGATGCTGCTTTGGCTTAGAAGGACCAGACAAAGCTCACCAGAGGAGGAATCAACAGAAATCCATTCTGAGTTTATTTTATTTATTTTTTTTATTTATGGAATGAACAAGTATTTCCATAACATTGTATAATAATAAAAAAGATTGCACATGAAAATTGCAAATCTGTTATGTATAACTTGCTATTCTTTTAAAATATATACATAAATGTAAATATATAATAAATAGCATCCAATGGAAATATACTTAATAAGTGCTTATTGACTGAATAATCATTGGTTATTCAGTCAATAAGCATTTATTAAGCATATTTCTGTTTATATGCATATATAAAATAAGCATTTTAAAACATGGGAGGAATCAAATTCACACAAGAAACAACTGGCCACAGAAATAGGAACATAGAGAGTGAGCGCTTCCATCGCACATGGAAGGTCACCAGCTTTGAGAGAGTAAAACACACACACACACAAATACACAAAGACACACATTTATAATTAATGGAGCGGCACGGCAGTTTCTCTTGATCCAATCTGAACTACCAGCAAACGTTAAAAAACCTATTAGAGGCCAGGCACTGTCCTGGGTCCTGATAAAAATAAAACCGCCTCTGCTCTCAGGGGGCTTACAGTCTGCTGGAAATAGTGGAAGATGAGGGTGGACAACATAAAAGCAAAATGCTGAGGAAATGCCACATGACCTGGGGGAAGGAAGAGCCTCTGATTCTGGGGATTCAGGGAAGGAAGCACAGAGGATGCAACTCTTGAACCAAGTTTTGACAGGAGCTGGGGAAGGGAAGAGGCTGCTAAATGGCAGAAGTGCATTCCTGACACCCTTGAACTTAGGGGGAAAAAAGGCCGTGCCAGCACAGTGAGAGAAAATACTCCAAGGCTTAGGGTGGGTCAAGTGAGAGATGGGTTGTATGACACGTGGGTTTTGTGGATTTCTCATGACCTGTGTCTTTGAGGGACATTCTAGTAAAATGGCTAAAAACAGAGCCTCAGTCAGGAAGATCAGTCTCCTCTGGCCCAGACCTCCAAGAGCCCCATTTCCTGCTAGAAGACAATATCACAAGTTGCCCACCTAATAATGATCTGTCCTGCTAGAGGCAGTTTCCTCAGCAGGCCATCATTAACTCACTGAAATCAGACATGACAAAAAGATGCTCTTTGAGGTACTCCATCCCATGGCCACCGAAAAGCAGCTCAGGGCTCCAGTCTCTCCTGGAGACTAAAGACAAGCAAACGGGTCGAGAAGACAGACCACCATTAAGAGAACAAAAATTTTGGTAGCAGAAGTCAAGAATGGGGGGGGGGGGGTTTGAAAAAAACAGCAAAGGAAACAGTGGAAGACCAACCCATGGAGGATAAGGATGCCTTTGGGTTTCCACATAGCCAACTTACAACTTGTTCCAAGTAGCTTGGATTTGTGTGATTCTGACATAAAAATACAAAGTTAAAAATACTGGTAATTTTAGAAATGGCTACATGACAGTCCAGAAGCCAATTTAAGTGAAAAATGGTAGTGCATATGCAAAGCATTCCATTTCAGTCTCGATCCTTTTTAAAAATACTCTAAAGTCTAAAACGAGAGACTTCCAAGTTACACCAGGCAAACCATTCTGACCACTGTTCATCTGCAAACTGCTGCATCTCTGATTTCTAGCTGATTAGCTGTAGATGGACAATCCTGCCTCAACTCTTACTGAAAAAAATGGAGCTGCCTCTTCCCCTTCCCCCCCAGCCCCACAAGAAGAGGGGGCCCTTGAACCTGAGGGCTAACCGCCCTATACATACAAGGGTTCCCAGCCAGTACATCCCCTCTTCTCCAGCAGATTTCACCCTCACTTATTTTCGATCTCTTTCCATCAACTGGCTGGCTGCATTGCCAGCTCACAACATCCTCCAGACCACTCGCTTGATCTGGCCATTTCCTGGGTCCCTCCTCCTCTCTGAGAGAAAGCTATTCCAGAACCAGGATCTCCCCGTTCTTCCCCCTCACTCTCTTGTAGGTCTCTTCCCAGCCCACCCACTGGCGTGTTCTGACCCTGCCTCCTTCCCAGCCTCTGCAGACATTCCGGTTGCTCTCTTCTTCTGGACACTCTCCTTCCTCCTGACGATCTTGCCAGTCTCAGAATTCTGGCCTGATCTTGGGATTTCTCCTGGTGACCATCCGCTCCCAATTATCAGGCCCACCCTGATCCTCAGTCCTTCTTACACAGTGCTGACTGTGGATCCCTGAGGATCACCAACCTCCACCTCCATTGGACATCAAGCCCAACAGGCCCCATGCTGACCTCCCTCTGCTTGCCCCTTCTTAAGTGCCTCCCACTGACCCCCGGCAGACTCTTGATTCAGGCCCTTCCACCTCCTCTCTCTCTGGCCCCACAGACCTCATCTCTTGCCAAAGTCTGGGATTTTTACCTCCATTACATCTCTCCCACACGGCCCCACCATTCTGGGCAGGCCCTCATCCCTGGTGACCACTCCAAGAGCCGTTGATGGGCCACTTGCCTTGGCTGTCCCTCTCTCCGATGGGTTCAGCTGGCAAAGGGCTGCCGTCCCCCTACTCAGCAGACTCCAGAGGCTCCAGATCATCACATAACTCTCTGTTTAGCAGTCAAAGCCCTACTTTTCCAGACTTCTTACAGCTCCTCCCATTAGACACCCTGTGATCCTCCCTCCGGCCTCCTCACCGTCCCTGACACAAAGCCCTCCTTTGACTGATTCTGGGCATTTTCTCTGCCTGTCTCCGTGCCTAGAACGCCTGTCCTCCCTGTCTCGAGCCCCTCGCTTCCTTTATACCTAACATCCTGCTTCTATGAGAAGTCTTTGTTTGTATATAGCAGTTTGTGAATTGTTGGTTCCTCCTTTTGACTGGGAGCTCTTCCAAAGTGAGTCTGTCTTTTTTTGTCTTTCTTTGTGTATCCAGTGCTTCACACTGTGCCTGGCACACAGCAGGCACTTAATAAATGTTGATTGACTACTAATAGCTTCCATATTAGAGAGTGCTAGACAAAGAATCAGGAAGAATTGGGTTCAAGTCCCAACCCCATTGATGCAACCCTGGGTTACTGACCCCAAGCCTCATTTTCTGCATCTGTATAATGTATAATTGGGTTACAGCCTCTCAAATCCCCAAAGTTATCCACAGATTTGCATCTATTCACCCAATGCCTGCTCTCTAAAAGGCCCAGGGCTTCCATCTACATCCAGAAGTGAATTCTTGAGAATGACAGAAAAAAACAACTGGGCTGTCAATATCCAATGACAATTATCTTTCTTACTTTGAATAAAAGGGTAGCTACAAAGCGATCTTCTAGCAAATCTTTTTGTCAAATCAAAAGGCGATAATGTCAAGTTTTACATTCATCAACTGATCAACTATTCCCAGAAGAAGCAAAAAAATATTTTCAAAACAACAGAATAAACAATTTCTATTTGTCTTTTGTGGCAACAAATACAGCATCACCACAAAATTTACATTTAATGCTACCCAGATGACATGGATGCATGCTGAAATGTGTTAAATAGAAATTGAATTTCTGGCACTCGTTTATATAATAAAATACCACATGTTGCTGAAGCCTGGACATCCAATGTGCAGCCAATGTGAAGAGTTAATTTGAGTCTCTTGCCTATTTTGCATAAAAGCCCTCATCCACGGACCATTAGATAAAGTTACTGTAAATAAGTTTAGCCTGTCTTATTCGTGAGTTAAAAAGGAAGTCATTTCCTCGCACATACATATATGAAAACATATACTTTCCAAACTCAGTGCATTGAAGCATTCTTGCCAGGCTTTGGGATACAGAAATAGAATAAAACTTTAAGATTAAGCACCTGATGTGGCATTTCATGTTTTTCTGACAGGTATCTTTTATGTTAAGTTAAAGGTGATTTCTATTTTTTTTTTTTTTGCTTTTTTTCTCCCTTTCTATAAACAAAGAAAAAGGAAAATGATTTATAAAAATCCATTTCACCGAGTTTCTAATGCTGCAGAGTCTAGATAACATTTTAAAGAAAAACAACAAAACACCAAGGGGATTTAATATACTTGAATTTCACTTTATTTTTTTTAAATAAAACAGAAAAAAAGCTTTCATGCGGCTTGAACTAAAGTAAACACAATCCAGTGTTAATAAAAAGTAAATCAATAATTTTTGTTAAATTTTAATAATCTTGCAAACCTACAAATAAAACCATCAGTAGCTTGAGTTGAAATGACAGTTAGCTGCGTTTCTATGACAACCTGGTGGAATAGTACAAGTCCTGACTTGCAGCTAAGCTAAGATATGAACAGAGTGACATTTACCCCATACAAGGAAACTCACAGCTTTCCTTTAACCAAAAAAAAATTAAAAAAAAAAAAAAGAAGAAAAATCAATTTCTCAACTATCATGGATTTTTACTAAGTGTATAGATAGCACTTTTAATAAAAGTAAAGCCCTCTTCAAACTCTCCTATACAACTCTGGACAACATTTTAAAATAAATTTTCTATTATTTGTACTAAGGATGCTGAGTTTTCACATTTAAAAGAAAAGTCATTGGGGGGGGGGGGATGGGAACAGAAGGACTTCCTATCAGAGTTTATCAAATTTCTGTCAGAAATGCCACTAAGTACTTTGTACTTTGTACCATAGGGAAGATTTTCCTGAAAGAAATCAGGCTACGCCATCTTGATTTGAAAGCAGCCAGAATGGTATATAGCCCTCTACTTTCCAGGCAATACAAATCATTTATTTAGAATCCATCTGGCCCACTTGCGTCTCTGGAGTATGTAACAACAATGTCATAAATAGGCTTCTCCAATATAGTTTTACAATTGCCTCTGAAT
This sequence comes from Sarcophilus harrisii, assembly GCF_902635505.1. NCBI lineage: Eukaryota > Metazoa > Chordata > Mammalia > Dasyuromorphia > Dasyuridae > Sarcophilus > Sarcophilus harrisii. The sequence continues at coordinate 7,916,169 of NC_045426.1, read as the reverse complement.
GTTCTCTATATCCTTCATAAAGTGATATACACTGCATGTAATTCCACTAACCTTGCTATAATTCAAGGGGAGAATTAGAATGTCTTTCATTTGAATTCTTGAAGTCAAAAGAAAAGATCCCTCCTTCACCATCTCTTACTTCTAAAGGACTAGGGCTCCCCCGGACCATTATCAGAATACAAAGACCAAGATGCTCCGAGGCTAAACATGTCAACAAAGGCATGCTTGACCGCTCGCCCTCGTCTCCTGGGACGGTCTTAATTAGAGCAGGACCCCTCGACACATTTTCTTTTCTGCGTTATGTACCGAGACATTAAGTCCTTCACTCTGTCAAGAATCGCTGAGGGCCTAGGGGGGTATCTGCCTTCCAGGGACACCAATCAGAACTAGTACTCCGGACACAAGCCTATGGAAACTGGGGTCACGGGGATGATCATGACCTCAGCCATGAGGGCCAATGGGAGCACATGTCCTTCTCTCCGTCTGTGTGACGCTTGTCCACGTGCTCCCCGTTTTCAAGGCCTCCTCAGCACCCATAGTGACTTAGCTGCTGGCCACCTCACTCAGGACATGCTGCTTCTCCCAGGCACCCCAAGAACTGCCGGGGCTTCTCCCCAACTACTCCTCTTCAAAGAGCTTGTCTCAGAGGTTCTTTCTCTCACAAGTGTCATTGTTTTTACCCCCGGCAGCAAATAAAATGTTCAAATAATAAAGGAGCACCATCTTTCTCAACCTTTGCTGAATGTAATTGAACTAGACCCAGCTTCACCTCCTCAACAAATTCCCGTGGCTCTCTGCTGGCCCCCAGGATCGCAAATAAAGGCTACATTTGGGGAGAACCAGAGGCTAATGGCTGTAGAGGAGAACAGGCTCATAGAGACCACCAAGTCCGGGTACCTTGGTTTAGAGAGGAGGAGTCTGCTCAAGATCACACAGCTCCTAATCTAAACTCGGGTCTTTCTGATTCCAAGCCCAGTGCTCTGCCCACAGCACCCCTTGAATGCCTCTAACTTAAACCCCGTCAAACCTAGTCCCTTCCCAGACCCTTCACACTTTTCTGGTCTTTTTAGTACCTTCTATGAATAAGAACTAGACTTCTAAGGCATCCCCCCGAAAGGGTGAACATTCACAGGCAGCAGGAGCTGTCCAGCAACTCTGCAGATGAACTGGGCCATGGAAAGGCCCCTCAGGCAGCACAGAGCCTGAAGGGAAGAGGGAGGATTCCCCCCAAGGTGCCCACTGCAGGAGCCCCTCACCGATTGTAGAAGAAGAGTGCAGGAGCCAGAGGCTCCTAGGCAGACTGAGCACCGATACCCACTTAGGGCCAAGTTTCACCAGAAGGCCAAAGTCAGCTAGAAAATTGGCTTCAGGAAACCAACCAGGACAGTGAGAAGAGGGCAAATGAGTGGAGACCTTTGGGAGCAGACCTACCAAAAACTCCCTGAGATAAATGGTCATTTGAAGAACATTTAATTCCTAGGGGATTACTCTCTAGAGGCTGATTAGAAAAGAACCTTCTTTTCCCAGAAAGCAGAATTTGAGAAGGTCCTACAGGCACTAGAATCATGAGGAAGGGTGAAGAAAGCACCTGCAAGCTCCTTGCAAGGCAGTGAAACCCATAAAATAATATTTTCCTGAGAAAAAGGACCTTCTCTATATACCACCTACCCTTCTGCTTCCTTACAGCTGGAGAGAGGGTTAGGAAGCAGATTTAATAAAGAGCTGAGGAATCTAAGAGTCTTTTAAAACTGATTTTTTTTTCATCAGTTCAACAAGGATTCTTTTTCTATCTCTCTAGCCCTAACCCTCTCCCTACTGAACAAAAAGAAAAGGCAGGCCCTCTAAACAAATGTAGAATTGAGCAAAATAAAATTTCTACATTGGCTAGATCCAAAGAATGAGCTCTCTGGACACTGATGCTATCATGTCTCATCTGGAGCAAGGGAGCTGTACCCCTTATCTTGGGCCCTCGCCTCTGGCCTCACAAGCACTTCAAAGCTGTTTTTCTTTGGAATATTGGGGTTCTATAAGCTTCTCCCAGGTCTGTGCTTTCCATGCTGGGCTGCCCACATAGGTCTCCCCCATTTTCTCTGAACCAACCTGGTCCTTTTCCTTTTTCTTTGATCTCTTTGGGATAAAAGCCTTGTAGCAAAGGACATGTGCACAGTTCAATATGACCTTCCAGAAGGATGCATTCAAGATCTCAACAGCTCCAGCAGCAGTCTGTCAATGGGCCCGTTTTCCCAAAGTCCCTTTATCACTTGTTCTTTTCCCTGTCCATCTACTTTGCTATTCTGAGGGTTTGAGATGAAAACCTGAAGTTCATTTCTCTAGTTTTTAATGATTTGGAGCATAGTTTTCAGAAGTCTGTTGATGGCTTATATTTCTTACTTTTAAAAATACTTATTTATACCATTTGGTCATTTCTCAGTGGGAGACTGGATTTTCTTCTTATAAATTTAAATCAGTTCTTTATACAGGATGTTTTAATGTCTCAACAGCAATCAAAGTTTAAAGTGCTCTGTATATCCTGGACCTGAGACATTTTTAAGAAAAACTTGCCACAAAGATTTTTTTCCTCAGTTATCTGTTTCTCTTCCAATTTTAACTACATTGATTTTGTTTGTGCAAAAAACACAAAAAAATTATGTTAAGTTATATAATCAAAATTGTCTATTTTATTTTCTGGGCTCTTTTCTAGCTCTGGCTTGATCTTTGCCTCCTTACAAATCCAAAGCATAGTCTTTCTCACTTCTCTAATTTGAAATCTAGAAGTCTTGGCAAACTGGGCATAATTACGTTTTGGGCTCACGACCCAGAAGAAGGAGTTGGGTGAAGAGAACAAAATGATTAAATCCTAACCTTCCATCATATGGAAAGAGCAGTTAGCTTTCTAGAATTAGCAAAAGTTTTGGTTTCTTTTTAATTTAAATCCCTCTATAGTTCCCTATAATAAGAACTATTTTTAAGAAAAGAAAATTTAAAAAAAAAACTTAAGAAATTCTAAAATAATGGCAGAAGGAAAACACAGAAAGAATATGGCAGCAGCACCAGCTAAGTTTTTATGCAGACAGAATACTAAGCAGATGTCCTCAGTTACTTTCTTGCCTGGGAAGTGTATTTTTTAAACTAATATTCAAGGTTTTAAAGCTCTTTGTAATCATACTGCTTGCTTTCACAATGGATGCGAGACCTAAGAGGGAGGAAAAACTGAACTCAATTAAAAAAAAAAAAAAAAAGACCATGAAAATAAAGAAATAATAAATTAGGAAGTTTTTTTTTTTTTTTTAAGCTCTCTATATTGAGAAAATACAACTTCATACTGATCTGGCATTTGAGAGAATATATTCAATCAACAAGCGCTTATTAAGTACCTACAACTATACACCTGGAACTATGCTAAGTGTATAAAGAAAAACAAAAATATTAAAAAAATATATATATAATGCCAGCTCCACAGAATCTCACATTCTAATGGGCTAGACAATTTTTAAAAAGTATAGATATAAAGTGGAAGGTTAACACTGTGGGGGATGGGAAGAAAAGGGGGAGAAAGACAGAGACAGAAACAAAAAGAGATTGTGTGTGTGTGTGTGTGTGTGTGTATTTAGATGGTAAAGGGAGAACAAGAAAGGTCTCCTGGCTGCAGAAGGTGTTCTGGAGCTGAACCTTTGGACAGCCACTGCAAGAGAATGCACTTGGAAGATAGCACATCCTCCCTGAGGAACAAGAAGGCCCATTGCTAGACCGCAGAAAACCCAGAGAAGAGGAAGGTGTACAAAGACTGGAAAGGGAGGAGGGGGCCAGCTTGTGAGGAGCTCTGCATGCCGAGAACAGGATTTTATGCTTGACCCTGACAGTAAGAGGATGCTGCTGGAGGTTACCAAACGTGGAGGGGGAGGGGGAGAGAGGAGAAGTGTAATTCCGTCAAGTCTGGCTTTAGAGAGATCACTTTGGAGGCTCAATTTCTAGAATAGGGATTGGATGGGGTGAAACTTAAGGCACAGAGAAAATATGACACAAAATACACTCAGAATACTTATTCTATAACTCTAGTTATCTGGAAAAATGATTCAAATTTTCAAAATACTATGCAGTCCGTGTCATTTATTAAACATTTAAAAAAGTATCAAAAATTAACTCCTGCCTTTTAATGAAAAAGCAGAGAAAAATCTGGATTTATAAAAGAAAAGTTATAAAAATCGCCTGGCCTTGATGCAGCTGGGGGCCCACAGAGCACAGGACACTAGGCCTGGAGTCAAGAAGCTGAATTCAAATGCAGCCTCAAACACCTAACTGGCTCAGTGACTCTGGGGAAGTTACTTCACTCCTGTCTGCCTCAGTTTCCGGGAATGTCTGTAAAACCACTTAGCACAATACCTGGGAGAGGGCAGCGGCTTAGGAAACACTTGTTTTCTTCCATCATGTGACCTGTGTTACCAGCAGGGAGGCCCAGATGTCCCACTGCAGTGAGCCCCAGGGAGTTGGGGTCCAGACTCTGTCTCTGGAGGGGAGAGCCAGCTCAGGTAAGGAGATGAAGCTGCTCCCTCAATGGGATCAGGCCGTCGGGCCCCACAAAGAAACTAAGAGCCCCCCTTCCCCAATGGAGTTCTTTTCTTTTACAAAAGGATTTGTTTCAGAAGGCTTTTTAATGATAAGGGCCTAGAAAAGAGCAAATCTGTGAAGGCATAACTTTGAAATGTCCACAGGAAATGGAACAATGAACGTCTCTTAAGTCACGCCATAAATTGGTGGGAACACAGTTTGATTTTTCAGAGCTGGCCTTGGTACAACTTCTCAGGACATGGCTACTGCCCAAAACAAGCTGCTCCTTCCCAACACTGTAAACAAAGGAGATACAGCAGAACCACAGAACCAGAGTCCAAAAGGACCTCGAGGGCCACTGGTACAGTTCAAGCCCAGGATACCTGCCTAAGAAATAGTCGCCCAGGTCCCACCCTGACATTCTCCAGAGAGGGAGCATCCAGAGCCATACCACTTCTGCAACTACCGTTTGGGAAAATTGGCTTTGGGTATGAGATATTAAAATTGTAAAAATAATAAATACAAATCAAGATATTACAAACCTCTTTTTAAATAAAATAGACATGACAAAAATAATCATTTCCAATTGTTTTACAGTACCAAGTTTCCATTGCCTGACAAAGAGGAGAGAGAGTGAGGCAAGAGACAAATAGGTAGTAGATCAACAGGCAGATGGACAGAAACAAATTAATAGATTAGAGGGGGAAAAATCAAAATGTTTAAATATCTAAGGGGAAAAAAACTGATTCAAGGCAAGTGGCCCAAATTCAACAGAATTTCTTGTCTTGCAGATAGTCTTGCACATAAATAAATGTAATGGTTAAGATTCCATTTGAGCAAAGAACTGGAAAACAGAAGAAAATAAGAAACTCCCCAATGGGAAAGAACTGCACACAGTAGGGAATGTGAACAGAAAGGAATATTATGATGTGATAAGGCATACAAACATCACAGAGAAAATGGGAAAGATTTGACTCAACTGATAATGGAGTCAAATGCCAGAACTAGGACCACAACCTTCTGCAATAACCACAATGCTCTTTCACAGATCACAGGCTCTAAGGAGGACCGAAGCCAGTCTAACTTCCCAAGGACTGATGGGAAAACAAATCTTCTACCTCTGGGCCTGGGGTGAGAGGTCCAATTAGGGAGTAGTGATATACCATCAATAAAATTTTTTAAAATCATACAGAAAGTGGTACAACCAGAATGACTAGTGTGTCAAATTTTAAGTGAATACATTAAAACTTGTATAACAGTTCATGGTTTCTAATACAATCTTTTCATTCTTTCTACACCAAAACATGCAAATATGATGATGATTTAATTCCTCATACACAATTTTAACAACCAAATCAAGCCCTCATGTTGTGCAAGCTCTTGAAGACAAAAAAGCCTCAGTACAAATTAATAGTTGTCCCTTTGTTGTCCAGGCACCCAAAAATCACAGAAATGAGAAAGCACAGAAAAAAGGGGACAGCTCTGGCCCATATTCTGGGTCCTGAACAATGTCCGGTCTGGCTTCTTGTGAGCTGCTAGCATTCTCTGGCCTGAATCCTGTCCCTCTGCCAGGAAAGAAACACTGGTCCACACTCCATCCTGTGGCTCGCAACCTGTGTCTTCTGCAGACCGCCTCGCTCCCAGCACTCTCATGGCAAAAAAACCCCGATGCTCATCTTCGTACCGGGACCCCTATCTTATGTTCTAGCACAAGTGAATACAATAAATATCTGCAAACTTTTTCATTTAGTCAACTAGCATTGGTTCCCGTATGCACCGTTGGCAGACAAAGTCTATAGTAAGGTGATCACTCATTCCCAGATCTTCAAAGTTACTTGTTTGGTCTCTTGGATATTAGCTGGAATATTTTTTTGAAACCAGCAGACAGTGCCTCCTATAAAGATCTGAATCCAATGCTATTGGGCCAAAAGGGAGAAAGCTTTGGTCTACTGCTGATGGCAGCATTTCAAAGAACTATTAATTGCATCCATGTGGGCACTCCCTCCAAGAGCTATCCACCATACTAAGTGATTTCCTGTGTTTGGCCCCCAAACATTCATGCTTAGTATTACAATCTAATCTTAGTGGGTTAATCCTCTGACAAAGTAAATGCAAAATTAATCCAGCCTCAGGCCTATACTCAAAGCCTTTATATCTGAACAGACCTGTCAGACCCTATGCTACAATCATTAAATTTGAGAACCCAGGGTCACCTCTAGACCAAAACATTTACTTTTTAAAACAGTATTTGTAAAAATGAGAAAATAAAGATGTTTCCAATAACAAAATTCAAATATTATGTTATCATGATACAAATTTCTCTATACTAAAATTAATCCAAGGAGCTAACAATAATTTCCAAAAAAAAATTCTATTGTGGCTATTTCATCAATAAGAGAGAAAATTGGGCAAGAAAAGAAAAACCAATACATTTACTTTTAAAAACAGTCTTAAAAAAATCCATACACTACAAAATAAAGATGTTTCCAATAATATATTAGTTGAACAAAAGTCCAGTACCATGTTATCATGATACAAGTTTCTCTAGACTAAAATTAATCCAAAAAGCTAACAATAATTTTCAAAAGAAAAATCTGTTCTAGCTAGTTCATCAATAATAGGGCAAGAGGAGAGAATATGAAATTATTACCCTGGAAAACCTGGAGGGGAATACAGGAGACAGAATAGGACTAAGTGTAACTGGGATTCTCTCTGATCAGGGACAATGCTTGCTCAGAAAGGAAATTATGCTGGCCAACACGCTATTCTTTGTGGCATTGGGACCCAATAACTGAAGAGGAAAGCAGGGTTATATTCTAAAAGCAGTGTCCTCTTTCTACCCACCCTAGAAAAAACAGAGAGAGAAAGAACTGGACACGGAATATTAGGGTTGCGCTCCTTCAGATGAAGATGGTGGGGATGATTTCCCCTCCTCTCTATACTGATCAAAACCCAAGGAAAGTAACTTCTTGCTCCAAAGCTTACCTCTACTGTCTAAAATTATCCCTATAATTTCTGTTTAATTCACACAAATACCACACTCACACACAGTGGTGTGGAAACCTAGTGGGCAGATCTGTTATATAGAAAATGGGGGATGGACCGTCGACTTTTCAGAATGTACAGGAGGCTGTCCTGATTCAAGTAGACAACACAAGGAAATAATGTGAAAAAAGGTTGGAAATGTAGAGTACAAATGGATGTTGGAGAGCCTTGAGTGCCAAACTAGGAGACATACTTAATCTGAGAGATAGTAGATGATCTGCTGAGGGGTTTTGAGTAGGAAAGTGACTTCACATGGCAGAATTGCTATAGCCAAACAATATGAGGAACCTTTAGGAGTCCATGAGAAGGAAAGGGGGTTTACTTTACTGCCTGTCATAGGCCCAAATGACTTTTCCCCCCAACACTTCCTAGGCTTTTCAGGAATACTTTGACAATACTCAGATTACCCAGACGCTTACACAGCATGAAACGTACTATCTTCAATTGGCTCATTTATCTCTCTTACATACAATTCCGAAAAGGACCAAACATCGTAGGACCCTATGCCACTCCATCACACAGTCATAGGCCCAATTCATACCATTTGCTAATGCCTCCGAAAGCTCAGAGGCAGTACATGATGTCCTCTCCCCCCCTTCTTCCCCTCGCTATTCAAAAAAAAAAAAATACAAAAACAAAAATTGGTCACTCCCTTTGTGAAAAAATCTAGAGAGACTGAAAGGAAGTCTCAAAGTAGAGATTCTAAAAAATGAAGAGCACAAAAAAGGGAAATCTTTGTGGGAAGAAACAATCAGGTACTGAAAGAATTACTGAAACAAACCCTTCTTTGGGCTTCCATCTTTATTTTCAATACTTCCAGGTAATCCTGTACTGAGTCACTTAAAGTCAGGGTTCCTTACAGCCTCCCTCTGACCTCTGCCCCTTATCTACTCAAGGTCAGTATCATCAGTGTGTTGAGCATCACTCCTGTCCTCTCCATCCTTACTTTCCACTTCTCTAACCTGAACTAGTTGAGCCTTCTGATTGGTCTTCACGCTCCCCAGTGCCTCTTTCATGCAATAGCCCCAGTCATCTTCTTAAGGACTGAGTCTTCCCATGTCACTTACCTATTCAACTTACTATTTACTCTCAGCAGATCGCCTACTACCTTTCAGATTAAATATAAATCCCCTAGCTTGGCATTCAAGTCTCTCCAACATCCATTTGTCCTCTACATTTCCAACTTTATTTCACATTATTTCCTTCTACTCTCTACTTGAGTCAAAATAACTTCCTGTATATTCCAGAAAGTTGACAGACCCTCTCCCACTTCCTATATTTCATTCAGGCTGCTCTACCTACTACCTCATCTCCTCCCATGTACTTACTCTTCTCCAAATCTTTCCAGAACTTTATCTTCTTCCAGGCAGGAACTATCTTTCCTTTCTGTATCCTATCACTTGAATCATTGTCTATAGTTTTCAGTAAATTATGTGAGAGTCAAGCTGTGGTCTGATATTTTAAAAAACATTTCCAAAAACCACTGTTCCTTTACTATTTTTTGTCAAGAATATTCCTATGAATATATGCTCAGCTTTTCTGGAGATGAGAAAGGAAACTGGAGACCAAAATTCAAACTTGGTTAGAATGAAAAAGAGAGAGTATAGGGAATTCAAGTAAGGTAACTCTCATCTGACCTATTTAAATGAAATGTTAATAAAAAATGAGAAATGGACAAAAGAAATGACAACAACAGTCTACTAGCACTTATTTTTTCTCAAAATATTTTGTTTTTCTAAATACATGTAAAGATGTTTTTTGTAAGACTTTGTGTTCTAAATTTTTCTAAATACATGCACTCTTTTTAAACATATTTCCACTCTTGTCATGTTGTGAAAAATTAAATCAAAAGAAAAAAAAACAGAAAAAGGGCTTCAATCTACATTCAGTTCTCTCTCTGGATGCAGATGGCATTTTCCACCCCAAGTCTATTGAAATTGTTCCTGGACCAGTGTATTGCCGAAAAGAGCCAAATCCATCACAGTTAATCATCACATAATCCCAATTGTTCTCCAGATCACTTCACAAGTCCACAAACAATGCAAGAGTCTACCACCACTTTTAAAGAAAATTTAATTTTTTATAAATCAAGCAGCATGAGACCAAGAACCCAGACAATGCCTTAGATAGCAAATATAGGATCTTGCTAAGTTGAGACGTATGGCAACCATGGTGACGGCAGTTTGCAGTATAAATTCATATGTAAAATCTAACAAAGGTGGATGGTAGAGAATTATGGAAACATTGCCTCACATAACTACAAGAACCACTAGAAAGAAAAAAATTAAGAGAAAGCTTGCTAAAAAAGCCAACCATGCAAAATCATTCCAAGGGTCCTTAAAGATGAAATTGGAAGGAAAATATCAAAAGTCAAAAAATGGAAAATATCTGTCAAGATTTCTGAAGACAAAAGATCTTTTCTATCGATAATAGGAGAACAGCACTGGACTCCCAGATGAGCTGCATGAGGAAACAGAAATGGTATTTAAAAAAGCAAGTATGGAAAGAGCAAGGAATGAGACGGAGGAATTCCATTCTAGAAGTAACATAACTTTGAACGCCTGAGGGAACAATTCTCAAGAAAAATAAAAGGAGAGGATAACAAAGACTTGGGGGCTGGAAACCACAGACCTTATTATTACCAGAAAACGACAAAAGAAAAAATATCAATAACTAATAGCCTGTTTTATGAAACTAATCACTGTTTGCATTCAAAGTACCTTCGACAAAAGCTGGAGAAGAGAACCTTTGAAGACAATATTCTAGAGCAGGCCACATCTTTCACCAAAAAAATGACTGAAATGGCAGACTCAACTGCATTGTCTTGTATAAAATAAGTTTTTATGGGCTCGTTGGGCTGGACTGGAGAGTCAATTCTATCAGCCCCCTTTGTGATGATGCTGCCAATGAGAAAATCCCAAAGTGTCCCGAGTGAAATATGCCAGGAAAGAGTCGCTGCCAAACTTGACCTTCACTGCTCAGGCTTCCCAGGACTTCCTCCAAAACTAGTCCCCAAGAAAAATGAAGAGGAGGGAACTTTAAGGGGATGAGAGGAAGTGAAAGAACTGGCTGGGCAAGAAGTGGTGGGTTGGTGCAATGAACGGCATTAGCATCTGATAATATGGGAGGAAGCAAGAACCACAAGTGAGACCAGGAAGAGAACCTGGGAGCTCACAAGCTCCAACCCTCTCACGGAGACATTGATAAAATGATGCATCAGGTACTGATGTGTAGGTTTTTTGTTGAGGAATTTTTTCATGAAGAAAATAATATTAATAGCATAATACTGAAAATTTTATGACATTTTAAAATTTATTTTCTTTGAAAATAAGGTCACTGTAAGTTTGCTCAACAGAGCATGAGGATTGTGAGTTCCTTGAAGTGGGAAGTCTTCAAGAGGAAACTCAATGATCCTTTGCCAAGAATGCTGGAGAGAAAGAGATAAGGTGACTTCCAAATAAATCCTTTCTAGTTCTAAATCCTAAGCCCCTCATGATTATCCTGCAGGGCAAGAAAGTGACCTATAGAATTCAGGACAGAAACAGGCCCAATGACTTCAATGGTGTAGGAGATCCCCCTATCAATGCAAGTCACCATGTCTTCCTCAAGGGGCACCCAAAGCACTGATTGACAGAGCACTCACCCCAAATTCCCCAGTCAGAATGAATCCAAGGTGGAACCTGAAATCAGGTCTCCCCCACACGGAGGCCAATGCTTTCTCCACTGTACCCAACTGCTTCTCTCTCATATGGAAACATACTGTATTGGATAAAACTTCCTGAATGACACTGACTAGCTTCACCTCTCTGAGCTCAGCTTCCTCTTTGGAAACACCTTTGCTATCGATCTACACAGCAATTGTTGCCCAAACCTCACAAGTTTGAATTCTATTTCTTAGTGTAATGGCTGACATGGGTTGTTTTGATCCACTAAAAAGTGTATATGCCCAATTTCTAGCAATTATAATGAAGCTAGAATATGAATTTTAGATCTTTAATAAATTGAAGAAATAACAATCTTTCTACTCAAGTACAAAAATAACTAATGGGCTCAGAGCCTGGAATATATGATGACTGTTTGCATTATCTTATTATTCTGACTCTTGGTAAAATCAAGCACTCTTACAATACCAGGATGGCTGGTAACATCACTAAGAACCGTAAGCTTATCCTAGAGGTTCAGTAACAGTCAAGGTTTAAGGACTGTTCATTTTATATTTTCCCCATTAACATTCTCTTTCATAGAGTACATGATAAAATTAAGGTTACATTTTCTTCCGAGTCAGGAAACTGTTAGAGTCAGAAGAATCGCTGGATATGAATGGAAAGACCTATGCCTCCATCTGCTGGGAAAGTTTTCTCAGCTCTGTTCCTGTAGCCCGGTCAGACGCATGGCAAGGGAAAAGGAAAAGGCAAGGGCAGGCTAGATGGCTAATCTCGGATTTCCATTAGCACTGGAGGATATTAGAGCTGCCTCAGTGACCAAAGATTTTAGGCGAGTGACAGGTACGATGCAAACATGGCAGAGGATGCGTGTCACAGCTGAGAGGGGCTCTTGAGGAGACAGATGGCAAGCAAGCTATTACATCCGGGCGTGAACGCCATTTTTCTACAAACAATTTTCTTCAATTTTCATGTTTCAAGTAGAATTGCTAATAGTAAAGGAAACATGAATAAACAATTACCTGAGCCAGAAGAGGCTGCGTCATGTAACCCCAATGTTTGGGTCTCCCTTTCACCAACAAAGAAAGGCCCCATAACCTTATTTGTTTTCACCTTGATTTCTGACGCTATTAAAGACATGTTATTATACCCATCCCTAATATGCTCAGACTTTTGGGGAGATATTAGAAGGTCAGGTTTTCTGAGAAAAGTGAAATTAAGTCAACAAACTAATATTCTGGGCCTGGCACAAGTGAGGAGCACTGCCAAGCACTAGAACACGCAGAGTGCTTCTAGATGACTCCACAGCTTTTCTGTGGCATGGCTTTGGGATCAAAAAGTTCCTTCTCAATATCCCGCAGGGCACAGTACACGAAGGGAACCCCTGCTCTGAGCTTGGAGAGTATTTGTCCCTTCAACAAGTCCAGCCAGAAAAGTAGGGAGGATCCAGGCTCATCATCATGGCAGGCTCACCTCAAGACTCACAAGACACATGGCTTCATAAAACCTGCTCTGTCTTTTGCCCTGCAGTAGCAGAATTTCATGTTCAATTCACAAGAAAGAAAGCTGAAAATCCCAAACTCAGGGTCACATACTGTAAACAGGATCAACTTCCATCATTTTTTTATATAGGGAAGAAGATGAAAATATACACAGAGAAAAAAAAAAACCTTTCAGAAAAGCAAATATGCTTCTCGTTTCCTTTCAGTGACACGGAATAACCTGAGCAAAATATGCCTTTCAGGGAGCAATATTCCCTCTACTAATTCCAAGACAAGTCCTGGGCCCTCACTTCCCCATGGCCGAGGTCCTCAAGAGCAAGGTGCTTTATCAGAAGATAAGGGTGATTTCTAAATGCCAATGAAAGAGAACAATAATAACCAATTAAAACATAATTACACAACTCAAAGGGGCTACCTTATACACCAGCCATTCCATTTTGCAGATGAAGAACCTGAGGTTCAAAAAGACTCATTTCCCAAGGTCATCAAGTTCCTTAGTGGCAGAGTAAGGACTCCTTCCCCTTAAGGTACAATGCTCTTTCCCCCACACTGCAATGACTGAATTAAAGAACCTTACTACAATGGCAGAAACTAGGTTCTGACCAATATCTAACACTCTCTTCCAAGATAAAGTTTAAATGGGTTCATGATTTAGATATAAAGAGGGATACAATAAACAAATTAGTAGAGCAAGGGATAGTCAAGCTGTAAGATGTGTAGAGAAGGGAGGAATTTATGACCAAAGAAGAACTAGAGAACATTATGAAAGACAAAATGGATAATTTTGATTATATTAAATCAAATTTTTTTTGCACAAACAAAACCAACGTAGTCAAGATTAGAAGGGAAACAAAAAGCTGGGGGAGGAGGGGATTTTATAGCCAATGTTTCTAATAAAGACCTTATTCCTAAAATATATACAGAACTGAGTCAAATTTATAAGAGCATAAGCCATTCCTCAATTGATAAATGGTCAAAGGATGTGAAAAGACAATTTTCAGAGGAAAAAATTAAAGCCATTTAGACTCGTGACAAAATATTCTAGATCATTATTGATAAGGGCATTAAAGAAATACAAATTACAGAAATGAGGTACCACTTCACATCTCTTAGGATTGGCTAAAATGATAGGAAAAGATAATGATAAATGTCGGAGGTGATAAGGGAAAACTGGTACAAATATGTATTATTGGGGGAGTTATGAAATGATCCAACCACTCTGCAGAGCAAGTGGAACTATGCCCAAGGGCTATAAAATCATGCATATATTTTGATCTAGCAGTGTCTCCAATGGATCTGTAACCCACAGAGATCATAAAAGAGAGAAAAGGACCCACATGTGCAAAAATGTTTGTAGCAGACCTTTTCTTAGTGGCAAGGAACTGGAAACTGAGCAGATGCCCATCAATTGGAGAATGGCTGAATGAGTTATGCTATATGAATGTTATAGAATATTACTGTTCTATAAGAAATGAACAGCAGGATGATTTCAGAAAAGCCTGGAAAGACTAACATGAACTGATGCTAAGTGAGAACTACTAAATGAGTAGTTTTAAGTGAGTAGAACCAAGAGAATACTGTACATAGCAACAAGTTTATGTGATGATCAACTGTGATGGACACAGCTCTTTTCAACAGTGAGGTAATTCAAGGCAATCCCAAAACACTTGGATGGAGAGAGCCATCTGCATCCAAAGGGAAGAGGATTATGGGGACTGAATGTGGATCACAACATAATATTTTCACCTTTGTCATTGTTGTTTTCTGTTTTTTGTTTACTTGTTTTTTTTTCTTTCCCATTCTTCCCCTTTTGATATGATTTTTCTTGTACAGGATGATAAATGCAGAAATATACTTAAAGGAATCACATATTTAACCTCTATTGGATTACTTGTTGTCCAGGGGAAAAGGGTAAAGGAAGGAGAAAAATTTGGAAGACAAGGTTTTTCAAGGGTGAATGTTGAAAACTATCTTTGCATGCACTTTGAAAAATAAAAAGCTACTATTTTTTAAAAAAAGATTTGCATGAACTGATGCTGAATGAAGTAAGCAGATTAAAGATACCATTGTACATAGTTCATCAAACATAGTACATAGAATACTGTACACATAAGTTTATGTGATGATCAATTGTGATGAACTTGGTGATGAATTTGACTCTTCTCAGCAATAGTAATCCAAGACAATTCCAATAGACTTGGAATGCAAAATGGATCCAGAGAGAGAACTAAGGAGACTGAATGTGGATTGAAGCATAGTCTTTTCACCTTTTTTTGCTTATCTGTTTACTTTTTCTTTCTCATGATTTTTCCCCTTTTGGTCTGATTTTTCTTTTACAATATGACAAAAATGGAAGTAGGTTTAAAAGGATTGTACATGTTTAACTTCTATCACATTGCTTGCTGTCTTGGGAAGGGGAAGATAATGGAAGGAGGGAGAAAATTTTGGAACACAAAGTCTTACAAAAATTTATGCTGGAAACTGTGTATTTGAAAAATTAAAATACTATGGGGGGGGGGGAAGCCTTACTACATGTAAGAAGAAGAATAGCATTCATATAGAGCTTTACAAATATTATCTCATTCTATCCTTACAATAATACTGGAAGGTAGTTTCTATTACTGTCCCCATTTTACAAATGATGAAAACCAAGGCAGACAGAGGGGAACTGATTTACTCAACATCACACAACCAGTTAGCGTCTAAGGAAGGACTTTGAGTCTGACCTGTGGCAGAGCATTCTAAGTTCATGATGGTCCGATCAGTCGGCCACACTGTAATTTGACTCTACCACGGTGATGTCATTTTGGTCCTCTTGGAGAATTTAGCACACCAACTAACTCACCAAGGCAGGATTTAACTCAGGTCTTTCTCACTCCAACTCCAGCACTTCTCTACTGATACAATCAAATCTAGACCCTGGATTCATGGAGCAGGAAAGCACCACAAATCATCTCACCCATGCTCTGCAGTTAGCAGATGAGGAGACAATCTAAATTGGGGCGGGATGGGGGGATCCTCCTTAGAAATTTTCTTTGCAAAAAGATTTCCTTTACTACTCGCAGGAACATCCAGGAGATGCTGGCACAGAGCTCCTGACAGGTCCGCCAAAAGGAAGATAGATATATCATTAGCACATTAATTACTGCTATTAAAATAGATGTTGATGAAGATCCTGAGGCTTCTATGCTCTAGTCTGTCCATTGCTTTTCAGTTCTAATCTCCCCTTTAAAGGCAGGCCAGCAGGGGTTATAATCTCCTCCCAAGATCAAGGATCTTAATCAGAGATAGTTTTATATATGTATATTTTATATACACACAAGTATAATTTAACATATATATTTAAACATATATTTAAAACACTTAAATATATATTTAAATCAAGCTCCCAGATCCCTGACTGTGTAACCTTGAATAAGTCACCTAAATCCAATTGTCTCCAAAAAAAAGTACATGTATGTATACATAAATATACACACTATAAACACACAATTATATTTTGACAATTTTATTTTAATATAATTATTGTTCCTAGTAATCCCATGTATTTTATTTTCTGCATCAAGTAATATGACTCTGAGGATTCCATAGTTTTACCAGACTGCCAAAGGGTCCAGGAAATTTCTCCCATATTTCCTAAACTTTCAATCTATTCCAAGCTGAGGGAATAAGATAACCAACTCTGTTTTAAGTGCTCTCTAAAATATGGCCAATGAGTTCTAAATAAAAGTTTTAGAATATCAAAGAAAAAATAATAATATTAATCATATACTCTGCAGTTTAGGCTGATTTGTCAGAAACACCTTATTGAATTGAATACAAATCTATACCTAAGCTATTTTTAGCCTACAATTGTCCAAACTGACATGGTCAGTTCCCCAAGCCTTCTGACATGACTCTCTGCCCCAAGATAATTTGTGGGAACATTTATAGGAATCCCAAACAGTAAAAAAAGATGTTAAAATGTTAAAAATGCAATCTGGGGTTCATTTCCAGAAAAATCGTCATTTAGTTCTTCCTGGATCACTTCCCCTTAAGCTTCTTCCTGCGATTAGTATCAATGTTGTTTGTTCTTCCTTTTCAAAGACCAAAGACATCACAAGGGGATGTACCTGTGGGTGAATTAGTGAGGCAGATCTGCACAAAGTCATCGGCCTCACTCTCTCTTCCAGAGCCATCCAGGTCGCGTGGCAAGACCAGTCGGGATGACTGGCGATGGCTGGGGAAGCAGTGGATGAGATGGTCTTCCATATCTGACCAAGCGTTAAGTGCTCCATAGAGCCTGCTCCAGGGCTTGCCATGCTCAGGCAACAGCCCCTCCCTCACCCATGAGCTCCTGGGGTCAGCATCCTAACCCTGAATTACAAAAGAGAAGCTTGTCCTCAGCTCAGTCACACCACCCCTAGCTCCAGATGAGTGGAAAAGCAACAATCCCACCTGTCTGGTAGCCACTTGGATTCCATTTCAAAGAAAGGCCTGACCTTGTTTCTTCCCATTTTCTTAAAGGGGTTTATGCTGGGGAAATACTATTTCCTAATATTCCTAGAGAAAATGAAAAAGAACTGGTTTTGTTTTTAGATATGATTCCAAAATAAGCATGTCCTAAAGGTAAGATTAAAGTTAGAACAAATAAGCATGACTGCCAAAAGGTAGTCTTGTTGATTTTCGTTCCAGATGTTGGCAATTTCCAATTGTATGGATTAGGACTCCTGGGTAAGCAGCTGCTGCTGTAACTTGGAAATGTCTACAAAGACTCCTCTTTATTCCTTTACTTGTTTTGTTCCTATCCCAACTAGCTTCTGTTTCGCTGCTTTGTATCTATTTGTATTTATTCCCTTCATATTGTGAACATTTTAAAATGTGTTTGTGATCTCTTCTAGGAGAATATAAGATCTTTTTTTTTTTTTGTATTTTCATCCCCAGAACACAGAACAATATATGGGACTTAATACTTACTGATGGACAGACTTTCCAGGGATGTCCAAATTGATGCTGAGATTGACGCACGTATTGGCAGAGCTGGTTCAGTGTTTGGGAGGCTCCCAAGCAAAGTGTGGGAGAGGAGAGGTAGCAGACTGACTCCCAAATTGAAGGTCTAAGGAGCCATTATGTTGACCTCATTGCTGTTGCTTGTGAAATCTGTGAAACCAGCACCGTGAAAGGAAACAGAATCGCCTGTATCTGAACTGTCTTAGGAAGGTTCTGAAGATCACCTGGCAGGAGAAGGTACCAGACACTGAGGTCCTTTCTTGAACTAAACTGCCAAGTATTCCAACTCTACTGCAGAGAGCACAACTCCATTGGGGCTGACCACATTATTCACTTGGCAAATGTATGCTTGCCAAAAAGATTAGTTTATAGAAAACTCACACAAGGCAAGCACTCACAAGGTGGTTAGAAAAAGCAATAAAAGAATACTCTCATAGTCGCTTTTGATTATTTCTGTTTTTATCTAAATTTATTTTATTTTTTAAAAAGCAGAATAAGAAAAAAGAAAAACAGAAAAGGAATACAAAGAAAAATAAAACAAAAGAGAATACTGTCATGAGCCCAGCAGAACATCAGGAAGGATTCAAACTATATAAAAATGAATTACCAAATCAACAAAGTATATATTAGAAGACATATTTATGAATGTCCATCTTTTCTTTATTTCTTTGTAAACTGTTCTTTTGTTCTCTGCTGCATATCTTTTTCACTTTATTCTTTTTATCCCTTTCATTTCCCCCCACTCCCAAATAAGTTACAGTTAAGAAAGGATATATTTATTAACAGTCTTAAGAACTTCAGAATCGATTCCATGACATGGGAGACAGTGGCACAGGACTGCCCAGCATGGTGTGCTCTATGAGCAAAGTAGAACTGAATTAACCCAAAGGAAATGTGAAATATGCAAAATCAGAAAAGTTCTCCCAAATACTCACGTGCCCAACCTGTGGCAGAGCATCCGGAGCTCGTATTAGTCTGATCCGCCACAGTCGGACACACAGTAATTTGATTCCAACATGTTGATGTCCTTTGGGTCATCTTCAACAACAAACTGGCTGGTTAGCGGAGGGAATAGGAAACAGCTAAAGAGCAGGGAGGTTTCCAACCTGGGGGAAGGTAGGACCTTCAAATACATTCTCTATCTTGATGCTGCCACTGGATCACCTATTGGATTAAGAATTGGCCCCAAGGACAAAGAGCTGAGAGTAATAAGACAGAGCCCCTTCCCACAAAGGAGGCTGACAAGATCCAGCAAAAGGTAAGAGAGAATTCAATGTAGGAACAGAGAAGATAAAGACAAAAAGTGAAAAAGACCCAAAGGTTGAGACAGAAGCAATCAGGAAGTTAGGAGAGTAGAGAGGATGAAGGGAGCAGGTTAGAAAGGGGACACCGATTTATAATGGTCACAAATTCTAGCTTTTCTACCCAAATCAGTTTAATGAAATTCCAAGCAGAGGTCACCTATTTAAGGAGGAGAAAACTGACAGCACCAACAAGGACACCAGGTCTCTGGTCCAACATCCTCACTGTCCTGGTAAATTATCTAATTAATCGCACACGCACACACGCGCACACACACACACACACACACACAAGGAGAGCTTGATCAAAGTCAACACAAACATAACCATTGTCTCTCTTAAAAGCTCTGGTCAGGTGGGAAAGAAAGCTTAGAGCCAGGGGACAAAGCTTCAGGCTTTCAATTACAGGCCCTGCACCAGCCTCCTTACCTCCTTTCACCCTTCATGTTCTCCACAACTAAAATCTAAAAACCATTAACTTGCTAATCTGTGTTAAATCATCCCTGAGATGCACTGAAGACCCACCAAATAAAAACAAAGACACCGAGCTTGAATTCACTGGGTCATAAAGACATTTTTCCCCCTTAGATGCAAATCTTCTAACAGGAAAGGGAAAAGGCATGGCACCTGTTTGCTGTAATCCTGAAGACATTAGGGACAATCTTGTATCTGTAAGAAATAGAAGGTTCATAAACAAAACGT
Source organism: Sarcophilus harrisii (assembly GCF_902635505.1). NCBI lineage: Eukaryota > Metazoa > Chordata > Mammalia > Dasyuromorphia > Dasyuridae > Sarcophilus > Sarcophilus harrisii. Next base: position 7,896,423 of record NC_045426.1, on the reverse strand, counting down.
GTAGCCAAGTCCAGGAAGTGGGATTCTCCATAAGCCAAGTCTGTCTAAATTACCCAATCACTGGTGGTGGAAATGTCAACGACAGATTAAAATCCTAAGGTGGCTCAAAGGTTTGGTTTTTCTTCCCCTTCTGATGCTATTCTGTGGGGATTTAGTTAATCCAGTGCGCTCTGTGGGGAAAACCCTAGCATATTCTAAAGCACAGAATGAAGATGACATGATGGCCTGTGAATATCTATATTAAAGACTGTTGCTCTGAAAGGCGGGAACACTGAAGGAGGGAAATTGAAACATCATTTCAGGGGTGGGCGGCATGTCCGGGGTTTGTGGAGAAAGCAATGCTCATCTCTGCCAGTGGGTCAGAAGCAAATCTAGCCCACGGTGTCAGGCAGATTTAACGATGAGCTGACACACCGTATATAATCAGTCATCAGAAATGACACTTTTTAAAATCTAGTGTCATTAACTCATAATTCAGCCACCTTGGATCTCTTCCTCAACATGTGTGCTCCCCAAAAGCTACCAGGAAGAGAACCTCAAGGAAGCAGGATCAATCTTGGCTGCCCCATTAGGTAATAAAGCACTGGGAAAACGGGAGTATCTCAAACCTTCACAAGATGGTAGGGAGGGGAGGTATAAAGATGGATGGGCCAGGTTAAATCCTGGACTGTGATTCCTCTCTTACTGAAGTCACATGTTTCCCCTGGTGAGCTCAGACAGGTCACTACAACAGAGAATGGGTCACTGTGGGACACTTCTAAACAACACAAGACAGCATTTGCCGACCTACTACTTGGGTTCCTTGGTGGTTCCATTTAAACCTTCTTCTGGCTCCTCCAACAGAGCACCAAATGGACTATCCACTTTCCTCCCTAATTATCCCTCTTCTCAGATTTCTTACAGAAAGCACCATGACCTCCTTCACCTCTCTACTTGAAACTGTAGAAATCAGCAGGAAACAGCTTCTCCCTTACTCTTGGCCAAGGCTCAACAAGTTGGCAAGCTCTATTGACTCCCCCTCCATAATGTCAAACCAGTCATGCAACAAGTACTGATTAAATACCTACTATGACAATCATCAGGACCTAATGGCGACAGAACCAGCATTGGAGCAAGAAAGAACAAGTCCACAACAAAAGGATCATTACTATCATCTTAGGGTGAATGTGAGCTTTTCACAAAACTGAAAATGGTAAAAATTCATCGCAGCTTTTTTCCATGTTTGAATTTCTAAATGGGAGAATAGATATTTACTACATTTATAAGAAAGTTATTATTTTTTAAAGAAAACATCTATATCTAGATATATCTATCTATCCATCTAGATATCTATCTATAGATCTATAGATAGATAGATAGATGGATAGATAGATATATTACTTCTGAGCTTCCTGTGGGATATCAATAAATTTGTATAGTGTATGCTGAAAAAAGAATTTGCTCCACCCCCTCCATCCCAGACACACTAATCAAGACAACTTGTTAATATTAATGGTTCATTAAATCAAAGAACTAGCTTTTTAATCCAAAGCCTATTTTGCTCTTACGAAGAGAAAAGAGGGATAAGCTCCCTCTCCATTTTTCTTGACAGTCAATCCCAATATGCACAGGAGCATTTGAATTCCTCATTGCCGCAAATTTGTTTTTTAAAATTAATGCATGTAAAGAATCTATTTGAGTTTCAATAAATGATTCACAATACTGTGCACATGAGTGGCTCAGATTGAAAAATGATTTTGCAAGAGAGTCTTCTGATGAACAGGTCTGGGGTTTTGTTTTCAGCCTCTATTCATCCTTTCATTTGAAGCTAAACAAGGGAAATGGTCGGCTGCTGGCTGATATATCTGGAAATAACCATGTATTCCAAAATAAATTTAAAATTCAACGCAAACTGCATTGAAATTTATTTTAAATGGGTTCAGCTAGTTTGTCAGTCCACTTGGATTTAATAAAACCTGTCCATGACCACCCACAGACGATGAAGTATGCTTGCTCACTTCTGTATAAGATTTGTTTGGGAGACTTATTCAGATGAGCAGCCAGTGGGTAGAGAAATCGTGAATGGTGAAATTCATCAACAAACCAAACACGTGATATTTTCTAAAATCAGATTATCTACTGGGGGTTGTAGCAGAAGTTGGATCGCCAACCTCCATTTACTCTATTTAAATCACTTCTAATCTATGAATGAGTGGTTCTATTTATAGCTCACACTGAACTGAGAAATCCATTTATAAGAACTAGAAATAATGCAACTAAAGAATTTTACTTTAAAAAAAAAAAAAGCTATAACATGCACAGAAACAATAAGGCTATTTATACCTTCACTGCATGTACATTATTTGAAACAATAAAGAAAGTTTATACATAATTAAGTAATGTCAAATTTTGGAAAGTGAGCTTTTTAAAGGGGACAATTAAGGATTTATCTAAGAAATATGACAATCTCCCCTATAACCCCCAATCTTTATTTCTGAACTTAAATCAATTCATTGTTCCATGTTGGTTCAAAATGTTGCTTCTTGCATACAGGTTCATCAGGAGACAAGTAAGATGAGCCAGCAATTAAGATGGGGATTTATTTTGGAGTATTATGTTAAGTTCTTCCTGTAATTTCTCTGTTTCATCATACCCTGCAGTGCATGTTGGAGCATAAGCTGCATTTACTTCTATGGTGGTGGCTACAGGGAGCCCATGAGCCCTTCAGTGTGAGAGGACCAGATCACTCTTGAAGCACAAAACAGCCCTCAGCCCTGGGTCAACCCCTTCTACAGTGGTGCTTGCCAAGTGGATGGGGAATGAGGCAGGGGCTGCCAGGAATCCCATAGATTTGGACCTTTCTGTACACTCTCACTTGGAGCAGCCAGGTAGCTCAGTCGATAAAATGCCAGGCTACGGAGCCAGGAAAACTCTTGCCGAGTTCAAATATGGCCTCAGGTATTTCCTAGCTGTGTAACTCTGGGCAAGGCACTCAAGCCTGTTTGTCTCAGTTTCCTAATCTGTAAAATGAACAGGAAAAAGAAATGGCTAACCACTCTAGTATCCTTGCCAAGGAAACCCACACGGGGTCACAAAGAGTCAGATAAGATTGAAAAATGTTTCAACAATAAGACGTCACCAATTAAACTGCTGATGACTCAAATGGCCAATGACCAAAAACATTTGATGACTTATTTTTTTTTTTTTAGAAAAGTAAAAATCTTTAGTTGCTTATTTGTAGTTCTTATAAATGGATTTCTCAGTTCAGTGGGAGCTATAAATAGAACCATTCATTCATAGATTAGAAGCCATTTAGATTTCTGGAGGAAATCAAGAATCTCCATCTTTACGTTCTCCCTATAACAAAACTAGAAGGCGGAAGGAACCCAGAAGCTCAGGAGTTAGCCAGTTCTCAGCTTGCACTCAGAGAGGCAAAGGTGGTGGGGGACTTGGCTTTATCTCACATCCAGAGACCTCGGGAAACATCACTGCAGAGCGATCTGCTCATCTCACGCCACAGCGCTCATGGGCTCTGTGTAACCACCATGCAGCTTGTGGTCCACCATGCACTGCAGAGCAAGAGGAAACACAGAAATGACAGGAAGAATTCACCCCGATACTCCAAGCTACATCCCCATGTACTTGAAGGCCAACTGACTTCCATGTAAAGATGTGAACAGAAAAGGGCAAGGGAAAATGGGGACCACAGATCCAGGAGAAGGAATGGGAAAGGGCCAAGAGTTGTAAACTACAGAGAAGTTTCACACCTACAGAACATGAATATTTTCTTTGAAAAAAGGATGGGAATATGCCAAACATACTGAAAGGAAAAAGGCAAGAGAGCAAGCATTTATTGAGCACCTACTGTATACCAAGTACTGAGCTAAGTGTTATTATTATCATCATTTTACAGTTGAGGAAACTGAGGCAGACAGGTAAAAAACCAAACATCACCGCCCTCAAAAAAAAATTAGGATGATTATGGTTTAAAAGATGAAAAACTATTCATACTTTGGTGGAATATTACTAAATCAACTACCAATGTACAGTAAGGTGACCAATTAAGGCCAAACTAAAAACTGGTTTTAAACCAATAGATAAAGAGTAGGGGGTTCCTTAGGGACCAATTAGTACAGAGGAACCTAAGGCTTGGAATGTGACAAAACAGGATCAGAGACACATAGCTATTGAGTGCTGGAGATGGAGTCTTGTGCACCTCAAGTCAAAACTCATTCTAGCCCCTATACCAATCTATCGCAAGTACAAAGCTAGAAGAAGAAAAATTAGGGAGAAAAATGCTCTACAATTAAAACAACTCCAACCCTATTAAGAAAAAAGCTATTGAAAATGGATCTGGAAGGAAGGACACGCACAACAATGAATGCAATCCCATAAAAATTTAACTGCCCTCAAATAGCTGCCATATTGATGGGAGCAAAAGAGTCTAAAAAATCCCTCGGTCAGGAAACGTGACCTACTTGTCAAGTAGAGATATGGCAGCCAGGAACAAGACCACTTATAAACTCATTTGTAAAATCTTATGAGAAAGGATGATGGGAGGTGATGAGCAATATCAACTCATAAAGCAGAGAGAAGCACTGGAGGAAATCCAAATAAAGTTTGGCAAGAGATCAAACAAAGCAAAACCCCAGGGTGGTTCAAGTATGGAAATTATATGACAGGAAACAGATGAAAGGTAGAAAAGATCTGCAAAGAGTAGAAAACACACTTTTTAAAAAAAAACTCATGTAAAATAGTACACAGAAAACATCCCACACAGGGGAAAAAAAAAACAAATTAAAAAAAAAAAAAAAGTCCATAGTCCACACTGTGACAGAGGCTGAGGAAAACCTATAAACTTGTTTGAGTGTGTGTGTGTGCCTGATTGTGTATTACAAAGAGAAAAGAAATTGGGCCCAGAATAAAACTGGATTGAGAAGAGTGTCTCTCTCAGTTATAACTCCAAACCTGAAGTGAAGGCCTTTTTTAGTACCGGGCATCCTCACAATCCCAAAACAAGGAAGGCCTTGGCTCTCACAGAGCACAGACAAGCAGGGACAGGCTAGACCTGGCAGCAAACGCTAACACCAATGTAAAATTGCATTTTGCTACTGCCACGTGGCTCCCTTCTGTTATGGGCCAGAAGTTGAAATAAGGTGCTAGGTCACTGGAATTGATAGAAACAATGCTTGTGTACTTGGTTCACACCTTTGGAGTTCACACCTTTGGGAGAGTTCACACATTAGAGTTCACACCTCTCACATCTTTAGAATTCATACCTTTAAGAGATCATATATAAGGAGCTCCCACAAGCCAACTTGGGACTTTTGGGAGATTCAGAAGTCAGGATTCAGTTCAGGAGATTGACAAGTCAGAAGCCCACAATCCCACTCTTGGAGGAGGAGTCAGATTCATTCCAACTTTCACCTTTGTGCTGGTTGGAGACATTCAGAAGAAGAGAGGCTGAAGCTGGAAGAGGCAAAAGACTAGCAACAGGAACTCTTGGAACCAATGAGAGAGATAGGCCTCTAAGAAAGCTAACCGGGCTATTTTGAAAGAGACAATAAAGGACTGGACTTTAACTCCTGGCTGCACTTGGGGTTATTACATTGAACTTAAACTAAGGCGCCTCCAGAAGCGCCCCCAAGAAACCTGCTCCCAGAGAAGATTATACTTTAGAGAAGAGAACATTACATCCTTCCCAGGAAGTCTAAGCTAAGGTGGCACGGCCAAGTGCCCAGGCCGGCGTCGTGGGGATGCTTTGCTAATATAGGTTGGGAAAGCGACAGGATCACTGAGGTCCCTTCCAACTCTGGAATTCTGGGTTCTCTGTGCAGAAAGAAGTCAGGTGACAAAATCAGAAGGGGCAGGAGCCATCCTGTAGTCAAATGCACTCATACTGCAGTGGAAGAAAATGGGCGCTAGGCTATAGGGCTTGCCACCAAGTAGTGAGGTTGAGTTCAAACCCAGGGCCCCTGAAGCCATTTCCACTACTCTGTAACCCTAAAAACTTCTCTCCTTTTTTTTTTTTTAAAGGCAATCAGGGTTTAAGTGACTTGCCCAGAACTAACTGCAGGGCCTGTGCTCCGTCCATTGTGCTACCTAGCAGCACAACTCTACAGACTTCTTATGAGTGAGGAAGCTACACCAGAGAGCTAGAAAATCAAATCACTGCACCTCCCATGATGCATTACATCGAACAGAGTGCTAGACCAGCAAAGTTAACACTCAAGGCATCATGGGAACATTATTCAATCAAGCGTCAATGGGCAGTTTGGTGTCCAAAGCCAAGATAAAAACATCCTCCTCCTACCCTGTCAAATGAAGAACCCTCCATGTTAAACCCTTGACAAATGTGGAACCATGAGCCTTGGGGCTGGGCTGGTTCTCCAAACAACGGGGGCTCCAGGGAGCCTGCTCCTCATGGTGGTACCGCACTCTTTATAGGGGTGATGAGATTGCCAGAGGCTCGGGCTCTTCTCTGGTGAAGGCAAAACTGATTTACAACTTGTTTGTACTGATAAAATATTACACCATTGACTCAGCATAAAAGGGAGATGAGAAAGTTCAAGGAGAAATGGCTTAACAACAACACCCACAAAAGGAAGTATCTTTCTGAACTTCTTAAAATTGTGAAACCGTAATAAACGTTGTGGATGCAGGGCCGTGGACCCAAGTGACTAAGCTGCCGGCTCGACTTTTTACGGCTGGGCTTGAAGAAATTTATTTGTGCTTCCACTCCCGGGCTCGGCCCTGAAAGCAAGTTGGACAAAAAGGCGGGGAAGGCCGTTTCGCCAGGTTTTCTGCATCACTGAAGATGAAAACGGCCCATCGGCCCAAGTGCCTGGATACCACAGGACTGGAAAAACGTGCCCACTGAATTAAAGCAGGTGCCATGAGGGAGAAAAAGGGAAAATCTTCACAGGAAAGCTAAAGGGCAAGGAGAAGCACCTAGAGTCGGAGGGTCTAGGGCCGAATGAGACTCCATCACACATCAGACTGATGTGAAATGTTGGGAAGGTAATGTAATAAGCCTCAGTCTCCTCATCTATAAAATGGAGAGAGGAATCCCTTATCTAGAGGATCAAGTAATAAAACTGATGTATGCTGCCTAAGATATGGTTTGTTAATTTAGAGTGAAATATTTACTGGTTCCCTCAAGAAGAAAAGCCTGAGCGAGTATCACTGGCCAAAATCTCAATGAGGAAGAGGATGAGAAGGTTCAGAAAACCCCGCTAGTCACTCCTGAGAGCACTCGGATGCCCGATGTTACCCACCTTAAGATACCAATCTGAGGACCCTTGGGGAAAGGGCGTCACCACCACAGTTCCCGAAGCTTTATCGAGGCCACGGAGGCAGCCGAGTCTATACTGCACCCACCCTAACTAGAAAGAACGGCCAGGACCGAGTCCCACAGAGAAGTGTGGACAGGCCCAGGAATGCCACTTTCTCCTGACTGCTCGAGAAAACGCATGCAATTATTGTAATTACATTATCCACCTTAAATTTAATAGGCCATCTGGGGGCTGTCACATTAAATGCCGCATTTTCACATTTTGTTTATCTCTGCTTAATAGTACTGACAAGCTGAGATCCTCACCCTGGGGCGCTGAATGAGTCGCTGTCAATTATTTGTCCATCTATAAAATTGAGAGACCAATTAATGGGTGCCCAGCTCAGACTCAAACTTCAGCACAAGCTGTGAAGATCTGTGACTTTGTCAGTGCGGGGTCAGGGGGACAGTTTAGTGGAAAGGCTTTTTTTTTTTTTTTTTAGATTTTCTGTGTCCAAGAACATCAATCACCTGCTACCAAACCAGGGAGGAGGCTCTAGCACTTGGCCACGAGGACTGTCACATGACACCCACAGCCCGTCGTCAGGCCCTTATTTAAACCTGCTGGAGCCTGTGTTTCCCTGGCATGGACTTCCAGGCTTCAGGATCCCCACCAGACCACATCAAGGGATCCAGTCTTTAGTAAGACTCCTAAATAATAAAAAAAGTTATGCAAGGGACTCTGCTTTGCTTACGCACCAGCCTAGCCTAGAAGGAAAGAGGCTCTTAAAGCTGCAGGGTAAAAAGTGTGACTACGACAGGCTCTCTGACCAAAGCGGCCTTCTCTCTGCTCCTCACCAGTAACAGGCCATCTCCTGCTACCACACCTTTGCTCTGGCCATCCCCCGGTCCTCCTCCCTTAACACAATCCTCTCTTCCTGGAGCTGGAGTCCCACCTTGTGACAGAAGTTTTCACTAGTCCCCATAATGTCCCCAAGGTACCTTGTATTAGTTTGTATTTATTCTCTTGGCATCTGTCCTGATCGTACTTACATGTGGTCTCCTGCTTCCTTTCCCTCCCTCTCAAGAGCAGGGGTTGGTCCATTCTTTGTCTTGGTATCTCTGGCACCTGCAGAGTGCCAGGCACACAGCAGGTGCTTAATAAATGTTTACTGTTTGGGTGACCATTTACATTATCACTTATGGGAATACAGGCATTACCTCATCAAAAGGAACCAGAGAACTTGAGTTAATTCACATATCTGCTGCGTCATGGGAAAAGCGAATGAGATTCTTTCTTAAAAACAGATTCACTGAAGGACAAAGTCAGCATGTCAAACTATGGCCCTGGCCCAGTTGATCTTTTCCAATGTTGCCCCTTGAACAACTTTAAAATAATGCTTCATAGAGCCAACCAAAGGTCAGGGGGAAACATTCTTCCAGCCCGAGACAACCTGGGAAGTCTGCAGGAGGGTTCTGTAACCTCAGGGTGGGCACAGGCCTGAAGCGAGGCAGGAGCTCCAGGCTGTGGCAGCAGCAGCAGCTTGGGGAGCTCTCAGCCCAGAAACAGTAAGGGGGTCACACAAATGGTCAGAAAGAGATTACAGATGACTCTTTGCTGGCACTGGGCACAGCTGGAGCTGAATGCCAGTGCTCATAACCAATTCTGAGCCACAGTTCCAGGGTCAAGAAGAACACTGGCACTTGCAGCTTCAGGGAAAAAGGAGCACTTCCAGAGTGCAAACTAGAAGAGCAGTGACCGTTCCTCTCCCTGGATTATAGCACCTCAAAAGCACTAAAACTTGCAGAATTCCAGAACCAGCTCTGAAAATTACAGCATGCAAAAGTCTGAAGCTTGGGACAGTACCTCGCCACTTCCAGCAGAATCCAACTTTAACATAGAGTTCAAACTAAAAAAACAGATTGCAAAAATGAGCAAACAACAAAAAAAGAAGTTGGACCAAAAATGTTACTATAGCAACAGTGTACCGCAAAGCATGAACTCAAAAGAAAACAATGTGAAGACAGCTACAAGCAAAGTCTTAAAGAAAAATGTTAATTGAACTCAAAGCCCACAAGAATTCCTAGAAGAGTTAAAGTGATGAATAGAACAGGAAAAATTAGGAAAAGAAATGAAAGTGATGCAAGAAAATTATAAAGGTCAAGTAATAGCTTGAGTAAAAAAACACACAAAAAAGTAAAGAAAATACCACCTTAAAAAAACAGAATTGGCCTAATGCTAAGAGTGGCATAAAATTATCGCTTTGTTTCTCATTTTGTGCTCACAAATTAAGTCAGGTGGGATGTGTGTGTGTGTGTGTGTGTGTGTGTGTGCTCATATATGTGTCTAAGGATGCCAGGGTATGTGTTTTAAATAAGAAAGCCTCTTTTCCTTCCCCTGCCACAGCTCCTCTCTCGGGCCTGGCACACATATTCCCTCTCCTTGCCTTTGCTACCTCTTGATTGCCCTGGTTTCCTCCAATACTCAGCAGAAAGCCCACCTCCTGCAGGAGATGTCTGACGCAGCCTACCCTGATTCTCCCTGAGATTCCCTTCCACCTACTGCCCATACGTGGTGTGCATCTAGTTTTCCACATGCCACATCACCTTGGAAGGTGAGCTCTCCGGGGCAGGAGGGGTTCGGTCTTTCTTGGAAACCAGAGAGCTTATCGAGCGCCAAGGTACAGGGAGGGCTCGTTCAAGGCTTCTTCCCTGAATGACAGGCCTGCCTCCTTGATGGCCAGAACTAAGGCAGAGCCAAGGAAGGAAACAAGAGGCAAGGCTTCCTACCTGCTGCCTGTCAGGGAAAGGGTGGGCGGGACCTGGAGTTGGAACACAGCATTTCTGGTCTCACACTTACCTCAGACTCATCTGTAGATTCTTCCACAGATATTTCCTGAAAAAAAATCACAAGGAGAAAAAAAAAGTTAGTAACTTGGCCCAAGAAAAGAGTTAAGATAATGCATCTACAAGGCAGCCGGGTGGTGCAGCGGATACAGCAGCAGCCCTGAAGTCAGGAGGACCTGAGTTCAAATCTGACCTCAGGCACTTAACACTTCCTGGCTGTGGGACTCTAGGCACTTAACCCCAACTGCCTCAATAAAAAAAAAATAAAGAAAAGAAAAAAGGCATCCACCTAGGAACGTTGCCTATACGATCAGATTAAGATAATGGTGTGGGACGGTTTGGTTCAATTGCTTTCTTTTTTTCTCCTCTGTCACATGGGATAGCCCACTGGGGAAAAGAGATGCTTCAGAAATGGAGATGATGCAAACTAGAACATAACAGTAAAAATTAATGTCTGAACAATCAAAAGAAAAATTTTTGAAAAATTAAGAAATCCTTGCCCTGCTTCCTTTCTGTTTGTTGATTTTTTAAGTACCCACTGATGGGAGGCTAAGAAGACTTAAGACTCAACAACCTGGAAAAGCAGGATGTCACCCCTACCTTGTCCATATCCTTCAGTGAATCCAAGCCCTTTGAGTGAGGGGAACACTAGCCACCACAGTCAGCATTCCCCCAGAAGCACCATCCAAGTGGGATTTGGGAACTTTCCCTCCCCATTTATGGGCCATCAATCTTCCCAAGTCCTCTCACCCGTCAGTCTCCCTCCCTGTAAGAGGCTGGGGCCCTCTCTATCAGGCTCCTCCTGCAGCAAGCCGCCACAGTGCCATTAGTATGACTGGGGCAAGAAAGGCCTCTCTTGCTTAGCCAATTTTCAAGACAATCCCCCATCCATCGGTTCCCTATTAAACACTTCACAAAGCAGTCATCTGATTTCCATCTGTTTTCCTAACTATCAACCTTTGGACAAACTCTGCCTCAAAGCACACTTTTTTCTGCTTTTAGACAATGAATCTTGCTGTCCCGGGGGAAAAAAAAAGAAAAAAGGGAAAAAATTGACTTTACTCCTGCCTGCTAATCTCTCACCTGTCCACTGAAAGGGAGAATCTGCTGATGCCGGGCGTCCTCAAAGAGGTCAGCAAAATGAAGATTTACTTAATGTACTTATAGTTATCAATAGCAATAAAAGGGCCCCACTAATATGCTGACAGTGAAAGTAAGCATTTTACAAGGCCCTGGACAGAAACCCAGAGGGAACAAAAGAGGCAGCCGCAAATAATGGCGGGACTTGGACGGTACACTAAGGCGCACTTTTCTGCATTCAAGACTGAATGTTCATTAAGTGGAATAAGAAGGAAAAAAGCAACCGGGGGGGGGGGGGGGGAATCATTTACATTAAGGAACCTTTGGGGACCAGAGAGAAAGAGTCAAATAAAGCACAGGCCATAGGCCTGCAAAAATCACCCAAGCTTACGGCTGGCAATCAGTCTAGCCAAGAGCACAGCCAGACACAGTCAGGTGCACAGTGGGTAGTGTGCAGCCCCGGCTCAGGAGTACCTCCAAGTCCAGTCAGAGTCACTTAATTAACTACTGTCTGCCTCGGTTTCCTTATCTGCAAAACAGGAATAATAAGAGCCCTGAGCTCCCAGGGTAGCAGTAAGGCTAAAATGAGATATTTGTAAATTGTTTTGCAAATATTACACAATGTAAATGCTGAGTATTGCCTTTATCATCTTATTATTTTCATAATTCTTGTCATCAAGGTGCCTAAAATTCCCAAGAACAAGAAGAAGATAAGGTAGTGAATCTTCAAGCGTTTTATCCTTTCCTTTCCTGTTTTATCCTCTCTTTTGGGGGAGTAGATCTTTGAGAAAGGCCAGCAGTGGTCATTGATATAGGGAAAAATATAAGAAAATTGCTTGGGGTTTCACACGCAGGCTTGAACTTCACAAAATCTCCAAGTCAAAAATGAGAGTCTGGGGTCCTTGCCAATTCTAGGAATTTAGCAATGAGTTTTCTGCTATTAGGTCATCTTAATGTGACTTTCCTCAGATTTACCAATGGACTGTGATTTCATTCATAGGTCATCCACAACTGCCCACTCTGGGTTCCTAAACAGCATCCTCCCCTAACCTTCCCAATGTGAAGCGGGAGGGTGGGGAAGGCGGCTTCCTTCCCCTGGAACATCACCCTCCTTCCCTCCCCCATTCTATCCTTCATAGCTACTGCTTCCCTTGGACCTTCAGGATTTCCCTCCTACCTCCGGGGTTTCTCTTGTACCTCTGGGGTTTCCCCTTTGAGAAGAATGGGTCAGGCATATACTGTACCTTTCCTGGATATGCCCAACTCTCAGGGCTACTGCCCAGCTATGCCCTCTATATGATTCCCTTATCTCCCCCATCAACTTTCACTCCCTTTTTTTCAATAGTCTTCCCCTCTTAGAATGGAAGCCACTTTAGGGCACAGACTGGCTCTTTCTGCTTTTATATGTAACTCTAGCACTTAATATAATGTCCACACAAGGCCTTAATCAATGCCTGCTGCTGAGTGGCAATCCTCAATACTCTACCCTGGTCCGATCAAACTGGGTTCAATTCCGGTGTCTCATTCCCAGGACAATGAGAAGCAGAGGCAGACTCGCAGGAAATCAGTACCGAGGCCAAAGGGGCTGGGGATGATGAACCTAAACAACCATGCTCGGGGCTGGGTGGTGAGGAGAGGATGGAGATTATCACAGACTAAAGACTTGTACTGGGGACACTCTTCATGCTTGGCCTAGGGGGGACAAACTTCTTAACAATTCTGGGCTGTTCCAGGAGGTGCAGTCACCCTTTCACCCCCCTCCCCCCAACCAGAAGTCTTCAGTGAAAGGCTGCATACCTGGGCCAGGAATGCCAGCTGCACAGAAGCCAGATGCCTGCCCAAGAGCCAAGAGACTTTTCTTCTGGCCTTCCTTCCAAGGACTCTTGAATTTCAGTCCGCATCCCACCGGGGGGACTTTGTAAAAGTTTGGGGCCATTGTGGCCTTTATATCCAGGCACAGTATCCTCATGTCCATAACTCCACAGGAGAAGAGAGCGGACTGTCTTCCTCTGCACCCATTTCTGAAGAGAATCTCTTTCCAATTACATAATTTTAGAGGCTGGTTTCAAATAGATCCTTCTCCTGTTAGGGAAAATCGTCTTATTTCTCATTTTTTCCTTTTCCTTTCCATTCACTGGAGGGACCCTCAAGTACATCGAGTACAGAAATGTCCAAAATCTGTCTATATTCAATATACTTGAGGGTCCATCCAGCATTGAAGGGAAATTTCAGCCCCCAGTATTAGGGATGCTGGTGCAGGATGTTGAGAGGGATGAATATACGGCAACATCAAAAACTCCTCTTCTTTCAAGAGAGTTTTGCAGCCTGGCAATTTTTCAAAATATCCTAGAATATTCAAGTTAAAGAGAGATTTGTTTTGATATTCAGTCTTAGCTGGATATTCAGTGTTGGCAGGTGGTAAAGATGCCCAAATGCCTTTCCTCTAAATGCCCATTGCCCAGAATTTCCCAGAAGCCATCACAATGAAGTTGAAAGCCAAAGTGAGGAGTTGAACGGCTGGCGATACGGAGCACTTGTGACAGCTAAAACCAGAAGTCTCTGTCAGAAAGCATCCCCAAAGACCACAAACCCAAGAAGCAAAGTCAGATGGTCCAAGCCGATTCTAGGGGATTTTTAATACCAAGAAATTCGGGGAGGAATAAAACAAGTCCTGTTTTATATAATCTACTTGGGTTCAGAGGTCAACATCAGATGAGCTGGAACTGTTTGTTTCCAATAATCTCAATACTATAAGAAAACAACCCAATCAATAAGCATTTGTTAAGCACCCTACTGTGCGCAACCTCCCCCCAAAAAAATCCCTAGAGATGTTATTACCAAAGCAGAAATAGCAGGTTTTGGCAGCAGCCTGGATAAGGGAGTGAGAGAAGGTGAGGATTCTGGGATGATGCCTAGGCCAAAGGGGCCGTGAAGATGAGGGCCCATCATCAACTCTCCCCACAAAAACTGGCTCATCTGCCCTTTTCTTCTTTGTTCAGTCACCTGACAACACTTCGCCTTCCCCCGCCCCCAACCTCCTGCCCAATCTAGCCCTACACTCCCCAATCCTTCAACTTCCTATCATCCTCCACACAGTTGCCAGGTGTGGCCACATCACCTCTCCCCCCAGAGAGCTCAAAGTCCTATAACAACTCTGTTAGCTTCCAAAGCTGTTCACAACAAACTCTGGCCTCCCCCTGCTGGGATGGTATCGTCACCTGCCTCTTATTCAGCTCCACACTGACCTCTCCCCAAAGAGCCTTTTCCTTCTGGCCCAGCTGTGGCTGTCCCTTCCACCAGGAGTGCCCTCCCTCTTCACTTCCACAGCTTTGGCCCTCTAGGCTTCTGAGCTTCCTTTGCAATTCACATGAAAAGCCCCTCTCCCCCAGGAAGCCCATCTTGCTCCTTCCTCTCAGGACCTTCTCCCTGGGAATTTTTGGTGTCTACTAGGTAATTTTCTACAGGTCCATAGTTTCCCCTCTTCCCCTACCTGACACCTAGTTGACTATAGGTTCCTAGAGGCCAAGGGCTGCTTTATTGTTTGCCTCAGGCAGCAAGGTGGAGTCCTGGACTCTACTGGGAAAGAAAAGGACCTGGATTTGAATTCTGACTCAGATATTGGGGCTGTGAGCCTGGGGATGTTGCTTAATCTCAATGAACCTCAGTTTCCTCATCCAAAAATAGAGATAACATCTACCTACCAGGGCTATGAGGGCCTACACAAAGGGCCTTGCAAACCACCATCGCTGCTACTATCGTTGTATCTCCAGCACTCAGTACAGTGTAGATACTGGGTTATACAATGGCTGCTCAAGGAATGCTCTCCCTCAGCCCTGAGCATCTGCTTACCCAGCCTCCCACTCCTGGATTGGCCCCCTCCTCCTTGACATCCCACCCCAGGAAACCATCCAATAATGGAGGCAACCATCCCACGCACCTGGGCACCCCACTCTCCCGTGACAGGGAGTTCTGTATCCATCCCCAGCCTCTCAATCACAAATGACTTCTGCAGATGTGGTTGTGTATGTGTGCTGGCTAGCTCCCGACCTACGTGCCCAGCACAGGCCTGCCTTCCTTGCACATGAAGGGGCTGGTTAACATTGGTCAAATTAAATTTATTGTTATCTCACAAATCAGGAAAAATAAAGCATAAAGGAGCAGACTCCAGTTCCCGGAAGTTCAATACTCAAGACTGGTGCTGTCCATGAAACGGCCTTCCAAGGCCGGCACCATCTGCTCTGGCAATTTTTAGTAGCGCAAACATTGAAATCAGGTTCAGATTTAAACGGCAGCGGTGAGACCAGGCCCAGCCCCACCCAGGGTGCAGAAGAGTCTGCTCCTAAAGGACTTTCCGGTTCAGCATCCTGATCATGTTCAATTTAGGAACACTCACTTAAGGTATCCCATCAGGATGCCTGATTTCAGAGAGCCTACTTTGAAGTCACACCATTAGACCATGAACTGGGGCTGTTTCTCCCTAAGCCTAATCCAAGGAACCTGGAGGAGCCACAATGGAGTACAATGGGGCTGGAACCAGAAAGACATGAGTTCAAATGCTGACTGGGACACTTATCTGGCTGTGACCCTTAACCTCAGTTTGTTTTGTGAAAATCAAATGAAATCAAATCTGTACTCAGCCCAGACTCTGGCTCTTGAATTAGTGCTTAACTGGAAACAAATGCAACGACTAACTGCAAAGATTTAGAATAAAATAAAATACAAACACAAGCTACAGAGAACATCATTTAATCTTTTTTTGACAAGTAAAAGGTACAGAAGCGGTATTCAATCGTCACTGCGGGAATCGGCATCAATATCCCGAGAAATACTAGTCCTGAGAAACAGCTTTCCAGTCTTCTCGGCCAGCAGTGTCCTGACAGCCGATGGCACAAACAGCCTCCTCCCCTTGCCCTATCTAACAGCCCATACCCAGCATGCCCTCTTCCCATCTTCCCAAGGTGGCTCCAGTGAGCTCCTCCTCCATTTCACTTCACCCAGGGAAGACCATATAACGCCCTGGACACTCTGTGAAGTGGAGGGGGCACACAGACAAATCAATCAGTGAGCAGCTGCCCTGACCTTGAGGAGTTTACCACTTAGGAGAGAAGAGTGAGAGGAAGTCTAAAAAGGTAGGGGGATAAAAAGTTAAATACTAGATTGAGAAATTTGGGGTTTATCTTGGAGATATCGACAACCTGGGGGCGAGAAGGCTGACCCAACATGTCTACCGGGTATATTAGCACAGCGGCAGGTAGAACTGCAGAAGCCAGGGCCCATGGGATAAGGGCGTCCTCTCAGAGTCAGACAGCCCTCCATGGATCTCAGCTTCTTCCCATTACCTCATCTATACCCATGTCTTTTCTTAGGGGGACAACTAGAGATAGAAAGAACAACAGAGGCCATCCAGTTCAGCCCCTTCAGTTTCCAAAAAGAAAACTGAGGCCCAGAGACCTTACAGAACTTGCCTAAAGGATCTTCCTTGTCCCATCTCATCTTGCAGCATGAGTCACAAGAAAAGGTGGGGAGATTATGAATCAGTGAGTGGGGGAGGGTTCCAAGGAGCTTCGGGAGTCACCTAGTCTCAAGAGAGCATAGCCAAGCTCCCTTCTCACGAGCTTTCAAGCCGCCAAAGCCCAAGGCCTTTAACCTAAAAGTGACAATTTTTACTGACAAACAGGGAAGAACAAAGCGGCCTTTCAGGAGCAAATGAGAAATCGGATGTTCAGACACAGGGCAAGTACTCAATAAATGCTCATGCTTCCCCTCAGTCCCCATTTATTAGGCCTTTAAATTCTCCTCATCAACTTTAGGCAGACAATGTATTCCTGAGTCAAGAACTATCACCTACAGAAATGAAGATGGCTCCAAAGAGAAGGAGGGGGCTGGGTGGCTCAGCGGCGGCGGGAAGACTTGAGTTTAAATCTAGCCACAGCTACTTCCTAGCCCGGTGGCCCTGAGCCATCCTCATGAGAGGAAAAGGCAAACTCCTTTAACAGAAAACTCCAACCAAATGGATGGGAAAATGAGTGAACCACCACAAAACTGGAGTGAAGTCACCCTTTTTATTGCTGTGACTGTCCATGCATTTGGCAGCATTTTCTCACACTGACCTCGTACATTTCAAGCTCTTGCCCCAATTGCCATGTCTGAAAATAATATGAAATTCGGCAGCTTCGCGTAGGGGCAAGAAACTTGTGTCCGGGAAGGATAAAAGGGAAATCAGTTCTTGGCGCGGGGGTCCGCACTCGAGGCTCCCACTTGTAAACGAGCGCGCGATCCAAGGGCGCCCGGGGAGGGGGCCTCTCTCCCGCTGGGGAGGCCCCTCCTGCGGGGGCAGCCCGGGGGCTGAGCCTGGCCCGAGGCCAGAGGGGGCATGGGGCATGGCCGGCAGTAAGGAGAGGCCGAGGCCCAGGGCGCTTTTGACAGACACCGGAGAGAAGCAGGGAATACGGCCTCGGGCCGGCCGCCGCCTCCTGCCCTCGGGAAGCTTCCGCTCCGCCAGCGGGGGGCAACGCCAGGGAGGGCGGGCGGGAAGCAAGGCGGATACAGAGTAACTGAGGGAAAGACACCGCGGGAAGCAAGGCGGATACAGAGTAACTGAGGGAAAGACAGCGCGGATACAAAGTATCACCGCCGCAGCTGATCGGGCACGTCCTCGCGGGCGGGCAAAGCGCGCTCATTGGCCAGCCAACCCCAATGACGTATTTTAGAGGAAGAAACCGAGGCTCGCGGGGGCCTGAGCGGAGGCAGAATGCGAACCCAGAGCATCCCGGCTCCCAGGGCCCGCCGCGCCGTGCGCCCTTCTGTGCCCGGACACCCCTCCCCCCCACAGACCCCCGTTCGGACCCCGCGCCCCCACGCGGAGACCTTCCCAGGACCCCAGAGCCCGCCCCTCCCCGGCCCCTCTCCGGCCTCCGCGCCGGCCACGCCCCCCGCCTGGCGCACCCCCCGCTCTTCAGCGCCAGGTAGCGCCCGTCCCCCCAAGGGCGTTATACTAAGTCGGGGACAGCGTCCGACAAACAGGCGTGAGTTTTCCGGCAGCCTCGGTGTCCCCCACCCAGCGCGGACCCCCGAACCAGGCCTCCCGCCGACCGCGGCCCCTCCTCCGCTGCCTCAGCACCCACCTTCTCCTCGGCTTCCGCCATGGTGCTGCCGGCAATATCACGTGGCCGCCCCGGAAGTGACCCGTGCCGCGGAACCGGCGCCCGGCGCCTGCTGGGAAATGGAGTTCGGCGCCGCTCCGCCGGCCTGGGGAGCTGTCCAGCTGCTGACGGAGTGCATGGAGCCCTGCGCTGGGCCCTGGTTCCCGGGGAGGAAAGCTGGACCAGGAAAGAAACCGCTTTTACCGCCCGCCTCCGACCTGAAATCTTCCTGGGCCCCCAGGGGTGTTCGGGCCGGCCCGAACTGTGCTGATTTTGTCACTGACTCCCCAGAGAGACGGAGGAACAGGCCTGAGGACAGAGACGCCCTCCTTTTTGTTCCTGCCCCTTCTCCAGAAAACCGTCTCACATACATACGGGAGGGGGGGGGAGGGGAGGGGGGAGGGGGGAGGGGGCGCGCGTTCAGGGACAAGCGGGAATGTCTGAGGTAGCGGGAAACCCGTGGCCGGGGAGCTGCCGGCCCGAGGCGGGAGCACTGGTCAGAGTTACTCAAGCCCGAAGGGAGCTCAGCGATCCGACAGCATCCTAAAAGCTCCGAGGTGCGCGTGACCTCGGGGACCTGCTACTCCAACTCCTCCGATAACGGTCATTTCTACCACACCCACCAAAATGTTCATCGGGCCGTGCCTGTGACTGGGAGCGGGACCTCCCACAGAGACTGGCCTCCCACAGGGCCGGGCCTGGAGCTAGGGAGCCTCCTCCCCCCAGCCCAAATCTGACTCACTCGCTACCTCCGTGGCCCTGAGGAAACCACTGTTTCCCTTCCCTGCTCAGGCTTTTCACCTCAGGGCCCTCTTCATCCATGAAGAACCACGTCAGGTAAATTTCTAGCGTCCCAGGGTCCTTCCCTTCCCTTTTCTCTGAGATGAGCTGGAGAAAGACGTGGCGCGTCCTTGCCTGAAGCTTGCAAACTCTGCCACCTTTTTTGGTCCCTGTAGAAGTGGAGCGCCGACAAACAAAAGAAATCCTACGACCACCGTCAGCCCCTCAACCTCGGCCCCCTCGTGATCCTATCCTGCTTTGTTCTTCCCGAGAAAGATCTGCTGAAGTCCTGTAGATGGGACAGTAGAAAACAAGCAACAAAGCCACTGTTCTTGGAGGCAGGAAGATCTGATCAAATACAATCACTTACTAGTTGCATGAACTTGGGCAAACCATTCAGCTTCTGCCTGCCTCCATTTCCTTACCTATAAAATGGAGATGATAATAGTGCAATCTCTCAGAGTCGTGAGGTTCCAATAAGATATTAAGAAATCCTTTGCAAATTTTAAGGCACCATATAAATGCAAACTAAGATTGTTATTTCCCAAAACTCATTCCATTTTTAAGAAATACTTTGCATCAAGATTGCATAATCATAGACTGACTTTATTTCCATTTTTGAAAGCATCACTACTGTGGTAGAACGGAAAGTGCTGAATATGAGAAATATCTAGATTTTATCATTTTGAGCATTAAAACATTTCATTCTCATAAGGAGAACTGAGAGATGTAGGCAAGATGATAAGGCTTCTGGGTATACTTGGAAGTGGTTGAATGAATAGATCATAAGTCAGTGTGGAACATATCCCCAGGAGAGTGCCCCATGGATTTCTTTTTCTTCCTGTGCTGTTCAACATTTTTACCAAAACCTAGATGCAAAGTGCTGAAAAGGATAGAGTGCTGGGATTGGAATCAAGAAATCTCATCTTCATGTGTTCAAATCTGGCCTCAGACACTTAAACCATCGGTGTGACCCTGGCTGAATTACTTCACACTGTTTACCTCAGTTTCCTCACCTGAAAAATGAATAGGAGAAAAAAAAAGACAAACAACTCAAGTCTCTGCCAAGAAACCCCAAATTGTGTATGAAGAGTCAGATATACAACTGAATAACAACAAAAAAATGGTAACATAAATTGGCAATAGTTTTCTTCTCCCATCTTTGCCTTTGTTTTTTTCTGTAAATAATAATGAAATTATGACAACAGTAATTATTTCTGACATTTATAGAGTGCCTTAATATTTGAAAAATACTCTGAAAATATGTAATATCCTATGAGATAGCTGCTTTTATAATCTCATATTTTACAGATGAAGAAACTGAGGCTGAGAAAAATTAAATAACCTGTCCAGGGTCAAATAACTAGGAAGCATGTGTCAGAATTCCAACCCATGTCTTTCTGACTCCAAATATGGCATTCTATTCTACTGCATTTTTCTCTTACTGAAAGCATTTAGGATTTTTAATAAAGTGGTCCAAGAATCCCTGCTCTCACTTGCCAACCAGCCCCTTCCTTCTCACAGGGGAACAACAATTGTGTCAGGGTATTCCCACCTCAAACATGAACTGTATTGTAAAGGTTCTTTGGATGAAAGAATTGAGTAATTCCAGAGATTTTTTTATTCAGACTGTGTCTCACTAACAAAGAGCTCAGAGAACATCTGTTCTCAGTCTCTCCAGACCTAGACTAAACAGCTTTAAAAAGTGCATTTCACTTACAGAACTTCTCTCGTATCTTTCACCAGAACAGCACAAAACTAATTTTTCTTACTTTAAACTTGGACCATGAATTCAATTGATTCTGAATGCAGGTGTTTAGCTCTGCCAGGTAAACTTGTTATTTTATTTAGAAGCTTTCATTTCCAATCAGAATTTTGAAACCAAATACTTCATCTCACCCTGCCATTTGGTCTGCACATCATCTGGGCACCAGAGGTCTCTTCTCTGCAGCAAGCGTCCAATTCCAAAAGATATTTATGGTCCCATAAATTGATCCCTTCATGTGCCTCTGTTGCATTCAAATGCAGAAGTTTTGTCATTTAGAAAGAGGGACTTGGTTCCTGGGTCCTATTTGCCAAAAAGCCTCATGGGAAAAAAATAATAGCATTGGAGTGGGGAAGGAGGTGTTAAATGCTAGCTCTACTCCTTAAGATGTTGGGCAAGTCATGTTTCCACTTTAGATCCTGGTTTACTCTTTGAAAAGATAATAGGGAGTTGTACAGCATGAAGAAGTTTCCTTCTAAATGACAATCTAAGATAAACACGGATGTTCTGGTTCCATGATCCTATTCACTTGACACCTATGTTTTCTGTATGTATCTTTGTCTCTGTCTGTCTGTCCCTATCTGGCTATCTCTTGTTTGTTCTCTCCCTTCTTCCTTCCCTCTCTCCCTCCTACTCTCCTTCCTTTCTCTGTCTCTCTATCTCTCTTTCTTTGTCTCTCTCTCTCTCTCTCTCTCTCTGTCTCTGTCTCTCTCTGTCTCTCTCTGTCTCTCTGGCTCTGTCTCTCTGTGTCTCTGTCTCTGCTCTGTCTCTCTGTCTCTCTTACACACACACACACACACACACACAAATGCTTAAATTTTATCTTTGTTCCAAAATGTGGTCACTTGCAAATTAGAATGCATTTTTTAAATAAAAACAATGTTCAAAAGTGGGAGAGTAACATGTTGCCCCCAGAAGCGTACTGAACCTACAGGGAAAACTCTACTTTCTAACTTACCTTGCTATACCTATCTGGCCATGTGTTGATAATCACCTTAATTTCTTTGAGCTGTTGTCTACCTTCTGTCAAATCTACTTTCTTTTTAATTTTTTTTGTTATACCTTTTTATTTACAAGATATATGCAAGGGTAATTCAAGTCTACTTTGAGTCACAATCCATGGCCTGCCTGCTTCCCAAGACTTCAGAGAGAAGAACTTCTAGAAAATCAACAAGTTAATGCTTGATGGTGATCTCTCATTTTAAATGATGATTTTCCCTCTGAATCCAACAAAAAACCATCTGAAAGGAAGCGTAGCAAAAACAGCATTTATATAGTGCCTTCTATGAGTCATCCACCATGTTACAATCTGCTCTTATTTGATCTTCACTGTGAGGTAGCTGCTATTATTATCCCCCATTTTACAGTTGAGAAAACTGAGTTAGACAGAGGATGAGTAACTTGCCCAGAATCACACAACTAGTGGGTGCCTGAGATTAGATTTGAACTCAAGTCTTCCTGACTCAAGACTTGGCCCTCTATCCACTGTGCCACTAAAAGCCATCTCACATATTGGAACTATTTGTGAAAAAAAATAGTAGGAAATAACAGCTAACACAACCTAATTTAAATGTTGATGCCTAAGTAAAAGCATATTTCCTTAGGGGAGAATGTGGTGATAATCTGAGAATTACGGAGATTCTGAAGAGAGAAATTGATCTTTGGGAACATTCAAGGAATTTGACAGTTGATCAATCAATGCAGCAATCCCTGTTGGGATAGAAAGGTCAATGGAACAGTCCCTGCTGCCCGCCTTCAGGATGCTAGCTTTCTATCATAAAAAACAACATATACTCATATGCATATATACAAAATATATAGATTGTAATTTTGTGGGAGCCAGAAGCAACTAGAAGATCACATCAGTAAAAGTTTCATGAAGAAGAAGGAAGTTCTTGAGCCAAACTTCAAAGGAAATGAGGGTGAGAGTGAGAAGACATTACAGACATGAGGAATAGGATCAAATCTTCAAAATTCATAACTTTTTTAAAACTTTAAATAGATTAACACACTTTATTTTGATAGAAGAGGTACTTTCTAACATATAGCCAAATTATAAAACCTTTTAAAAAACACATTCATGCCCTCCCAAAAAGAGATTTTGAACTACTGAATTATTAAACTTTGAACTATGAAATATTGAATTATTAAATATTGAACTATTAAAAGGATTTTTTTACAGCCCAAGAGTAAAACTGACCATTGCAATCAACCAGTTTTGTTCCCTTTCCCTCACTTGCTTTATCTGCACTGTTATAGTCATTGCACACATTATTCCTTTGTTTTCTTTGTTCTACATCAGTTTATACAACTCTTCCTGTGGTTCTCAGAATGATCCTTAACTGTCCTTTCTAATCGCATGAGAATATCATGACCATATGCCACCATTTGTTTAGCCATTGTGGAAACACATTTTATTTACAGCTTTTAAGCTAGCATGTATAATTTCACTTCAAATTTTATGGCTCTCCTTTTCATTGGTATAGTCATGCTTGGATTTAGGTTTTAGCTCACAAATTAAAAAAGGAGAAGGAGAAAAGAAAGAAAATAGAAATGGAATGGAATGGAAAAAAAGAAAGAAGTTTTCCCAAGAAAACTAGAGAAGAATTGGAAAAGAGAGGAAGAAAAAGGGTGGTGGCGGATGGGTGGGATAAATAGAATGGGTGAGAAGACCCAAGAAAGAAAGTGCTTTATTTAGAATTTACTCAAATGCCATAGGCCAAAACCAAGGGTGAAAGGTTTATAGATTTAAAAACTTAACCTCAATGTAAGGGGGGGGAAAGTGCTAACAACTAGGGTTAACATAAAATAGAATGGTCTCATTGGATGTCTTTAAGCAAAAGCTGGGTATTGATTGGGTATATTGTAAAGAGGATTTTTTTTTCAGATAAGAGATTAGATGGCCATGAAAGTCCCTTCCTACTTTAACATTATGTGATTCTCTTATTTCAAGCTCTAAATAATAAAGACAAAAGAAAATGGTTCCACAGTACACACACACACACACACACATATAGACATAAACATATATGCATATGTGATACATATATTTGTATGTATGTAAATTTATATAGTTATACTTTATATACTCAAATGTATATGAGGATCTTATTGATTCAGAATTCCCTCCAACAATGCACGTATCACAACTCATACATGCCTGACTATCCTATATCACTTTTGCCCATCTGCTAACAAAAGTTTGCCTTAAGGAATCTACCCAAGGAAAATTGGAAACTAATATGGCAGAAACTAGGCATTGATCCATACTTAACGCCGTACACCAAGATAAGGTCAAAATGGGTTCATGACCTAGGCATAAAGAATGAAATTATTAATAAATTAGAGGAACATAGGATAGTTTACCTCTCAGACCTGTGGAAGGGGAAGGTCTTTATGACCAAAGCAGAACTAGAGATCATTACTGATCACAAAATAGAAAATTTCGATTATACCAAACTGAAAAGTTTTTGTACAAACAAAACTAATGCAGACAAGATTAGAAGGGAAGCAATAAACTGGGAAAACATTTTTACAGTCAAAGGTTCTGATAAAGGCCTCATTTCCAAAATATATAGAGAATTAACTCTAATTTATAAAAAATCAAGCCATTCTCCAATTGAAAAATGGTCAAAGGATATGAACAGACAATTCTCAGATGAAGAAATTGAAACTATTTCTAGTCATATGAAAAGATGCTCCAAGTCATTATTAATCAGAGAAATGCAAATTAAGACAACTCTAAGATACCACTACACACCTGTCAGATTGGCTAAGATGACAGGAAAAAATAATGATGATTGTTGGAGGGGATGCGGGAAAACTGGGACATTGATGCATTGTTGGTGGAGTTGTGAACGAATCCAACCATTTTGGAGAGTAGTTTGGAACTATGCTCAAAAAGTTATCAAACTGTGCATACCCTTTGATCCAGCAGTGTTACTACTGGGATTATATCCCAAAGAGATTATAAAGAAGGGAAAGGGACCTGTATGTGCACGAATGTTTGTGGCAGCCCTTTTTGTAGTGGCTAGAAACTGGAAACTGAACGGATGTCCATCAGTTGGAGAATGGCTGAATAAACTGTGGTATATGAAAATTATGGAATATTACTGTTCTGTAAGAAATGACCAACAGGATGATTTCAGAAAGGCCTGGAGAGACTTACACGAACTGATGCTGAGTGAAATGAGCAGGACCAGGAGATCATTATATACTTCAACAACAATACTAGATGATGACCAGTTCTGATGGATCAGGCCATCCTCAGCAACGAGATCAACCAAATCATTTCTAATGGAGCAGTAATGAACTGAACTAGCTATGCCCAGAGAAAGAACTCTGGGAGATGACTAAAAACCATTACATTGAATTCCCAATCCCTATATTTATGCCCACCTGCATTTTTGATTTCCTTCACAAGCTAATTGTACAATAATTCAGAGTCTGATTCTTTTTGTACAGCAAAATAATGTTTTGGTCATGTATACTTATTGTGTATCTAAGTTATATTTTAATATATTTAACATCTACTGGTCATCCTGCCATTTAGGGGAGGGGGTGGGGGGTGGGGTAAGAGGTGAAAAATTGGAACAAGAGGTTTGGCAATTGTTAATGCTGTAAAGTTACCCATGTATATATCCTGTAAATAAAAGGCTATTAAATAAAAAAAAAAGGAATCTACCCAAGATGATGGAAATCTTCCTTGATTTCTCCTCACATGATGAGGGCATCAGAGAATCACTCTGTCCAGACATTGCCATCCCCCTCACTCTTACTACATGAAAGATCCCATCTTCTTTTTCAATTCTTTCTTATTCAATTCTTTAATGGCATCCTACGCTTTTGTTTTGTTTTGTGGTTTCTCTCTGATTTTGTTTTAACCTGCTCTTCTCCCCATAGAGTAAGTTTATGGATGAATGAATGTAAGTGTATGTATAAATACATATACATATATAATATGTATATAGTTTAAATGATATATATATAGTAATTCAATTTGATGAGCAAGCATTTCTTAGGCACATATATAATAAACACAGAGGTACAGCTAGATGGTGTAATGATTAGAGCAATGGGCTCAGAGTAAAAAATAACTGTGTTTGAATTTTGCTTCAGAAACCGTCAACTTGTGACAAATTATTTAATGTCTCTTAGTCTCAATTTCCTTACTGTAGAATGGGGACAATAATAGCACCTATCTCACAAGGTTATTATGAGGTATATATACATATATGGTGTGTGTGTGTGTGTGTGTGTGTGTGTGTAGTGCTTGGCAAATCTTAAAACTAATTTTATAAAAAATTAACACATATGCTCTCTCCTTGAAAAGAAAGCAAGGAAAGGGATGCTGAATCCAACAGTTTGTGTTGATCACTATCTAATGTCATCATCCCAGGATAACTTTTGCTTGCTTAGAGATAGAAAAGCAAAGGAGGAGGGTGGTTAAAGGGATAGTGGCTGCCCAGGATTTCAATGTCTATCTAGTACATTTCCAGAGTCCTTTGTTTATAAAGTTTTTGAAGCGGTCTTTAAATAATGTCATATCTGTAGTATTTGGTGGTTTAATAATTAGATGCCCCCAGCACCTGAAGCAGAAGGGATTCTTCCCAGATGACATTAAGTACACACATTGGAATATACTCTAGCACCGATAACTACCATTTAGAAAGAGATTTTTTTATAGTTCAATTTTCTTTAAAAAAAATAATAACTTTTTTATTTTCAAAATAGATGCAAAAATTGTTTTCAACATTCACTTTTGCAAAACCTTGTCTTCCAAATTTTTCTCCCTCCCTTTCCCCCATGTTTACTCTAGACAGCAAGTGACTCAACATAGGTTAAACCTGTGCAATTCTTCTAAACATATTTAGAAAGAGATTTCAGGTCTGCAAAGCACTGTCTGTACATGATCTCATGTGAGTTTTGTAATAATTCCGCGAAGTGGATTGGCAACAGGGACCGTTTTCTACATTTTAAAGATGAGGACACCAAAGCTCGGGGTGGTTACGTGTCTTGCCCAGGATCACCCAGCTAGAAAGTGTCAGGGGACGAATTTGAAGCCAGATCTTCCATGATTCTAAGTCCTAACTTCTATCCACTAGAGGCAGCCGGTGGCACAAGAGGCGGCTAGGTGGCGCCATAGTGCATCGAGTGTCAGGTTTAGTTAGTAAGCTCTTAATTCAAATTTGACCTCAGACACTTACCTAGCTGTGTGACTCTGGGCAAGTAACTTAATCTCTGTTTGCCTGGTTCTTCCTCTGCAAAACTGGAACAACAACGGCGCCTACCTGCTCTGATAACAGCATCTCTTGTTGTGAAGATCTGATACTGCTTTCCACATGGTAGATGCTGTAAAAATTTCTATTCCCTCCCTTCCACCCCTATAATACCCTGGTCTTGGTTTAATTCTAAGCCAGAGGGCAAAAAAAGCACTGGAGAGTTGGTAGTACATCGGTTATGGAAATCATTTAGTCTAATCTTTATTGAACAATGAAATGCAAATTAAGCAACTCTGAGGTACCACTAAACACTCTCAGATTGACTAAGATGACAGGAAAAGAGAATGATAAATGTTGGAGGGATGTGGGAAAACTGGGACACTAATGCATTGTTGGTGGAGTTGTGAACTAATCCAACCATTCTGGAGAGGAATATGGTACCATGCCCAAAGGGCTAATAAACTGTGCATCCCCTTTGATCCAGCAGTGTCTCTACTGGGACTGTATCCCATAGAGAACATAAAAAGGGAAAAGGCCCCACATGTGCAAATTGTTTGTAGCGGCTCTTTTGTAGTGGCAAGAAACTGGAGTCTGAGTGGATGCCCATCAGTTGGAGAATGGCTGAATAAATTGTGGTATATGAATGTTATGGAATATTATTATTCTATAAGAAATTATCAGCAGGATGATTTCAGAAAGACCTGGGGAGACTTACGTGAACTGATACTAAATGAAGTGAGCAGAACCAAGAGAACATTGCACACGGCAACAACAAGATTATGCGACGATCAACTTTGATGGATTTGGCTCTTTTTAACAATAAGGTGACTCAGGCCAATTCCAATGGTCTTGTGATAGAGAGAGCCACCTGCACCCAGAAAGAGACTGTGGGGACTGAATGTGGATCACAACATAGTATTTTCACCTTTTTTGTTGTTGTTGTTGTTTGCTTCTTCTTTTTCTTTCTCATTTTTTTCCTTTCTGATCTGATTGTTCTTGTGCCGCATGATAAATGTGGAAATATGTTTAGAAGAATTGCACATGTTTAACCTATATATTGGATTACTTGCTGTCTAGGGGAGAGATGGGGAGAAGGGGGGAAGAAAAATTTGAAACACAAGATTTTGCAAGGGCGAATGTTGAAAACTCTCTTTGCATGTATTTTAAAAATAAAATTTTATACACAGAGAGAGAGAAGAGAGCAGAAGGAAGTTTAAAAAGAGATTCAAATTACCAGAGACTTATTGGTCTATTTTAATGTAATATATACTTTCTGCTATGTATTATATATATATGCCATCTATAATACACTTTTTGTTCCTTGTGTATGAAAACATGCACATTTGCTGATATCTGTCAAATTTATAATACAAAAATTAAAAATAAAACAAATTTAATCTGTTGCAGATATGTAAGAATTTCTTAAGAGAAGCATTCTCATTTTATCTCTAGGGAATTATTTCCTGCAAGGCGCCTCATGGAAGCTGTTCATGGCTAGGAGACTTTGTTTCTCTCCAGCAGAAGATTACCATTTTTATAACTCTCATTAACCTAAGAAATCACTTGGTTCCATTACAATAGCACTTCAATGACTATTTAAGCATGGCCTTTTCTATTTCCTCTTAGCCAAGTTGAGACTCCCAGAAATTATATCAGAATTATATTCCTAACATGCTAGAAGTGGTAAGATTGGCAGTGCCTTCTGAAGAGCTCCGAGGTTTAACCAGAGGATGCTCTCAGTCATCTTCAACCCTGATGCCATCTGATGTCAAGAAAGAAAGCCCCATTGGGTTGTCAAAGTCCCTCTTAACATTCACTTGAGCTGGGAAGACATTGTCACTCTGCCCCTGAGTTACTGTAGTTTACAGACACTAAAGCTGATCAAATATAGTGAAAAATTGTCAGAGGAACCCGAGTTCAAAGAGTTTTCTGTCTCTGGTGATTTTTGAGAAACTTCTGCCAAGAATTCCCTTTATCATAAACTGTCAAAGAGTTATTTGGAGAGAGCATGTTTTTCATGGGTGTCAGGGCTCTGTGAAGTTTAACCTTGAAGCAGCCTCTCCTTTCTGACACATTTCTATAGGAATGCTATCAGAAATGCACACTTCAAAATATCAATAGTGTATTATTATTATTTGCAAATTGTTTTTGGAAGCCATTGGAAAGGGGACAGAGAAGGAGCCTGATGTCAAGGATAGGATGATGAACCTGGAGTCAAGAAAACCTGAGTACAAATACACATCCTATGAAAGGAAAAGACAATGACGAATACTGGAGGAAATGCAGGAAAACTGGCACACATGCATTGTTGGTGGAGTTGTGAAATGATCTAACCATTCTGGAGAGCAATTTGGAACTATGATCAGAGGGCTATAAAACTGTGCATGCCCCTTGACCCAGAATTGCCACTACTGAGGCTGTATCCCAAAGAAATCATAAAGGAGGGGAAAGGACCCACACACGTGCAAAAATGTTTGTAGCAGCTCTTTTTGTGGTAGCAAAGAATTGGAAAATGAGTAGATGCCCATCAGTTGAAGAATCAAGTTGTGATATCTGATGATAATGGAAAATTATCGTTCTATAAAAATGATGAACAAGTTGATTTTTAAAAGGCCTGAAAAGATTCACATGAACTGATGCTGAACAAAACAAACAGAATCAGGAATACGTTGTACACAATAACAGCAAGAACGATGAATTCAAATCCTGATTCCTCTGATCACTGTCTCTTTGAATATAACTGAATTACTCTATTTTGCTGAACCTCTAGAAACTCACTGTAAGACTTTATTGTACTCAATTATCAATGGCTTTTGACACACTTTATGGTGGCAGTTTTTGTACAGTTACAAGTACTCAATTTAGCAAAAAGGATGTATTCTTATTTTTTATGGTATATAGGACAAACTACAGCATCCTCAACAAAAGTTGATCAAGAGGCATCTGGGTTAGTGATAGATCTTTCATTTATTGGAAACACAGAAACGGAGAACAATAGATTTAAACCAGGCTCTTAGAGACTGAATTCATGGTCTCATGTTACAGATAAGGAAACTGAGGCCGAGAGAAGAAAAATGACATGATCAAGGTCATCTAGGTAGCAGAATTGATAGTCGAACTGAAAACTGAACTTAGGGCAACTGACTTCCAAGGCAGTGGTGTTATTTCTGTTGTGCTATAGAGGTGTAAAAATTTACAATCTGGGGTTTGGGGGCACTATGTTCATTTGCAGTTATATTTTAAAGTAAAATACAAGGTGGGAAAGGGAAAGCCCTAACCTTTGGAGGAATAAGACAGGGATTCACATAGCAAGTAACACTAGAGCTGAGCCTCAAAGGAAGCAAGCAACTCTGAGAAACAGAGATCTCTGACAAGGGAATTTGTTCTAGGCACAGTGAGCAGCCAGTGCAAATGTCTAGGAAAACAAAGGGACCTGGATGAATCACAAGAATACCCATTTGAGATGTACATAGAAGGGAGTATTGGATGGGATTTAAGAGGTATAATATAGGGAAAGCATTTTGCAAACTTTGAAGTCAGCCCTAGATAAGTAAAATTGTAACTGTCATTGCTTTGTCACTGTGGACAAGTTCCTAGTGGTGTGAGTAAGCTCCAATACTTTGCAAACACGGAATTAGGAAGGACAAATGAAAGACAACATCATAGGTATCAATAAAGGTATAGATGTGTATGTATTATGTATTAGTGAAAAGAAATATCTGATTACAGGGCAGAAGCAATAAGACATTGATGACCATGCCATGTGATTCCTTAGAATCCAAACTATGACAAGAGAAGGCAAAATAAATCCCCAATCCAAAGGGAAACACCCTCTGGCAAACTTGAAGGAAGACATGGACAAGAGCCACTGAGACTGAGCTGGCGTAAATGGGTCGCAACGTGCACAGCTGGAGGGAATACCAACACTGATGAGATCTTAGAGTCCTTCATATGTTCCACACAACATTATTATTACTACAGAGACCACCAAGACCAGCGCTACTGTCCCTACCATGACCGCCATGTTACTGCTACTCCTTTTGGAAAATAAGAGGTGATTTTTAATGTTTCTACAACTCTTTCAAGTCATAAAATTAAAACTTTAGACCTGGAAGGGACCTTGGAGGCAAGATAGAACAACTGTCTCATTTAACAAAAAAGTAACCGAAGCCCAGATTGCTGAGTGACTATTTCTCTGTAGTCTTAGACAGCCTCTGGAGTACAATGAGCTTAAGTGACTTGCCTAGGCTGTTCACCTCGTGAGTTCAAGTGGTAATTAATTCCATATTATGTACCTCAAAGCTCTCTCTGTGTCTGGTTTCTTCCTGTTAGCTTTTAGGAGGAGCAGGGGAGGTGAAGAGCAGATGTTTTTTGTGGATTGATATAATTGAATAACTTCTTTGAGATTTTCCGAGCCATCTGAATCGTAGACCTAAGTGGCTTCTGGTAAACTGGGTCTTGAATCACAGCAGCTGGCTGGCCAGCTTCCTGAAAGTCATCCAACTCAGACCAGCAGATTCATGTCTTAGCTACTTCTGGTTTAGAGGGCTACCACTCTCCCCATTTCCAAGCTGTGCCTTGTAGTTTATGCTGCTGTCACCGAACTGCTACCTCGTTTAGGGCCCGACTCTGAATTTCCACTTTCTGAGTTGTCTTTCCAGATGCAATTATATAACATTCAGGTTAACTGTAAGAATTCTTTTTCTTTTTTTTCTTTTTGCCCGAGTGCAAAGCATTGTATCTAGAATTTCTTGTTCAGACTTGAGTCTTGGGGAAACTCCTTTTAACCATGCAGAGCAACAACACATCTGGACCTTATACACAGAGATAGACAGAGAGGTCAAAGGGCTTGTCCAGAGTCACACAGTCAAAATGTTTCAGGAGCAAAATTGAAATCCACTTCTTTCTGTACCCAAAGCAAACCTTTTAGTCACTGTGTTGTTGCTTTTTTTCTGAATTCTGTTCTTGGGAAAAATAAGTAGAGGATTGCCTAGGATTTTTCCTGGAAAACTGTATTTCCCTCCTCAATGGGCATGGCATTCCTAGCAAAGGCCTCAGGCTATACTAGATTCCAGAGCTACCTCTAGCAGTCTTGACTTCCTTTAGATAGGAGCAGAGCTTTCCTTTCAATCTACTGTCAAAGATAGATTTTGTTGGTTGGTAGCCATGAAATGGCAAGAGGACTTAGACTTGGGAACACAAGGCTCTTATAATGGGAGAGAACATGGGACATACACTTAATAGGAAGAAACCAAGATGCCAGGGTTTGGCAACCCCACTGACCAGAGACCCCAGGAGATTAAAAAGTTGATGCTGGGGGAGTTGCCACCAGGGAAGGGAGCAAGGTAGGGCCGGGCCAAGGATCACCTTACCAGCTCAATGTCCAGGAAGGAAAAAAAAAACAAAATAAAACTTGAGCCTTAAAATAGTCACATTCAGAGGGAAATTAAAGACAGAATAAAGAAAAAGAGAGAGGAGAAGGGAGAAGAGAGGAGAAGAGGAAATATAGGAGCATAAGGCAAGAAAGAAGACAGGGAGAGTAGAAAGAAAAGAAAAGAGGAAGAGAGAGAATGTGTGTATGTTTGGAATCATCTTTTAAAAATAGAGTAGATTCTTATTTATTTGGGATGGTACAGATTACTAACAATAAGAAATAGGCAAGGGTCATAGTTCAAGGCCCCTTCCGGTATTATGATTCTGTGATAATATGTTAATAATTTCTCTGTGATAAATTGGATTTAACCCCCCAATTGTCAAGTCCTACAATTCAGGCCAAGAAGACCTTGGACAGAACATTACTTGGATTGTGAAATCTAGCTCTAATCACTGTTGAAAAAACTAGGGTAAACAACCCTAGCAGAGCACTGAGAAGACAGATTTTTTTCATTCTGACTGATAAATTCTCAACCCCCTAAGTGACCTCAGGTTCCATCTGCCCAAAGTGCTCTCCTTGGGGAGCTGAGTGCTTCTTGAATTCTCTCTAATCACAGCCTCACTTCCCAGAGGGGCTGCCTTCTGCATTACACTTTCCACTATATGGAAGGTATCAATTCTCTCCTCTTCAGTGAAATGGGCTGCCCTTTCTCCTACCTTTTGTCTTCCCAAAGTCCCTCGGGAATTGGTCCTCCCTCCCAACATGGAAGCATGGAGGTTCACCCTGGGACAGCTCCTGATTACAGGGGAACAGAATGGCTGAGCAGACCTCAAGGCCTTGACGACTTTGGTCTAGAAGGTCAGAATTGCTAAGTGCTTTCTAAGTGCCTCCCTTTTTCCCCTCTCAGGGAGATGCCATTCTGAAAGAAAAGGCCATTCTGAACTGGAAGCCCCATCCTGTGCTGATAAGGAAATGGTGGTTTTAAGAAAACTAAAATGTGGGTCAACCACCTAGCGGGGAGCAGTTATAAAGCCGGGGCTTCATTGGGAGGAAGAACAGACTTTATTAAGAAAGTGAATCCAAAGGAAGTTTTAGATATTTTATAGTTGGAAACCAAACTATATAGCATCTAGTGCCATCTTTTACCAGAAGCGTTTCCTGACCACTGCCATCACCACGCCAACTGCTAGCATCTTCCACTCCTAAATCAAATATTTAAATAGATTTAGTGCATTATTGGTTTGGTGTTTGCTCCAATGACACAGAAAACAATCTAAGCACTCCTAATCACCCAATGCCGTTGTCTTTCATTTCCTCCTATACACTTTCCTCTTTCCCAAATTACTTGTATGTACTTTGTAATTTAAAAAAATGGATATTTGTTGTCATCTCTTATTGACTGTGAGCCGTTTGAGGTCAGGATCTTTTCATTTTTTGCATGTGCATGAATTATTGAACATTTGTTAAGTGCCTACTATGTGCCAAGTGTTGGGAATGCAAAAAAAGTTAGAAGATATTCCTTTGAGAACCTCACAATAATGGGGGAGACAAGATGCAAATAACCATGTTACAGTGATGAGTTACATACAGGATAAAAAAGAAATGATGAACGGAGAAAACTGTGAGAATTAGAGGGATTGGGAAAGACTTCTTATTGAAGGTGGGATTTTAATTAGACTACAAAGAAACCAGAGAGGCCGGGAGGCAGAAACGAAGAGGGAAAATATTCCAAGAATATTCCAAGAATATAATGGATAGCTAAGGAAAACTTACAGAGCTGAGAGATGGAGGGTCTGCATGGATGTGCTGCCTTTACAGATGGAATACAGTATCTGTAGGTGGCAGGTGGTGAGTAAAACTTGATTGGTTAAGGAGAAAAATCCCAACCCTGGGGTTCTGTCACATAACCCATGAGTCAAGGAAAGGGTTACATATGTATAACAAAGCAGAACTGTCCTCCCTCCTCTAATCAAGTGATGTCTTTTCACCATTCTTCTTATTTTTTCCAAACACCGAAGTAATTTAGGAGTCATGGCTAAGACAAAGAATGACATCATCCCTATGTGTCTTCTCTTCAAAATGAGTGCATAATCACGATTTACTCTTCATCCTCCCCAGACTCCCCAGAACTCTTAGGCTGAGATCTCATAAGATGATTATTCTATTGGGTTATTAGCCAATAATGCTCTCCCATCTGGGTAGGGAACATATTGTTGTGATTGTTCAAATGAGCTAATTTATTTAAAGTAACTTGCAAATCTTACATTTCTATGTAACTTTGTGGTCTTTTTAATAGATAATAATAAATAATAGATAAAAATAAATAATAAAAGATAAAGGTTAAATTATTTAGTTAACAGGTGTCTGGGGCTGGATTTGAATTCAGATGTTCCTGACTCTATGCACTGTACCAACCATAAAAATAAAAATCGCAATACTTCTTCATCTAATTTTAAGGGCAAAGTTGCCTGAGTAAATCAGTCAAGTCTTCCCAGCCAACTTTAAATACTAAAGTTCCCTAATATCTTCATGAGTAACAATATTTTAATTAACCAATAAACCAAAGATGTTAGATTAAATGTGAAAAGTTCTTGAAAGAACCAGAGTACTTTGGTAGGAATAGTGTTCAGATTGGCTGTGGAAACTTAGTTTCTCCCTGTGGCTAGTCTATAAAATAGAAGATCAATTTAGAACCCAGGTTATTTGAACATTTGTTAGAGGAAAGATAGTGACTGCAGAGAGCTATGAAAAAGGAGCTTCTGGCTACCTCCCCTGAAAATAAGTGCTCGTAGTGAGGGAGGAAAGGGCATTTTAGCTTTGGCCTTGGTCTCTAATGTCACCACAACACCCCTTACGCCATTATTTACCGGAGGAATATCTTGCAAAGTATTGCATATTACAAAGGCTATAGAAGATCTGGCATCTCTCATCTTCCTCCTGGTGTATGAGCATCTTCCCCTGAGATAGCAGAGGCTGGTAGTAGTGTCCACATCAGGAGCCAAGGACAGACTGATTCATAACCCTATAAAGAGTCTAGCAAAGAAACTAGATCATGCCCAAGAGGAACTCCTTGTAACTCACTAAGGAGAGGACTTTCATCAACCAGAATTTGTGAGTTGTGCTCTTTGAGCAGGAGTCCACTTTCCTTGGGACCTTGTATGTACTTATGGGAGAGTGTGTCACAAACTCTGATTATAAGTATGTTTGTTGCTGTTTTTACCAACTGTGCTTTATGTATTGCCTTAAAATTACCCCATTCTTAATGCCACCTAGTACTGTCTAAATGACTCTCACCTGATAATCATTGAGGGAAGCCTATTTACAGGGGCTCATAATATATATCCTTAGAAAAGAAATTCCAAACCCCTCAGACTACCCCCAGAATGTTACGGGGACATAGTAGGAAAGCTCTGGGGACCCAACTCATCAAAACATGTAGGAATTGGGATAGAGATGACTCAAAGTATGTATTGTTTAATTACAAAAAGCAACCATTTTGTCCAACTGCCTGATATTTTGCCAAATATTAAATATAAAGGACAAAAATATATTAATGATTTTTATAATAGCTTTTTATTTTTCCAATACATGCAAAGGTAATTTTGAACATTCACCTTTGCAAAACCTTGTGTTTCATTTTTTTACCCTCCTTTTCCCCTCCCTCCTCCTCTAGATAGCAACCAATCCAGTATAGGTTAAACATGTACAATTCCTAAATATATTTCTCCTATTCATCATGCTATACAAGAAAAATCAGATCAAAAGGGAAAAAAGACAAGAAAGAATAAAAAACAAGCAAACAAACAATAATAACAAAAAGTGAAAATACTATGTTTTGATCCACATTTAGTATCCATAGTTCTCTCTGGATATGGATGAATTTTTCCATCATAAATCTATTGGAATTGCCTTGAACCACTTCATTGTTGAAAAGAGTCAAGTCCATCACAGTTGATCATCACATAATCTTTTTGTTGCTATATACAATGTCATCTTGTTTCTACTGACTTCACTTGCCTCCCTTCATGTAAGTCTCTCCAAACTTTCTGAAATCATTCTGCTGATCATTTCTTAGAGAACAATGATATCCCATAACATTAATATACTACAGCTTATTCAGCCAATCTCCAACTGATGGCCATCCACTCAGTTTCCATTTCCTTGCCACTACAAAAAGGGCCGCCACAAACATTTTTGCACATGTGGTTCTTTTCCCTTTTTTATGATCTCTTTGGGATATAGAGACCTGGTACAGACACTGCTGAATCAAAGGATATGCAGTTTAATAGCACTTTGGGCATAGTTCCAGTTGTTCCACAGAATGGTTGGAATGCATGTATGCGTGTATGCGTGAATGTGTGTATGTGTGTCCATGCCTGTGTAAGTGAGAAGTAAAGACAAACAATATTTATAATAGTTTCTTACCACTAAGCCCCCCTACCCCCCTTACTAAATTTTATCGCTTCCGTCAAACCCCAAAATTGGATGATAGGCCTTTAGTATGGTAATTAAATACCGCAGAGAAATAGGTAGTAAAACACATGCAAGCAACACCTAAGTCTAACTCAAACCCACAAACAGCCACTCACTGTTAAACTACTAGAACTATTATAGGATATTATAGGGTATTATAGGATATCATAGTAAACACCTAGGTGCCCTATAAACTAGGCATATACCTGTCTTCCAACCCAAACCTTAAATTCATCTTCTTCATGAGAAAAAAAACAAAAAATTTTGCCAAAAAAATTTAATACTGACATAGTATACAAATTTAAATTTTATCAAATTTTAAGTTATTGTTTGTGTAACAACGCAAATCAAAGCACTGAAAATGCTTAGATGGGCTTTAATCAGTTCCACAAGCACAAAGGTTTGGTCCTGGCTTTACTGTTAATTTTTATTAGACCTACACATGCAAGTTTCCATAACCCGGTGAGTATGCCCTTTTAACTTCCATTGAGTTTAAAGGAGCGGGTATCAGGCACACTTCCAAAAGTAGCCCATGACACCTTGTTTAACCACACCCCCATGGGTTACAGCAGTGACTAACATTGAGCTATAAACGAAAGTTTGACTAAATCATAATTAAAAGGGTTGGTAAATCTCGTGCCAGCCACCGCGGTCATACGATTAACCCAAATTAACAGAAGAATGGCATAAAGGGTGTTTAAGCATTCAATCCACCAAATAAAGTTAAAGCTCAACTGCGCTGTAATATGCCCTAGTTGATATTAACACAACTTCACCATCAATGTATTAGTGTCCCACTTTTCCCACATCCCCTCCAACATTTGTCATTATCTTTTCCTGTCATCTTAGCCAGGTACCTCAGGTGGTATCTCAGAGTTGTTTTAATTTTCATTTCTCGAATCAATAGTGGTTTAGAGCATTTTTATATGACTAGAAATGGCCTTAATTGTTTCATCTGAAAATTGTCTGTTAATATCCTTTGATCATTTAGGATAATGATCTGTATAACAACTGTTTCTCTAATAATCTGAATATCATCAAAAGTAAGATGAATGAACATGAGAGAAATAACAAAAAGAGCTGATGTTTGCATAACCAATGTGTTAATGGAGAAATTCTGTCTATAATTAGTTCTGTCTATAATTACTACCATTTTATGGATGGAGAAATTGAGTCACAGACAGGTTGTATGACAGGGCCACACTGAAAGTAAACATCAGAGACAGGAATTGAACAGGCGCCTTTTTGTCTCCAGATCTTATATTCTAAGACATCATGATCAAACAATACATTGAAATTTCATTCAATTCAACGAACATTTATTATATGCCTCCTATGTATATACTGGAAGAGGCTGTGTGGCTTAGTGGGGATAAAAGAAATGGGTTCAGTGTCATAAAGATTTGAGTTCAAATTGTACTTCTGACTCATCCTAACCTCTTAGTGCCTTAGGAAAACTCCCAGAGATTATAAATTGCAGAAAAAAAACACACTTATCTTCATTGTTAAATTCATCACTTTGAGTTCATATATCAGTGTGATCACAAGTCCAATCTTAAAGTTGTGTGCTGAGCCAGCCACTTGCACTTGGTTTTCTCCTATATTTTCAATGGGATCATTCCAACAACTCTGTGAGACAGGTAGTATTATTATAGTGAGGTTCACAAAGGCTAATGAATCGTTCATTGTTGTACATGTGATAAGAGACCAGAATGCCCATTTATCAAGAGCTTTTAAGTTAACAAAATACTTTCTTCATAACCACTTTACATCCCAAGGACCCAAGTCTAAGAACCCAGAACTACAGATGAGTAAATGGAAACTCCCCAGAGAGACTTCCATATGGCCACTCAGAAAGTTTTAGAAGTAGAACTAGAACTCGGGTCTTCTAGCTCCACACCTGGCACTCCTACGACATCCTGCTGCCTCTCTAAGACTTCCTGAGCCTGCATCCTGATCTTTGCACTACAGTGACCACTCATGGCTTTTCGTCAGTATGATCAAAAATAAAAGTAGAAATGCTTACACAGTCTTCTCAGACAACAAGTGCTGTGGAACATTGAAAGGAAAAAACCTCTCCTATTGCTCCATCTGTCAAGATTGACAGAAAATGATTATTTGGGAGGGAATATGGTGGTGGCTCTTCTTTGTTCCTGAAGATTTTAATTTTATCTGTTGAAGAAAGAACATAGCTGAGAACCTGAAACCTTAAGATTTCTTAGGCATCAAGTCTTAGATCTCTCTATTTCTCTCTGTCTCTCTCTGCCTTTCTGTCACTGTCTCTCTGTCTGTCTGTCTCTGTGTGTCGCTCTGTCTTTTTAGTTCTTTTTCTCTCTCCCTCTCCTGTATCTGTCGCAGTCTTTCTATATCTTTTCCCCTATCTGTCTGTCTCTGTATGTCCCTGTTTTTGTCTGTCTGTCCATCCCTGCCTCTGTCTTCTTTTTCTCTGCTGTCAGTCTCTCTCTGTCATTTTGTCTATTTTTTTTACCTCTCCCTTTCCTCCCTAATTTATATGGTTTTTGTATAATCTCTGAGTAGTTTTACTTTAGGCATTTTAAAGAGGAAAGACAAATTTTAAAACACACTTAGAGATCTGGTCAATAAATGCAGAATTAGATTTTAACAATAGCAGTGATCCAGGCAGGTCATAGGAAGTAATCCTCTAGAATTGGAAAACAACAAAATGCCAGAGAAAAATGAGAGAAATTGGCATTCCTTGTGGCCATCAGCGACAATTCTGATTTTCCTTATGAGCTAGCTGGTCTCCTTACCATTCTATGTCTTTCTTCCCAATCCTAAAATGAGGGAGGAGGGAAAGAAGGTGTTGGTGGTTAATCTCAGATCAGAAATACACTCTTAGCTGCTCATGCAGAAAGGAGGAAACTGAAGAAACAGGTGTGAGAGATGGAGCAATTTCAGAAATTCAGAGATGATTGTTCAGCTTGGGGAAAAAAAGGGGACAGCAACAAACGAACTCGAAGTTTGACTGAAACAGGATGAGATTCAGAGACAATAAATTCTTCTAATCCAGGTTTCCTTTGCAATGTTCTTTCCAGATGGTTAAGTTTTTAATATTTGTCTAATATTAGAAAGGAATACAGCTACAAGTTACAGGAGAGAGGTTTTTCCCATAGCTATGGAAAGTCTAAGAACAAAACTTTCTTTCCTCATCTTTCTTATCACTGAGAAAAATATGGATTTCCACATTTCTCACTTACCCCATCCTATTCTTAAAAAAATAAAACAGAAATCCCAAATCTTCAACCTCAAAGGATTCCTTCAGTTCCCTTTCATCATTGGGCATCCAGTCTGGCATCCAGCTTGTCTGGTACCAACTGTTAGCCAACCAATAGGGGGTGCTCATTACATATTTTGATGTGGGGAAACAAAGACCTCATTCAAAAGCTTTCTCTGGGTTTCTCTTTCTTTTGCTTTCTAAATAAAAATTTAGCAGATTCTATTTCCTTCTAATAAATTGTTCTTGTTGGTCCTTTGTTTTTGAGGAGGACCAATGACATCACAGATAATATCTTGACCATGTTTGAATCGGATTTAAGTTGGGCAGAGCTGAACAGTCATCGGCTTCACTCTTCCCGAGTCGCTGAGTGCAGTGGCAGAAAAAAAAAAGCCAGAATGACTAATCAGTGTCCTGGGATGTGGTGGATGACTTTGGGGTCTTCAGTGTCTGACCTGGCTCTCAGTACTCCCTGCTTCTGCTGCAGCCGCCTTCATGGCCACTGGAACCAAGAGATCTCATTCGCCCATTTCTCTGGGAGCAATCTCCTCTTGGGGGTAGGCACCCTTCACTCACCAATGGGTTTGAGGCTCCCCACAACCTAGTGTAGCCCACCTGCTAAAATAATGGACCAAGGTGTGGCTACTGTGCATGATGCAGCTTCTTAGAGCCATGAGTGAAAACCAGGGGACAAGGATGCCATAGGAGGACGAGCATCCCTCCCCCTAGAGGGGCTCATCCTCCTGGAACACCCCCCACACACTTCTAATACATTCAGATGAGTTTTGAAAAGCGACATAGAGAGATGAGAATGAATGACTCAGTAAGTGAGCCTTAGAGGGACTATTTGAGTTAATTCAATTTGATGGACTTTTATTAAATGCTGAGCACTGTGCTAGGCAAGATGGATACTAAGACAAAATAATCAAACAATTCCTGTACCCAAGGAGTTTATATTTTATTGCAGGGGAAAACAATACCCAAGCAGTAAAGCAAATAGAATATTTGGGAAGTGATGGAGCAATAGCAATCTGATGTTACAGTAACTCCCGGGATGTGGAATAACAGTAACTTTGACCCTTACTAGGTAGGTGTTTAATTAAGCATTCTGCATCTCAGTCTCCACAGCTATAAAATGGGATATTGGACCAGATAACTTCTAAAGGCTTTTCTACTTCTAACTTCCAACTAATAGCATAGGTCTATATCTTTAAGTCAAAAATTAAGCTTTCGAGGCTCAGTATCCCATTTGCTCTAAAAGCTTGGTTTTGGATTTTATTTGGATTATCTAGGGTAGGATGATTCAATTTGTCAATTGATAATTTGTCAGCGCCAAAGCACTTGTATAGTTGTCCACAACTATCTTAAATGTCTATTTTTTTATTCAATAATCAATCAATAAACATTTATAAAACACTAAGTGACAGCAATTTGCTAAGTACTAGGCTAAGAGGAAAATTAAATGTTTCCTGCCTTCAGGGGACTTACTGGGTCCATTGAGTGAAGACTGTGGATATACATGTAATGGGGGTCTGCACATTCTTAGACAACACAAGCTTGTTATCCAGTAATACAGAATCTTCATGTGGACAAGCTGAAAAGTCTATTTCTTATAGTGTTATTATGACTTGTAAGGGAAATTGTAAAGACTGGAGCATATGTAGACATTTACAGCTGATTCTGGTCTCCTAAACTGGAAGTGATCGGGAGGCTCCGAAGGCATCCACATAGCCTAAGTGGGCTTGCATCAGGTCTCTCTTGCCTCAGTCCTTTCAGAACTGAGTTAGTCTGTTCCTGGGATTCCTGGTTGAATGGCTTTTTGCACAAAACATTTGGTGAGAACATATATGTATATGTAAGAACATATATATGGAAGAAGAGTTGGGGCCTTCTCTGCTCTGAGGTCATATGGCATTGGACCTTGGGCCTTTGAACTTGTGTCCATTCAAGGTGAAGTCAATAGTGTCTCCAATCTTAGGAGTTCCAAAAAGTGGGAAGAATGAGTCAGGAATCCAGGAGTCAGAGTGGGATTTGCTGCCAGTTAGACCTAGATGCCCCAGGGACAAGCAGTAGCCTTGGAAGTAACCTTCTGGACCCAGAACAGAGGAGGCTGAGATGGGGACTCATTTGGGATTGTGACATCTTGACATGAATCTGGTAGAGTCAATGCTATCCTATATAGGAAGCAAAATTAGTTATGAACCTCTTTCCTATACAGACCAAAGTGAACTAAGGGAGAGTACGTTCCTGGATGTCGGGGAAAATATCTGGGCCTTTGTTCTTGACATACCTTTGAAGTAAATTGTCCCTTCTAAAATATCCTTGATATTAAATAGTTAAGTGAAACTGGGGCTAGTCACTGTCCCTAACAATGGCATAGTACACAGCCACTTGGGGCTTGAGGCAATGGTAAAATAGAGACACCCAAGCCCTTGGCGTAGCTTGGAACTGGCAGATTGATGTAGCTGGCCTGATCTGAGAGAGCACCCAGAGCATCCTTGCTATATATAAAAAGTATTGTGTGTGTATGGGAAGGGTAGTCACTAATTACTGAAGGGAATCAAGGAAGTCATTGTGCATGAAATAGAACTTTAAGCTTTGTAGCAAGCCAGAGATTCTAGTGGACAGAAGGAAGGGCTTCTACACATGTCAAGAATGCAGGGAGAGCTCATGCCAGACATGGGGAGAGGAGATGCACTTTAGTGTACGAGCATCCCATGCAGGCTATGTTGACTCTGAAATTATATATGATCAATCCAGAAAGATGAAGCAAGTTTTAAAAGACTTTACCATGATAAACAGATGAATTTGTTAGCTTATTCTAAAAGATAGGTCTGGAAGGAAGGAAGGAAGGAAGGAAGGAAGGAAGGAAGGAAGGAAGGATTGATTAAGGGAGGAAGGAAGGGAGGAGGGAGAGAAGAAAAGAAGGAAAGAAAGAGAAAGAAAGAAAGAAAGAAAGAAAGAAAGAAAGAAAGAAAGAAAGAAAGAAAGAAAGAAAGAAAGAAAGAAAGAGAAAGAAAGAAAGAAAGAA
Source organism: Sarcophilus harrisii (assembly GCF_902635505.1). NCBI lineage: Eukaryota > Metazoa > Chordata > Mammalia > Dasyuromorphia > Dasyuridae > Sarcophilus > Sarcophilus harrisii. Next base: position 7,853,223 of record NC_045426.1, on the reverse strand, counting down.
AGAAAGAAAGAAAGAAAGAAAGAAAGAAAGAAAGAAAGAAAGAAAGAAAGAAAGAGAAAGAAAGAAAGAAAGAAAGAAAGAAAGAAAGAAAGAAAGAAAGAAAGAAAGAAAGAAAGAAAGAAAGAAAGAGAAAGAAAGAAAGAAAGAAAGAAAGAAAGAAAGAAAGAAAGAAAGAAAGAAAGAAAGAAAGAAAGAAAAAGGAGGGAGGGAGAGAGAGAGAGAGAGAGAGAGAGAGAGAGAGAGAGAGAGAAAGGAGCTGAGCTGGTCAGGGAAGTGATATGGTTGACATAGCACCTAGCACAGGATCATGCATCCATTAGGCACTTAATATATACCTTCTGATTTCAATGAACATATAAATGTGTATGTTGCATAGACATAGACCTAGAACACACCAAGAAATGTCTTGTCACGTGTAGGAGATAACTGAGTGTTTCTGCCTCAGCTTGGATAGGGGGACTTAATCATCATGGTCAGAAGCAGGACTCCACACCATTTTCTAGTCATCTCACTTTTTGCACCTCTTCTAGCTCCCATTTATAAGGTGGGTTTCCTATTCTAATGTAAACTCCTTGAGAGAAGGGATTGTCTTATTGGTTGATATGTTGATATTTGACTCTTGGTATATTGTGTGGTACATGGTAAATCCTAAATCAATGTTCTATGTATCTATCATCTATTTATCTCTCCATCCATCCATCCGATATCCATCCATCCCGACAGCTAGCCAGCTATCCATCATCTATTGATCATCTGGCTACATTCTCTATTTGGAACAAGGAGAGTTTGCTTTCCTGCTCTCTCAGAGGGTAGCTTTAGTGATTGTACATAGGAGGTGATTAGCAGCAAAGGCATTGGCTGAAAGGATGGGGGAAGAGAAGAGGGATAGTGGGAACCTTCTGCTGGAAGAAAGATTGGTGAAATTTTTTGGATTTCCAATGGGATATTCATTCCAAAAAAAGCCACAAATCCCACTTAAATTTAGCAAACACATGAAACATATTCTGATTTTGTCTGATTAGTTGTAATGTTTAAAAGATCAAGGCAAAATCTCAGAGAAGGATCCAATTTTTCTGAAAGTTGCTTAAATACCGATGACAGATTCTGACAGAAACAAGCTATTTGTATCTCTTGCCTCAGAAGACAGATGAAAAAGATTGGGGAAAAATACTCTGTCTCATTAGAAGAAAATATAGAGTGTAACAATCCCTTCATACTCAGGATGGAGTATGAAGGAACATAAGTAGGCAGAGGTATGTAGCAAGAAATGGGGGGAAATCGCTAATGCAACTTCCTTCTTTAAGCCTAATAAATAAAGGGGCAGGGTTTTGGAGAGCCTTCCAAATGCTTTCATTTGGATTTACGAAGCCAACACAAACCAGGGGAAGGAGGATGAATAGCTCATTATTCAACAAAAATCACAAGGAGGAGAAAAAAAAAAAAGAAAAGCTTGTCTTAGAAATACATTTTGTTTTCTCTTTCTGAAGCCCAAACAACTTCTAGCTAAAAGACATATTTTGATTAAGATAATATTTTTCCCTAATCAATATTTTTTACCTCTGGGTTATTGCTTCCTTGCAGGCTGCTCTTCTCACCACCCGTTCCCCCCTTTCCTTTTTCTAAATTGGTCTGTGTAGTTTATGAGAAACCTGCAGCAGGGCCTGCCATAGGCTGCTGTTTACATTAAATCTCTCCCGCGTTATTTACTGCCCGCCGTGGCAGCGCTTGTCTCCGGCAGACTTTATGGTTTGGCATCAAGCTCTTGAAATGTGTATTTTATACATAATTGGGGTGGGGGCAGCGGAGCAGAATTAGTCAGTAAAGAAATCAACTATTTCATTATTGCAAATCCACACAGTCTATCCATTCGAAGCAATTAACAGGTAATTGTTAAGAACCTACTATGTGTCCGGGTCCTATGTCCCAAAGGAGACTACAAGAAATGGAATTGGCATCTTTTGGAGAGCACCAGGAAGGTGCTTTCACATCCTGCCGATAAGGCATCTGGAATTCGAGTCAGATGTTTCTTACTTTGAGGGCCTTCATTTTTAATCACAAATGGTCTTAGGAAGAATATTAGACATAAAGAGACTGGCCAAGCCTGGAAGGGCTCCGTCATCCAGAAGCTCCAATCTGCCCTCCCTGAAGTCAGCTCTCCATGACACCAGAGTTACATGAGAGACAACAGACTATGACAAAGAGAACTCTGGATGTAGAAATCTAGTTTCAAATCCTGCCTCAAACAATTCCTAGCTGCATGACCCTAGACCCATCTGAGAAAGAAAGAAAGAAAGAAAGAAAGAAAGAAAGAAAGAAAGAAAGAAAGAAAGAAAGAAAGAAAGAAAGAAAGAGAGAGAGAGAGAGAGAAAGAAAGAGAAAGAGAGAGAAAGCAAGGAAGGAAGAAGGGAAGAAGGGAGGGAGGGAGGGAAGAAGGAAGGAAGGAAGGAAGGAAGGAAGGAAGGAAGGAAGGAAGGAAGGAAGGAAGGAAGGAAGGAAGGAAAAGATAGATTCAAATGTCCTTCACAGATCCAAATCTATGATCCTAGGTCATAGATATGGATGTAAGCTTTCACCATAATTTTTCACTTGAGTGGAAAAATGAGGATACCCACTCCATAGATAGGAACATAGACAACTCAAAACAATACTGAGATGGGTAAAGAGGAACTCTGTGGATAGTTTCCTCACTTCTCAGAAAGTTGTAATTAGGGAGGGATAACTGGGGCTGTATCTCAGTGTGCCCAAATTGAGTGGGTTCTGCTAGCACTTGTAGCTCTTCTCCAAGATGGAGACAACTGAGTTTGTCACCTGGCTAGCAAGAATAATCAGTTCCAATGGAAAGGCCAAGTTTTCTCCTTATTGCCCAGGTTCCAGATGAGGTCCTCTCTGAACTGACCTGATGATTCCCGTGCACCTTGAAGAAAACCTCCTCTTCAGCTTCAGTTTCACAGTGCCTCATTTCCTTTCCCCAAAGACCACAATCCAAAACAGATCTTACTTGGGTTACCCACCTCCTCTCATCACCAGGTTGGTGGATGCATGAATATTTTGTCTACCACTCTTCAAAGTCTTATAAAAAAGAGAGAAACGTTGCAGGAATAATCACACCTCAAAAGCCCAGGTCCCGAAGGTATGGAAACATTTATGGACCATACCAGTGGGTGAATGACTGGTATTTTTTTTATTCTATTAAGGAATAATTAAGGAAGGCAGCTCCTGCCTTCCTACTACATGGCACAATTGCCTTGCCTCTCTTCTTAGCTCTTAGCCAGCTATCAATTCAAAAGGATCTGTAACTCTGACCTTAAATTAGGGATTCTTATTCTGGAGTCCACAGATAGATTCAGAGAGTCTGTGAACTTGGCTAGGAAAAAATTCTCATCTTTAGTTTCAATACCCACTAACTGAAATTTAGCATTTCCTTCTATTATGAATATAGTCTCTAAACTATTCTGAGAAATCATCATAGGTTTCACTGACTTCTCAAGAGGTTCATGATTTAAAAAAGCAAAAGGTTAAGACCTGCCCTCTCGAGTGCAAATAAATGAAAAGAACTTAACATGTTAGCCACAGATCTTGAAGTGAAGGGATTTTATGGGTCATCAAGTCAAACTTTTCCATTTTACAGAGGAGAGAACTGAGGTTCAAAAAGATGAGACTTGCCAGTGGAAGTAACAGAGCTGAAATTCTAATTCAGGTCTAGTAATCCTTAGGTTACTAGGTCATCATCATTTCCACTGCATCAGATCGTTTGTATTTTATCAGAGAGCAGAACCCAGAGGAACTAGAGTTGGATTCCCTCACTCCCTGGTGCCATTCTAATCACTCCTGCCATCCCCATTCTCTCTAGAGCCTTATGACTGCTTTCTAGATTTATTTGACTTTCATAAATGGTTTCCTCCTCCCTCTTTCTACTTTGAACCTTCCCCTTAACCCCAATTACTTTATAACATCCTGAGTCTTAACTTATTGGATCACTTGACCTCATCTGGCACATAGTTAGTACTTCATAAACGCTTGTTGACTCGAATACATGGACAGAAGTTTTCTCTCTATGCAAGTTTTACACATCTGCAAAGTGTCTCCATGTCTCTTTGTTTACCTCTATATCCCAGAATCTCTAACTTCCTTCTAAGCATATCTACATATTGCCTCCTATAGGATGCTTTTCCTGAACCCTTCTCTTCTCCATTCCTTCATCCCAATACCTTTCATTTACTCTGCATTTATTTTGCATGTATTTATCTGCGAGCATATTGTTTCCCCCCCAGAACAATATCAACTCCTCTGATGCAGGGACTATGTCATACTTGTCTTTTGTCCCCAGTGACTGAACGAGTCACGACCAGATAGGAGGCATTTAATGCTATGTCTTGCTCCCAGATTTTATTTCACTTGAGAATCCATGTAGTCTTATTGTGGAGCTCATCGGCATGATGAGAAAAATAGATTTGGGAGATGAACAGTTTCTAAGTAAAAAGATATCTGAAAATGGAAATATATTTATGGATCACAACCTGAAATATAGGAATATCAGGCCCCCGTCTATTCTGAATCTGATTCTGGCTACAGGGTTGGTTGCTAATATAGAAATAGAAAATTGGAAGGGAAACAACCCTACGAACGTGTAGAAAAGACAGAAATAAGCTCTTCTATACTCTAGATTTTTTGGGTAGTGGATTTTAAAAGGAACAGAGAAAGAACTGGGAGGATCCTTTTGACAAAAGTTATATAGCAAAAGTCACACCAAGGATAGGAAGCTCTCAGTAATAAAATTCTGAACATGTGAAGAGAAATCATTCTGATCAAGAGGAAGAATGGGAATCTTACAAAGGCACTGAGTTAGATGCCAACAAACTCACAACCAATTCTGATTTTTTAAATATGTGCTTGGAAGATGAAAACAAAGGCAGGTGACAAAGGAGGTAGTAGAGAGAGCCTCGGCTTCGGAATCAGAGAACCTGGGCTTGAATCCTGAATCTGTCCATCTGGGCCTCGGTTTCCTTATCTATCAAAAAAAAAAGGATTTAGAAATTATGTCTTCAAAGATTTTCCTGCTCTAAATTTCTGATTCATTGAGGATAAAAACAGCATAAACCCTCAAAAATGTGTCAAGAAGACTAAAGCTCTAAATGATCCAAGGTTGTCAAGAAAAGCTAAGAATGACAAAAAGCTCTGGTTTGCTTCAAGCCATTTAGTTGTTCCTAAATTCAAAAGGCATCTAGTAATTGTGGAAATATGTATAGAAGAACTGCACATGTTTAACCTATATTGAATTACTTGCTGTCTAGAGGAGGAGATGAGGTAAAGGCAGAGAGAAAAAGTTTGGAACATAAGGTTTTACAAGGGTGAATGTTGAAACTATCTTTGCATATATTTTGAGAATAAAAAAAGCTATTAATTTTAAAAAGGAGGCATCTAGGTGGCTCAGGGATTGAACAAGAGAACAGGGCTTGAAATCAGGAATACCTGAGTTCCCATTTGATCTCAAAGCTTCTTAGTTCTCTGAGCTGGGTAAGTCATTTACTTTTTCTTAGGTTTAATTTGGTCGTCTGTAAAATGAGTAAATTAACATCTAACTCATAAGGTAAGAATCAAATGAGATAACATGTCAAGCATGCTGTAAATTTTAAAGTGTTTTATAAATCTTAGTTATTATTATTATTAGTGTTAAATGAGAGGGTGGGATTTATGAGGTCCCTTTCATCTCTAAATCTGTGATCCTATGGCTCTCTTTTAATGTGCTCTATGTGCATTTTCCTTGTGTCTAGTATATTCCCCCAGGGAAGCTCATATTCGAATCCTTATATTCATCTTTCTCTCAAATATCATTATTTCCATGTCAATTAACTAAACAAATTTTAACAAATTTTCCTTTCTTCAAAATGTCTATTATATTCATCTCTTCCTATTCCCCACACCATACAGCCGACACCCTAATCCAGTTCCTAATTAGTTCATGTCTGAATCTTTATGGGGCCTTATAGGTTCCCCCCTCCCCATCCACAACATTTTCAGTCTGATATGTCATAAACATCATCTTTATCAGTGCTTATATATCTCCAAAATCTTCAGTTGGTATCTATTTCTACTACTACTTTCTAAGCCCTTTTGTCTGTTTCCTTTTGTCCAAGTCCTCCATCTACCCATCCAACTTTCTTTTCTTTGGCTCGAGCCTTTTGAATATACCATGCATACTATTGATTTTCTAAGGAATGGTGGACCATTTGAATTTTTTTCTAATAGAAAGTGAGATTTTTGCAACTTCAAGCTCTTTAGAAAGTAAGTTCTATCAGGAAGGAAGTAGGCGATAAAGGTGATGGTTTCTCTGAGGACGATCAAACTCACAGTTTACCCTAAACCAAATTAAGCTACGGAACAGAAGGAAGGGAAGGGGCTCAGCCAAAAATGGAAAACAGAGGTAAAGATATCGAAGTGGAGAGGAAGTTGCACATGAATGGAAATTCAGAAAGTGAATCGGAGGAGGCATGAGAAAACTATAATCATTCACTTTTAGTCTTTTGCCATGGAAAGATGACAGCAGGGAGTCAAACAGAATGTAATTCTTTTATAGCTCAAAGATCTAAATAAGGATATCCCTTTATTTAAATGGAGCATCTTGTCTGTTGATGGCCAACTGGGAAGAAAAACTACGAACACTTCAAGAATTAAACAAGATATTTTTGACATGCATCGGATTTAAAAATCCAGATTAAGAAATCCATTGTCAAGGCCAATTGTAAAACTATTTCTAAATAAATAATATCTGAGAACAGTTAGGAGTTAGCAAGGAAGATACCAAAATACATATCTAGAGTCTTCCTTTAAAGTTTTACCCTTCAAAGCTCTGTTTAGTTCTTTTTAAAAAACCAACAGGCTTCTACTTTTCCTTTTAAAAATGAATGATTGAATGCAAAGGCATGTTAAACTCCCTTTCGCTTACTTTTTTAAACTTGTTTAGTCCATGAAAGCACACACCAAGTTTCTGTCATCTAACCAACTCTAGTAATAGCTAACTATGTTTTTTGATGAATTTCCCAAAAGGAAATTAATTGTTCCTTAAATATGGAATTCCTAAGTCAAAGTATATAAAGAGACAGTAATGTCACATCATCTTTTATGGCTCCGCCATTTACCATCTGCTTCATAATTCAGTACAAACTGTATACACACCTGACCAAAATTCTGGATTTTCCTTTGGAAATCAACCAGCTTTAGAATGTTCTCCAGATGGTGGTCATCAGGAAAGTAAGTAAGTATGTGAGGAATCTTGGCCCAGGGTATTTTTGAAAAAGTGCAGAGAACATTTGGAGCAGATGGAGAATTGTAGTTAGCATTTCATTTAAGTGATTATTTAGAAACAAAGAAACTGATTAGTGAAACAACTGTGAAAATGTAGAGTATTGAGTGAATAGTTGTATGAGTGAGAATGAGTTATTGGGGAGAAAATAGTCTGTGGATCTGAAGTCAATTTGAGGATATATGGGGAGACTCCAAGTGTAGATCACTGGACCCAATTCTATGTTGAAATGAGTCCTGAATTATAGTTGCATATGGCAAAAGTGAATTCTAGAATAAGTCTTCCTGAGCACCAAACTAGAAAAGTGGCACAGTCTTGGGTCTTAGTCTTGACTTCCATGGATCCGAAATTAATAAGTGGAGAATTATAATGATGAGGTCTGCAAACTATTGGTTATCTGACCTAAGTTAACCTATTCTTCCAATGTCTCTGCCCAATAAAAGGGGGCACCTCCCTGGTACACTTATGAGCTGATTCAGAGCCATATAGAGAATGTAAGTTTGTGGTACTGTAGAATGTTTTGCCTTGTTTCTTTTGTTCTGTGATTTGAGTTGTAGCTCATAACTACTTTGTATGCTCATTGAGGACAGGGACCATATCTCACATCTTTATATTCTTCAGACTATTAGAACACTGGACATGGAGTACATTTGTGATAAATCTTTCTTGATTGATTAAACCAATTTATGAAAGCTGACTATCTTAAATTTTCCATGAGCTATTTCTGTTTCCACTTAGGATCCAGAGTGAAAGCAGCCAGGAGCTGTCCAGCTATAACTTAGATCAGAGAGAGCAGGTGAGACCAGACCCATGAGCCCAAGCATAAAAGCATGAGCGTGTGCCCCAGAAAGCTAAAGGCTATAAATGGTTAGTTTTGGGAGCTTAGCCCCTCTCACCTCTCTTAAGGATCGAATACCTCTGGTTTGCTTTGAGAGGCAGTGGTTGGTCCCCACTTGAAGGCCTTCAAGTGAAAGATAGGATGACTCCATTTGGCTGAGGTTAGACTGGATGACCACTGAAATCCTTCCCAATACTGAAATCATATCATTTTGACATCTCTCCCCCAGATAATTCCATTTATTTCTTCAAATTGTTTGAGCCTGATAATTATCCATATTTCTATTCTAGACCTCAGCTCTGACTTTGGTGCCTCAGTTTAACATTAGCAATTGATCTCTGGCTGTGATGGACCAATCTGGCATTTCTCTCTGTACTTCTCCACCATCTCTCCTTTCATGAGAACCTTTCAGCCCTGGAAACCAAAAGATGGGGCTAGCCTTGTAGGTTTATAAATGGAACTCAAAACAGTTGTGTTGAGCTCCCCCATATGATTCCGACCCTTTCTATTCTTCTAATAAAAAGGCAAGGACATTTAACTTGCTCCTTAGACTGTAATCCTCCATCTCTTGTGCCTTAGTTTAGCACTTTAGAACTCCAATAATACCCATTGACCATGTCTTATGCTTCTGTCCCCTCTTTGAGCCAGAACTGACTTCTATCTTTTTCTAGCTCCATGGCTAGATAAACTTCTCCCTCTGTCCGGGAAGCCCCAAAGAGCAAGACATTGTAGATCCTGTCCACCATATTGCTTGGGGCTAGGGCAAGGAAGAAAATCATAGGAGGAAATGCTAATGTTAAACTGAGGCACCAAAGTCAGAGCTGGGATCTGGAATAGAAATATGGATAATTACCAGGTTCAAACAATTTGAAGAAATAAGGAGGAAATAAGCCCAAACATAATGTTTGCATCTGCCTCCTGACTTTGGACCCATTGTTACAAAATTCTCCCATGTTTTCTCATTTTGGTATCTTTGATCTAGTACTCTATTGATCTTAGAACTGGTTACTGACCACTTTCATTAACGCTTACCTTAGGGGCATTGCACCCAGATTATACCTACCTCAGTTCCCTCTTGTCTGGCTGATTTTTTCTATCCCCTCTCAAGGCTGGCCTGTAGGGGACGCAGAGAAAGCGCTGACCCTTCACCACACGTTGGCGTGCTCACATCCTGAATTTTTAATGCCTCCGGCTTGCCCTGTGACTGACCAGAAACTGTATATCAAAATAAAGCCTTTGATATTTTGTTATTTCTTGTGTTCTCGTTGCCCAGAATGATTAACATCGTCTTGGAAATTGCTGATGCTATTGGAAAAACCGTAGCCAGGAATATCTCTCACTATCTGTTTTACACGATTACTGAGATAAAAGGAACACTTCATAATAGATGGCAACCCATTACTATGTCCTTTAGCAGGAGTCACCTAACTTGCTAAGGAACCCTGGGACCACTTCTCCCCAGCTGGCCAGGTTTTCGAGTTGAAGAATGTCATTCCATCCAGCTTGAGAAATACTCTTGCTGCCCAGCTTTCTTTGTGGCTTTTGCTGAAGGTGAGACTTAGGAGCCATGAAAGAAGAAGCAGATCATATGCTTTAATGAAGCAAACTTCAAGAGAGCTCGGTTCTGTGTGGCTTAACTCAGGAGATTTGCCTCTTATTTCATGACAAGTTAGTGTGTGTGTGTGTTGTGTGTGTGTGTGTATGTAATGATTACAATGAATATTTAGATTAAATTTCAAGATTTGCTAAGTATTTTACACATGACCTTATTTGATCCTCACAATAAACCTTGGAGTAAGTGTTATAGTTATTATCAGCCCCATTTTAAAGATGAGGAAACTGAGGCTGAAAAAGATTAAGTGTCTTACTCAAGAGCACATAACTGGTAAATGTCTAAGGTTGCATTTGAACTCATGTCTTTCTGACTCCAATTCAAGCACTTATTCCATTCCATTACTCCATTTCTCTACTGGAACCCAAAGCTCCTTGAGGGTAAGGAACAGCTAATCATTTATTTTTGTGTGTTCATAGTGTCTTGTGACTTTTAAAAAAAATTCATGTTTATGATTTCATCAGTAATACTGATGCTTCTATTACAGGGTATGGATACAGACGACTTGTTTATTTGCTCTCTACCTTATAGTCTTAGAGAGTTCCCTGGGGTACTGTGAAGTGACATGTCTAAGGTCACTCAGCAGATGTCAGAAGCAGGATCTGAACTGTCCCATTAAATCATATTATTTCTCTATGTTCTTTACAAACAGCAGATACTTAATAAATGTTTGAATTATACATGGTTCCAACCCCTTTGGATTCACCAAAGCCCAAGTTGGAAGTCTCAATATGAGAGTTGATAAGAGGGGGTCTCAGCTAGGACAATTAGTTCAATCTTGATCAAGTTTTACTAAGCTAGAAAACTTGAAAATTTATGGGATGCCTTTCATCTGAAGGCCTACTAAGCGCATCTCCAGAGGGTTGGACAATAAGTAGTGAACATCTTTTGAGCATAGTATGAAACCATTTCCTAAGATCTGGAGGGGCTGTGTGGTCTGCATTGGCTGAAGGGAGTCCCCAGAAGGAAGAAAATTGAGATCCTTAGAGTTAGAAGGGACATAGATATCATTTAGGTCATAACTCTCATTTACAGAAGAGGAAACAGAGACCAGAAGAAATACATTATTTTCCCAATGTTTCATGAGTAATAAATGGCAGAAATGGGACTTCTGACTCCAATCAAACATTCTCTGTATGATATCATTTTGAAATATGGAAAGACGTTCCTGAGGTAAGAGATATGGTATTTGCCATAATTCAGTTGAATGAGTGCTGGATTTGAAATCAAAACACCTAGATTCAAGCTCCAGCTCTGTTGTTTATGTTTAGAATGACTTTTGGTAAGTCATCCAGCTCCCATGAACCTCTAGTGTCCACATGTGCAAAACATGGCTAATAATGGTCAACTACAGATCTTATGATATCTATCCTTGTGAGCCTCAAAAGAGATGCTATCATCGAAACATTTAATATTAATTTAATTCCACAAGCCTTTATTAATTTAATTATTAATTATTCTATTTATTAATTATTATTAATTCCCTATATTATGAAGGCTTCTGGGAATACAAAGGCAGAAAACATATAGTTCTTGCCCTGAAGGAGCTTGCATTCCATTAGGGGAATTATGTAAATAGACATAAGGATATAAAGTTGTTTTGGTTTTTGATAGGGAAATTGTTAACAACTTGTAGGATCAGGAAAGATCTTGATTGGGAGATGACATCAGAGGTTGACCAAAGTACCATATAAATATCAACTTTCATGACCACTATGAATTTAAAATGGAAGTAAAGACATATTATTTGTAGCTTTTTGTAAATTACATATCTGAACCCACTAAGCAGCTCTGATAAGGTTATAACCTTGGACCTGAAATCAGGAAGACCTGAATTCAAATATAGCCTTGATTCTTGCTAGCTATGTAATCCTGAATAAGTCATTTAATCTCTTTTTGCCTCAGTTTCTTCACCTGAAAAATGGATATAATATTGCCACTGAGCTGTATTTTGAAGATAAAATGAGATATTACTTATAAAATATTTAGTACATTGTCAAGTTCAAAATATTCAGCACATTGTCAAGTTCAAAATATTCATTTAATAAATGTTTCTTCCCTTTCCTTTGTAAGTAAAGTAGATTAGCACCTATGGTCATAGAATCATGAAATCTTGGTGTCAGAAGGGACCTTAAAGGTTACTTAGTCCAGTTTATCAACCCCAACAGCTGAGATTTTTTAACCTAGAGTCTATAAACTTTCAAAAGAAATCTCTCTGATACTGTATTTCAGTATCAATTTTTTTCATAATCGTGTATATTTTCTACATTTAAAAACCTTATTCTGAGAAAGAATCTCTAAGCTTCAACAGAGTCCCCAAAGAATCCACGACACAAGAAAAGGTAAAAGAAGTCCTGTCTTTTAGGCTACACAGATTTCACAGATGGCTCCTCTGATAAGAGCACAGTCCACGTTTCAGGCACAGGATTGCCTGCGGATATTAACACCTTCTTTGTCATCCTCCCCTTATTCAGTGCTTTCTTTAGGAGATAGTTTAAAAAGCTAGACTCCATCATCTAGAGGCATGCGACATGACACAAAGAGCATGTTTTCCCTACTAATTCTCAAGATTTAAGAGCAGATATTGTAGGCCCCTAACTTGGCCTTTTGTGGATGTTTGTGGATTAGGATGTCAACGGTCACTTATCTGCCAGGGTGTTATCTGTATCCAGGCTCCTCTAAATGCTTTTCTCGACAATTCTGGTATATTGACAAGGGATGCCCCAAGTGAGTCCATGACATATGGCTTGGCTTTTGGCTTTGCTGGTATGACATCTCCTTTTTCATATCCTAGAATCTCAGCGTTGACAAGGAGCTTAGAACATCATTTGTCCGATTTCCCAGCCCACAAAGGAGTCTCTGACCAGTGGTCACCTAGATCGTTCTTGAACTCATTTATCTGTGAGTGATAAATCTAACATGTGTAAATATGTTTTACAACTTTTCTAGAATGTAAGCACCTGAGAGCAGGGACTGTTTCCACTTATCTTTGCATTCATCATGTTTGGGACGTACTAGATGCTTACTGAATATCTGATTAGATAGCTATTCCAATAGATAGATATTCCATTTGTAGGAAGCTGTAATATAATAAGCTCTTCTTAATATTAAATCTGCCTTTCTGTTACTTGCATCTTTTTACGGGAACTGTGACATTCAGAGATACACAAGATGAATCTATCCACACACACACATACATACTCCATGTGATAGAACTTTGTAATGTCTTCTTATAATAATTATCTCATTTTAACGTAGGAGCAACATATGTCCCTCAGACTCTCTGTGGCTTTATAAGTTTATATTAGATGGAAAGTTACCAGTATAGTCATTACTGCTCAGAGGCTTCAATTAGGAAAATTCCTATTATTTAAACAAAAGCTTGAAACTTCTTTAATTTACTTTTATATCTTCTCTAGTTAATATCTAGTCTCTTTGCGGTTGATGCAAAAGTTCACTTTCCCCAAAAACCTTTTGGTAGAAAAGCAGTGCAGAATATTACTGTGCCTGTTGATAGATACCAAAAGGAAAAGTCAGACAGAAAGCTGACTTTTTCTTGGAACTTAGTCCTTGAGGAAGTGAAAACAAGTGGTGAAATGAGCCACAATCTTCTGCTCCAAGGTATAGAAGAAAAAAAAGAGGAAGAAGAGGGGGGGAAATAAGAAAAAAAAACAGATAAATGTGTCCAAAATATCTGACATCACATGTGATGTTTTTCACTCACGCATCCCCACGGCAAAGGCAGGGGCTATTTCCTCCTTTCTCTTCTTTAGAACAAGTCATGCTTATTCCTTGTACTTTTACAATCTTATTTTTTTTATCATTTTGGGAGGATTCTTTCCATTTACATTGTTATATGTAGTCTTGTATGTCCTGTTTTCTCAGCTCTGCTAACTTAATGATAATGAGAGCATTTCTACAGCGCTTCAATGTTTGTAAAGTGTTTTACAAATATGTCATTTCCTTACTCTGAATAGCTCTTATTTTGCTACTAAATATGACTTCATGTCTTCCCTCTCTGTCACTTCATGTCTTCCCAGGCTTCTCTGCCATCATGATATTTATTAATATTCTATTATATTCACATACCCTAATTTGAATTCCTCATTCATTCCCCGACTGATAGATATCAACTTTATTGGCAGTTCTTTGTTACCCCCCAAAAAAGTGTTGGGATCAGTATTTTGGTCTCTATGGAGCCTTTCTTTTCATCAGGAACTTCCTTTTCCCCCCATAAGTTTTTAATGATCTCTTCTTCCTCAATCAGCATGTATTTACTTTAAAAGAATAGCTAGCATTTATTTAGTATTTTAAAGTTTGCAACGTGCTGTATGGATTTTATTTCATTTGATGCTCATCCTGGGAGGCAGATACCCATATTTTCTTCATTTTATAGATATTGGAACTCAGGCTGAGAGAGAGTGTGTGATTTTCCTAAAGTCACACAGTGAGAAAGTATCTAAGGCAGAATCTGAACTCTAGCCTTCTTAGGTCCACATGCAACTCACTGACTATTGCCAACTGTCCCCACTGATCCATATGTGTGTGTTGTATGTCCCAGGGACATAAGCTCCTTGAAGGTTAGGGCTTCAACAACAGGGAAGGGGATTTTTCGTGCATGGAAGATTTGTTATAAGTATTTGTTTAAATGAATGAAGTATTTGTTTAAAAGAATGGAAGCCATTGTAGCTTGTATTTCTTTCCAGCAGGTGCAATTTCTTAGGGGATGAGCTCCTTGAGTTTTCTCATTGTAGGGAGCGGGCACAATCACTATTCATTTGTCCTCAGTGTGCCCTGTTTCAGTTTTAAGGGTGAGTGAGTGGGGAGGCAGGGATTATATTAGGGGAAGCTCACAAGGATTCCCTTGTGAGCCACCAAATTCCTTAATTCAGGGATCCCTAAGGATCCCAGAATCTCCCCCTGTTGCTATTTCTCTCTCTTCCCTCTGTTCTCAAAGCTATTCCACCAGTTGCATTGGAATTCACAAGCAGTCGCTCCCCACCTTGAACCTAAGTCATCCCGGAACAAATGCCTTCTGGCTCTTTGGTTTTTGTTACTCCTCTCTCAACAATCCACGGCGACTGTCCACTGCCTCTCCATCAATGTTGACTGAGTGCTGAACTGGCAGAAACCAACTTAGTTTACAAGATAAAAGAGAGGAAAAAACCAGCCTGGCTGGTGTCTTTACATAGATTGACAACTCAGTAGGATCAACAGCAGGAACAAAAGGATTTATCATGCACAACGTGGTCCCTAAGACACTCATGGGGGAGGATTTGGCCTAAAGGTGACTGATTCAGTGATTATCTGTAGAGGTGGCTTTAGTCTCAAAGCACATAAGACCAAGGGCATACATAGCAGGTGCTGGGCTCCTGTGAACACAGTGAAGGGTCTTCCTAAGTATGTGAATGAGAATGCAGCATCAGGAATAGACTAGGATTCAGTAAGACTAGGATTCAAATTCTGCTTTTGACATATCTAAGCTGTATGAGCAGAAACAAAGTCCTTGAACTCTTGGAGCCCCCGGTCTTCTTAAGGAAGATGGAGACAAGAAACCACATCTGGGATAAAGTTTTCCATTCTCCTCCTCATTTCCCCATGAAATTACAATATATCTATCTATATAATGGGGACAGTGAATAGATTAGCATCTAGTCAGCTTTAGAATGTTGGAAGAGCCATGCAAAGTCCCCCTTCAGTGACTGGAGCCAATAACAGCCTCGGATGCTCTGGTGATAAACTGGCCTTGAAAACCCCCTGTTTGAACCAGTCCAGGAGGGGACTGACCCTTAGCATAGTTATTGTCCTACACATAAGGATTATGCCGGGCCCAAAAGTCAACTTGGGGTAGGAGTGAGAGGAGGATAGAAAATGCTTTCAGCACACACTTTAAGCTTGGACCCATTCTTTCTTCTGCGATCTTTTCTATCTCCTAATTATTTTACTTTGCCACAACTGAGAGAATTTAGTCTGAATAAGGGGGAGAGTTAAAATAATTGTGATATAATGTCAAAAAATCAATAAAAAGTGTTTTTGTTTATTATTTTTAAGAAAAAAGGTAAGCTCACCTTTCCTGGGGACTAAGGAAGTAGAGGAGAATAAGTTCCCTGTCTGGGAAATTGTGTTTCAGTTCTTGCTATGCCTTCTCAGTAAAAATCCCCTTGAAAAAGCTAATTGATATAAATTGGTTAAAGAATATTGGGGAAATTAACAAGTGATTGAAACTGGAGGGAGGTGCACCTGGCTCATCCTGCATTAGCATCCCAATTGGCTAGCCTCTCCTCTGTCCCTCAGTCCCTAGAGACCCATAGCCTTTCCTCTTGTTCACCTCAGTCTCTTAGATCTTGCTACTTCTCCAACAATTTGAACCCAATCTAACTTAGTTTTTCAGTTTAGGCTCATTTCATTTCTTCCTTTTTTGGCTCCAATACAAGGATTATACCTTTCTTTTCCCCATACTATATGAGCCGAGGCAGAGATCATAGAAATGAGGGTACAAGATCCACGTCCAGAAATTAGAGGATTTCCTTCTTTGCTCCCAGGGCATTGGGGTGGGGAGGGGAATATGCCCCAAGCCTAAGAAGATGGTCTCTGATGGCTCTTCCAATGAAAATTCTATGATTCTACAATTCATGGATATCATCACGCCAAAGTGGAACATTAGAGTAGGACATATCATTTGCTCATGAACACATTGGGTAGATGCATATGATAACCTGAGGTCAGGAAAGGAAATTTCATAGAAACATGGTCTAAAGAACTCCTTATCTTCAGGAATCCCCTTTTCTGATAAAAAATAACTCCAAACAGCAGGATCTGTCCTCCTCTGCTCTTTCAGAATAGGGCCTGTCAAACCAATGACTCCCCGGAGTCAAATTGACCTTGAAATTGAAAATAGTCAGTTACAATGAAATTTTATTTTTTTTTATTTTTAAGAAATTATTTTGTCTTATCTAGCATATATTGTTTTTCTCTTGGGGGAGATAAATGATCATTGAAAAATAACATTTAATTAAAAAATAAATAGTATTGATTATTTAGTTTTAATATGCCTTCATCTCTGAATGCAACTTTCTTTCCCCAACTTAGGCAACCATTAACTACAATAAGGAAGAAAAAAGTTCAATTAAACTATATCCTGACCAAATCTAGCAGCATACGCTGTGTTCCACCACCATGCTTCCCCAATGAAGGGAAGAAATCATCTTATATTTCCTCTTCAAGGCCAACGTACTCACCATAACTGGACAACAATCAGCTTAAGTTGTTTTCTCCATTTTCATTTTTGTCCTTGTAGATTCTGCTCTGCTGGTTTTGCTTGTTCAACTTTGCATTAATTCATATGTCTTCCCCATAGGGTCTCTGCAGTCTTTATATCCATCGTTTCTAATAGTACACAGTGAGTAGTATTCCATTACATGTATAGCTACTTCCTAATTGATGGGCATCTACTTCTAAGAGATTGTGGCTACCACAAAAGAACTACTTTAAGTCTTTTGGTGTCTATGGAATCTTTGTGGATTATAATTGATGATTTATTAATATTGTTTGAATCCAGCTTTGTGCTTTGTAGTGATTTAGAATCAACTTTCACACAATTATTAATCACTGGCAGTTCTTTGCAGAGCTGGCTTGATACACTTAAACGCACTGGAAATGGACGGTCCCATTCTTTCTGAGCACACACAAAATGCAACTACTTGGACATTTGATATTTTCTATTACCGGTAG
The DNA here is from genome assembly GCF_902635505.1 of Sarcophilus harrisii. NCBI lineage: Eukaryota > Metazoa > Chordata > Mammalia > Dasyuromorphia > Dasyuridae > Sarcophilus > Sarcophilus harrisii. The sequence goes on along the minus strand of NC_045426.1, from coordinate 7,835,742 downwards.
TCGCGTGAACCATTTTTAGAGATGGGATACCTCCGATCTGTAGGGAGAATAGGTAAGACCGGAGTCACAGTCAACAAATTCAGTAGCTGGCAATTGGGTATCTTTAAAATATCCTAAAAATAGTGACTATGTAAATGTAGACGTATGGATATGTATGCATATATATGTGTATCTATCTCTTTTTACAGACATAAATGTCATTTTAAAATTTCTAAAGCTTTTCACATATATTCTCATTTGATCCTCTTATGACCCTCATTTTAAAGATGAGGAAACAAGATTAAACAGGTTTAAATGACTTGTCCAAGATCACACAGCTACTAAGTGTGTCTGAGGTAGTTTCTGATCCCAAACTAGCACCCATGCTACCAGCTGTCTCCATCTTTAATACCGTCCTTGTTCTCTGACCTGGATGATGTATGATTTTTCCCTTTGAGGCAGAAATACAACAATACAAAGAGGCCTTAATGTTTGAAACTGGCTTAAGACAATCCCAGGAAAGCATCTTTTTCTCTTGAAGTTCCTGGCAGCAAAAACACGCCTTACCCGGTGGAGCAAGGCACTTGTACTGTCTTTAAAACAGACGATGGAGGCAGAGAGTCACGGTGGTGCATGAATAGCCAGAAATAGGCTGTGTTTTAATGAAAAATTCATCCAAATCTTTGCATGCATATTTTAAAAAGATTTGTTTCATCATCACGGTGTAATTAGAAGACTGCTGCATTTGGAGCCAGGGGAAGTAGAATATATTCCTGGTTCTGTCTATGACTACTTTTGTGACTTAGAATAAGTCCTCTAATCTCTCTGTCTCATTTTTCCCATATGTCAAATGAAGAGGCGAGATTAGATGACCTTTCAAGTCCCTTCCATCTATAAATTATGATCTTGTAGTAAGAGTTTGTAGCCTCTGCAGCTAAAATAATTCTAATCCTTCCATTATTTTGACAAACAGGGCTTTTGTAAGATCCTTGTTCAAAGACAAGGATCACTGCACTTGGTTAGGCTGATCCTCAAGCAATAGACCCACAGTTCATCACTGGGACCATTCTCAAAGCCTTCCCAGCTCAGTAGGACTTTTTGGAGATTATGTTCTGCTGGCATAGCTGGCAACACACTGATTCCATATATATTTTGGGGGCACAAGGAAGGTTGGAATAGAGAAACTAGAGAGAAGGAGATCCATTAGAAAGCCATTATACTTGTCTAAAACGTAAATGATGAAGATCTGATTTGTGGTAGTAGCGGTGAGAGTTGAAAGGAAGGGATAAATGTGAGAGATCAGTGGAGCAAAATGACCTAATTGGAGACAGGGGGCAAGAGAAAATGGAAAGTCCGAGATAATACTTTGACTACTGTGCTGGGAGAATAATGGGACAATCAACAAAAATGTGTGGATTTAGACCAAGGACACATTTGGGAAGGTAAAATGGTAAGCACAATATGAAGCCTTTCTGAAATTATCATTAGGTCATCTTGTATGTGGAGGTTGAGTAGATAAATGCCCATTTAGGCTGCAGCGTCAGAGCTGGAGAAACAGATTTAAGAGTCATCTGTGTCATGAGGTTATGGGAATAGAGGAAATCACCAAGAAAAGGGATGTAGAAAGAAGAGAGCTAAAGAAAAAGTTTGGGGATATGCCCACAACTTAGTGGTCAAGAGGACAACAGGGAAATAGCAAAAAAGACTGAGGAAGTTCAGTTGGAGGCTGGAGAAGGGCCAGGTAAGAGCATGGAATCCAAGGAAAGAGCAAGGAAAAACATTTTCTATCAATCACAGCTATCTAAAAGTGAAATAGATTCCCTTAAGAGGTAGTGAGTTCCCCATCCCAGGAAGTCTCTAGGCAGAGTCTGAATGATCCCTTATTGAATATGTAGTAAAGAGTATCCCTATTCAGAATCATGTTAGATTAGATGTCTTCCAATGTCCCCTCCAACCCTGAGGTTCCATAAACAGTGTCAGTTGTTTAAAAAAGATCCAGAATGGAACCAAAGCCACCATCTTTGGATTTGGAAACCGAAGAGGATAGGATCAGCAGAGAGATATGTCAGAATTGAACAAGATGAGAGCAAATGCGGGACACAGGGGGAAGGTATGGTCTTTACAGAGAGGTCAGTCACTTTCCTCTCTCAGGCTGGAGGGAAGAGGAAAGAGAGTGAAGACACAAGATTGTTATTTTGGGTCCTTTTTTTTCCAAATCAAGCCATGAAATATTCTAGCAACATGCTATATCACTCTGTTGCTGCGTCTTTGCCAGATGGAAAACAGAACCATTTTCAGACTGTGTCAACATTTGCAAGCCTGGTGCTGCTGCCTTAATGAAAAAGCAGCACACCCCATCACAAAGTTCCTGACCCCTAGCCAGGGACACTTCATCTCCAGGAGAATTTCCAGCCTGTTGTTTTGGAAAGCCAATCATTTGCTGCCCATCATTCAGCTGACTGGGAACAACAGTGACGTAAACCTCCATTACCGATCGGGTAGCAGGAATGACAAACCTGCCTTCCCTATTCTTGAGGACCCCCGATCCACCTTCTTTTGTAAAATCTAAACAGGGGCTGGAGCCAGGGGTGATCGGGGCTCGCTGCAAAGATGAGGCACGTTTCATCTTTCTATCCTGGGATTGTTAAAACGATCAGCTCGGGCCGGCGTGGGCTCAAGCCAGAGAGCCCAGTTGGCTGACTTGGGCTGTATCTCAAGTGTACACTTCCAGTGGTATAAACTGCAAGGTCTCTGCTCTTTACCATCTGAGGGAAACATGTGGCAAATTTATTTGGAACTCAGGATAATGGAATAATAAAACTGAGAGCTTTTACCTCTGGCTATTGCTTTGTGCTAAAATAAGAGCTATCGATAAGTATGCTACATGGAATCCAACGAGTGGTTTTTCTGTTTTTTTGTTTTTTCTTTTACAAAATCCTTCCTAGATTCTGCAACTCAATTAAATGGCCTGTGGTTGGCTGTTTTTTCCCTGTCAATCTCGCTCCCTTTACCAGGAGTTAAGTGTTGTTTACAGATAATGCAGAAGAAGGTTACGATGTTGTTCTCGTTCAAATATCTGTCAATGTTGCTGCTTCAAAAACCCATACTCAGGATAAAGCACGCCTCCGTAAAGACTGGAAAATTTGCTGAGAGGGGCCAAATTATCCATCTCTCAAGAGGCAGACCATTGTTGTGGGTCACATACGGGACCTGAAGTCAAGAAAAGCCAAGTTCAAACCCTACCTCAGATATTTTCCAATCTATGGGACCCTCGCCCCCTACTCCAGCCAATCACTTGGGGTCTTTAAGCCTTAGTTTCCTCATCTGTAAAATGAGGTAACTAACGGACCTTCTGTCCCAAGGCTGTTGGCAGAGCATTTGACTGCAGAATCAAGCATGATAATATATGTAAAGTGCTTTGAAAATTTTAAAGCAGTGTATAATTGTTGGTTATCCACAATGAACTGATGAAGCTTGTCCTGTTTTTATTTGTTAAGCTTTCTTATCATCCTGTGAAGAAAAGATTACCAGATTCATTTCTCAAGTAGGAAATGTGAAGCAAAGCAGTCAAGGCAAACATTCAAAACCATAAAGGACATTTTTGCTCCTGGGTCTCTGTTTGCCTGATGCCCGTTTTCTTTCTGTCCAAAGACAAAATCAGAACAGAGTTCTTTCATGATGTGATGTGGCCATGAACATATTTCCCCTTTTATTTAAATTTTGGATTTACAAATCATGTTATCACCTCCATGAAGCCTTCATGAAACTTCTATATCAAATTTCAGGCCTCTCAAAATTTGGACCCAATCTGATCTATGTAGGACCTGGCACATAGTAGGTGCTTCATAAATTTTTATTTGGCCGACTTCCCAGATGGATTACATTTTACTCCTCTGCTTTGAACTATCATCAAAACTGTATCTCTCCATCTTTTCCACAAGATTGCCTTAAGACTTTGTCCAATACTTTGTTAAAATATAAGTATATTACAAATAAAGCATTTCCCTTGTCTAACAGCCTAGTAAACCCATGAAAAAAAATGAAGTAATGTTAACTAGCCCTTTCCTTCATAAAAGTATGGTTTCTTGTGTTTACTTCTATTTCTAGATAATTATAGAGGGTCAGAACTCTAGAAAAGTATACTTAAAACAAGGATACTTACAACAAGGTGTTAACTCAGTGGAATTGATAAGATGATGGTTCTTTAATATACATATACCTAATACTTAGCATGGTGATGTCATGGTTCTCTAGCTCACACAAATTCAGTGTATTGTAGTGATGTAATTGTACTAAGGTATATAAGGCTGAGAGGACTAGAAATGAGACATTCTATCTATGACCATCCTCCTGGTGGCTCTCCTGCCTCGTGCACTCCTCCACTATGATCAAGACTGGGTCAGATTATGACAGACACAGACTGTGAAGGAGACAATAAAGACTTTAGACTCTACTCCTGACTATTTTTGTGGTGTCTATTCTGCTGAGACCAATTTGGAGGTCCTCCAGAAAGCTAGCTTGGACACTACACTCAGTAGCTAATATTGTGTCCAAAAGAGATTTATTAACAGATATCCTGTGAACAAGGAGGCCTCAGGTAAGTTGGAGACAGAGGGATGGGGTGGTACCCCCATGTACATGGATTTTGGGGTGGTGATATTGAAGTCCCAAATCATTCCTCAGTTTCTTTAACAATAAATTCTAGAATTTTGTCAACTATTTAAGAAAGTTAAATGAAAACTTTTATCTGGAAATGAGAAGAAATGTTATTTATTCCCAGAAGCTGTAAATCTCTTGTCACATTTTCTCCTTCTCTGTGTGTGTATGTAGAGAAATAAATAGACAGATAGATATAGATATATAGGTATGTATATGTATATATATATATATAAAACCAGTGATGATCACACATATGTTGATTTGTGCTTATTGTCAATCAATTCTGTTTTCAGAGGACAGAGACATCCATATGCTTGGTTCACAAATAGAAGTGTTATAGAAGTGTTATATGTATGGGTCCAAAAGCGTTCACATGTGGCCATGTGGGGAAAGACACATCACAACCCCCTGGGACCATACCAATCCATCAATGTAAGGGAGGGATAGGAAAATGCAAGCAATCCCCCCTAAAAAACTGAAACTTTGGAGAGACAGATTGAACCAAAAGTCAACTTTCCCCACATTCCTCCGTATTTTAGCTCTTGTTCTGATATTAATTCCTCCCTCTCATTCTGAGCAGTATAAGGGCCTGTTCTAACTTAAGGATAGAATAATAATAGCTCACTAGCCTGTCTCAAGATGTCCCAATGTATGAAGCACTAAGCAAAAGGCCTGGGGTGAAGATAAATCTGTTTACTTCACTCATAATGCATTTTGGAGCCTAAAGGTTGGCATGGGAGAATTGAATTCATTTGGAAGTTTGGGCAAATTTTAGCTCCTTTGTTCTTGTATGAGCTTATGACCATCTGTGAAGGGGGGAGGCGTTCAAAAGCTCAGACAAGGCCAGAATCATCCCATGGGATGATTCAGATGTTCTTATCTTTCTCCTTTGCTCCTGTAACCAAATACAATGTTGAACAATCCCCGAGAATATATCTGAAAGCCAAGGTAACATAATACCTTGTTTTCTATGTATGACCACCTGGGATTCTTTGAAAAGCAAAGAGCCATCCTTCACGTGCTCTAGAGATAGAATTTTTATTCTACATATGGGAGAAATTGAATAATTATTTGAAACTTTGATATCACCACCCCAATATCCATATCCATGGGAGGACCACCCCATCCCTCTGTCTCCAGCCTACCTGAAGTCTCCTAGTTTCGGGATATCCATTAATAAATCTCATTTGGACACAAGTCTCATGTGAGCTTTCTTGAGAAAGGATGCTGGTTTGCCACTTACTTCTTCATTTGGAGAAACCTCTTGCCTAGAAATATAGGACGTGAAATGGCTAGGAGGATTATCAGGACACTGGTGAATCTCCTTTTTAAAACTCCCAGAATTCACACCAAGCGTCCATTGACCTAATTCAGCTATTGATATTTTTTGGAGTTATGAAGCCCATGTTTACTCCCTAGTTCATGATTCTCAGTTTGAGCTGCTTACATTGAGCATGACCTGGTAGGTAAATTGTTGAGGCTGCCCAACACCATCCGACTAGCCTAAAATTGTTTTCAGTGTCACCATGTTGTTTTCTTGCTACGTTACCTCAAAAAGTTCCCTATGACTGCTAGAATCAAATAAAAATTCCTATTTTATTTAAAGCTTTTCCCAACCTGGCTTTTGTCAGAAAATGTATGTTTATTAAATACCTACTATGTGCCAAGCACTGTGCTAAGCATTGAGGATACAAAGAAACTCAAGGCTGAAGGTCTGGTGGGGAGACAGTGTGAAACCAATTTTGTCCAACCAAGCTATTGATGGGGTAAATTGAGGATAATGTCAGATAGACACTAGAGCTAAAGGGGATTATTCAAGGCTTCTTGTTGAAGATGGGATTTTAGTTTGGACTTGAAAAAAGTGAGGGAAGTGAGAAGGAATGGGAATAACTCCAGGCATGGGGGGACAGCCAATTTACCTCTCTGGGCTTCTTATTTGGCATTCTTCTTTACTCACCAATTACAGAAATTGGAGAGACTCTGAATGTTGAGGATAAATTCATTTGCTTGGATACTTTCCAGGGACCTGCCCAACCTATGGTAGAGCTTTCTGAGCTCATATCGGGTTTGATCAGCCACAAGTGGGCACGCTGTATCTTGAGTCCAACATTGTAAAGCCATTTTGGTCCTCTTCAGTTAGGAAGAGCAAGTCTCAACCCTTTTACATGTTCTTTGCTCAAGTGACTAGACATTTTTGTTGTTCCATCTCTTCAAAGTTCAGCTCCAAACCCAGCCCCTACATCAGGTAGCTCTATTGATCCTCACTATCCACCTCCATTAATGCTTCCCTTCTTCTTCTTTCCCCAAATAACTTTATATTCACTTTATTTTAATTTTTTTTGCTGAAGCAACTGGGGTTAAATGACTTGCACAGGATCACACAACTATGAAGTGTTAAGTGTCTGAGACTAGATTTGAACTCCGGTCCTCCTGTCTTCAGGGCTAGTGCTCTATCCAATGCACCAACTAGCTGCCCCTTATATTCACTTTTTAAAATATTTTTCATATACTTACAGAATGGGGGACCTGGATAATGAAAGCCCAGTTCTTTGAGTCTGAACAATATACTTAGCATAGTGTCAATCCATGGCCAACAGGCTTTACGAGTCTGTTTCTAGAAATCCTCCTCATTGCTCCAGAACAGGCACAAACATTCTAAACCTGTTTCCTGTTGGCTCATTGTGTGATGACTGAAAGCCTTTTAAATGTCTCCTAACTTAGAAGTGAATACACAGACAAATGGCATGAAAAGACATAGCTTTCTCTTTCCCAGTAGCAGTTGAGGCAAGACTCAATGTAGGCTTCTAGATGGAAAGGGAAGAGTAGTGGCCATGAATCTTTGAGAGACTGCTGCTGCTCTCTGCAACTAACTGCCTCATTTCCCAACCTAATTGTCTTGTGGACATTAACCTATGGCCCTACTATGTGTCTTTGCTGTGTCCATTCTTTCCTGATCTCAGATGAACATGGCTCAGAGTTGGGATAGACCGATATATGACTTCGAAAACTTCAAAAAAATCAGGACTCCCAGAGGAACCATAACTAGCCCCGGAAGCTGGTAGCCTCAGTAAATGAATCCAAGGAATAACCAATCCTAAGGGCAACCTTCTTGACCCAGCTTAGCACTGAAGTTACCCATGAGTCTGGAGACTGAATCCTGGAAGCAAGAGAGCAATTCATCCATCTGGTATGTCAAATCTAGAGCGATCTGGAGAGCCACAGGAAGCAGATTTGGAAGTAGCCACTTCAAATATGAGTCCACTTGCCTTTGGAACTGAATGGATATGGAGAGGGTGGTTTGTTATACTTTTGTTTTTGTTATTCCTTCTAAGTAAATATTTGTAAAATTTGTACATTTTGCACATTTGTACATTTGCACATTTGTAAAATGTGATTTGGGCTAATTTGTTCACTGGTATTGGAGAGATACTACGTGGAAATTGATCATGGAGAAAACACAACAGATGGGGACTCAAAAGCAATCAGTCTAGGAAACCATCACCTACCACATCAATTGATCACCTGGATCTATTCCTAGAATCATAAAGGGAGATACAGCCAATCACTCCTCCAGGACTGGGAGGGTAAGTTGGGAAAATGGCCCCTGAGCTTGGGCCACACCTATATGGGTACATCTTGTCACCTTCCTGGAATATAACAAACTACTTAAGAGCAGATACTATTTAGTTTTTGTCTTTATATCCCTAAGGGAATTGTGAACTTCCTGAAACAAAATAAGTGCTTAATGAATGAGTGTCGATCGATTGATTAATTCAGTGCCATTTCTTTTTTAACCTTCTAGGCAAAGCTTTTGAGGCTTGAGTTTTCCTTTCAATTTTCTCTTTTCATTCAGTGGTTTTAGGTTTTTAGAGTCTGTCTTCACTGTCATGTTCTGGAGTAAATGTTACATTTCACTTCCCTAAAGATGCTATTGAGGGCAAGCTCCTTCTCTGTGGAGCATTTTTGCATCGGGAATAATCAGTTATGGTTTTGTTTGACATTTAATGAGATTTAACAACATAATCACCTGTCATGACAGCCAGAAGTCAGAAAGACTTCGATAACTACATGCTCTAATAAATGATTATAATGAAATGTTCATTTTAGACTTCTAGCCAATCACTTAGTTGCTTATGATATCTAATGGGTCAATACTAAAGATGGATCTTCATTTATTTTATTGTATATGTATTGCATACAGGCTGTAGAGGGAAGGAGGTGGGATATTGTGGACTGGTCATTTTTTTTGATACATCTGCAACACAATTATTTACTAAGAATTTAATATCCCAGACTTCTTTTAAGTGGACACAGGAATGAAAATTTCACATAAAAGAAATTTTTGCACCTAAAGCCCTGGGATGTTTGCACAGTGCAGAGAGAGACGATCTCTGAAGTAAGAAAATCTCTTGTTCAAGTCCAGTCCATGACAAATACTTCCATGGGATTCTGGGAAATTCACTTAAACTTTTTTTTTTCCTGAGGCAATTGGGATTAAGTGACTTGCCCAGGGTCACACAACTAGGAAGTAGTAAGTATCTGAGGTCAGATTTGAACCCATGTCCTCCTGACTTCAGGGCTAGTGCTCCATCCACTGCACCACTTGCTGACCCAGAAATTCACTTAAACTTTCAATAAATACTCTAGGCAACTTGTGTTAGGAGATAATCACTTCTAGAGAAGGTGCTGACCTGTATTGCTAGAGGGACTTTTTTCATCAGATATTTCCCTAACTCTTCTATAATAATGATGATCAACATCGTTATTCTTTGAATAAATCTCCACAGCCTTAGATATGAGTATGAATTACTTAACCTGAATAAAAAAAGAACTTTCTGTGCTCTTAGTATATGTTAAGACAGCCATAGATTTCAGAAATAAAGAGATAAAGAACATCCCTCTGTCCTGGGTCCTGCTTAGAACACACCTTGAAGGGAACTGGGGAATGTTCATTTCTGGGCACCACAGTTAAAGAGGGACACTGATAAGTGGGATTTTCCAAAGGAAAGTAACCAGAATGGTGAAGGGCCTTACAACCATGTCTTATGAGAATCCTTTCAAAGAGCTATGGGGGTTTAACCTGGTAAAAGAAACAAGTAAGGGGACAGTGAGTTGTCCTCATTTTAAGGGTATTTAAATTTAAAAAATTTAAAGGGCTATCAGGTCAAAGAGAGATTAGTTCTGTTCTATTTAGTCTTGAGGGCAGTACCCAAAGTCCTGATGGGTAGAAATTAACAAAAGGAAAGTTTAGTCTTACTGCCACATAAAGCTTTCTGATAAGAAGAGATGGGGAAAAGTAGGGTGGACTGCCAAGAAAGGAGTGATTCTTCCTTCCTTAGTAATCTTTAACCTGAGGGTGATGAGCCCTTCTCAGATATCTTATTTGGAACTTCCTCTAGCGTAAGGAATTGGGCTAGAGAGTTCAGAAAGTGCCTTCTAACACTTAAATTCCCTAATTTTATGATCCATGTTTCCTCTTTCTTGTAATTTGCCATTATTTGCAAGCTACTTTACCTCATAGTAAAGCTTAAAACTTTCAGCTGATGACTACCTTGCAAACACAGGGATGCATTTTGGGAGGAGACATGATTCCCCTGATATTAATGAATTCACAGGGCTTAGGTGATCAGAACACCTTAATTCTCTTCCAAAAGACCGGGAGGAAACCTCTCACTGCTGTTCAGAGCAAAATAAGTGAGGTTCATTGTGATGTTTTACTGAAGACAACAACCCCTTTCAATTAATTTCAATTCATTTCAACAGCTGAGAAGCACAGAAGGCTAGAAACCATTCCCAAAATGAACGAATTTGCTCATACCAAGAACTCCAAAGGAGGTGAAAATGTAAAGTTCCTTCATTTTGAAAACAATAATAGCTGACAGAAATCCTTTCCCAAGTTAATAAAAATCATGTAACTATTGAGGTGGAAAAAATTTTAAGAAACTTAATTTACTTTTACTTTCGGCATTTTTATTTAATTCAGTAACTGTGCTATTTTATTAGTGTAGTTCCGGAGGTCTCAGCTGAGACCAAAATGGAAGTAGCCAGTTTCTTTTTGTTCCTACTTAGTATCTCCGTTTCTTCCCATGAATGGCATTTCTGAAAACCTCAGATCTCAAATGCCACAGTTAGTGAAAGGATAAAAGAAAGCCACAAAATGCCGCAGAAAGCAATTTCTAAAAAGCACCAACATCAACTCAACTTTTCTTAATTGAGAAAAGTTTATTAAATACCTACTATGTTCTAGGAAACTTGGGAAGTGCCTGCCCACAAAGTACTTACATTTGATTTAGGGTGGGAAAATCCATGTTCACAAACAAAAATATATAAGAAATATACAAAAATATTCAGTAGTTTTAGGGGTGGCACGAAAACCCTGAAAGAATCAATAAAGGAGTCTTGAAGAAGACATTTGAGTTGTCTTGAAAAAAGGTGGGTGATCTAAGAGAAATGTGTGAGGAGAGAGTTGGCATTTCAGGCAGAGGTCAGGGACAGCCTTTGTAAAAGCATGAAAGGAGGAAATGGAGTGTCATGCATGAGGAACATCAAATAAGTCATCTGTTCTCTCCAAGAAGCATGTAAGTAGATGCTGGGCAAAGCAACAATCAAAAACATTTAGCCTTTGCTTAAAGATCTCCAGTGATGGAAAACTCACTTCCTCTTGAAACAATCCCTTCCATTTATGGGAGCTCTTGCTGTTAGGAAGACTTCCCCTCTCCTCACCTCAAGTCTAAATCTCTCTCCCCCCAAGTAAGTGGTATAAAGGTGGTTCTCCTCCCCAATTAAGTGGTATAAAGGTGGTTCTCTTCATTTTACAGATAAAGAAAATGAGGTCTTTGCCTCCAATTTCAACAATCTATATCCCATTCCATGGCAACTTTCTTGACAAATGGTCATTTGGATTCTACTTAAAGACTTTCAGTCACGGGGAGCCAGTTTGGACAACTCTAAATGTTTTTTTCCTGTTTGTACACCTATATATTACCTATATACATATATACACACATGCCACATGTATGTAATACATATGTATATGTATGTATGTGGATATTTATTTATATACAAATATATATGCATATATATTCTCCTATTGAACCAAAATCTTCCTATCTGCAATTTCTCACTATTCCTGTTGTTCCTACTTCTGCCCTCTGAGACCAATCCCAGAACAAATCTAATAAGAGCTAAGATGTTTAGACTTTCCAGTTTCCTCCCTCCCAGGTTAATGCATTTACAATAAATAGGGAACTTTTTCGATATTTCAGTGAGCACAGTTTCCTAGGAATGTAGCCTCTCCTACTTCACAGTCTATGGCACAATTGATTCCCCATGTTCTCTGCGGGTCTCTTGGATGTTTAGAGTGCCAAGTCACATTCATGTTTCTGGATGGCCTACGTGCTTTATAAGCCATTGCAGTCTCCAATCCCCTTTCTCCTTCCATCAATGTAGGAGCAGAAGGGTCTCCAACAGACAGAGAGCCAGATTCAATTTTTCTTTGTTTTCTGGATTGCCTTTGCCCAAAAGGTCACCACCAAGCAGCCAGCCCACAAAGGATGCTTGCATAGACTCACCTTTGGACAGCAGATGTCTTGTGACTGGGACTATACTGGAACCTTCCCAGCCTAAGAGATGGTTCTTTGCCCTCTGATTCTGTTCCTGTTGCTTCTTCTTGGTGACTGTTGTTCTGCTTGATTCTTATCTTTCACTGCTGGATTTTTTCCTTCTTAGTTTAGTAGAATCTCCACAGGAGCTTCAGTTTTGAGGCTGCTATAAGGGAGACAGAAGGAAAAGAAGTCCCTGTCTCCAAGGAATTTACAATTTAATTTAATACTGAACAGATAAGAAAATAGATTAAGGGCTGAAAGACATCTTAAAGATCACAAGGCTATTTTACAGATGAAAAAGCTGAGGCCCCAAAAGATAAAATGGATTTATCCAGACCCCAACCTTAGATGCATGAATTAATTGAAGAATAATCCAAGATAACACCATCTACTTCACATCTCATTAGTTAGCAATGAGGTGCTAACTAAGAATCTGAGTACCAGCTAACGACCTTGGAGGAGTATAGGTAGAGAGAGGATGGAGATGGGCCTTAATTTATGAGACACAGAATGCACAATTGAAATAAATAAAGTCTTAAACTGCATCTCCTGAACAAACCATTCCATATTAAGTGCCTCTTCAGGGGTCCTCTACCTTCAAAATCAAGCTGAAGTCACGCTGTTACCATAGACATCTGCCCAACCTTCCTACGATATCTATGCAAAAGTGGGGGAAATTTGTCTCAAGGATAATGGTTTGAAATTTCCAGTTCATGTTACAACAGCGTCACATTTTTTCTTGAGTTGTTTGTACTTTGGGCTCTTTCACACACATCATAAGCTCCTTTTCGCCCATAAAATGGAGACATACTTTTCTCCAAGAGCATCTGGAAGATCTCTCAAGTCTTTTTGCAATATTCCTATTGATTTAGAAAGCATTCCTTCCTTGGGGGATATGATACTTAGGATACTGATCTATGGATACTTCAGTGGAGTATAAATCTCAAAAATTTCAGAAATGAACCAGAGGGTTTTCAACTTACCCAATAAGCAACCATTAAAATGATGAATCATGTACAAAGAAACCTCCACAAAAGTCATACTCTGGTTCCTAATCATGACTTGGAGGGGATCTTGAGTTTTCAAAAGATGTGTTAACAGACGGAATCAATCAATGAATCAATCATTATTCCCTAAGTACTTCCTCTGTACTAGACACCAGATAAGGCATCAGGGATACAAAGCAAGTGTGAGGCGGTGTCTTTCTTCAAGAAACTTCTGGGTTACAAGGACATCGCAATGTGGTCCCAGAGAAATAAATTCAGGATACAAATCAAACAAATATACAGTGATCTCAAAACCATATACTCAGGACTGGAGATGGCCTTGGATTCAATGGGAGACCATGACCTTTTTAAGCTCACATCTTCAACAGGTCACTTTGATTGTGGCAATACCCATTCAGTGATTAATCACTAATCCAGAAAGAAGGGCAAGCTTCAATCACAATTTATACAGCTCCTGCTCTAGGCCATCTCCAGTCATCCTGATCTATATCTTGCCATTGGACCCAGATGGCCCTGGAGGGGAAAGTGAGACAGGGGACCTTGCATATCCTTCCCTCACTTAAATCCATGTCATGGAATCTCTTCCACTGATGTGTTTCCCTTTCAATAGTCAGCCACAGATCATGAGTGCAGAGCTGAGCCATTTACTAAAATGGCAAGCAAATGGAAGTCCTGTAAGTACATCCTCTTTTGTTAAAGTGGACATCATAGAGGTCCCATGTAGATGGGCTCACATATGGAAAACCAGTATCTCCAGGGCATTAGGGAAAGTGTGTGTCCTGGGCAGGTGTGAGAAGCCATTCCTGTGTCCCTGCACTCAAAGACCATACACATGTTCATGTGGACCTGCTGCCCTTGTTTTCACATCTCTATTGGACTTTGTTCTGCAGGTCACAGGTTGGTGTGTCTCCCTCATCTAGAGCTCTGGGCTCAGGTGAAATCCTCAGCTCAGATATAGTTATTCTTTTCAGAAGAAAAGGAAATAATAGAAGATCTTAGTATGGACCAGCAGAATACTCCCCATTCTATTCTTTTAATTTCAACTCATGTCTAGTATGAGCCAAGCAGAAGCTAGACCAAGAGGACCATCGCCACATGCTAATATCCACAAGTTTAGCTTTGTCTCATGCTGATTCTCTGGGTCCTTTCAGAGAACTCACCCGACCTCATGCTGACCAGTCAAAATATTTTCCAAAGTTCATCTTGGCAGAATGAAGCATAAACTTGACTTTTGTTTGATCATTTCTGTCACGTTCTCTTCTGTGACTCCTTTTTAGGCGTTTTCTGGTCAAAGCTAACCAAGAGCTTTGCCATTTTTCTCCAGCATTTTTTTAAACAAATCAAAACTGAGGCAAACAGGATTAAGCACCTTGCCCAGGGTCACACAGCTAATAAGTGTCTGAGCTCAGGCTGGAACTCGGGTCCTCCAGACTCCAGGGCCAGTTCTTCATTCATTGCACCAGGCAATAGCCAATTCTAAGGCTCTCTAGTTTGCCCAAGTAAAAAAATGAGCAAAGAAAAAAGTATAGAAAGAATTTATGTCCTGGACAAGATCATTATCTCTGCTGACTGGTCAACCACATTCATCCCTAATATTCTCATATGCAAATGTGGCCATTCATTATCTGAAAGGACACAACTCATCTTCTTGGTTTCTTGCCATTGCTTGCAATTGATGCAGCCATTCAAAGCCTGAAAGAACCACACTCACTTAGATACACTAAAATATTCCCAGCAGCCCAGTTTGTTAAAGGACTGCCCTGAAACATCCAGTCCACCAACTGCCAGTGTCTTAATTAGTAGGGGTGAATCAACGCGACCAAATATTTGATCTTGTAAGATTCAACTGAATTTTAACTGGGAGTCAAGCTCTCGATATCTTAACCAACTTCCCCAGTACTTAACCACTAAGTTATGCATTTGGTGGAGGTAATTCCTACACCAGGAATTTCCTATATGGATAAAAATCAGTAGATCATTCAAATATTACAATCTGATTCATCTGAACATACATGAATGACCCATTACTATCTGGATCAAAGAGTTACAAATAGAATGTTTCTTGAGCTCCATTAACTTTCAAAATAAGCAAACTGTGGCCCAGAGAAATTGAGTCACTTGATGAATAATCACACAGGTAAAGACCAAACGTGTTTTGAAGCCGCGTTCTAATTCTAAAGGCAATCCTTGCCCCTCTAGTATGATGCTTTCTTCATATACAGTGATGTTCCTGTCAGGACAACTGTTGACATGCATAAAATCACTGATACTCTCTCATCTCAGGACAAGTGTAAGATTTTTTCTGAACTGAATGGGCAAGGTTAGAAATAGAATGAAAATATGTGATCTCCTAACTGTAAATCCTGTTATTTTTCACAATCGCCTATTATCTTGTTCACAGGAAGGCACTGTGGTTACAATGAAAAGAATATCATATTTAGCATCAGAAGGTCCAGTATTAACATCATAGATTTGTCACTTATCATAGGTGTGGCCATAACTGGGTCAATTTTCTTCTTTGAGCTTTAAATTCCTCGCCTATAAAATAAGACTGTTGGACTAGTCAACCTCTGCAGACCCTTCCAAATCTAAATTAACGACCCTTAATAATACCATGCTTTGCCCTAACAGTCAAGCCAATTGGGATGACCCAGTGAAATCTCTTAGATTTGCAAAGGTGAGTGTTTCCGCTCTGAGGAACTCATCAGAGTGGGATCAAAATGTGGCCAGAACCGGGTGTTCATGACTGTTACTCATCAAATTTAGAATTGACATTCAAATTGAACTTGGTCTTGATAGATCATGGTCTGAGCCAATGACTAAACTTCCTCTATGTGGGAAAATGCTGAAGGAAGGAACTAGAGCATCTGGGAGCTCATTTCGAGAGATATTCAAGTTGAATAGACACATTGCTACAAAATGATAGAAACTGGGTGATCATTTTCCTTTATTTAAATAGGAAGGGATAGTATGCTTCAAAGTCAAGAATTACTAGGTTCAAGTCCTGTTTCCGACACTGCTTTTGTGACCCCCAGACAAATCATTTAACTTTTCAGTATCCCCAGGCAACTCTGAATACATATAAATTAATTACGTCTGTTTAAATAGTGTGAAATTTCTCTACCAGTAAAATTACAAGTCTTTTTCTCCCCTCCAAAACATATAGACATGCCTTGTAGAAGAGTCGATATTATGAAATATATGTATTTGGGAAGAATTAATTCTGGTTTTTGAAGTCATGGCTTACACAATTGGGAACCTTTAAAGTAGTGTGCTTGGGAGAGGATATGCAGAAATGTCATCTTCCCCCAAATATCTCATTCCTTTATATTAAGACTTCATTACCTCCAGTCCTCTCAAGCACCCTGAGAGGGTGACACTATCAGCTATTAACACCTTAGTAAAATTAGTTTTTCCACAGTTGATCAAGAGAATTGCTCTGTGGGGCAGATACCTGGAAGACCTTCCCTTGTGAAGCTCTGGTAGACTACTTGACCAATTGGAAAGATCTGTAGCCTCAAGGATAGAACTTTAGTGTCCCCTTTGGCACTAGGATACCTACCCAGGTTATTCCTCCAAAGGCTTCAGACAGGAGCCAGAGACCAGCTCTGAGGTCCAACTCTGTTCTTTTCTATTCTTGCCCCTCACAGCACTGGGTCCATGACCAATCCCCACCTGGATTGCTACCCCAATTTAGGGTCTTTTGAAGCTACTCTATTCTGTGAGCAGAACTGCTAGGACTTCTTCTCTCCTTGACTCCCTGCTAAGAGCATCCTTCCCAGCACTAAAAGACTGTGGGATATACTCTTAGCTAGATTCCATGCCCAGTGTCCAGACACCTGTCTCCTTACATTGATCTGGCGGGGAATTATGGTTTTTTTCTTATATTTCCTCATTTGGATTCAGTCCGGTGTATTTTCCAGATCTTCTTTGCCATCTTGGCTGGTCTCTAAAGCAAAGTTGGCCCATTTAATTACCCCAACTAAAAAAGTCTTACCGGGGCTTTTCTTCCTTCACTTTGGAAGGATGCTTCTCACGAACAGCTCTGGTTCTTCTTGAAATTTTTATGCTTCTTATACCCCATGTTCGGGTGCCATAAGTTGGAATACACGTGAGAGCTATTGGAATACATGGGAGCCACCTGCCAGTGGCTGCTGGAGATCCAACCCAGAATGGATCTCCTCCTGTGAGGGGATGAAACAAGGAGACAGACAGTTGCCGTTCTCTGACATCTCCGACTGAAAGACCCTTGCATTGTCTCACTTCCCTCCTCTTGCCTCTGCCTCCAATTTATCTCATTCCCAGTCCGCAACACCTGTGTCGGCAAAGGTTGCCTTGCAACGCCTTCAGATGTTATGTTTCACAGCTGTGGAGGCTCTTGGAGAATTGACCTGGCCCTTAACCAGCCACCCATTTCTATCTTTCATTTTCTCCTCCCTTCCCCTATTTCCCAAACTACAAGTACTAGACTATTTTTGAGAAGTCTCAGAAAAGAAACGTTTTCAGAAGAGCCTTTTAGGAATCCTAGCAACATGA
The DNA here is from genome assembly GCF_902635505.1 of Sarcophilus harrisii. Lineage (NCBI taxonomy): Eukaryota > Metazoa > Chordata > Mammalia > Dasyuromorphia > Dasyuridae > Sarcophilus > Sarcophilus harrisii. The sequence continues at coordinate 7,817,957 of NC_045426.1, read as the reverse complement.
TTGGATTAGATGTCATATGGAAAAAGATATGTTGATATGAGTTGACAGTGAGATGGGCCAATCAAGAAAACAAATTTCTTCTTGGGCTGCACTAATGAGCATAACATTTAGGACTAAGCAAACCTGGTCGACTAGATGGTGATTGGAGTAGAAACTCCTCCTGGGCTAAGGCCCTTTCCAGTTCTGAGCTTCCTGATGCTTGGAACAGGGATGATGATGGCAGTAGCTTGGGAGGCTCATATGAAGAAACTCAGCTGTGAAAAGGAAGGACAGCATGGCAGTAGGTGAATGCCTTATGGCATCTTTCCTGGCAATCTTGCTCAGCATCTCCCTGAATCCTTGGCTAAAAGAAAAGAAGCTCCAATGACACATCATTGTGGAACAAACACAGTACTCCTGGAAATAGATCTAAAGAATATGAGATAAGACAAATAGTAAGCCTTCCAATATGAATTCCAGAAAGTGAAAGTCTATGGGTGGACATTTCAAGTGCCTGCTTTCCTGTAGTGAAGGACTTTTCCTGCTTCCCTGTAGTGAAGGATTTTTCCTGCTTCCCAACTTGCCTGACATCATTTCCTGCACATGGATGCCTAGCAATGTCTCTCCTTCTTGTGCTGGGTGCAGTAAACCTGACTCTTCCCCATTGGGCACCATTAGCCCATTCCCCAGGATGGCTCTCCTGCAGCGGCCAGAACCCCCTCATCTGATGAATGGCTCACTGTAAGCTCATTAGCATCCATGCCTACCTTAGCTGTCATCTTCTGCCTAAAAGTTGGATGTAAAGTAGAAGCTACTGCATGTGTTTCATAAGCACCTCCTTCTTGTCTAATTGTCATCGACAGAACCATTAGGGTCCCCAAATTTCCCTACACTGCTCTGAAAACAAACCCAATTATCTCATTACTACACTGATCATCTCTTTATTACAGTAAAATCTTGGGTTTCTCCAAGGACAGTCAGTGACGGTTCTCATTTCTATCTTTTTACAGATATTTATTTGCCTTCAGAGTGTTCAATACTAAGGAACCAATATCAACCCTTCTAACTATCTCTAGCTTTATGCTGAAAACTCAAGTCCTGTTGTGCTGGGGAGATCACCATTGCTAATTACTGTCACTCTGATTAGCATGGCGAGATAACGATTGGTTTCTAGCCTTTTGCTTCTGGGTTGTCCATTTGTGAGCCACAATAGTGACAGTTGATGAATATTTGAGTGATAATGGTCTTTATTTTGTGTTTTGTACCTAGACAAAGCCACAGCCTCAGACAAGGCATTACAAATTATAGTTTACCAACTGACTATAGACTGCAAAATGAGGGGATTGGACCAAGATCATCAGATGCTGGAGCTCCCTCTCCTTTTACAGATGAGGGAACCAAGGTCCAGAGAGGTTGAGCACCTGCCTCAGGTTTCACTGATAGTAAGTGGCAAAGCCATATCCTGGCTCAGATCTTCTCAAAAAAGAAGGTACCTTTCTCACTGACACTAATTCACTGAAGTTCTCACTCCCTCCCTCCTCGGGGCTGGTAGGGATGGGGCCCTGAATTTCTCACTTTTGTCTTATCTGCCATTTAGGAGATTGATATGGGGACCTCCTGAAATGCACCTAACATGTTCTGATTTATTTCTCCCATTCTGATGTAGATCTTTAAATGGTTTATAAGTGATCTATAGGAGCGAGAGATATTAAGATTATCTAATGCAACATTTTCTTTTTATAAATGAAGAGACTGGGGCTTAGGGAGAGGAAAAGGCTTATTCTTGCTCACAAATGACTTTAAATGAGATTGCAAGTTGAGAGGCAGGTGGCAGAGCCACCGAGTCTTGAAACCGGATTGGATAGTGTGAGACCATTTCTACCATACAAGTAGGGGCGCCGCTAGCTGCTTTAAGTCCCTCTGTGGACTCTCTCCAACTTATCCTGCTTCTATCTCCCATCATTGTTTATATGTTGTCTCCTCCATGAGGCTGTGAGCTTAAGAGCTGGGCTTGCTTTTTGCCTTTCTTTGGACCTCAGTGCTTAGTTCAGTACCCGGTACATAACAGGCGCTAATATCTGATGGAGAAAATCCAGGGAGTTGAGGGACGGCTCCCCGAGTGTCCCCTAGCCTTGTATAATCACTTGTGCTAAACATTTACCACTAATGAACAGAAATGAAAAAAAAGAACTTTTCAAATGTTAATTGTCTCCTTTTGAAACGACCTTACACAAGTAATTTGTTCCTTGTTGCAGAACCCTGCTCTGTGAAATGAGATCCCTTTCAAACCTCAGACATTTTCAAATATGTCAGCCTCTTCTCCAGAAGAATGGGTAGGAAAGCCCCCCCTACACCCTCACACAGACCCGCACGCCATGTGTGATCAGTGAGCCCTGCAGAAGCTCCCAGTTCCAATCTGGGTCCTATTAATTGCCCCAAACCTCTCCAGTGAATCAAGTGCTTTGATCTACCAAACCACAGAGCAGGTTCTGGGGGCCTATTGATGCCCCAGCATAAAGAGACAATGGTGGCCGGGCTTGTGCTGACAGTGTGGCCCTCCCATCAGAGACAGAAGAAAAGCCCTTCAGTGAACAGTTGCCGGGAGAATAAGGGATGCGTGTTTCTATTCAGCCAGAAGATTTCTGTGAGGAGTTACAAGTTAGCATCTCGGCTGAGGCAACAGAAGGTAATTACAGAAGCTACTGGGAAACCAAACAGCTTTTCAGTGCAGTTTTCAAAGGGCATCCAGTCGACCATCCAGCTCCCAGATTCCTGAGTCTGTGATATTGTCTGAGGCAAGAGCCGGAGCGCGTTCTGGGGGTGAAAATGCTGATTACCAGCCACAGGTCTTTATGAAACGGTTAAAAAAAATGAAGGGGCCCCGACTGGCTCCCTCCCACCGACCTTTGTTTTGTTTTGCTGTTTGTTTGAACTGGCAGTCGCTGAACAAGGATGACAGTCGAGGCTGCTTCTCTGGGTGGATCCTGGGAGCTCTCACCTCCAGTGAGCCGCTCTCGAGCATCAGCTCAGCTCTTTGCTTTGAAGGCAACAGGGTCTCTCCTTCTCTTCCTCCTGAACAGGGAGGGAAAGCTTCCACAAAGAATGAGGAAGAAATAAGTTGGCCCAGTTCAGCTGCCACACTTCCCAGGCTTTCCCTGGCAACTGGATTTCCTTGTTTTTAAGTCAAACATCCTGGTCTTTTTCTGAAAACAAAACAGAAATAAACAGACACAGACCTTTGTTAGGTCACACATGTGGTTTCACAGCTAAAGAAACCAGACTCTCCAAGGAAGTGAATATCGAGCGAGTGTTTTCCTTAGTCATTTGGATGAGGGAAATATAATGGACTCTTGAGATGTCCCAAAACCGTGAGGACAGAATCGATATCCAAAATAGACATCTCTGGGCTAAAGCATTTGACCCAATGCAGAAGGACAAGAGCAAATTAGGGGTGAATGTAAAGTCTCACCGCTGGGTTCAAAAACATCAGCTTCACAGGTACAGGACATGGGAGGCCAGGCTGCAGAGCAGTTTGTATGAAAGAGATCCGGGGGTTTTAATGGACTGCAAACTCAATATGTGTCAATAGTGCAAAAAAGCTAATTGATTAGGACCTAATTAGGACTCTCCTTAAAGAGGAATGCCTTTCTTTCCCCTAAAGGTCATCCCTTAAAGCATGTAGGTGATCATTCCTGTTTTCCATACCCCAAGGAATTCTCCCATTAATGCAAGTCCTAGAAAAAGGAAAGTTAGGAGGATGCTGATATGTAAATTGTATAAATTATTTACAAAATGCAATTAAGAACGGATACCCAGCGCAAGCCTGGGACCTAATTTTCCATCTTGTTTCATAGGAACTCGTGCTGCTTGAGGTTGAAGAAACCCAACCCCAAATAGATGGAGATGCAGAATGTAATAAGAATCCGGGGCCCTAGAGTACCGAAGGGCCCCATCATCCTGGGCCTTGGCAAGAAAATGCAGGAAAACAAAAGCACTAGAAGGAAAGATTTTGAAAATGGAAATGTTGGATATTTGGGGTTCAGGAAGAATAAGACCAAAGGACTGAAAGAGTGAAGGGAACTGGAGAAACAGAATTGTACACAGATGAGAAGAGTGGATTTTGTTTCTTTTTTGAGACCAAGTCACCTTATTTCTCTTATGTTAGACCAGCAGTGGTCCTGCCTAGACCTAATCACTCTGGTCATTGGCGCAGAAGCTTCGACGTGCTCCATTTCTAGCAATTTGCCCTCTTCTAGTCACCCTGATGTCCCTTCTAGGCACATCTGATTGACTTAGCCCATTGCAACCTGGAACTTCTGAACTCAAGATCCACCAGCCTGCCAGCAGCAGGGATGATGGTGGTGGTGAGCCTCCATCCTCACTGAGAATGCTTAATTAAGGCCTTCATCACTGGTGATCTTATTTGGCACAATTGGAAAGATTTCTTGTCACCAGAATTATTTCTTTGAGTTTTTCTAAATTGCGATGATTTTCGTTGAACACCCCTATTTTCCTACAGAATCTCATAGCTGAAAGGGACCTCCAGTACTAATAAGTCCATTCATATCCACATCGGAATCCTCACCCACTTCAGAGATGTAAACTAGAAAAGCTCGCCTTCTTTGACTCCGTGCAATCCCTTCATAAAACTGTCCAGCCACACAAGGTCAAGGAAAGGCGCATCGGGCACTCCACCAGAGAAGTCCAGCAAACTGGCACTGAGCTGCTGTTCTTTGGGCCCAGCCACAAATCCAGCAGCAGAAAACTTTTTAAATGTTCTGCTGAAATCTAAGTATATATTTGCTTATAGTATTTGCTTAATTTTCCAGGCTAGTTACTCTATCACCAAAATAAACAAACAAACAAATAAATAAATATCTTATGCTTTTATCCGTTCTTGATTGAACCCCCTCTAGTTTGTAGTGATCTCCCTTGGAAATCATCCATTTTTGTAATATAATATTATCGTCCTTGTATCTATTCTATACCTTAACCCCTGCCCACACCATTCCTTCTTACTGATTTGACTTATTTTCCCTTAGATGCAGGGAAATGATTAGATAATTCAAAGACAGTGAATTATAAAATCATTTCTTAGAAATTTACAATCTCTGATTTCTTTTTTCTGGAAGTCTAACGACACATGCTCTTGAGGGGCAGGAAGCTACAGGAGATCAGTATTTTTGTCTCTGAAGGAGACTTCCTAGCTTGCCATGGAGGACAGAAGAGCAAACAGCTGAAGTGATTGGGCTGAACCATGGACTTTCAAGATGTCCTGGCTGTCAGAGAACAGTGAGCCTCTTGAGGACTGGAGCTCTGGGCCCAGTTTTGGGTGAGCATCAGCTTACTTAGACATTGGATGACAGTGGTTGCGTACTGCTAGAGCCTGAGATTATCTGCTTTCATTATCTAGTTCATCCAGGAGTGGAAGAAGAGCTGAGAAGAAGAAGGACTAGAGTCGGGGAGGTCTAGAGAACCTGAGAATGTATAAGCTATCTGGAATCCTGGTGGATAGCGAGTCAGGGGCAAGAAGATTGTTCTCCTTCCCATGGTTCTGTGTCTTTGTCTTGTGAGCCTCATTCAGTGACCCAGAGCCAGAGCCTTCCCTCACCACAGCTCCTCAACACGCACCCTGATTTCCTCGCTATGATCTATGGGGGAGTATGGTTCAGGAATTCCCTGACTGTGCCTGAAGAAATGAATGGGCAACTGAGAGGAGTTTAGGAAAATGGTCACAAGGCTTAATGAAGAAACGCAACATTTCTTCCAATAAGTTTTGCTGAATTTGGTGAATTATATCGCCATGTTGAATGCCCATTTTCTGAAAATGTGAGGGTTATTAATTGAGAGAAAAGGTTCCAGATATGAGTGAGGACAATACCATAGGTTTTCTGATTTTATTTGTGCCTATTTTTTTTTCATTCATTCATTTACTCTTATTTTTCCTATTTATTATTATTATTTTTTTATTTCTATTATTTGGTTTGGGGCTGGAGTTGGGATTTCATTTCTATAGAAAACTCCCATCGAGGGTCCTCTTTCTAACAGAGCAGACCAGCAACTGCTTTACAATTTATAATCTTCCAGAGTTACCCGAGGCCCTGAGAAATTCAATGACTAGACCAGGGTCACTCAGCCGGAGTGTACGAAATGAGACTTGAAACCAAGACATTCTAACTCAGACCAGCTCTCTATCCTTTCTATTCTTATCAGCCCCTAGCTAAATCTGCATCTGGGTATTATTTAATTAATCAGCACAATATCACCACTTGCTGCTGCCTGCTGCTGTGCTTGAAAAACTGCCTTTTAGTGGCCAAAGCAATGCATCCTCTTGGGAGATTCTCCTACTTGTGCCTCAGGGATGACACACTAATGTCTTAACCTGAGATCTATGAACATGTTTCTTTTAAAAAAAAAAAAAAGTGTTCTAATTCCCTTTTACCAAACCATTATTCTAGTCACAATTAGTTCATCCAGAACACAAACAGCATCGTATGAACGTTTCTAAAAGTATTTTAACAATCATATTTTAGTATAATTGGTTTCCTTTGTAATCCCATGCATTGTGTTTTATGAATTTAAAAAGATTATTTTGAGAAAAGCCCCAAAGATTTCATTTGTCAAAGGGGGACATGATAAAAGATTAAGAAACCCTGTAAATGATGACTATTTGGTTGTACCTTGGAGTGCCTTCTTTTGGAATAAGCACACATTTTCCTCCCTCACTTGAAACTTTGCTAGTGACATCAGCCTTTCTGGAGCCTTCCCAAAGTTAGCCTGCTAGGACTTTCAGGCTGCTGCCCTGCAAAGTCTTAGGGTATTTATAAAAGTGTTATAAGTGGGCTCCACTAGTATCATGGATGTGCAAGGATTTTGCTAGAAATTGAAGTTAGGCTCACAGATCTATAGTTTATAATCACAGATTTCTTCTGGTTTTTGAGAGTTAGTCCCTTGTGTTCTTCCCTAGTAGTTCCATGCCCTTTCTCTTCTCTGTGATATATATACACATATATTTATATATATAAATATATGTATATATATAAATAATATATATTATGTATATATAATATAATGTGTGTATATATATAATATAATATATAAGAGATATATATTATGTATATAAATATATAATAATGAAGATTTAAACATATATTTAAATCTTCATTATTTAGTTATATTGAACTTGACAAAACATCAGCAAAATTTCCATATATACAGGCAGAAAAAATAAAATCGTGGGGGGGGGGCACAAATACTTATTTGAACTTCTTGCAATTAAAAAAAGAATATAATAAAAAATAAAGAATATAATAAAAATTCAACATGTTAGTTTCAAAACTCTGTTTTCTGAATTTCTGTTCTCGGCTGCAATTTTCAGAAACACAATACAATGATTCCATTTTCTTCTCTTTTAGGTCATCATAATTTCTAGTTCTCTTTCTTTCTCCTCCCTCAAAAATAAAAGTTGATTATTTTTCAAAGATCATGGAATTTTTAATTAGGGCTAAATCTACATAATCCTCAGAAGATCAGCAACTTTCTCAACTGAACCTAAGATTTAAACTTTTACTCTCTCTTATATTGGATTACCAATCCCTACTAGACCTTCTTGTTTTATTTTTTCCAGTCCAGAGGTCATTCTCCCTGGCAGAGTTAAAAAAAAAAAAAGAAGTTAAAATAAGGCTTGAGTAGTTTAGCTTTCTCAGCACCATCATCTGTTATCACCATTCCCTCCATCCGAGCTGTAGCTCTGAAAAATCTGATCTGACTTTTCCCCAAGATAGCTAAAAAGCCTCTTTTGTTTCCCTGTTCTTGAGGGTTCTTATGAAATCCTAAAAATGAATGTCAATTCATTTGGAGCTGAAAATAGCAGCCTGTTTGGAGTCAGGTGAGATCTAAGTTCATTTTGAATATTCAAGTTACAGAGCTCTTTTGAATTGATTGGCAATTTAGTATAATATGTTGGTCTGATCCTAATTTCTGCCAAACTGTTTTCTAGCTTTCTTAACAGTTGTCAACCAGGCAATTCTCCCCCCCCCCCAAATTTATGTACTTGAATTTATAGGACACTGAATTATTGAGTTCAATTGTGTCTGATTTCTCCTTATTTGATCTAGCTTGTTTTCTATTAGTCCTAAATTTTGTAGCTGTTTGCTACTTACTACCAATTTATTTAATACATTTCTCATCATTTCCCCTTGAGATTCTAGACTTTTTCTTCCTTCAAATGAAAATTTTTATTATTTTTTTTTCTATTTCTATAAAGCATCTCCTCGGTAATTTGATACTTGCACCAAATTTGTACTTTAAATGATATCAGGTTTGTAATATTGGCGCAGCTCAATCATGAGAACTGAACATTGCTCTAGTAATTTAAGGCAGTCTTTATTTCTTAAAACATTATTTTGTTATTATATCTATAATAAGCCTCAAGTATGTCATGGTAAATTGAGTACCGAACACTTTGTGCATTTTATAGGTATTTTAAATAGTACTTTCTTTTCAATTATTTTTCCTTAGATTTTGTTATTCCTGTAGCAAGATTGTTATGTTTGTGAATTTATTTTGTATCCTGCTGCTTTTCTTTTAGAATGAACCTCTTCTTTCCCTGATATGAGAACTCCTGATGAGGAACCTCCCTGAAAAAATGGGAAGGAATACGTCTTCAATTTAATTTTTAGGAAGTTACCCTCTCCTTTGCTGAGATTATTATCTCAATTACTTTCTTTGCTGATTATTGAGAATTTTCTAAACTCATCATACTATTCATAGAAGACAGGGATAATTTTGTTTCTTCTTTGCCTGGATATATGTTTTTTTTAATTTCTTTCATGAATCTGATTGCTGTTATTAGGATTTCTAGAACTATATCAAGTAACAGAAGAGAAATAAGGAATCCTTTATTTTTGTGCTTCTTGGAGAAGCTTCTCATGTTTTCCTATTATGGTAAAGCCAGCTTTTGATTCTAGATACTTTCTTTTTCTATTAGTCCATCAGGATTGTTTACCCTTTAAAAGTGATGTACTTTATCAAAGGCTTTTTCTGTGTCTGTTGGTAGAATTATGTGGTTTTGGATGCTGTTCTTTTCAGCATGATTAAATAAAATAATCATTTTCCTTATATTGAACAGTGCTGCATCCTTAATATGTATCCTAGTTAGGATTTGCCTAAAGTCACACCATAAGCAAGTTTGAGAAACAAACCATGAAACTGGTTCTTCTTGACTTCAAATCCATGCCCTTCCCGCCATATTGTTCTCATTTCTCAAGAGCATCTATGGCCTTAAGAACAATGCTAGACTTGAGGGGGTATCATGGAAAAATAAGTTCCTAACAGGTCAAATTTCTGAAAGCATCCTGATTCTCCATCAGACCCATTGGGGACCCAAGACCACTTTAGCATCCCTGCCTCCTCAAGGCTGGAAGGAACTAGTCCAACTTCATCCTGGGTCAGAATCTGACCACCAGTCTGATCACCAATAGGACTGGCTATGGCTCCAATTACACAGGGGTCCCTCACTGACTCCTCCATATTGCTCAGTGAATCCTAGAAGTTGTTTTGAGAGGGGCCTCACTGTCCAATATCACAATTTTCCCATTCTCATGACAGTACTGCGTCCAACAAAAACAGACTCTGGGTTCTTTGGGGATCACAGAAAATCCTGAGGCACTGTCCAGGAACAAAAGGGGAGGGAGTCAAACTATGATAAGTCATGTTTCCATAGCACCTGAAGAAAGGCACCTCAACTATCATATTATTGATGAGACCACTAAGGGTCAGGAAACATAAGCCTTTTGACTCTGGCAGGGGCAGGGCAGTAGCTTTGCCTGACTCCAGGTCCAGGGTCCCATCCAAACATCTGCCAGGTGCCAGACAATTGCTAGATGCCAGAAATAGAAAAAAATGATCCTTGCTTTAAAAGAGCTTGTTGATGGAGAGGCAAGAGGTGGAGATACTCCTGGGAATCAGGGAGAACACCTGGGTAGGACAGTGATGATGAGGAGCTCCTCTCTCATAGAAGCCTCCCATTAGTATAGACTGATGTCCTTGGATGTCCAAGACTCTCCATTCTCCCTTACTAAGGTCCTTTTTTGGACCTTGGAGTGGATAATGGGATTCTGACTATGTTTTCAGACCCCAATTTCCCCTTCAGTCTTCTAGGCTAGGGACAAGCCCCTCTCCCATCATCAATAGATTCATGGTGTTTAGACCCCCAAGGACCCAAGGCCACTTTAGCATCCCTGCCTCCTCAAGGCTGGAAGGAACTAGTCCAACTTCATCCTGGATCAGAATTGCTCTGATAGCATCTTCAGCATGGGAAAGCTCAACCATTGTTTATTCGAATACCCATAATGAGGGAGATCCCAAATATCAGGGGATATGCATCCAGAACATGTTAGATGATTTTGGAGGCTCTGGGGGCCAAAGAAAAAGCCCTCCCCTACCTCAAACACACCCATACCCTCAAACGAATTTGGCTTCTTTGCATTTAATTGGGTTTCTTTTTCAAAGTCTTGGTTGCTATGGAGTTAGGGAAATCTAAGTTTCTCCTCTTCTATTGGCTTTTTTAAAATCCTATTTTTATTTTTGTTTGTCTTCGAGGAATTTGTAGACAACAAAAGACAAGCACTTTATATATTCCACATCCTTTCCCTCAGTTCTTTCAACTTAAATATTAGGTATTAAGCATGGAAACCAATTGCCTACATATAAACACATTGTTTAGAAAAGCAAAATAAAACCCAGGTACTGAAATACTGCTGGGAGGGATTATGGTTTAGCTCATAAGATCCTATATTTACAGATTGAAAGGTCCTCAGGGGCCAGCCTATTCATTTTTTTTTTTTTTGTAAATAAGGAAACTGAGATCCACGGAGGTTAAGATCATCCCAATGAATTGAAAGACTTCAGAAAAAAGTTCACCTGCATGAAGGCCAGAACAACAGTCTAAAATCTCTGGATATTATTTATTCGTTTGGACGGGACACGATTTTACAGGAAAATGAACAGCAGCAAAGCACACAGGGTGCCCAGCTGTTACTCAGAGCCAGATGTCTGCCATCATCTTGAAAGGGTTAACAAGGTCCTAGGATAGCAGCCCATCAGCTGTCTCTGACCACAAATCCATCTGCTATTGCTCATGCTTGGTTTTTCTAGACAAGAGCACGATGTTCTTGGACAGGAAGAAATGAATAAACAATCTTTAAAAATTATGAAAATGACTTCATTGAGAGAAAAAACAAGTAATGTTTGCTGTCACACGTTACGAGTTTGAGAGAACCAATTCTTAGCCTATAGAATGTCTCAAATGTGGTAAAAATACTAGTCAAATTTGAATGCTTTTTATTTTGAGTGATCATTACAATTCACACAAATGGCTTGAGTGTTTATAAATGTCTCTAGTCAACTAATATCTCAGAGAATGGGTGTCAAGCTTACAATTGAAAGAAAATAATTCCGTAATAGCTGCTTAACATAATCTAAATCTAATTTGAAGTATATGTGACTAAAATCATTGGGTAGTCAGAGAAGTAGCACAATGAATTTCAAAGGAAGCAAGAGAGAGAAGAAAAGAAAAAAAAGATGAGAAAGAAAAGAAGGAAAAATAAATAAAAAAGAAAGGAGAAAAGAAAAAGTAAAAAATGGAAAAAGACTAGCAAGGTAAAAGAAAAGAATAGAAAAAAAGGGAGAGAAACAGGAAAAAGGAATGGGATTGAAAAAGAAAAAGAGAAAAATGAAAGAGAAAAAAAGAGAGAAGAAGAAGACAAAGGGTTAAAGTTTCCCTAACTATCTGCTTAAAAATAATACCCTCACAGGAAAGTTTAGGCTTTTTAAATATTCTTCTAGGTTTGTTAAATCTTTAGCTGAGGATTTCAGCAAATGTTTTGTCTTTGGTGACTAGCTGTTTGTCCCACTTTATTTACTTGGTATTGGATATTTGTCAATGTCATTTCATATCTGGAGAAAATTCCTCCGTTCCTTGGAAGTGCCTGTGTGTGTGTGTGTGTGTGTGTGTGTGTGTGTGCTGGAGGTCACATGACTGTTTCATCCTATTTGGTGGAGCGGCTGGACTTTTTTTCCCTTGCTTTTGGTGATGGTTGGGAGTGCAGAAGTTGATTGACAGATGCATGCCAGAAAGCCCCATTCTCCTTTTCAAAGACAACGTATGATGGATTGCGATCTCTCAGCTCAGCAGGACACATGGACCATGCAAGCTGTAATTGGTCAGGTATGGAGTCAGCCATCTCTCAACTCCCCTTTGATTTTTTTTTCCACAAGGGTCTCCCCATATGATTCACATAATTCATATTTACAGTACCATCTTTCTATCTATATTTCTGCTGCCTGCCAGTGTAGTCCTGAGAGTGAGGCAGCCACAAGACCACATTAAACCTGGCCAGGGCAGCAGTGATTAAAACTCATATTGAATAAATGCTTTTAAAAATATCCCACCTTAAAATTTTGTCTGAGTTTTGAGAAAACTGGGTTGTGGATCTTGCTTTAGACTTTGCTACTGTGATTTGGGAGAGAATGAAATGGAGGATAAAGTCATACGTTTCCTAGGTAGTTAGGTCTTTTTTTTTTACCCAAAAAAAATTCTGATACCGTTAAATTTTTTAAAGATTGACTGAAAATCTTACAGTCCTGGCTGAAGATTTTTCCTTTGATTTATTTCTTTTTCTTTTTTGTTCTTTTTAAAAAAAAAAAAAAAACTTTTACTCCTAACGCAGATAATGTGTGTTGGAGCTTGGTAAATGGGGGTGTCTCGCGTGCTGCAGAGGGGGCCAGCTGCAAATGGAGCCCTGCCACAATCTGGAAGGGCCAGGTGGCCGGCTCTAATGCAATCCCGTACAACAGCTCTCATAAACAGCTCTATTTTGTTCTGCCTTCCTGGACTCAGGGAGGTGAGCTGGGCTGGGGCTGCTGTGATGAAATGTCAGAAGGATCCCTCGCAGAGGCCTCCCCAGCTGATCTGGTGTAGAGCTTGGCTGTTTGGGCGTCTTTGTCTGCCAAATGGGTCAGTGTGAGTCCCGCTTCTCTGTGTTTTTGTGGTTTCTGTGAAATCTGTAGTTTCTGTCCATGGTGAGATGTTGGTGTGGAGAGCAGAGAGAGGAGGTCCAGGCATTGTCTCTGAATTTGCCTTCCAATGAACTGAGAGGGGAAGAAATCAGAGGGTCCTCTGGCAGAGGGAGCTTTATTTGTCTAGGAGTATGATGGGGGTGGGAGGTGGAGAAGGGGGGTGGGGAAGGATGCCTGGGATTCCTGGGCTTTCAAAAATCCACGGGTATCCCTTTTTTATTAGCAATTTTCTAAGTACTCTCAGTTTATTCATTGATCATCGAGGCATAGATTCTGAATACTGTAAAAAAGATATTTTAAAACTCTCAAAAGTTTCTATTTTTTTTATTTTTGCATGTGTATGGCTCTTTTTTTTCTTTTCTTTCCTTTTTTTTCACACACACACACACACACACACAGTGTCTAATTAAGACAAGCTGGTTATGTTAGGGACATAGAATTTGTCCCCTGTATTTTTAATACAGTCATAGAAAAACACCGTCCTACATGGTTTTCAACTAAATTACAGCCCAACATTTACGGCTCGGAAAGCACATGGTTTATTAATACCAGCGTGCCTTGTAATGTATTTTTAGATGGAAAATGTGAGACAGAGAATGCCTTGTTTACCAGTGAGTTGCACTCATTTCAACGCAAGAGATGGGCTTGGTGATTGTTTTTCTTCATCGAGGATTTTTTTTTTTAACTTTAAAGCTTTGTTCTGCGATGCAGGCTTTCCAGTAATGAAGTGTGGGCAGTTATTTGTCAGGGAAAAAAAAATACATATCTTGACCATGTTGTATAGTGCTCATTTCCTTCTGGGACACGTGTGCATTATTGGATGAGTCCATAAAATGTCCCTGAAACAATCGTGGCAGTGGGGAAACGTAGAGGAACCCCCACTTAAAAACAAATGAAACTTGAGTTCCTGAGTGCTTTCCCGTCCTGCTTTATCAGCCCCCCATTTGTCTCCCGTCCGTAAGCAGGGCACTTGTTTAAATCCATGGCGATGAATAAATACTAGGTGACATGATTTTGCTTTGCTCTCCAACGAGAAATACGATTTCCCTCCGTGTGGCTTATTCCATGGGTGTCCCTCAGTTGAGGAAAGGCGGCTCGGGCAAGAATCAGGTGCGATCCTTCTATTTTGTTATTTACTAATGTTCTGTGAAAATCAATAACAGCGGGCTGGGAATCAAAATGAAACAGGTTTTACATAGACGAGACAGAGTATTTTTTTTTCCTTTGGGGGTTATAATAGAAGGCTGGGGTGTCATCATTGTCAACATCGTCACTGTCATCGTGATGATGATACGATTTTGAGTTTTTAATGTACTCCAAATATTGTTTCCAGGAGCAGTACGCAGGAGTCCCGTATATATATATTGACAACTTGCTGTGCATTTTGACATTAGAATAAATACTTAATAAGTCATTATATTGAAGGACTCAGTTTTGAAAACAAGTCTATGTCTCATCACTTATTTGGTTAAAACAACAACTCAAGGCAAGCGCTTTCTGGCAGCTTAGAATCAGGAAAGTTTCTAGTTTGCAAATTGCAATTGAAATAGATTTCATGTATTTATTTGGAGGAGGAAAAAAAAGGGATTAGTTTTATTTGGATCTAAAACACTAAACTGCTTTTGAAGGAGGAAGAAAAATGGCTAAAGATCATCCTCTCTCCCTGAAAATCAGAAAGCTGAAATGAGGTAGCTGCCTTGCTGTTGATGTAGGATGAAGTAGGACATGTTAATGTTGGAAAATGAATCTAGTTTTCCTGCGATGGTTAAAGGGAAGGAAGAAGGGATGCTAAATGAGTGCTTAACTTCTGACGTTGTAGAGATGCACAACTTCAACCAAATTCTGTCGCTTTCTATGCCCAAATTCCACTAGCTGTCAATTTAAATGTCATTTTCAGAGATGCATCAGAGTTGTGGGTCTGCCCATTTGTCAGAATTTAGTGTGCATCCCTTTACATGTATATTCTAGAATTGCAATGTTAAGTGCTCTCTCTCTCTCTCTCTCTCTCTCTCTCTCTGTCTCCTTTCTCTCTCTCTCTCTCTCTCTCTCTCTCTCTCTCTCTCTCTCTCTCTCTGTCTCTTTTCTCTCTCTATCTCCATATATATATATCTATGTATATATATATATATATATATATATATATATATTTGTGTCTCTCTATATGTCTCTCTCTACTCCCCACTCCCCAAACACCAGCTTACTTGCCAAATGACCAGGGTTACAGGAGTCAATTATCTGCTTTTCAGACCCATTTTTCCTCCAGAGTGCTTAAAGCTTCTTCTGGGAGGCTTGCTCCAGATTTTCCTTTATCTCAATTTCTTCCACCTCCAGGAGCCAGTGTCCACAGTGGCTTCCCCTGGAGATGACAATGGGTAGACAGAGGCTGGTACTACTGCCCATTATCTAGCAGCTGGGAATGTGTGCTCCAAGGTACATTGCTGCTCCTCTACCTTTCCCCCTGGATTTTCCCTCCCCCAAGCAAGCAATTAAGCAGCCCGGCATTCTGCAGACCGGTCTCCTTGCCCGGCATGTCAAGATCTAGAAACTCATTGCTCATAGTGAATTTGATTCATAACTGCACTGTTTGGAATCCAACCCTGATTCCAGGGAGCAAGGAGCTGCGTCAGGCTTCCGTATGCCCTGAATCTCAGGATGAGTTTTTACAGCGTTCCATTTTTATTTTCTTTAAAAATGGAACCACAAAGTGACTTCTGGGTCTTCTCCCCCTTTCTCCGGTGGATCGGGAGAAATAAAACGAGCGTGCATCTCTAATGGGGTCTGCCCATTTGAAAATAAATGATTGTTTGCATTTCTACCTCGTGTGGTCACTAAATATTGACTGCATCTTCTCTTTTTTGCAGACCTGAGCTTGTGAGTGACAGGTTAGTTCATCAGCATTACAGACCTCCTGTTTTTGTCTCATCTCATGCAGACAGGTCACTGTGTCCAATCACCCTTCTGGCACTACTGTCCCCAAGGGAGCCCAGGCCAGCCTGCCATCTTGATCCACAGGCCTGAGGGTCTAGGCTGGCTGCACATCTCTGCCTTCGCTGGCTTTTACAAATATAAAAGGAGAGAGGATATTAAATTAGCCAGTAATCAAAACAACAGATGAAGTAAATTAGATAAAAATATTCACATAGCTCGTGAGGATATTGGGATATGTGAGAAACAGGGCAGATAGATGATTTCTGGGGAGGTCCTCAGTGATAGATTAAAAAAAAAGATTTGCCAAACAGGGAAGCAAGAATATTAACTATACCAAGAAAAACCACTAAAAGCCCAGACACATTTTGCCATTTTTGTGCCCTTTGGCAAAATGGGCAGTCCTCCCAGGATAGACTTAAGCATTCAAAAAAGCTGTCCATTTCTACATTAAGTACTAGGGTACATTAATTGAGGGGACCAATGGTGAAACCAATCAGAACCAAAAGAGATTCTAAAACCTTTGGTTTTACAGTAAAAAACAAAACAAAACAAACTTTTGCAGTATATCTGAGATTGTAATTTTATTTGTTCAGTCTAATCAATTATTGAACACAGATCCATGAAGAGCCCCCATGTGCTGGATACTGTGGTAGGACAAGGGGTGCAAAGACCTCAAGTATCTTAAAGTTGTTTTTTAAAACTCCTTCCAAATCCACTAACTGATGAAAAGAAAGTCAGCCTTTCTGTGGCTGTTGCTGTTAAGTGGAATTCAGTCATGTCCTACTCTTTATGACCCCGGTGAGATTTTCTTAGCAAAGATACTGAAGTGATTTGCTATTTTCTTTTTCAGGATACCTATTTTACAATAATAAAGGGAAAGGAAGAGAGTCTAAGGGTACTAAATTTTTTAATTAAAAAAAAAAGGAAAATAAAGCTGCAGATTATCCATGTTCAGATAATTAAACACTGACTATGTAGACATGCAAAAAACTGCCTTTTTGCAGATGAGAAACTTCTATGGTCAATGTAACCCTGTGTGTGTGTGTGTGTGTGTGTGTTATATTCTATATTTAATACAGTAGATATGCAAAGGTAGATATGCAAACTCATCAACTAAGGCCATGGGTTACAGTGAAAAGAGCACTGACTAAGGCAGAGGACCTGAGTCCAAGCTGGCCTCTCATTCTTGTCACACGTGTGAACTTGATCAAGTCATTTCCTCTGTACGGGTTTCATTTTCTGTAGAAAGAGAGGGGAAGAACAAGATGGGCTCTGAGGTCCCCTTCAATTTATCTCTATGATCTTAGTAAATGAATGCCATTTTTTCCTCAATAGAAATCCATGCTTCTCTTTCTTAGGGACCTGATTTCTCCAGCTCCTCACCACCCCTCTAGGCTGGCAGATTGTTTGACTCAGGTTGGGAAAGAGCACTTCCTATCCTTAAGAAAAAATTAAGATTTATCAGGGAGATGATCTAACAGAGTAGAAAGCAAGCTGACTCTGGAAGCCAGAGATGAGTTCAAGCCCTGGTGATACATGTTTGTAGGCAGACTGACCACACTCAAACGACTGGGTTTCCTTGAGTCTGTTTTCTTCTCCAATAAAATGAGAATAACACTTGTACAACTCCCCTATCCCCAACTTCCACTCAGAGATTCTGTGAAGGAAACATTTCATAAACTCTAAGCTGAGTTTATTCCAGAGAAATAGTGGCCATTATTTTCCTTGGGCTGAAGGTATTGAATTAGAACACCATTATTCTCTATTTTTCACTGGTGAAAGCTGTAAGAAGAGAATTCAAACTAATCTTAGGGTATTTTTTCTGGATGCAAAATAGTATTTAAATACATTTAGTAGGATTCTGAGTCATTAAGATTGCAATGTATATATTTAGAATTCTTGGGGATGCTTAAACCCTCCATGGGTTCTAGGAGAAGAATCCGATATTGGCAGGTTTTTGTTTGTTTTTCACTTGGAAGGCATCTATGACCATTTGACAATTCATATTCATTGACTTAATTAATCAATTAATTTACTGTGTAGTTGAATTGCAGAAACATTTCTACTTATGATCAGAGCAAGTATCTAAGAGAAGTCAATATCAATAATAGGGAAATCAGGTGGAATGGTTGGTTTTAGTGACATTCAACATTAAGAAGATATTTCTATATATGTTAAAAAATGACTCCATAATGTAAATAATAAAGCATTGAATAGGATTTGAGCTTAGTATGTCATAGTAACTCACATAAAATAAAAGATCCTTAAGAATGATTATTTCTAGAATAGGGACAGATGAGGTCACGGTATTTTACATGAAAACATATGGAAAGGAAGCTTCCATGTCATTCTCACATATGTTTGATTTCTGGTGGTTGCCCAGTAGGATGGAAGCAGACATTTCTCAGTTGGCTTTTTTTTGCTACATGAAGTATGGGCTATTTCCAATTTCCTTGTATATCTTAAAACATCTTGTTATATTCTATTTCTTTCTGAAGCAACATTAGATTTTAATTGGTCTAGGTCAGTTACTATTCAAAGGAACTTCTGTGGATGTGTGAGTGTGTGTGTGTGTGTGTGTGTGAGAGAGAGAGAGAGAGAGAGAGACAAAAAGAGAGAGAGATTCTTCAAGCAGCTCTCCTTTTACTACCAATTATCTAGACATTATGCGGTATAATGCTTAAAACAAATAAACAAATCAATATGTGAAAAGGACAAAATTTTACCCTCATTTGAGCATACATATAAAACCTCCCCAACCTGACCTTTATATTGATGGGCATTTTCTAAATGTTCTCGGGAGAGAATACCCAGAATAAGGATAACTTCTTAGATATTTATTTGTATTTTTGGTGTGGTTTTTTTTTGAGATCTGAGCTGATACATTTAATTGAACTAGTAAACACCATATTCTGGTTTCAATATATATAAAGCCCCTCTCCCCCTCCCCCAAATCCCTAAAAAAATAAGTCTTCATGCTAAGTTCTTTTCTATCCCAAGCACTTAGTACAATGTCTGGCACACAGTAGGAACATAAGAAATGCTTCCTGAGTGCCTGAATGATGGGCTCTCCCTCTCACATGCTGCTCTGGAATAAGCCCTTACTTGCTTGATGCTATTGTTGTTGTTATTATTATGTGGCATTTATATAATGCTTTAAGATTTGCAGATCTCTTTATAAATATTATCTCATTTTATCATTATAAAAATCATTATTATTCCCATTTTACAGATGAGCAATCTGCAACAAATAAGCATTAAATAGTGTCAGGACTTTGAGTTTAGTTCTTTCTCACACACTATCCGTTGTGCCACTTAGCTGCCTCTCTTAATGGGATTTACACTTCAAATTGGCAAAAGGTCCACAGGGAAGGCAAAAGAAAGGAGCCTCTGGAAACATTCAGTGAATGGGTTTTATTCCTGCTTCTTTAAGCCTACAAAGCAGGGCTTCTTGGACAAGTCATTTCTCTAGAAAGTTCATTTGTGTGGTAATGGGTAGATTATCCCCTTATCAGCCTCAGTTTCTTCACCTGTAAAATGGGAATGCTACTGCCTTTGCAATCTTCTTGTGAAGCTTTCTTGTAAACTTGTTGGTTATGATGCTTCTGAGGAGTATTTTTATTTTTGCCCTCCCCATTTCTACCGTGAGAACTGACTGTGGCAATTTCCATCCCGTTGAATTCTTGCTCAGGCCAATACCTCAATAACCCTGCTCGCCCTCCAAAGCAGCCTGGCTCCTTCCAACGTCATCATTCCTGTGACTACCCCCTGAGAAAGACAGAGTGATTTCATTCAAATATCAGGGCAAGAATTGGAATACAAACTTTGAAAAGATTGCCTCTGACGCTGGAGATTAAAAGTGGCCATCTTCAATTCTTCCCCATTCTCATTTTCCAAGAGCACCTGAGATTCAAGTCAAGAAATGGACCCTACCTTTGGGGTTTCTTTTTTTATCCCAGACTGAAATCTCTGTGACTTTAAGTCCTGCCTCTCCCACGGCCTGGAATCGGCCATTGCTACTGGTCGCTGCTTCTTTGCCGACAATTCCACAGGGGAGAATTTCTCTAACCATTAAATCAAAAGGGAATCTCAAAGATCAAGGGACTCTTTCTTAGAGTTCCTAGCTATTTTTGAAGGTGTCTATAATGGAAAAATTTCCTAGCCTCGAGGCTTAATTCTCCTCCCCAGCTATTGTCCTTCGATAAAATTTTCTCTACATTTGTAGTGCAGTTTCTTGAAGAGGGAAACCTTTTTTGGGACCGTTCCTCCCCTTCCCGTTCTCTTCCTGTGAGCTCTTGCTAACAAAATAAACCTGGAGCCAGCCTGGTAAGTGATAGGTGGCGAGTGGTTGCTTCCAACTCTCCCACACAGGAAAAGACTCCAAGAAGTCCCAAGGCTCGAGGGTGGGGATGGGGCAAACACGCGTAGACACACACAGATCCCCGCTTTCCTCCTTCCCTCTCTTTCTCTCACTTTCACATAAAAACGGATGGGTAGGAACACACAAGAAAAAGCCCTGGTGACTTGAATCAGTGTTTCTTGTTATTTTCAGTGGTGTTTGTTATACTGCAGAAATGTGTTAGTGATGTAGGTGGATAGAGAGCTCACTAGCCTTTGAGGCAAAAGAGCTGGGTTCCAGTCATGACATGGATGCCATATCTTGGCTGTGTGAACTTTAGCCCCAGGCAGCTCACCAAGTGTTACCCATCTGGTAAAGAAAAGTTCCTCACCAGTTAATCCTGACATCAGTGAGAATGATGGACAATGGGAGGGAGAGGAAACAGTTCAATCATCCTATACAACTTTAAAGAAAGTACTTTTTTGTTTTGGGGAACTCTACATTGAGAAACTCCCTTCTCCAATGGTATTCAGTTGTTTTGGATCATGTCTGACTCTTCTAAGCCCCATTTGGGGTTTGCTTGATAAAGATGCTGGTGTGATTTGTTATTTCTTTTCCATCTCATTTTACAGTTGAGGAAACTGAGGCAGACAGGGTGAAGTGACTTATTCAGGGTCACATACCTAGTAAATATCAGAGGCTGGATTTGAACTCATGTCCTCCAGACTCCATGCTGGGTGCTCTGTCTGCTACCACATCTAACTGCCCCACCGCCAACCCAACTTCTCCAATGCATGTCAGCAAAGCACCTACAATTTGCAGTGTTTTAGATGTACTTGAGCGTTCAGTGACTTACTGAGAGCTACAGTCAGTTGATATCAGATCTTCCCATTTCCAACATAGCCCCTTATCCATTAAATCAGTGTTTCACAGAACAAGAAATTTAAATTCGTTTACGGAGCTGATTTGATTACCCAGAGGAAAATGGCAGAGTAGATCCGAAAACTTTCAGCTCTTCAAATTTCCTCCACAAAATAATAATAATAATAACAACAGCAGAAAGTAACTTCAGAGCAGCAGAAATAAACACAGGGTAAAGGAGCTGTCCTCCTAAAACAATCTGAGAAAACCCCAGGAAAAAGTGCAAATACCTCCAGGTCCATTCTGCAGAAGCAACAAACAATAAACTCTGGGGACAGCTGTGCTGGGGAGTCAGCCTCAGCCTTAGACACTTCCATCTCCAGATGGTGTGGGGGTCTGATGGTTGAGCAGGAAAGAATAAAGGCCCTTCCACTGTGGAGGGATACTGAGCACAGCTGTGCTGACCAGACATTTTCCAGGCTGCGGCTGCTGGGGAGAAGGAGCTAGCACACACCTGGTGAGAGCAGGGGAGGGAAGGGAGCCCTGCTGACTGTGAGCACTGGCAGGACAGCAGAGTCCCTGCTTTCAGTTCTGGGGCCGAGAGGACTACTGTAGTTTGCTACAACAGGAGTCATCTCAGGGAGCAAAATCATTTGTAAGACATTGTGATTAAGGGCCCTGCCTTGACTTAGGAGTGGAGAGGAAAGCACAAAGTAGGAACCCCAAGACAAACCTTGGAAAATAACTGTAAGAAGGACCCAAGGCTTGTTGCATCATTCCCCACAGCTTGGGACTAGAACTTCGTTAGTCTAATAGCAGCAAAAAGATTAAATAAAACAAAAATAAATAAGCAAAACGATTAAACAAAGGAGAAAGAACGCCACCATAGATAGCTACTATGGGGATAAAAAAGATCTGAGTTCATATTCAGAGGAAGAAAATGTAGCTTAAAAAACCCACTCTTTTTTCTATGAGAAACATCAAATAGTCCCAAGCACAAAAAAATTTCTTGGAAGAATTTAAATAGGACTTTAAAAATCAAATAAGAGAGATTGAGGATAAACTTAGAAAAAACAAAGAGCAATCTAAGAAAATCAAGAACATTATGAAAAAAAGTCAACCAACTGGAAATAGAAAATCAAAAACTTAAGGAAATAATTGCTTGAAAACTAGAATTAGGCAAGGGGAAACTAATGACTTTCTAAGACATCAGGAAATGATAAAAACAAAATCAAAAAAGAAGAGAAAGTGAAGTATCTTAGAAAAACAATTATAAAAAGAAATAATAGAGGAATAGTCAGACTACTTGAAAATTATATTTTAAAAAAGAATCTCAATATAATATTACAAGAAATTATTGAGGAAAATTACCATAAACTTCTAGAACAAAAAGGCAAACTAATTTTTTAAAATCCATCAATTATCACATGAAAGAAATCCCAAAAGGAAAACTTATAGGAATAGCATAACCAAAATTCAAAGATCCCAAGTTAAAGAGAAAATATAGGAAGCAACGAGAAAAAAAATCAAATAGCATTAAACTACAATAAGAAATACACAAGACCTAGCAGCTACTACATTGAAGATCCATAGGTCTTGGAATACTCTATTCCATAGAGACAAAGAGCTGGGGTTACAACCAAAGATAATTTATCCAGTAAAGTTAAATATAATCTTGAATGGAAATGGATATTTAATGAAATCAGACTTTCAGGATTTTCTGACAAAATCACCACCAGTTAATGGAAAATTCAATACATAATATCCAGGAGAAATATAAGACAAACATTAAAGACTAATTATATAAGGGACTCAATAAATTCAAATTGTTTACTTCATGAATGTGAAAATATTAGCAGTTCTCTTATGATTGTTATCATCATTTGGATAGTTTGAAAGAAATCTATGACTTGAGCTGAGTATGATGAGGTAATTCTAAAAAATCTGTATAAGGAGAAATAAAAGGAAGTAATTATTTCATATAAATGAGGCATACAAGGAAAAATTGACCCAGAAGAAGCTAATGGGAAAGCACAATTAATGCTGGAACCTTATCCTCATGGGAATGGGTTAAAGAGGGAACAACATATAAATCTAGAAGAGTTTTCTAAATTCAGAAAGAAATGAGGGCAAAGGCATAGGGTGGGAGGAGAAGATTAGGTTAAGAAATAAAAGGGCAAAATAATGGGTTGAAGTAAAACAGAGGAGTGAGGAAAAATAGGGTACATAGGGTAAGAAAGAGAGGAAAAATAGGAAGGAGGAAAATACACAACTAGTTATTATAGCTTAGAATAATGGGATGAAATCCCATAAAATAGAAATGGACAGAAAATTAAAAATGTAATTCAACAAATATTTCAGGAAATAGTATAAAAATGAGAATTGCACACAAAGATAAAATAAAGGGCAGGAATAACATTTAGTATGTTTTTTAAACAAGCAGAAATAGTCATTATGATGTCAGATAAATTTAAAGTTAAAATAGATTTAATCAAATGTGAAAAATAGAGAAAGTACACTGTGTGTCAGCAATATTATACAATATTGTTTTAGTCTACTTAAAACACTTAAACAGTATGAAATATCTGGGCATATACCTGCCAAAACAGACACGGGACGATATGAATATAAACATAAAATACTTTTTTATACAAATAAACTCTGATCTGAATAATTGTAGTCACATTTATTGTTTGTGGATAGTAAAACCAATATATTTTTTAAAATCTTAAAAATGTTAATTTTATCTACTATTTAAGATTTTTTAAATTATATTGGTTTTACCTACCCATAAACAATAAATGTGTGTTTTATGTTTATGTTCATATAGTTCCTGTGTCTGTTTTGTTAAAAATAAACAGTAGAATAAAATTCTTTTTTATTTTTAATATTTAATGCTATCCCAATTAAATTACTAAAAATAATTTGCTGAGTTATAAAAAATAATAATAAAGTTTATTTAAAACAAAAAGTCAGGAACTTCAAAGAAACTGGGGGAGGGGAGAGGAATATAAAGGAAGTAGATTTATCACTATCAGATCTTAAACTATATTATAAGGTGAGAGCATTGTTAAACTGTAGAAAGGATAATTTTGATTATTAAATTAAAATTTTCTTGCACAAATAAAGCCTATGTAGTCAAGAACAGAAGGAATGCAAAAATGGGGGGAAATTTTCATAGAGAATAACTCAGATAGGATGTGATTGGGCTGGAATATTACTGTAATGTAGGAAATGACAAGTTGGTTGATTTAGAAAAACATGGAAAGACTTGGACTTAGGAAGATGCTATCCACCTTTAGAAAAACAGATGTTAAGAGGAAATAGGCATAGTACGGTCTTACCTAAAAGTCTATGAGCGTGTGAATATTACATAAAAATCTATGAGTGTGTGAATGTTACATAAAAGTCTACGAGTATGTGTGTATATATATATATATATATATATATATATATATATATATATTATACACACATACACACACATGCATATGCTCAATTGTAGCCTTCTTTAGGGTGAAGAGAGAAAAAAAAATAAAGTAAAAATTTCATAGCAGATAACAAAAGAAAACCAAAAAGGAAGAAAAGAAAATCTGGGAAGCTTTGAAAATAATGTGCAATATTTATTATACAGCTTTTCTTGAAATGGAAATGATTGTCTTATATTGAATGCTCTCTTATAGTCTGTGGTGTATATGACATTTTTTTCTGTTCTCATTTGTATTTGAATTTAAAAGTTAACAAAAATTGAAAGAAAAAAGGAAGGAAGGAGGAGGAGAAAGAAGGAAGAAGAGGAAGAAAGAGGAGGAGCAGGAAGAAGAGGAGGAGGAAGGAAGGAAGGAAAGAAGGAAGGAAGGAAGGAAGGAAGGAAGGAAGGAAGGAAGGAAGGAAGGAAGGAAGGAAGGAAGGAAGGAAGGAAGGAAAGAAGGAAGGAAGAAAGAAAGAAAAAGAAAGAAAGAAAGAAAGAAAGAAAGAAAGAAAGAAAGAAAGAAAGAAAGAAAGAAAGAAAGAAAGAAAGAAAGAAAAAGAAAGAAAGAAAGAAAGAAGCAGCTATACCATCAAAGGTGATAAATTTTAAATCGGCTTTTTTAAAAAAGGCTTTCTAGATCCTAATACCCTGGAAAGAAAAATTTCAAGACTGAGAGACATAAATGTTATTTTAAAAAGTTCTTGGAGGTGGGGCAGGGAACTCTTTGTGCAGAAACTCCCTCTCCTAATGCTGATCTGTCCTTTTCTGCATCTTGGAATTTTAGAGTTGCTTGGGGGCACCCTGAGGTTTAAACATTTGTCCAGGGACATATGGCCAGTGTGTGGTACTTACATGCTACACAATTAATATACTGGTAAATTCAGGAACACCTTAGAACTAATAACATGAAAAGTTGCACTTAATGCATGGTTTACAAAGCACTTTGTAGAGATAGATATCTTCAGTGCAACTACTGAATGTCACCTACTTAAGTCCTATTGGTGGTCAACACATTTCTTATTTTTTAGAAATGTTTCCATTCAAAAAAATTCCCATCCCTACTAACCAATGACCTTAGTGATAATATGGAGACAGGAAAATCCATGTTGAAATCCTGCCTCCGACTGGCAGGTCATTTAGCATGTTAGTCTCAGTTTCCTCATCTATAAAACAAGAGATCAATGACTTGTAGGGTCTTTTCTAAGTCTAAATCTATCCATGTCTTAAGGAATGCTAGTCAGCTTTAAAAAATAAAGAAGAAAGAAAAAATCATTTCCCAATGTTTGGTCTATAATATTTTTCCAAAGGATACCAGACAACAGCTGTTTTATCCAAGTTTTAGAACCCCAGAAATTTTATTTGAGAAAGTGAAAAGAAAACTTGAAAATACTATTATTAAATTAGTAGTATTTAATATACTGAACTAAAATTAAACATTTTAGTGTAAAATAGGGTTTTATTGAAACTTAAAACAAGCCTTTGGTAGTATGAACACAATAAGCTCCATTTTTCATCTGAGGAAACTGAGTTTAGAAGGGTTAGTGACTCTGATCCCAGGTATCCCTGACTTCAGCCTCAGCACTCTAGCTGTACAAAGATGGTCACTTTGGGAATCTACAATCGCTCCATTAACAAGAGGACTCTGATATTTTGTATACATTTTCATATCAACTGTACAACAGCCATTCCTATTGTACGATATGACAGTCGTCCACAAACCCATGAAACAGAACCACCTCACAAACACGTACCCAAATAGAGCACATTGTGGGTACCGCTGTCCACAGGATGGACATTTGGCAGAACCCCGAATGGGACCAGCCAATGATACTCCACCAGGCTTTCGGAGGGAAGTTGAAAGCTGTGGCCCATGTAAAGGGCCTCCTAATGGGCCTGAATAAAGCAGAGAACATCCAACTCATTTCACTTAGTGTCACTCATGATGATTTATCATTCGAGTCAGGGCAAACTGTGGTCTCAGAGCTGAAACAATTTTATCCATTTTTTTAAAACAGAATGTTCCAGCTTGGTTCTTATATCCTTAGGGTTGCAATATTGAATTCAGAATCAGGAAACTTAATCTTGCAGGCCAGTTTGACAAGATGTTGGCTGAATGGTAGATAGAAGTGATGTTTTGTGGGGTACAAGGCCCAAGGTCACAGACTGGGTGAAAAAGGGACAGGGAGATGCTTGGAGGAATTTGGCTCAAATATTGAACCCCTAAAGTGGAGATTTCCTCTGTTTTTGAATCAAGAGAAAGCATTCAGGCATTCATGGGTCTGTAAACTAGACCCGAGATGGATTTGGTCTCTGCCAAAAACATCTCGCACTTGCCACAGGGAAAATAAAATATAATACTCACATTTCAAAGTGCTTGGAGGTTTCCAAGGTGATTACAAAGGTCAGCCCTCCAATATAGACAGACCAAGTAGCATTACTCTCATTTTACATATAGAGAAAGGAAGGCAAAAAAGGTTTTTGGTGAGGTTTAGGTGATTTATTCATGTTCATACAATTAGTAAGGGTTTGGCATAGAATCTGAACTCAGATCTCCTGATACTGGAAACCCAGGTCTCCCAATACTGTGTCCTTTGCTGGAGCGTGTAACCAGTGAGGGCTGTGCACAGAATTCTAGGTCTGGAGCTTGAGGATGCTTAATATTTATGTACCTCTAGCACACATGCCCTTAGCCCAATGGGCTCCAATTTTTTCATCTGTTAAATGAGGATCTGAGACAACAGCTTATAAAGTCACCTTCAGCTTTCAGTCTGTGACCAGGTGAATGCTTACCTACCTCAAATCAAGCTAACTGGAGCCAGGATTGCACTTCTGAAGGATTCAGCCCATGCAGGCTTCATCTTTTGGCCGGAAAGGCAGCAAGAGAGGGCAGTGGTTAGAGCAATGGGCCTGCAGTCAGGAACACCTGGCTGAAATCTGGCTTCAGATACGTACTCACTCTATGATAGGCTTTAACTTGACCTGCATCTGCTTCAGCTTTGTCATCTATAAGATGAGCGTAATACAGTACCTACTTCCCAGTGTTGTTGTGGAGACCACAGGCACTTAATAAATCCATGTTTCTTTCCTATATCTGTTCAGTTTTGGCATTGAGCCTTCACTCATTTCTTGGTGCCCCTCTCTTTTTGGTGACTTAGGAAGTATCTATAGTAAATGAATAATATTTCAGGAATCATGTGGTCACAAGACTTAAAATCTAGAACCATCAACAATTAAAAACCAGAACCTGAGGAGGTGTTCCCAACATCATAGACAAAGAGCTGGAAAGGACCCGAGTGGTCCCTGTTTAGACCAACCTTCTCCTTTAGAGACAAGGAAGCAAAAAATCAAAGATCCTGTCATCTGTCCAAGTCCTGAGTACTAGAACTGGAAATCACATTAGGACCCATGACTCCAAAATCAGAGCCCATTACACTGATCCTCGTGACTTTCCTTTCTTATTCTTTATACCTTTTCTCTTCCATTTAGTTATTAAAGAAATATAATTATATTCCCCAAGATGTGGGAAACTCACAGCATGCAATGATAAGGATTTCCTGTGATTGGGCAAGAAACCTGGAAAATGTTTTTGAACTTCTTTTGATCCAATCCTGAAAATTCATCGGGTATAGGCAATGCCTGAGAGAGCTCACTCTCCTAAAGCATATCGATATTTCAACATAGAGGTGGAGAATATTGCCCGGGGCCTTGACAGATTGACTTACTTTTCCATGATCCCATAGTCAGTATGTGTGTCTGTGGTTTTGTGGGGAGGAAGAAGGGCTTGGATCCAGGTCTTCCTGACATCAAGACTTTTTTCCCCATCCACCAACACTCTGCCTACTTTATTAACCTTATCTATATCTAAAAGACAACAAACAGATAACCAAAAAAACTTTTCTGAAATTCTTAGTTTGCCATTTTTAATGTAAGATTTTTCAAATAGGAATTGAGTACAAAACTAACATTTTACATGAGCAAACAATCTTTTTTTATCTTTTCAAAGTATTAAGTAAACAATGACAAATTAAGATTTTCAGAAAAGTTACTTTGCTATAAGTAAAAGGAGAACAGAAAGAAGCAAAGGCAAACTGGGAAGCTTTGAAGGTCCCATGTTGAATTTATGATACTCTTAAAAATAAAAGCAAGCCAAACATAACAGAGACTTGGAGTTTCATGTATAATCTTCTTTTTCTGTTTTACTTTGTATAAGGCAACAGTCTTTGTGTGTAAGTTCAGAATTTTAAAAATATAAAGGTGGTAGAGGGTAGTAGGATGAGTCTCTCTTATGAAAAATCTTCTAAAGTTGAGGGAGTTTGCAAACTAGTTGAGAGGTTCTCACAAAGAGAATAGATGGACAAAGTAAATTTTGTTGGTGGACGATTCACTCCCAAAATAAGCAGATGTTCTTGAAACATCAAAGACATTGTCTAGGATGGCCATTCCCCTCTTGGGGATATTGACTGAAACCCAACAGAACCACGCATGGGTCCTATTTGATATAAATGACATTGGGGAATTCTGCTAAGAGACCTACAATGTAAGTGTAAATTGGGATTTTTTTTTTCATTAGTGAAAGCATCACAAACTACTCATGGGTCACATGGTGCAAAGAGACTCTTAGCTAAGTAAGGAGTTATGTAAAAAGATACTTCTTTGGAGATTGGGGAAGGTGGAAAGAGGAAGGGAACAAATCAGTGGACAAACAAACCGAATCACTGCATTGCTATCAACAGTCTTTCAAAATAATACAAAGCAACAACAAAGCTCAAGTCATCCTGTCCTAATTATGATCTTATATTTCATCCCCTCTGTCTTTTAATACAAACTTTAAAAACACATAAATCTACTAATAGAATTTTCATTTAATTGTCTCCTTGTGAAGAACAAGTCAATGGGTAAGAAACTGGATTGATAGTGGAGATGCTTCATAGGAAAAGACCTTTAGCATTCTCGTATTGAATACTCCCACCAATTAAAATAACCACAAAGGAAGTCTACTTTATTCAGTTCCAAGTAAGAAGAGTGAAAGAGAGAACAGATTTTTAATCAATCAAGTGCATTATGGTTTTAAAACTTGTGTTCCAAACCATCGACTCAGCTGAACAAAATACCCAACTTCTTTTCATTCATGGATCTCAACGTTATTTATAAAACCAACTGACAAAGACAGATGTTTCCAGTGCTTGATTCAGTTAGTACACATAGATTAGTGAAAAAGAGACCAGATGAAATTCGTGGTAATTAATGTCAGCTAAATTCTTGGTTTCTATATTTCATATTGTCAGCCTAATCCTTCAACTCTGATTCATAGGTTAAATAATGCAGCTAGGGGAAGAAGGGTTGAATGCAAACTTATTGGTCTACTGTTAATAATTTAAGAGAAACTACCCAAAAAATGGTGTAATATTCTCGTAGTTGAAAGAAAGACAGAAAGAGCATTATGAAGATTTTTTTAAGGATACCATCTCTGTTCATATTGTAACATTATCTCAATAATTTTCCTGAAATTGTGGTGAAATATTGCAAGCACAGTTATCTATTAAAATATAACTTATCCAATGGATATAGTTGCATTTTATATAGTTAATAACAAATAACTTAAAATAAAAACGACTAAGGCACTGGAGAGGAAGTCATATATACAAAGTCTCCAGATACAATGGAAAACAGCATATGTTTACAGTCAAAGGATCAGAATTAAGTCCAGCTCAGCCATTTACTACCTGTGTGACACTTGATAAGTCACTCTACACTCTGAGTTCCATTGCTTATCTGTAGAATAAGGGGACTGATCTTTGAGCTCCTAGAGAGGTCTAAATCTATAAAACTAAATAAATCTGGTACTTTTTGTGTATTTTTGCAGATAAGTGACTCAAGGGTCCTGCTGAATGCTTAAGACTGCTTAGGTTTCTAGACTACAATGAAGTTTGTGTAAGGGTGAGTTTCTGTTCCCACCCCAATTAATGCAATCACAGACGCTCCAGACAGCTTAATTGAATCATTGAACTAAAAATATAAACTAAGTGTGAATAAGCTTTTATCACTGGATAAAGGCAGATGATACCATATTTTTCGTTAGGCCAGAAGAATCAGACATACTTCTGGGCCAATTTAAAAAGTAGCGAGCCCATTTTTAGAACAGCATTATCAATCCTGAGTGAATTTCTTGGAGGGAAGATTGGGTTTCGTACTGTCTCCTCTTCTTTCACTCTTGATGACTATAAGTTCTAGGGGATCTGGAAGTCCCTCAAAGGTCTTGCTGGTGACTAGTCATGGTACCAAGGACTGATGACAGGAAGTATTTACATCACATGGAAAAACACTTTAAGATGGTAATAGTTTTATGGATTGTGATCCCAAATAGCAGAGAGAAATGTTGGTTGTGGACACAATGGATATACCACAGCCTGCAACCCACTAGGCAAATATACCTAAGAGGAAAATACTGCTCTCTGAAACTCAACGAAGGAGAAAATGACTTCCAGGAGATAGGATCTGTGAGTAATGGTAGCCCAGCCCCTGGATTATCACTAGAAGCCCACCCTGTGGGGAACAAACAGAGACTTGGTTATCAATGTTTTTGGCTCTTTGAATCAGGCACAAAACTTATTAATTTTTTGTCTAATACAAGGATAGTTCTTATTTCATTGGATGGCCCAGATGGGCAATTAATGCTTTGGCCCAAATGACCATTGTTCATCTGTGGCTCACACCCAACATTTTCTTCCTGATACCCATTTGCTGCAGTTAGGACCTTCTCTAGCTATCTCATCAGCGAGGGAAATACAATGGAGAAGCCCTTGCTTTTCACTTGGTTCAAGAAGTTTGAAAAGCATGGATCTAAATCCAGATTCAAAGCCCACAATGATTCAACCAGCATCACATTCGTTGTGAAGAATCAAATTTTCAAATGGAATTTCTGTGAAGACATTGTGAGATGCAAATTTGAGGATGGCTAAATCTGCTTTCTGACACACTCTCCTAGCAGTGTGGAATAACATCCTGGGAAACACATTTATCTCTCCTTTCATTCATCTCACATTCTAGCCCATGATTGAAACCGTACTGTTAATATAAAAAGGGGGGCTTACTTTGTAAAATTCCTGTGTTGTATAAAGTCTGTCAGCTGACAGGACCATCTTGCTAAGTTAGCGCAGGTTAGCCATACCACCACCCTGCCTAGAAACCATCGACTCCCTTTGCCCTTTAGATAAAATATAACACCCCACTTTGACATTTAAAGCCCTTTATAATCTTTCAAAGGCCTTTCCAAACTTACAAGAGATTTCTCTCCTTCACACACTCTATGTTCCATTCAATCTAACGTAGAATCTATTCCCTAAAATGAGCATTCATCTCCCACTCTTGAGTTTTGCACAACTTTGAGTTGGTCCACATGCCTGACACACACATGTCACTCTTACTTTTACTCCTTTACAATGCTGAGCTTACTTCTTCCAGGAAGTCTTTCTCCTTCTGTAGCTCTTTTTCCACCTCAAATATTCTTCTATTGTTCACCTGTTTTTTTCCATAGCATAATATAAATGCCCCGGGGACAAAGACTGAGATTTTTTTTTCAACTTACATACAATGAAATAACAAGTCTAGATCAAAATAAAACTAAGCCTCCCATTGCCTTATCCTGTCTGGAAAGTATTTAATAGATGCTTGTTGAATTATATTTTAGCTTGAAGAACACAGTAAACAAAACATTGGATTTGGGGGCAGAGAAGATTTCCAGACAATTTTGTGACTTTGAGCCAGTCAGTGTTCTCCATTAGCTTCCCCTTTCCTTATCTATAAAATGAAAGCTTGTGACGTGGTTTAACATGTGGGGTTTGGGGTTTGGTCCTGTGAAGAATTCACAATGGTCATTCTCTTTGCAAAAGGCTGATTTATTTAGGGAAGAGGCTACAGACAAAATGAAGGGATACAGTAAATGTGGGGAATGGTAAATAGAGTTGGGAGAGCATAGAAAGGGGTTTACTCGAAAGGGACATTGCATCCCAGAAGAGTTAGCGAGCTATAAGGAGGAGAAGTGGGGTTGGGAAGCACAGTGAACCACATGGCGTGGAGGAAGAGGAAGGGAAAGACACTAAGAGGCAGAGTTTCATGGTGGTCTGATCCATAAGTAGATTTTATAGGGGAAATTTAACCTCAGGAACATGACTGGGATTTCTGTCAGGGCCTGGCAAGGTGAGACTGTTTGAGATCCTTACAAAGAGTGACTCTCAGGGGTTTGACATAATTTCAGACTGGATGGAGGGTAGAATTATGGAGCAAAACTGATCTCTATCAGTTCCTTCTGCCTGCTTGCCTCAGGATCAATTCTATAGTATCTCTTGGTTCAAAACACCATTCAGGGCCTCATCACTTGGAGCCAAAAGGATGTCACCACTGTGTGTGTGTGTGTGTGTGTGTGTGTGTGTGTGTGTGTGCTCCCTTGAGCAGCAGCCTAGGGATCCTTTCTGAAAATCATGTTTTTAAGCACACACATAAAATTTGGAATATACAAGATCAGAAACTGACTTGATATGATATCTGGTGTGTAATCATAGGATTTCTTCTCCTTATTTCTCTACTTAGCTTCCTTCAAATTTTAGCTCAAGAGCTGCCTCCTCCAGGAAGCCCTTCATGATCCTTCCAGTGCTCAGCATTTTCCCTCCCTTAAAATTATTTGCATTTAATGTGTTTATTTCATATTTTTTTTCTGTTCATACATTGTTTTTCTGGGGTAGTCTATCAGTTCTTTGAGGACCGATAGTATTCCTTTTCTTTTTTGTGCCTCTTGGTCTCCCCATGAGAAATAAAGCAAGAAATAGAGTCAGGGAATCAAGGAGATCCAGGTTCTATTCCTGTCTGGCTGTGTGAGTCTGAGCAAATCATTTGACTGAAGTGCCTCTGGGAAATTTGGAGACTAAACTGCAGAAATTCAGCTCTTCACTGGTGGAGAGAGTTTTCTTACCCAGAGTTCTTTGCCCTGATGAAATCCAGGTCCAGCCTAAAAAGAACTTTCTTTCTTCCTTCCTCCATTTCACAGTACACCATATAGTAGCTAATAGGGGCTTAATACAATTTTACTGAATTTTGTAGAGGAGGTCTTTTCACTGAGAGTTCTGTTCACCAATAAAATTTCAAGTACAGACCAAAATAAAGGAAGAGAGATTCAGAACAAAAATCCTTCCTGGAGCCAGCATTAGTTCTGGCCAAACAGGTTCATCAGCATTTGCTGTCTTTTCCTGGGCTCCCCTCCGACTTCAGGACACTCACCCTCCTGCCTGCCTTACGAGTCTGTCCAGAGAGACAACTCCCATGATCTGGGGAGATTCATTCCTTTATTACAATAAGAACTTGTTCCTTTCAAATTCTAGATCAGACTGGGACAACCTTGCACAGGATTTGTTTCTTTCCTTGTTCTCTGCTCCCTCTGCCATGTCCCTGACAATAGAAATTTCCAAAATGTTTTTCTTGACTCTTTTTGTTTGATGGTTTCCCTTCTTGATGGCAAACAGGGTAGGAAAGGATGTATCCTTAGGAGATGAGCATATTTTCTTTAGAGAAAACCAGAAAAAATTAAAAATGATAAAAAAGAACAAATTTTATGCCAAGCTACTGACTTCAAGTGTTTATTGTTTGACTCTAGGTCAGTAGTGTCCATGTAGAACAGCTTGTGGGTTTCAAGAGCTAAATTCCATAGTAGTCTAATTGGGGAAAATTAATAAATGTACATAGAGAGAATCAGAAAACCACAAAATGTCAACAGAAGAAGGATATTTATTCACAACTTTAAAGGGCAGATTTCCCAAAGATACATGTTGATTCTGGCCACCAAAGCTTCTCTAGCAATGATAGCCTGGCACATCTGCCTAAGCAGAGAGCATAAATAGCAATCAATCAATGAATCAACCAATCAAGAAATATTTATTAAGCATCTAGACTGTGTCAGGTACTGTTCTTGGGGTTGAGGACACCAAGGCATACATGAGACATTTTCTGCTCTCAAGGAGCTTATCTTCTATCTAGGGGGAGATATGTACATATATTAATCTATACAAACTGTGTACAAAAGATAAGGTAAATGGGGGGGCGGGTAATGGGTACTAGTACCTGGGGGGAATTTCTTAGAACTGAAGCTAAGGGATACCTATTTTCATATGTTCAGGATATCTATGTAAAACTAAGAATAGTAGTCCCAATACCTGGGACAATGACTGTCCAGTGCAAGCAACATTAGCTAGAGATAGATTTTTTTTTAATGTATCCTCATATCAACTTTATTTCTCTCACAAGCTCTAATAGTCCTCGAATTGACTGCTAAGTACCCTCTATCAATACAAATCACAAAGCTATCCTTGTCTAATCCATCTTGCATGACTTGTGTTCATCTCTGTTGCCATGAATTCACCAACAGGGAGGAGGAGGGTTTCTGATGAGCTGGAGGCTTTCCTCACTTCCTCCTCTCACTGGAAGGCTACTTCTGGAGCACTCTAGCTTTCTCCCTGTCATCTTTTGCCCTTGCCATATGATCAGCCCACCACCACTTTCTAGCATACATTTCTTTGATAATATCTTTGCTGGTCTTCAAAGTTAATCCTTAGTTATATGTAGAATCCTGCTCAGTCTAACGTATTTCTTTCCATTGCTTACTGTAATCATTTTTAATTCTTTGAACTGTTGTATGACATACTTCACCCCCAGATAGTAGCACTGGTCAACTGTTGATATTAAAACTTTTTGTCTAAGGGAAGCTTGGGATTTTTCAAAGAATTTTGCAATTTTTGAAGGCCATCTCTCCTGTTCTCTTATTTAACTCTGTGTTCAACATATTTCTCTGCCCTGTCCGATTAAGAAATATAGATACATATCTTTTGTGTAAACACAGAGATACTGAGGATTTGTGTTTAGGCTGTCCATTCAAACACACATTTGTCTGTGACTTGCCTGTCATGTCTGTGGAAATAGTCATATCAAGCTCATCTAAGTTGTGGCAGTTCTCTTCCAGAGGGCTCTATGATGTTCTAGGATTTGACACAACCATGACCCAATATAATCCACAACAGGAGCATTAGAAGGATTTCCCAATCCACAGAGAAACAGACCCTTTTCAACCTGGACTCTATGATAAGTCTTCTGCCTAGAGGCAAATATCTTTGTCAAACCTGTATCTCTCTGTACTAAAACAAGGAGCAATGGAAGCATAAATACCATCTGATAGATGAGATCCAAGGGATTCTGAAGACACATTTCTGTTGTTAGGTCTTTCAAGGAATCTGGAAGGATTTTGCTATATGGATGGATGATACCTTGTTGGGAGGGGGTGGAAATTTTAAGGTGATACTTTGATTTATCAAATCATAGTAGTTTTATCACCAATACAGCAATCTCATATTCTTGACATCCTTTGGTCAGTTTGTAAATTGCTAAAGATACGGTGCACTGTTGATCACTTGGGAAAATTTGTCTGTGCCCTACTAAGGCCTTCATGGTAGATACTGTTGATTCATGTATAAGATGACTTGCATAACATTATAGTAATATTTACAGGTATTTTCCATTTTTTCCTCAGCATGTCCTAATTGTATCTTTAAATATTTGGGGGATGACTTTGCTTAGTTAAGTATTTTTAAAACTATTTTTGCCACCTCACTGCTTTATGAGATGATCTTGCTCATTATCATTCACCAGGCTTCTTCATAAGCCTTTCCAGATGAGTTAATATTCTACACTAGTAATCCCTCTGTTCACTCCTTGGCAAGTAAATGCAATGTTTGCTGACTAAGACTGTTCCTGAGCTTTTTGGATCTGTTGTAGCAATAGTTTTTTTTAACAGATCTTAAACTTCTGAATAAAATCATTATAATCAAGGTTGATGCCATTTCTGGTGCTCATTTTCCATTTCTATTTTCTAATAATTTATTTAAATAGTTTAGAGTAAAGTTGTTCCATATAACATACATTTCTCATCATTATTTTTTCCTACTTTTTTGCCAATCCTGGTCTTTGACAGCAGTCAGATTGCTCCAGAGAGAGCTGACTTAGAACTCTCTCCCATAAAATAATGAGTCTTTTCCTATCTGTTAAAATATCATGTACTTTATTTTGGGATGCCATCTGAAATGTGCTATGCTCCAGCAAACAACAAAATAAATAGTTAATGATATAAAGATATGAGGCTTTAACTAGCCTATATTATTCCTTATAGTATCTTTGTCTCGTTCATTTTTCCCGAACTCTGATTTCCCAGGTTTCTCACCATCTTCACCTTTTCCCACGTTTGCACCGAGATAACGATCAATCAGTATGTTGATTTAATTGTAAGAATCATATAAAGTTATTCATAGACTTTCTAATTCTCATCATCCTCAGAAACTAATGGTTGACATCCAGCTACAATTATTTCTATAATGGTCTTTTTGCAAACACTTATCAATACCACAATATGAGATTTAATTCTGTGAAATTAAGTACCTTTGAAGGGTCTATAAAAACCAAACACGTCAATTCCATTATTTACCTCTCTAAAGGGTACCGTTGCGTCATCCCTCCATTGTAATGAAATTTCCTTCTTCTGGTTTTGTTTATGTCAGCAATGGCAAGCCTGAAAAAAATAAGAATGACAAGATTAAGATGATTAAGGTTCTCTGGCGGTCTGTCTTCTCTTTAGTCATTATACAAATATCTTGGATTTAGAATACGAACAGTCAAACTAAAGTTTATAGACAGCTAGAAATTATAGGATTCTTAGCAGCCTTTGCCCTGCTACCTTTCCATATCACCATTATTATAGCAGAAGTACAATGGGGTTACACTGGGCTGAAGAACATTTGATATTTTTTCCCACAATTAAAGTTTTCCATAATTAAATAATTCATTATCAAGGGACCTATAGATGATGGTCTTCTCCATACATGGATACTCTGGTGGATATAATATAGTCTATATCTGTTTCTGGGAAGTCTTCTAGACCCTCCTATAGGATTTAAGGTTCCTCCTAAGCTAGAGGCAATTAATGATGCAGAGGGATCGAGTAGTAAGCCTGGAGTGAGGAAAACTTGTGTTCAAATCTAACTCTAAACATTTATTAGCTATGTGATCCAGGCCAAATCACTTCATCTCTTTTTATCACTTAATTTCTATCTGCGTTTGTTTTTTTCTCAACTGCCAAATTAGGATAATAATAGTACTAATATTCTAGGATTGTTGTAAAACTCAAATAATAGTTTTACATTTTTAAATTTAAGTTTTTAAATTTTTAAAATTTATATTTTTAAATAGATTTAAAAAAATAAAAGTACAGAGATTTGCAAAAATAAAAACAAAAGGATACTTCCCAGTACATCGTAGGTATTACATAAAAGCTCATTTCCTTTCCTCTTCCCTCCTTCTCCACCACTCTCCTATACTAACAGGCACTTTGATTATATTCCTTCCTATGCAGTACAAGGGAAGAAAGGTTGCCCTAGAATTGCTTGGTCTCAGTGGAGTGAAGGTCACTGCTTCCAAAAAAGATAAATAGACTTAGACATCAGAAAAGGTTGGCAGGAAGGGAAATTGGAGAGAGACAGAGATAAAGAGAGAGAGAGAGAGAGAGAGAGAGAGAGAGAGAGAGAGAGAGACAGAGACAGACTCAGAGAGAGACAGAGAGAGAGTGTTTGAGGGAGAAGATGGAGAGGAGGGATTCAGAGAGAATTGCAGCTGCAGTCAGTTTCCCCTCAGAGGGACCAGAAATTCACTATCGGCTTCCCCGCTCCTTGTCCAGTTTGTGAACTCATACAATCTTCTTCTGCTCCTTGGAAGGAGAATGGGGGTGACATTTTTGCACACTCTAAATCTTTTTCTTCTCTTGGGTAAAATATTTCCACCCCACCCTAGTTACGAGTCCAGTCTATCATTTGTTAAGAAGAGCCTGGTCTGTCTATTTCACTATTGCAATCTTTTCATTTTCCCTCTTAAGAGGAAAAAGTCCAGGAAATCTTAGTGAAACTGAGAAAGTGCTTCAACTTTGATACAAAAACTCTTAAGTAAGAGAACTCCCTGATGTGTGTGCTTAAGGATGCCGAGAGTCTGATCCTACAGCAACACTAAGAGAATAAGTTCTTTGGTAAGAGGCTGAAGCATTTCTGCTAGAGGGGTCATTTCACTCTTGGAGGACATTGGAGCACTCTTTAATGTCTGGGAAGAGGTTATTTACTTCCAAGTCCTTAAAGCTCCTATGAAGGCACCTCTGGGAGCACTTTACTCTCCAAGAACTCTGACCATTTGAAGTTCCTTGAACTGATAGTCACAACTCATGTTTCTCAAGTTCCTTTTGGCTCACAAAGAACTTTCTTTGTGAAATATCCTGTGAGACTGGGAGTGAAGGAATTATGATCTCATTTTACATATGAGAAATTGAGGCCCAGAGAGGATAAGTGATTGTGATCACAGACCAATTATCAGAGGCTAAATTTGAACTCAAGATCTCTAACTTTAAAAGGGAATTGCTTTCCACCATATCACCCTGACTCTCAGGGAGAGGTAAACATTGTTATTCCACATAAGATGAGTTCCTGATTCTTCCCAGATATCATGTGATTCTTCATCATTTGGTGGATAGCTATTTGTCTAGATTTGCTCCATCCAGCCATTTAATGATCTGTTCTAGAGTGTTCTCAGGAATCTAAGTCAAGTTCATTAACTTATGATTTGCAGAATTTGTTGTTTTCCCTATTTGGAAAATAATCAAGTCATTTGCATTTCTTTAGCACTGTGACAGCCATTTTTCAAGATCTTTCAAATACTGACTGGCCCAACAATCACAGTCATGTGATTTTGGCAGCTGGAGAGTCTTTGATTATATCTCTTTATCTTGGGTATTACCTTCCTTAAAACCCTTCTTGTCATTTCCAATACAATGATCATTTTCCTTGGCAGAAAAAAGAGGCAAAAAAAAAAACAAAAAACAAATCAGTAAGTCGCTCTACCTTCTCCCTCTTGTCAACTCCAAGATGGGATCCCCTCCAGCAGGGATCATGATCCTTTTGTTCCTCCTCTTTTCTACAATGAAGGTTTCATACATAACAAAATTAGCTTTTTTATTTTCTTAGACTACATCCACCTCAGTGCATTTTGAATTTGTTTTTTTTAATAGCCTTTTATTTACAGGATATATGCATGGGTAACTTTACAGCATTAACAATTGCCAAACCTCTTGTTCCAATTTTTCACCTTTTACCCCCCCACCCCCTCCCCTAGATGGCAGGATGACCAGTAGATGTTAAATATATTAAAATATAAATTAGATACATAATAAGTATACATGACCAAAACGTTATTTTGCTGTACAAAAAGAATCAGACTCTGAAATATTGTACAATTAGCTTGTGAAGGAAATCAAAAAAGTGCATTTTGAATTTGAAAGATGATTTTATTTTTACAGGACTTCATCATATTCACACTCAAACTCCTATTATCTTGCCTTGTTTCTATTTTTCTATCCTTATCTTAAAAGAAAAACCTAAGTTAGACAGTGAGCTCCCTGTGCCTCTACATTAGTTTATTTAGATATTTCTTGCATTTTTCTTTCATTATAATTTTCTTTATTTCTTTAAATATCTCTTTATTTCTTCAAAATTTCTTTATTGAGAGCTTTCCGTCTATCCTGGGTTCATTATCTGTATAGAATTTTAGTCCAATATCTTTCCTTTTAACCCTTTGAAACCTGCTTTCTCCAAATCAAGGGTATGTTTTAGACTATGCTCAATTTTTCTATCACAAAAGTAATTGTTCCTCTGAAAGTTCCCATCAGCCCGACCTCCAGGAACCAGTTTCTCACAATTCCTGAGGATCAGGATAGAATTTTTTTTCTTGCTGGGCTCCTTCTCCTCTAGGTTCCATGTGCCTTTTTTCAGCTTGTAATCTGTTTTCCAGATTCATTTATTTTCTATTCCTATTAAATGATCTGTAGAATCCTACAATGGCAAAAATTACTTCTTTTATTCCTTCCATTGATCTTTACCCAAATACTCTCTTTCATGCTTTTCCACTCCAGTTCTTGGATTTCCTCCTGTGGCTATACTTTCTTAATGTCCAATACGGACACACTGTTAAATAGTCTTACTTCTTTTGAGTAAGGTGTGTCCATTAAGGTTGCTAGTCCAGTCAGGCCTTCATCTGCCAAGTTTCTGTCATGCTTATGAAGTGATTCTTGCCTCCTTTCATTAGGATCTCTAGATGGAAATTTAGAATATAATCATGGTTTGTTCCCATGTGAATCACCAGAATTGGGTGGATGATATCTGTTTTTATTAGTCTGCTGAAGATCTCTGCTATATCTTGGATATATGCCCCTGGAAAGACACCAACTCTTCCTATTGCTGTTACCAGGTTAACAAAGAGCAGGAAATCAATAAGCACCACTACTCTCCTCTTCTTCCTTATTGAATGATCTCCTTCCTAGCAATACCTGGGGCTCTACTGTCAATGTTGCTGCTTCCTCCTCTAAACATTCAGCACTCTTTTCTAAGAAGAGCCTCAAATATGTTTTTTCAGTATTCACTCGTCTCTTTCCTCCCCTTGCTCCTCGATGGGCTATCTGTTGACTCCCCAGCCTTCTGACTCTTATCAGAAGAGAACAGTTTCCCCTCTGCCATTTTGAATTCTTGTTTTCTTCCCTTTGAAGCCCTGCTTCCATTTTTTAAAAGGCCTATTGCCTTGTCCCTCATAACCTGGGATGTGGAGAAGAATTTGATGAGTTCCTTCACCTTGTTTTCTAAAAGGAAGATCAGCTTATTTTGGATGGAGGGATCAATTCCCTGGTAGTTGTCGAAATGCCATTATTCATTCCACTCAAGGTGCTGTAGAATTCACTCTATTTTCTATAATGAAAATGACTTTCAATACTACCTATAGGACCAAGGCTCCACCTTGAACATAGTTAATATTCAATATCTATTTGCTAGATAATCATTTGGAACTAAGGAAATTTACCATCTTCTCAAATGTTTACATCTGAACATTTGACTGGTTATTACTTTTTTGTACAATCAACGAATAAACATGTATTAAAGCATTTGTCTGTATAAATGATGTAAGTATCTACCTCCCAGGATGTAAGGACCAAAGGAGATAATAAAAGTAAAGGGCTTAACGCAGTGCCTGGGACGTGGTAAATTCATTTGAATGTTATTATTGTCATTGTTCTATTTGCCAGACACTGGATTGGGCTCTGGAAAAGAACATTAGAAAACTGTTTGTTAAGCAACTACTATGCACTAGACACTATGCTAATTATTTTACAAATATGATTTCATTTGATTTTCACAACTCTGGGAGGTATTATTATCATTCCCTCTAATAACAAAGAATTTTGCATTATGGAGATGATTGAGATCCTTTGAAAGTCATTCAATTTCCCAAATGCAATCCAGCCCACTTGTTCTCTCTTATTAAGTTCTGGATCCAACCCATGACATACCTTCCACATGGTAAAATTAAAGTATGGCATGGTAGAAAGTGTAATAGATTGGAGTCAGGAAGAGCTATCGTGGAATCACTTTAAAGAGTGATCCTAGGTGATCTAGTAAATAGAATACTGGGCTGGAAGAATGGAGGTAATAAAAGGCAACAGGTAACCTATGTGTAAAGTGA
Organism: Sarcophilus harrisii; assembly: GCF_902635505.1. Lineage (NCBI taxonomy): Eukaryota > Metazoa > Chordata > Mammalia > Dasyuromorphia > Dasyuridae > Sarcophilus > Sarcophilus harrisii. Next base: position 7,775,673 of record NC_045426.1, on the reverse strand, counting down.
TCAGCAAATCCTAAAGCACTACTTAAGTATTAGGAATATTATTGTTAATATTAGTAGTTATTACCATGATTTATTGTAGTGGGCAAGATAATAACTTGAGTTTTCAAGAATAACGAGCAATAAATTAATAAATTAACCAATTAGCACTTAAGAAGTGCTTACTCTTTGCCAGATACTTTGCCAGGCCCTGGGGAGATGACAAAATGATACAGTCCCTAACCTCAAGAAGCTTAAAAAGGAATCCCTGTAGAGATTAAATAAAACAAATAGAAAATTCTGAGAAGCATCTTATAAAGTCTCCATCTTTATGGACAAAATGGAGAAAATAAATTATATTAGAGCTAGGTGGATTTTAGGCTGGTTAAATGTTTAATCAGACAAAGCCTGAGAAGCTGTCCTTGGTGCTGATCTGTTTAGCATTTTTATCAATGATTTGGATGAAGGCTGGACATTGTGCTTGTTAGATTTTAAAATGAAAAAAATTTGGTGATTCTGTATTTTAAAACATCTGGACAAGCTACAGTGATAGACTGAGTCTAATAGAATCCATTGAAAGGATTGGGAATGTTTAGCCTTGAGAAGACTGAGGGGATAGAGGATATGATGTCTTTCTTCATGTATTTGCAAAAGAGGAATGACTCCTTTTGGTTGTCCACAGAGAGCAAGATTAGGAGTGGAATCAGGTAGTCTATTGCAAATTTAGGCTTGATTTCAAAGGAGAATTCTTTACAATCTGAACTCTCAAGAAGTAAAATAGGCTACTTTCAGAACTGTCAAGTTTCCTCTTACTCAAACAGAAGTTCAATAGTCACTTTTGAGGCAAGTTTTGGTGAGTTGTACTGCATGACTACTCAAATCCCTTCCATTTCTCAAATTCTCTGATTCTATAATAAGATAACATTAAATAGACAGCGATATAAATAAAGCTCTACAACTGGGTTCAAAAAAGAAAGCAACTTCAAATCACAGGATAGAAGAATATGACTACATCACCAACTATCCCTATGAAAGATCTGGAGGTTTCAGGAGACTATTGGCTCAAGATAAATCAACCATGTTGTGGCAAAGATACATCAGGAAACTCTTAGAACTATTATTAGAACTTTCTGACTAGTAGATGTGGGTCAGGATGCTCAGAATGGAGCTGTTTTCTCTTTGGTTTATAAAAACACTGAAGTCAAGTAGAAATGCTTGATCAGATGAGGAGGTGGTAGAGGGAATTCCTACACTGATATATATAAGTGACCTAGAAGATGTCATATCTATGTGAATTTTGCACACATAAATTAGCATATACAAATACACGTAAGCCCCTTCTTTTACATAGAATATATAGAGGTGAACTTTTTTGTCTATAGTGTATCCAGAAAGGGGTGTATATGGGAGACTTCAATCTTTTTTTGGTGCCCTTTTGCTCTTAGTCCCGTTCATCTCCAGCTCACACAGGATGATCCACCTGTACCCATCCTCCTTCCAAATCCAAATGTGCTCATTTAAAAAAAGAATCCCAACCAATCTGATAAGGCAATCCATGATTAAACATTAATGTGTCATGTTCCAGTAACACATTCATATTTGAAAAGAAGTTTTAAGGAAATAGGTGATTTTACTCAAAGAAGTGGGTGTTTTCAGGCAGGTAGGTATATGTCATATTTTTAGAAAGTTGGATTTTCTTAATCACACCCAGCCAAAGGCACTTGCTCTGCCATATGGAAAGCTGTTTCTGGATACAATCTTTAGTATACAGACACTTAAAAAATGACTCCTTCTGGGGGTAGCAACAATAAGCTCACTTTTGAAGAATAATATCTAGGATATCAAAACAGAGACCCTTGAGATATTCATCTTCTTCAATATCATGGGGGACAGAGACCTCTCTTTTCATTCTGAATCAGATAACCCCCATAGTGCCTAGAACAATTGAGATGGGGAGGGATACTGGAAATCTCTCTTGGGAAATGGCTAGATGAAAAAAAAATTATGGTAGGAGAGGATGAACTTAAAGACTGATTCTGGGATGGAAATAGCAGACCTAAGTGGAAATGTTTTGCTTCAAAGCTTTCCTCTTCAAATTTTTAGAACTAGCAATGAAGTGGCAAATGTGTGATTTTCTTTGTGCTTCTCTTAAATGAATTTTGGGTGCACTTACATATGTACAAGTTACTTGTCTTGATAGAATGTAAGCTCCTTGTGGGCAAGGACTATTTCTTTTCTTTGTGTATCTCACCCCATGCCTACTATAGTGCCGGCACATGCTTAAGAAGTGCTTGTTGAGTTATTGCTGTAATAATAGTATTGTTTGCATTGTGATTTGTGGTTTATAAAGCATTTTACAGGCAGGTCTCACATCCACTTCGAGGTAAATTTACAACATGAAGTATAAACATGGTAAAAGGAAGAGAAGAAGCAAAATAAGCAACAATTCCAGAAACTTCCCCTATTTTCTTGTGGGAGTGGTGGTAGGAATGACCTCCCAGGGCATATTCAATAATGTTCTAAGACTGTGTGAAGATGCTTTACAATTGTTTTCTTTAAGAGGGACAACGACCCCAATGTTAGACATAGGAGTCACCTGTGCTCCCTGGGAATCAGAAGTGGATTATGGCAGTCCCCAAAGCCAATGGATTCTCAGTCTACACTAAGAAAAGACATGGTGGTCCTATGCCTGGGTTAGATCATGTCTAAATTTTTGTGTTCCCTTTGGGTGCCACAGTTCAGAAAGGTATAGCCAATCTGTCAATGAGGCAGTGTAGGGTGGTGGTTACAGCATATGTACACAGGCCAGGTATGCTCTTTTCAAAGGCATGTTTGTGAAGACTAGTAAGAAGGCTGGCCCAAAGAGAATGGGAAAAGGAGGAATGAATATTGTATGAAAATGTAAGTTAGAGTCAAGGTGGAAAGAAGTCAAAAGGCTGAAGAGATGTTTGGTCCTGAGCCTCGTAGCAACCTCATCATGTGGTTATTATAACAATGACTCCCTGAATTTTACAGAGATAGAAACTGAGCCTGGAGGAGGTGAAGACTCAATGTCACATGGTTGTTAATAGCTAAGCAGAATCTGAACTCCAGTCTTCTTGGCTCCAAGTCTAAGACTCTCTAATACCTGCCATTTAGCTGCCATTAAACATTTGTAAAGGCCTTTACAGATGTCATCTCATATAGGCCTTACAGAATTGCTATGAGCTATTATTAATAATTATTATTCTTATAACTATGCATATTAATGCCATTCCATCTCATTCATAATCTGTGCTGGGCTGTCTATGGAGGAATCGAGAGAGGACTTTGAAACCAGCTTATTCTTTTCCTTTATCAGGAAGGACTCTATCTGGCTATTATTAGCCAGTCCCAGACTGTCCAGTTTGTACAGAGTGATGTAAGGATGGAACTCTATGAGTTCCTGTAGTCTATCCCTCCAAACTCCCATCATCTTTAAACAATCTTTGATATCTTGATTAGCATATCTTTAGACAGGGGTGGGACCTGGTTATTCTGGTACCACCAAGGTTCCTCCTTGATCTCTCCCTCTGAGCTACCAAACCCTTCCCTGGTTCCTCCTCTTACCTCATAGATCCCTTCTCCCCTGACACCTGAAACATTGCATACTCAAAATGTAAACTGCGAATTTGTTTGGCAGTTGTAACTCTGTGTTCTAACTGCTTGATCCTGTGAAGACATTCACATAAATAAATAGCACCTCTTTCCTTGCTAACTAATTTTCAGAATTAAGCCCACTATGAGGTAGGGACCTCATAGCATTTTCTCTTTAATGGCTTCTTCCTTCTGGTTAATTGTGAGTTCCATTGGGGAACTTATCTTTCCCCTTGTTAATTCACATAATAAATAGCAAAACTTTGTAAACTATGATAGATGTTATGGTTGCTCCATGTTGTGAATTGAACCTCTATTATACTATTTTTATATAATATTCCTTTTTAAATTGCATTACTCTTCTGGATCTATTTCTATTTACCACTCCTGGTGCCTATTTTTCCTCATCAAGTTTTTTCATCTTAAAAGACAAAACTATAAGATGGTAGAAGTCCTGGACTTAGACAAATCTCTCCTCAGGCACTTCCTACCTTTGAAAGCTAACTAGCCAGGTAATGTCCTAGCAAGTCACTCTGTAAGCCTCAGTTTCCTCATCTGTAAAATGTAATTATTAATAATAATGGCACGAATCTCCCTCTGGGAGGCTCAGAGACAAAATCTCTATTATCTGTAACTATTAGCTGTGATAAGTGTATCTTTAACTCTTTGTGCATGACACTATGGCGGCCGGGCAGATCCTGCAGGCAAAGCTTTGATTTCATTAGTGTATCTTGGTTTTCATTTCAATTATTATTGTTTTTCAAATGCATCTCCAGACCTCATTTTAGAAAATTTAATTAAGCATGATTTCTTTGAAAGTGAAGAGCTCAGAGACTTCCCAGAGGTTAATCCTCTCTTTGCCATTATCACAGTTAATAAATGAAAGTGGGTTCCTTACCTCTCTGCTGAACAACTCCCTGGAAAATGCTTCTCAGAGGGAGCCTTCAAGACAGATTTTTGCCATCATGGGAGAATCATTCCCAAGAGACCAAGGAGCCCCCTCAAAGTGGGTTGGGCATCAGTTTGCTCAGAGAGGAAAAGGCCGAAAGCCAGGACAGTCATTCACCCCTATTTTTCGGATAATGGTGGGAGATCCAATTGGCAGGTTAAGGGAATGCTCCAATATATTTCTTTTTCATTTTTTTCTATCAAATAAAAAATCCCCACTTTGCAAAGAAAAAAAAAAAAGATTTTGTCTCCCATGGAAGTATAGAGGTCATTTATAAACCAGATCCCACTACTCATTATCTTGGGAGTTTGGATCTTGTCCATTTCTGATTTGGGCTGGTTCCCTCCTCTTTTCACAGATGGGTGGCTCTGCAACCTAGGGCTCAATATGTCAATACTAAACTAATGTGGACAATCAATCAACACAGCCCCTTGACAGCTCAGAGACAGCCTAGCCTCAGTTTCTCTAGTAGGTGAGATTACAAGTGTGTGCCAGGCCAAGTCAGCCTACTTTTGAAATGTAAACTGTCGGTTAGCAAGGTTCACCAAGTCCCCAAAGTTACAGAACCTTAGAGCTGGATGGGACCTTAGAGACTATTAAGTCTGTTCTATACCTAAAATAGAATCCTCCCTACAACATAGGCAGCAAGACATCATTCAGCCTTTGCTCCAGGACTTCTGGCACTGGGAACTCCCTTCCTTTGAAAGCAGTCTTGTTATGATTGTTAGGAGATATGTTTTATATATATATATATAACATATGGTTATATGTTATAAAATTGTTAGGAGGGCAACTAGGTGGTACAGTGGAGAGAGGGCCAGCCTAGAGTTCAAATCCAACCTCAGAAACAAGCTATGTGAAGGGAATGAAAATGACAAACCATTCCATTATCTTTGCCAAGAAAATCTACAGAGAGTTGGACATGGTCTAAGTGACTCAACAACAACCAAAAAAATTGGTAGGAAGATGAGGTAGCTAGTCAGTACAGTAGACAGAGCATTTGACCTGGAATCAAGAAGGTCTGTTTCCAGTCCCACCTCAGGGCTTTACTAGCTGTGTGACTGTGGGCAAGTCACTTGATGGCTGCCTCAGTTTCCCCATTTGTAAAATGAGAAGGATAACAGCACTTCCCTTACAAGCTTGTTGTGAGGTAAAAATGAGATAAAATTCATAAAATTTGAAAATTTTAAGTGGAAACTCTTCTTGTTATTAATATTATCATTATATTGAGGATAACTATGTATGGTTGCCACTTTCGTCACCCCTTGTTCCTTTGTTCTGGAGCCTGGCAGAACAAATGTAATCCCTCTTCTAGGTGACAGTGCTTCAGATGCTTGAAGAGCGCCTTCTTGTCTCCCCCGAGTCTTCTCCTTCTCAGGTAAGATGTCTCCAGTTCCCTCAATTGACCCTAAAAAAGCATGATATTGGGGCCTTTCACATCCTAGCTGATCCTCCGGGGGGTCTTTTCAGTTAGCTCGAGGCTCCTAGAGCTGAACCCCATCCTTAAATGTGGCCCAACCAAGGCAGAGGTTAGAGATTCTTCCCTTCACATTCTGGGTCCCTCTTCTTGTGTTCCTTCAGGCCGACCTTGCATTAGCTTGTCACCTGGAACAGAGCTACTCTTCCCAAAAGGGGCTGAACTGAGAACAGGGAGTGGGGAAGGGAACACGGGAAGGAGCCCCGGGCACCTGCAGGATGGGCAGAGCTGCCCAAATGGCTTCTCATGAGTCTTGCTGCATTGTTAGGGCTGAAATCTACTTTGCAGATCAACTAGTTACCTGGTCTCAATTTAAAGATGTGGTGAGTGAAACCCACATCATATGGCCCCTTAGCAGAGAGCAGATACATAAAAAGGGACTTCCAGACCTGGGGTAGCAGCTGGAAACATGATCTTGGGGGGACGGGAAACAACAATAGATGATTGCTCTGTTGAATGGGACACAATGGACCCTGGACTTTGACTTGAGGCCCCAACTAAAGTTAAGGAGTAGGGTGGACCAGGAATGGATTCACCCCAACTCCACAATCGATGGCTGTCTAGTTCATCTCTTTATTCATAATAACTTGGTATCAAGCTCTCCTGTTTCTTTCTTGCTAAATGATTACAAGTATGTTATCACCCCCTAAATTCAGCTCCCCGGAACTAAGCCCTTTTGGCTCTACCTTTGTTAAGGTTTATTGATGTCCTCATTCAGACTTCAATCTCCTTCAGCAGGCTCTAGCAGTGAGGGCTCTGTGGGAGGCCAGAAAGCAATTGGGGAGCAAGAGGAAGCCACTGGACAGAGAAAAGGCACAGGATGGGAAGTGACACGATGCCAAAGACACATTTTTCCTCCCTGAGTGTCTGGCCCAGAAGCATGGCTGCAGAAACCTGGAGACAGGCAGCCCTGGGGCCCCCGCAGGTCCACTGGCAGCCGGCGTGTGAGGGATGTCTGCTCTGGGCCCCGAAGCTCAACTGAGGACTTCCCCAGAGGCCACTTAGTGCTTAAGTGTCTAAATTCGGTATTCTTAGAGTTAGAGAGATTTTTTTAGGCAACTTTATTAATAAAGATAATGCAGTTAATTTAGTTGGCTTCCTCAGAGGAATAAATTGCTGCCAGAAGGACTTGTGCTTAATTGAGCAGATGTTACTATTCACTCAGAATTAATATTGACCCTAGTGGTCGGCTGTGTGTGTATTGGAGTGTGAGAGTGTGTGTGTGTGTGTGTGTGTGTGTGTGTGTGTGTGTGTGTGTAATCAAAGGATTTCTATTTTTTTGGTGGGGCGGGAGGAGTGAATTAATTAGGGTTAGGTGACTTGCCTAGAGTAATACAGACAGTAAGTGTTGAGAGTCTGAGACCAGATGTGACCTCCAAGGCCCTAAAGATTTCTATCTTGAAGGATCTTTCAAATCTTCTCATCCACCCTCCTCATTTCTCACGCTTTCCCAGAGTTCTAAGTTAGTGACTTATCCAAGTTCACTCGATTGGCCTTTATGGATCCCACCATCTTCCAGGCTCTCTTTTGCCACAATTACCATTTATTGGTTATACAAGTATTTTGAATGTCCTTCTGCTTACATGCATGCAACATGAGGTGCATGTTTTCACTCTCTGTGGAATGGAAGGACATAAGCATTTATTAAGTGCCTACTGCATGCCGTGCCTGTTGTGCTTTTTTGCTAAGTCTTATTCAGTTGTGTCCAACTTTTCATGTTCTCATTTGGAGTTTTTTTTGGAAAGAGATACAGGAGTAGCTTTCCATTCCCTTCTGCAGATCATTTTACAGATGAGGAAACTGAGGCAATCAGTAACTTATCCAGGATCACCCAGCTAATCGTATATGGGACCAGATTTGAATTCGTTAAGACTATTTTTCTGACTCCATCTTCAGCCCTCTATCCATTGCACCACCTCACTGTCCCATCAGCTACTACAGCTAAGTTTACATTGCTCAGGAAAGAAGGGCTCACACAGCAGTCCAATGGCGGCACCTTCTGTTAGTTGTTTTTGGCAGGTAGGTCTCGCTATCCAACAGAGCCCCCGTTAAGTTTCAAGACAAAGCACTGTCTGAACCAATGGCCTTGTCGGCATCCAGCTGTTGTTTCAGACCAGGAAGCTGAAGTACTAATAGAAAAGAATCTAAAAAGAATTTCTCCCTGATCATGTGTCAGGCACACAGAATAATTCTAGAAGAATGAAAATGTAGCACTTTGGGTCTGGAGGTGTTCCTAGGAAGATCTGAGTTCAAATTCCACCACCAAGACCTAGTGACTGCATGATAAGAGAAGTATCATTTCACTATTGAGTTACTTTCTTTATTTGTCACAAATGAATGTTAAATACTATGTTGTTGTGGGTCTCAAAGATGATCCTACAGGGTGTACCAAAAGTCTTGGTGCAGTTTGATGGAATCGAATCTGAGAAACATTGATTATGCATCTGCCATCCATCGATCAACCAACATGTGCTATTCTTGCTGCATGTCCTTCTTTTGGTGTTGGGGATATAAAAATAGACATGGAACAGCCTTGGCCCTTGAGGAGCATGTATGCAGACAAGCAAAACCGAAATAAATTAAAAAAAAAACTCATGAAGAGCTGGGGGTGAAGCATTGGGAAAGGTCTTGTGGAGAATTCAGTATATCTGATTACTTCATTTCCATTTGGGTTTTCCATCTTACCCAGGCTGCCAATATAGTGGCCACTTATGGATCTTCCCATTATTGACCCTCAAGGAAGATTTAATTTGCTTCTGTCCTGGGATGTTTCTCTTCTTCTTGGGCAGCTTGGTACATGATGCCATGTTTGAGGGACAAGAAGAAAGCCCAGTGTCATGAGATCATAGAATAAATGAAGAGGAGAAAATTATTTTTAAAAAAAGCATGAAAAAGTCAGAAGAGGCTGGTTTATGGAGGATTTTAAATGTCAGCTGACTTTATATTTAATTTTTAAAGGTAATATGGAGCCAGTTGAGTTTATTGAATTGGGAAGGGATAGATAGTGATATGGTCAGAACCACACCATAGGTGGATGGATTGCAATACCTTAAAAATGGATCAGAGAGAGTGTTGAAGCAAGAAAACCAGCTGAAAGGCTATTACTAGAGTCCATATGGAAGGTGATAAGAGTTTTCACTAGGGTGGTGGCTACTGGGGTGTAGAGGTGACATACAAAAGAAATATTGGAAAGGAACTAATATCAAGACTTGGCGACAGATTGGTTATGTGTGGGTAAAGGGTCAAGACTCTTAGGATTCGGACCTGGGTTATGGAAAGGATGGTGATGTCAAATTAGTTGGAGAGTATGGTCTGGGGAAGAAAGGCAATAATTCTGCTTTGTCCATGCTGAGTTCCAGATGTTTGTGGGAGAAACATACAGCTCAAGATGTTCATTTGGCAGTTGGTGATGAGAGACCAGAGGTCAAGAGAGAGGATAGAACAAAATAACTTGAGAGTCATCTGCATAGAGATGATAATTTAACCCATTGGAGCCAATGAGCTCACTAAGTGAGTCATTGTAGAGGGAGAAGAGAAAAAGCTGTAAGACAGAGCTTTGGGGAGGGTCTCATGGTTAATGGGTACGATTCAGAAGAGGAGCCAGCAAAGGAGACAGAAGAGAGCTTGTATATTTGGGAGGAGAGCCAGGAGAGGGGTGTTATGAATTTCCAAAAGGAGTTTCCAAAAGAGGAGGATGAGCAAAAATATTGAAGGCTGTGGGAAGGTCAAGAAAGATGAAGTTTGAGAAAAGGCCATCAGATGGGGCAATGAAGACATCATCAGTAAGTCTAAAGACAGAATTTCTGATTAAATTGGCCTATCCTGCCATTTAATAGCCCACTTGGCAAATCTTTTAACCTCTATTTCCTAATATTTAATTAATTAATTAATTAAAAAATTAATCCTAATATTTAAAATACAGAATTTAAATTTAAATTCAATTTAATTTAATTTAAATTTAAAAAATTTAGAATACAGAAAATACAGAAGTTAGATCACAGGTGTCATATAGGAGGCCCTCAACACTAGTGTGCTGGAAACCAAATTAAAATGAAATTGGACTAGTTATGAAAATAAATAAAAATACAATGACGCATAGGTAATGTCCCATTTGAAAATTAAGCTAAGATGCACCCCATAGGGATCCTTTGGTGTGGGTGAATGGCCGCCATTGCTAACTGAGTTTGACATGTGTGAATTAAGTGACCTCAAAGGTCCTGAGGAACTTTCTCTCAATCAGTGACACTGATTGCACACGAGCAAATAAATATGAAATATATACAAAATTGCAAAAATAATTTTAAAAGGAAGCAAGCACTCTGAACTGGAGGTCTCAGGAGGATCTCCTGTAGGAGTAAGCTTCTGGAGTGTGCCAAAGGAATGCCCATTGTTTTAAGCATGGCACTCTGGGGCGAGAAGTTCCAAAATGACCCCGCACAGGACACCTTGATGCATCTGCCTGCCTGATACAGCATCTCTAAAGCTCTCAGCTCCTACTTTCTGTCATCTGTGGGACTGGATTTGGGGCTCAAAGGTTTCCTGCTTTTGTGTGAGACAGGGAGTCAAGGTGAGTGAAGGAGCACATCCCGCCAGGTTCTTGGGCCCCTCACCTCATCTTCATAATCCCTCCCGACTTTCTCCTGGTATCGATCGCCTGTGTCATAGGCCTTGGCAGCCCAAGGCAGGGGGCTGAAAACCTTTGCAAGAAGCTGGGGCTGATGCGCCTGCTCCAAGCGCCCAGAAGAAAAGCCTGCTGTGAAAACAATCAGTGCATTTGCTTTAGATCTAAGTGATTTCAACTAGGTCGATGCTTCATGCTGATGTGTTGAAAACATTTAAAAAATTTCTCCGAGTTGGGTTTCCACTGGAACATCGTGCCGTGTGTCCGCGAAGCCGGAGTTGCCATTTCTCCCTAATGCAGCTGACCCTTGTTTTCTGGCACCCCACACAAAAGCAGGAGGAAAACTGGGCCTTTTGTCTGGATGGGTCACGTTGGAAATATGGGGAGGGGGGGCAGAGGGGGCTGTGTATGCAGGCTGGGTTGGAGAGCCGCCCGGTAGATTGGCCTGCCGGAGACTTCCCCCTTCCACCTGCTGAGGCAAAGAGAAGGGAGGAGGGCATGGGAGGGCAGCTGAATGTAAGGAGGGGATGGTGAACTCCCTGTCTTGCTTCTGAGTTTTTGTCTCTAGTGTGGAAGCTCCTGGGGCAGACTTGGTGGGAAGGGCTGCATTTTCTGAAGGACCCATCCCATCTTTGTGGCTACTTGTTTACACTCTGAAATAATTAGTCCAGCTCACTGCCGGACTCGGGAGGCAAATGAAGCATTGAGGGGGAAAAAATAGTTATTCTTCACCCAAATTAATATTTACTCAGACTCTGGCAGGGACCCAGGTCTTCATTTAATTACAGGAGGTTGGATGACAATCAATTTCCAAACTGGAAGGTAAGTTCCTGTTGTAATTAAATGAACATCTAGCTGGAGTTTGAGGCTGGATTGGGAGGGGAGCTGTTGGGAGGTCACTGAGGTTCTGACTTTCAAGAAGACATCTTAAAATCATAAATGGAAGGGATCACGGAGGCCATCTACTGCAACCTACTTTTACAGATAAGGAAACTGAGGCCCAGAGAGATGAAATAACCTACATAGGGCCCCAGAGCTAGCAAACGTCAAAGGCACCCTGGCCGAGCAGTCTGTACCACAATGAAGAAACTCCGCCGCATCTCGGTGCTGTATCATTCCCACAAAGACATAGTGGAATCAAGTAGCAAACTCCTTTCTGAGATGCTGCCATTTAAATTCAGGGTTGAGGTTTTCTGCTAGGAATGAACTAACTCTCTTGGGTGAGTCTTTCCCTTTTCGTTTCCTGCTGTCATAATGAATGGTTCAGGAGGAAAGGGCAAAATATGGATCTCCTCTGGATTGTTGGTTAATTTTTGGTTCTCGTTTTAGGATGTCTATTGATAGGAAATTTGAACAATGCCATTGTTTCTCATGGGAATAGAAGGGGGGAATTATTTTAATATCCTCAGCGGGAGGAGAGAGATTCCTTCCACCCAGAACCACAGCATCCAACATCTGGCACATTCCCAGCTTGCTTCCACCTCAGGTGCACTTTGCCTCCGCAGGTGATGTTTTTTGTATTTTTCCTCTTCCTGATCATAAACAGATTGTGTCATGGCCAAAAACGTGTATATTTCTACTAGCAATACACAAGCTAGACCAGTAGATGTTACACTATTCTAAACCAGTAAACTGGCCCTGTATCAGTGCCAAATTTAAGAGTGTGCATATATACACATATACACATTTATGTATATATGTATACACATATGGACACATAACAGGTATAGACACAGATGGCCCATATGTACGTCTTTGCGCATAAAGATTATAAATTACTTTCTGTAGATTTTTAATAGCTAATCTTCCCTTCATTTCATATTTTTCATTACAAATCTTGGCCATGGGCATCTTGCTAAGAGACACTGGTACCTTGGATTTATTTTTTAAGTTTGTCGAGAACAGAATGAAAGGCTCTCTCTGTTTTTACCCAGAACTTTAGATTGCATAGTGATCACCAGTGAACATGTGGAAAAGTTTATGGATAGGGAGAGTTGTGCTTTGGGGTTAAGAATCTCTAGATTCAAGTCCCACATCTGACAATTATTGACTGTGTTACTCTTGTAATGCTCTTGTTGATTCTCTAAACTAGATAATTGCCCATTAGTATCAAGGATTTTCAAATTGGGAACTCCCTATATTAATGAAATCATTTTTTCTAACCGCCCAATGTCCACATGAGATCTATGTGAGGGGCTTCAGTTAAATATATTATTTTGAGAGTCCTGAGGTTCCTGTGCCATTCTACTCCAGATTATTACATGGACTATTGAGTTCAATGTGTGCTATACTGGATGAAATGGACTTCATCTGGCTTGGACCCCAAATCATCATAATATAAACTCAGTTTGTACTGGGCTAGGAGGTCAGCTGAGGAATATGCATTTTGAAAGCATCATTTAATCAGAGCTAAAACAAGAAAAGAATGGAAAAACACACCCAACATACACATCCACACCCACATCCACACATAGGTTCATGTGTTGGAGATTCATGACAGATAGTTCCTGTGTCAGCAAACTGAAGAACAGGGGCAAGTTTCCTTCAAGCATTGTCTCAGTCTCCCCCCTTTGAAGCATCTCAGCCATAACAATAAGGATTCTGTTCAAATTCTTAGCAGTTGCGAGCCAGCCAACTATTGCTGTCCCCCTTCCTGAACCAGACATTACTATAATAATCATGTCTTCCAGCAGCTTTTCCCCCTTCTTCCTCTCATAAGTCTCCCTGCCCCAAGGAGAGTCTGGACTTGGTGACTTGTCCCTGTCCCACAAGGAAAAAGAACCAAAACCTTGTTTTTGTCACTTTGAATAAGTTGCTTTACCCCCTGGGTCTTGATTTCTTTATTTATCAATTAAGGACATTGGACTAGATGGTCCCAAAGCTTGAAATCTGGGATCCTTGAGGCCTAAAGCCTCATGGGAAATGTAGTCCTGATTTAACACTGGAGTGCTAGAGATCTCTGTTGCAGTGTTGCAGAAGAGCTAGGTGGTGGGTGTGAGAATAGAGCTTGCTTTCTAATTTCTATTCCATTTTGCCATCCCTTAAACAGATGCCATTAGAGTGGAAAGGTCCGGTCTGACTAATCTCATGACGCTAATGGCCCCTGTGTTATTCATGTTCTATGGTTTAAAACAAGGGCCGTTTGAGCAAGATCTCCCCATCTCCTCACTCCCCACAACAGTATTCATCTAAAAACATTCAAAGAGCAGAGTAGCTGTGAGTCAACAAATTGGGGGAAATAATTCTCAAATGTCATCTTTCCAGCATCATTTCATTCGTTTTAAAAATGAACTCCTAGGGTGTGCTGGAGAAGTGCTATCCAGACTTTAAATGTGCTACCAAGAGCCCCATTTGTAAGGAATTTACGTACTTCATTTATGTCCTCGGGTTGTCAAGTTACTGCTTTTCTGGGGTCCCCTACCACCATCACCCAGAGCAATAGGCAAAATCTGTATGAGCCACGCAAGGAAGAATGATAAGCTTATAATAAGCTTATCCGGGCTCGTGTGTAAAGCTCACGCTACTCTATAGCTCTTCCAGAAAATCAAATATGGATGTGGCAGAAATCTTCTTTCTAGTCAAAAGAAAACACTCATTACTGGATCATCAACGGTGTGTCTCTGGGGAAGGCCTTTATGCAGAGACATCAAAGTCCATGTTTAGCGATGAAATTTCCAGAAAAAAACTTAGTCCAACGATGGCAGTTTTGTGAATCTTTTTAAAATAAATGTTTGTCCCTGCCAAGAGAAGTCATGTGAGACAGGGAAAGTACCAGACTATCCAAGTTTGTTAGTAAGTGGGAAAGTGAAGTGTTCAGAAGAAAGATGCCATAAAAATCTATGGGAATGGGTCCAATATGAAGTTTAAAGAGGGCTGTGGAGCTGAAAGAACATTTAAAACAAATCATGTATAATGAGACAATGCCTTAGCTCAGTTCCATGAATATTGAAACATATAAAACATTGTCATGGGTATTGGAGTTATAAATAACATAAAAATGGAAGGGTTCCTGCTTTCAAGGAGCTTATGCTCTAGCAAGGGAGTTATCATGGATATATGAAAGTACAGAAATATTAAGGGGGGGTAGTAGGAGTCTAGACTTGTAATCTCTAGGAGAGAAAACTTCATCCACTATTGCAGGTCAGCATCTTCTCTGACGCTTATAGGTCTAGAGAATTTCCCAGAGCCACACAGCCAGAGCCGGTACTTGGACCCAGGTCTACTCTGCCATATTGTTTAGAATAATCATTTAGAATAATCAAAAAAAAAAGAAGAAGAAAAGAAAAAAGAAATACAAGATAGTGTAAGTAGGGAAGACAGTAGCAATTGAAGAAATCAAAAAAGGTCTGAACCGAGTTTTGAAATAAGTTCAACACAGAAGAGGTGAAAAGGGAGTGTGTTCCAGGGAAAGTGTGCAAAAGTTAGAGACATCTGCTAACTAACATTTCTATAATAGTTGGATAATTCAGGGATCTGTAATTTTGTAGGTACATATGTTCTCTCTACCAACACAGGCAGCATTCATCATCCTTCACGCAACCTGATAATAATTCTCTTTGAACTTAGGTGGGCTAACCTTGGAAAGCAAACATTTAGTCTATTATTGGGCCCATAGTCAAACCCTGTCCAATACGAGAGGTAGGACCTGACACACTGTGTTACACAGGAGTACCTTCAAGGATCAGGGTCATCTTCTACCATGAAAAGACATTAAAAGGGGGAGAAGTGTTTTTTTTTATTTTAAAAAGTGTTTTATTGATACCATTGCTTTTTAGAAATTATTTTGTGTTATCACTTGATTTTATCTCATCTTTATTTCTCAATTTATTTCTCCTCCCTCCCACAGTCAGAAAAAAATCCCTTGTAACAAATTATTTCAAAAAGAAAGAAAAGCAATTCAACAAAACTAATCAATTTACCAGTTATGACAATCAAAGGATATGAACAACTGTTCTGACAACTGAACAACTGAACAACAGTGACTTTTCATTATAATTCCAAATTATTTTGTATGATTGTTGAACAAATTCACAAGTCCACCAACAGCACGTTAGTATACCTTTCTTCATACAGCTCCTCCAACGTTGAGAAATTACCAACTTTTATAATGTTTGACCTTTTATGGAGGGGGGTAGAAAGGGGAGTTGCTATGTGAATTGTGTTCTTTCATCCCCTTCCTTCAAGGTATAGAAGGTGAGACTGGGTCACTGCTTCAAAATGGAAGCCAGGGAAGTGTGGGTTGGATTATAAGGAGTTATTTCAGAAGATTTCATATTTGCTAAAACATTTCCAATGTTTTATTCTTCTTCATTCAATATTTCTAATGGAATTAGATTCTTCCTTGCCACAAATGCAATGACTATTCAACAAACCTTTGTTGAAGATGTCCAGTGAACATAAAACCATTATTTCTTGAAGGATCTCATTCAACTTTTGAACGGCTCTAATTTTTGGCATGATTTTTTAAAAGCTTCTATAAATGCTCCCTATCCCTTGCAACAGAGCAAGTGGGTGCATATGTGTGTGTATACATGTGCACGCGTGTGTGTGTGTATGTGTAGAAACAATCACCCTGATTTCTCCAGGCAATTTTCAGGCAACAGGGGAATGAGAATCATAGAACTGAAGAATTTTAGAGCTGAGTGTGAAACTGGAGTCTTTTCTAATGCAACCATCATTATACAAGGGATGGAAACTGAGGTTTGTTGAAATGAAGGGACTTGCTCAAGATCACACAGGTAGTAAGTGGTAAATCCAGGACCTCAAACCTACCAGCTTTCCTTCCTCTAGATCAGGGGTCCTCAAACTTTTTAAATATAGGGGGCAAGTTCACGTCCCTCAGACTGTTGGAGTGCTGGACTATAATAAAAACAAAAACTTTGTTTTGTGGGCCTTTAAATAAAGAAACTTCATAGTCCTGGGAGAGGGATAATCATCCTCAGCTGCCGCATCTAGCCCGCGGGCTGTAGAGGATCCCTGCTCTAGATCCTTGCCTCCTCTTTGGATGCCATGCTTGGAAAATGGGTAGCCCACTCTGGAAATGATTTGCTAATTATGAGCTCCAGATGTGCCAGCTAGCCATGTTTTCCTCACCCCCGTTACCTATCTGTTCCAGATGATGCCGTAGAGATAATTGAATCAATAGCCCTTCCCAACTCTTCTCAAGCTAACTTTCTTGGTCACAAACATGTAAAAAACCCAGGACCTCTTGCTCATTTCTCTTTCCTCTACCTTCTCAGAAGAAAGCAAAACAGGAAGCCACCAGGAGAGAAACTGAAGAATAGAATCACCTGCAGGGAATATCCAGGCTAACAGCAGCCTCGTCTTCCAGCTTCCCTATTCCTAGAAGGCAATCATAATGGTTTTTGGATCAAAGAATGCAGATCCTGGATCAGGGAAAGAATAAAGTTCTTAGACCAATATGTGCTCTGTCATCCATAATCTAGAGGATTTTTAAGAAACCCAGGAGACCCTGAGAGAAAGAGTCTGGGCATATAGCATAGCTCTAGGTAGAGAAATAAATCCCAAATTTCCAGTTTTATTCTCCTCGTCATATAATATTATAATTTATTTCTTCCTGATGATAAGGATTACATTCCCATTCAAATTGTGCTTTACAAATCTAACACTTGTTGAGAAGTGTTTGCCAACAGAAAGATGAACCATAACTCATTAGCATGTCTAACCTCGTCTATGTGCCAGGTTCTAAATCCCATTATTAAATCCTTTCTTCTACTCCTGGCCATCCAAATACTATGCATCCACAAAACCCATTTTTGGTCTCACTTCCTCTTTGAACAGTGAGTGATTTTTGTTGAGGTAAAATGATGTATACCAAAGACCTTGGTTCAAGATCTATATTTCTAGCTTATTGTATAATCTTGAGACTATAACTTGGACATCTTTAACTGTAAAACCAGAGGGTTGGGCCAAATGATCTCCAAAGACCCTCCCATCTCTATCTCCTCATAGTGTCTCTTCCAGGGCTGTATCTACACTGAGCAACCACCCATTTGGGAAGATTACCCCTCAACTAGACATCTATTGTTCCTTGCTAGTTACTTTACATTTTTATCAGTGTTATGATGGGGTTTGCTTTCATTCTAGTTGACCCTTCTCATGGCCAGTATGTGGCCCTTCTCCCCCCAGATCTTATAGCAATAAACAAGGGAAGTAAAAATTTATTTATGTTGTCTTCTATATTCTTTCATTTGATCATGACAACTCTATGAAACAGGTGCCATTATCCTCCTTGTATAGATGAAGAAACAGAGGCTGAGTGAGTTGCTTAGATAAGTTTCACAGGTGTTATGTCTGAGATAGCATTTAAACTCAGAACTTTTCAACTTCTAGCCTGATGCTTTATCAACTATCCAGTGTACCACATAGGTATCTTTTTAAAAGTCTATTACAGCCCTTAACATACCACACATCTGCCTCTTGGGATTACTTCGTATTATTGTGTAGATTGTATTTAATGGTTTGTGTATATGTTATATATTTTGAGTAGAATGTAGTATCATGGAAGGCAAGGACTGGTTTGTTTTGATCTTTGTATTTTTAGTACCTAGCTTAATTTCTTGAACATAGTAGGTACTCAATAAGTTTTTATAATTAAATCAATTTTTTGTCTAAAGATGAGGCACTGAATGAGCCATAGTCATTCTTTTTTAAAATTGAAATACATACATATGTATATACACATGTGCTCATGTACCTACATATCCACATGTTAATACATATATATAAATTTATGAAATAAAACAATTTACAAAACAGTACAATAAAAAGTAGGATTGTACATGAAACTACAAATTTACTATGGACAATTTGATATTCCTTTCAAATATAAAACAAAATTATCATTTTGAATATCTTTTTTTCCTTCTCCCATCCCATTTTAGAGATGGATACCATTAGACACACACACATATAATTATTCTATTCATACTTCTATTTATAATCTTTCTCTAGATACAAATAGTGTTTTCCTTCATATGACCCCCATAGTTAATTTGAGTATTTATAATAGACAAAATAACTTATTTGCTCAAAGTCATTTTTAAAACAACATTGCTATTACTGCATACAATGTTCTCTAGGTTCTGCTTGTTTTGCTCTTCATTATTTTATTCAGGTCTTTCCATGTTTTTCTAAAATCATCAAACTCATCCTTTCTTATAACAAGCACAAATCTGGTGAGTGTGATATCCTAGGGAACAAGAATATTTTCAGGACAGCATGGATGAGGATTAGGGAAAGAAGAGAGAAGTCCCTGAGGTTGAGCCCCTAGACTGAATTCAGAAAACAACAATAAAAAGAGCCAGAGAATTAGGATTACATTATTCAAAATTTGGGATTAAAACTTGATAGTAATATTGAGCTTGTAAAAATAAAATAACACAGGGGCAGCTAGGTGGCACAGTAGATAGACCACGTGTCCTGAAGTCGGGAAGGACCTGAGTTCAAATGTGATTTCAGACACTTAACCCTGCCTAGCTGTGTGACTCTGGGCAAGTCACTTAACCCCAATTGCCTCAGCAAAAAAATAATAATAATAATAATAAAATAAAATAAAATAATAAAATAAGATAAATTAAGAATAAAAAATGAGTGAACAAAGAAAAAGAATCCAGTCATTTATAGCTACTTTGGTGTAAAAGAGGATCTGGGTTCTTATTCAGAGGAAGTTAAAAATTGTCACTCCTACCCTAAAGAGTAATGTCAAATGGTCACAAGCTCAAAAAGAACTCTTGGAAGAACTTAAAAAGAAACTCAAAAATCCAAAAAGATTATAAAAAAATAGCCAAATAGAAAAAAAGAAGCAAAATCTTAAGGAAGAAAATAACTCCTTGAAAACTAGAATTGGCCAAGTATAATTAAATGACATTATAAGACACCAAGATATAATACAACTAGACAAAATAGGAAGTACTCTGAAACATCTCGTTAGAAAAATAACTCATCCAGAGCACAGATCGAGGAAAGACAATATAAGAATTGTTGGGCAACTTGAAAGTTATGATCAAACAAAGAATCTGAATACAATATTATAATATATTATTAGGGAAATTTTCCTGAAATTCTAGAACAAGAAGATAAAATAGAAATAAAAAGAATCCATTGATCACTACCTGAAAGAGATCCTAGGAAGAAAACTTATAGGAATATCAGCCATAACCATTCTTGGAAGTCATAAACAATGTTACATCAAGTACTACAAACATGTCAGCTACTATCTTTATTAGTCTCTTTACAGTGTACATATATGTACCATACATATTAATGTTGACATCAAGATTAAAAATTCTAAGCATAATCTGAAGTCTAATATGGAATAGGAACTTAATAAACAATACCTATTAGTATACATTTTGTGAAATAACCAAAGTACATGTAACCTGATAGTATCTGCAAAAGGTTGCCTTGTTTTTGAAAAGGGCATATCCCTTTTGCCATCTCCAAATGAAGCACTAATTATGAAAAGTCAACCAAGAGGTGAAGATGGGCATCTTTTATGACTCTCAAGTCCAGTTACAGTTGGCATACTTTAAGGAATAGCCAAAATACCGATCCATCTAATGTGGGCTGAGGTTCTAATAGAAATCAATTCTATTTGATCAATTCAGCAAGTATCTATTAAGCATTTGCTGTATGTCGTGTCTTTTAAAATAAGAATACCCCACTTCTGTTTTCGTAGTCTTATACAGACACCCTTGGGAGGAGCTGTCCAATGTATCAGAAATCTTTCTCTAGAATTCTTGATGTCATGAGGATACCAGTAGAGCATAAGGTCTTTTCTTTGATCCTCTTTCACTCATGACCCAGCTGGCCCATTTCCTTTAGAAGGTAAACATCTCTCTAATGACCTCATATAAACATGAATTATTATTTTAAAAGAATTTGGATCACATTGTTTTTGCATTCTACAGTCTGAAAGAACCACCCTCACCCCCCACTACCATCAGCAAACTCATTACCATTACCACAGCCTCCACTACTGCATCACCATGATTTGCTCTGCCAATGCTTCTACTAACCATGTCACTGTCACCACCATTTCTGCTACTCTCACTATTACTACTACCTCAGCATTGGGTTATTGTCAGGACAAGACTATTTAAACTTTCAAGTGCTCAACAGGAATGATAGTTGTTTTCCCAGAACCTATTTTTCTTTATCATAAGACTATCTGTGGTGTAATGTACTTTTTGGCCACAGCATCTCCCCAAAACCATCTGCTGACTTATTGAGGGGTTCTGTTCTACATCGGTCCAGGGAACACATATACAGAAAAAGTCACAGATTTTTAAGTATTAACCTAATCTTTCTTCTCTAGAGTGAAAGATTTTCTCCAGATCAAAGGTAAATATAAGTAGGGATTTAATTTAGAAAATATGCTTCTTTACATGTATATACTATCGTGTCTATTTTCAAATGAAAAACAGCTATGTGAATAACAAACTCTCTGCTATGAAGGGAAGAAGAGACATTTATGAAAATCATGCACAGAGTGCCATTTATTTCAGCTCACATAAATGAAAGCTACTGAGTATGTTCCCAGGGCTTAACACATTCTCTGGCACATATTCGATTCTTCATGACCCTGTTTGGGGTTCTTTCTTGCCAAAGACACTGGAGAGGTTTGCCATTTCCTTCTCTAGCTCTTTTTACAAATGAGAAACTGAGGCAAATAGGGTCAAGTGACACAAGTAGGAAGTGTCTGAGGTCGTCCTGACTCGAGGTCCAATGTTCTTGGCATTATGGTGTCACCTAATCACCCTCGAGCACACAGTAGGCACTTAATAAATTTTCACTGATTGTGACTAGTTTACTCTGTAATTGTTCTATGTAGTGCCAGACACTGTAATGTGACTCATACTATTTGTTTATTCCGTTTCCCCAAGCAACTAGATCTTAGAGATATTAGCTTCCAACGAAAGGGTTACTTTCCCATGTTCTTCCCCATTCTATAACAAATTCCTACTTTTTGTTTCCTTAAAGGCTCAGCTCATGTATCACCTCCTACAGGAAGCCTTTCCAGATCTCCTTGAAGCTTCTGGGGGCCTTCTTCTAACAAATTACTGTATTCACGGCATATCTATCTTGAATACTCCTGTAGATATGCATATTGTCTCCCATGGTAGAATATAAACTCATTGAGGGCAGGAAGGATTTTATATTTGTCTTTTCATCTTCACCCCCTAGCTCAGATAGTAGATGCTTAAAGAATGCTTTTTTCTGATTGGTCGTTTGCTGGATCTTCTGTATATGTCCACTTAACATGGGTCCTTCTGGGTTCCAGGTCAGATCCTGGGTCACCTTTTCCATTTGTCTATTATCTCTCACCCCATGATCTTCTCAGTTCTCTGAGGATCAAGTATCTCCAGAAGATGATTCTTAGATCTATACATTTCAAGTTGGATGTCCTCAAACTCAACATGTCCAAAATTGAACCCATTATATTTTCCCCCAAACCTTCCATTCTTCCAAACGTCCCCATTACTGTTGAGGATGCCACAGTTACCTAATGTTAAAACCTGGATGTTTTCCTCCATTCCTCTCTTTCCCTCAGCCCACCTGTCCAATCAGTTGCCAAATTTTGTCATTTCTTTCTCTGAAACATCTCTCACATATTTCCTTCTCTCTACTCACATAACCACTGCTTGAGTGTAGACCATCACCCCTTCTTTCTTAGTCTATTGCAGTGGATTTCTAATTGAGCTGCCCACCTCAAATCTCTGCCATTCCAATAAACTTTTAGAGCCAGTTAAACTGTCACCTTTTTCCTGAAAGAAAGAAAGGAAGGAAGGAAGGAAGGAAGGAAGGAAGGAAGGAAGGAAGGAAGGAAGGAAGGAAGGAAGGAAGGAAGAGAAAGAAAGAAAGAAAGAAAGAAAGAAAGAAAGAAAGAAAGAAAGAAAGAAAGAAAGAAAGAAAGAAAGAAAGAAAGAAAGAAAAACTAAGATTGAGCTTGTTTAATTGGCTGGCTCAGGGCCACCTAGCTAATAAGTTTCTAAGGCCAGATTTGAAGATGGATCTTCCTGATCGCATATCCAGCATCAACCACCTCATCTCCATAAAATAACTTCTTAAACACTATGGGAGGGAACACTTACTTGGAAGGCTATAATGGAAGGCTGTTCTCTGGGGCATTTTCTTCCCACCCCGACACTTGTCTACACTTGTTGTGAAAAGCAATTCGTGCTTATTTCCTAAAACAGATTAAGATTTCAAGTAGTACTAAAGGAATTTTGGAGCAATTATAGGATGGTGGAGAGCCATAGCTTTGCAGGAATGGAGGAAAAGGAGAAATTGCCAGTGGAAAGTGAGTGGGGGTCAGAGAACTCCCATCTAGGGGGAAAAGATCCTGGGCTGCCTTGGCTCTTCACCAAGAGGGGAGAAGCCAGTGGCCAGAAAGGCCCATGGAAGGGCATGATTTGAGAATGGGTCCTTCCCCTTTCCCCTCCTCCTCCCGAGCATAGTCATGCATGTAGATGGGAGGAATATGGGATCGTAAAGTGCCCCCCATAAACCAGGCCACCGTTTGTACTCTGGGGCCTGCACAAGGCATATCGTGTGGGCACACACAAGGAGTGATATAGTAAGCGGAGAATATGTGTTTGCGGGGGTAATGACATTTCCTTGTATCACATCTATCAGGTTACAAACAGCTAATAATTTTCTTTTTCTAGTCACTGCCAAGCCTCATAATGGCATCTCCCCATAAATCACCATCAACATGGAGCCTTGCTTAGCAAATATAAATGTATGTGCATTGCAGAATGATCCCAGATTACAAAAATATATCAGAAGTCCAAAGAAGCGGGTGGAGACGTGCTGTGATGCCTTTAGCTTATTGAGATTGTTTGGAGGGTCCTAATGCACTGTCACCGAAAGAATAATTTTTTCCTTTACAATCTACTTAGCAAAGATTTATCGATCCTTTCCCCCTTCATAGAGAATTACTGATCCATTTTAGAAAATCAGATTTTCACACCTTTCAAGAGAATGTGCCCGGCACGGTTCCCTGGGGGACTGCTGGGGAAGCTGACTTTGACACGCAGTCCCTGGAAAGCTGCACACACGATGGTCTCATCCCTGATTTGTGGCATGGGGTGGTAAAATACTTTTACACATTTATAGAGGAAGGATTGCCCTGCAAGGACTGATTTTTCCATGCTAGTGGCTGTATTCGGGGGCCTGTTATTTGTGTAAACAGCATTTTTCAAGGGCTGTTTCCTGCCCGCCCTCCCCAGCCATGATGCTCTTAGCTATAAGGTAAGATAAAAGTTGTTGGGATTCACGTTGCCAACATTCGAGGGAGGGGTGGCGGGACTGTTGAATTTTCCCAGCATTCCCCATAAATAACTTTGTGGGGGGGGGTCGTGCCGGCTGCATCCTCATTATGAAACTATGGCAGGTAGCTAGGCAAGAGGCCTGTTCTTCCTCAGTGTGCATACATCATAACAAAGGTGATTTATTATAATTAAAATGGCGTGGGGAGCAGCTTTTTATCAGACATACTGTTGCACAAGAAAGCTTAATAAAGAGCATTATTATTAGTTATGGATCGGGGTGACGGATGTTGTTTACTGAGAGTTATGGGGGTATTAGTCAAAATGTGAAGTTACTCATTGGAGCTGTCCTCTACCTGGGGAGAAAGGCATCAGCCAAGAGAAGGGCTTTCAGATTGGAGAGGAGAAGAGGTCAGGGGTGTGTGTGTGTGTGTGTGTGTGTGATGGGGAGAGGGCAGAGGGAGAGAGAAGACGCCAACTGCAGCTGGTGAGGAGCAATCCCAGAATACTTTATTACACAGAGGCAGAGACAGTGGCTTGGACTGTAAGTAGCTCTTGCCTGTCCATATAATAATGCCCATAAAGTGGGGGTCAGAGCAGGGGCGCTCTGGGCTTTGATGCTGTGGAAGGTTGCCGGGGGATCGATGGGCTACAAAGAAACCTGAGCTTCAGACCATCAGGGAGATTTTTCTACTGAAAGCAGACTCTGCTGGGTGTGAGGCTCGAGCTGGGCTCAGCTGGACCGAGGAGGATGAAGGATGTCATAGAAATGAGGCGCTTTTTTTCTTTAATGACCCAGTGACACGAGAGGGACTGGACAAAGCAGGCAAGATTTTTGCAAGCTTTCCTGGAAATGTTGCCCTGTGGGCAGATGAGCAGGTGCACCCTCTCTCCCAAGGCTTCTCCTGTCTCTGCTAGCTGGGCAGGGTCTGTAAATCAAGGTAAATGATAGCTTAATTGGGAAGATGTGATTCTTCTTAGGGGTGCTGGGAAGGATCATAATAACAAAAGAAAAAGATAATAGTCATTCCCGTAATGAGCCTTGAGTTCAAGTCTTTCCTCCGGTTCTTACTACTTTGGGATTCTTGTCTTGAATAGGGTGGACTAGATGGCCTTTGAGGTCCCTTCCAATTCCCAAATAGTGGGATTCACAGATCATGGCTATGAAGCCCCCCAAGCTTCCAGTACTTCCCCTCCCCACCCTACAGGTCCCTGAGGTTAGAGGTATTGGAACAAGTATTAGTCTGCATTGGTAGACAGAATTTCCTCACTGGAAGCTTCCTATATGGATGAAAAAATAACAGGGCTAACAAAATGAGTGAAAGAGTAGACTAGAACAGGACAGTAGAACAGGGATTCTTTGTAACTTCACCGTTGAAAAAGATCATGGTAATTAGAGTCCGAGACATAGGACCCTAAGGTTCGCCAAATCCGTCCCTCGCCCTCTTCCTCCCCCTCTCACTTTGCCCACTGCCTTCTCTCATTGGTTGGTCAAGATCTGAAAGCTTCAGGATCTCAGGACCAGGCTCCCAGAAAAGTTCTTCACTGTAATTTCCTGTCTCATACCTAACATAGGCTTTTAAAATAAGAGGTGAGGATTTTGGCCACCATGGCTGCCTCTGAGATTCTGTATCCACGCTCCAGGCTGAGAGATGTTGGGCCTTGGGCTGTGGGGAGCGGCTCCCTGCCTTGTTTTTCCAGGACAGGTCATAGAAATGGCACCAACCTTAGCTTGTGGGGCTGCTGGGAAGCGGTATTGCTTTGTTGGGTCACTCTTGCACCTGAGAAGCTCTTTAAAGAAAGAGCTCCCAGCAGCCTTGGTGGAGGAAAAGGCTCCTTCCTTCCGAGGTGACCCACCAGAGACAGTGGTGGTCTGCTCTGTTATGTTAACCCCATGAAGGGCTCTTCTGCTTGCTATACCCCAAGGAGGACAGACGTGGTGGGGGGAGGGAAATACAGATCAGATCAACATTTTCCTCTTCTATGGAAAGGTTCCATGTGTCTTATCTTGCTATAAAGGAAGGGTTTTGAAAGATTTAATTTTATTACTATTAACCACTAATAATAATACTAACTAGCATGTTTAGACCACCTGCAAGTCTGCAAAGTGTTTGATAAACACTGATCCTCACACTAACATGGGAAGAAGGTGCCATTATTATCCCCTTTTGATAAGGCAAATAGTGGTTAGGCAGCATGCCCAGGGTCAAACAGCTAGTAGATATTGGGGACTAGGTTTGAACTCATCTCCCTGACTCCATGGTTCGTGTTCTATCTGCTGCACTTCCTAAATGCCCTGGTAATTATAGGGACAGCGAAATGTCCTTGCTTCAAGTGCTGTCTCTGCTGGTTGTGTCACCCCAGCCGAACAATGCTACATCCCGGTGCCCTCCCTCACCCCTGCCATCTCCCCATGATATAAGTCTCAATGGACTGGAGGGAGTTTCATGGTCAGGATCATTTTGTTGCTGTTCTCAGATGGCATAGTGAATCAAGAACTGAGCTCAGTCAGGAAGATGGGTTCATCTCTTATCTATGATATGCATTAATTATGTGAGCTCAGTACCCCAAACGTTCATCACGGTGATGATTTGTAGTTGGTACCCCACATATCTTACAGATTGAGAGCAGCCTATAGTTATAGTCCTTACCCCACTGGAGGAAAAGGGGTTGAAGGAGCCACGGGACCAAGACCAAGATCCTCCTCTCCCACCGGGAAAGATCCCACTAAAGGCCATTTACATTTACATCCATTTAGCCAAGATTTGAATTTTGTACCATTCCAAAAGGAAGGGGTTACAAACACTGTGTGTAGATGCATGGGAGACCACACAATACATGCTTCACACACAACTAAGGCTGCATCTTTGCCCCTTTTCATTTAAATTCACATTTTACAAAAGCACGCCGACATGAGGAATTCCAATCTCACTGCCTAATGCTAAAAACGTGCCCCTGGGAAGGAGCAGGTGCATCGGAATAGTGGGAAGAGGGAACGATGGGGTCTGAGAGCCTGGATTCAACCTGGGGCTCTGGCTCAGCTTGCTGGGTGATCTCAGGCCAGCCTCCTTCCCTCTCTGGGACTCAGCTTCAAAGTCTGTAAAATGAGGAGTTTGGACCAGACTGTCTTTAAGATTCCTTCCTGCTCTAATTGGCTGAGCTATGTACCATGTAGTACCCAGGAACAGTCCAGGGACTTTTTGCTTCTGAATGTTTCTTGGTAACCAGGCCAGTGGCAGTTGGAGCAAAGTTTTTCATCTGAATTAATTCAGATAAATGCAATTTCAGGCCAATGTCATGCCACAATGACTGTGAGTTATCAGATGGATTTTTTCTGGGGAGGGGTTGTTACCATGAATTAGTGTTCTCAACAGCATCCTGAAACAATCCAGAAAGAGAGCCCTGGATCCAATCAATTATTTTTCATCTCAAATGTATTTTATCACTGGTGCTTGTCTTCTGTTCTTTCCCTTTCCTTCTTTTCTTTTTAATTTTTTTTCCAATTCCAAATTTTCTCCATCCCTCCACGCCCTTTCCCATTCATTGAGGAGATAAGAAATAGCATATCCATTACACATACACATACAAATACATATACACACTTATATACATGTGTGTATATATATATGTATATATATTCATGCAAAACAGATTTTCATATTAACTGTGTTGCAAGTATTGGAGGAAAAGGTGGGAAACAACAAAAAAATACAGACAAAAAAGTGCTTTGCCAGACACTCAGAGTATATAAATTCTTCTCAGGAGGTGGATAGAATTTTTGATCTGGAGTCCTTCAGCATTGTCATGGATCATTGTGTTGATCAAAGTAGCCGAGTCTTTCACAATTGTTTATCCTTACAACATTGTTGTTACTGTGTACAATGATTTCCTGGTTCTTTCTTCACTTTGCATGAGTTCATGTTCATCTTCTCAGGTTTTTTGGAAAACATTCTATTCTATTCTTTCTTTCTTTTTCCTTCTCTCTCTCTTTCTCTCTTTCTTTTTTTCTTTCTTTCTTGTGATGAAAATACCATCTATATGGTAATGAGCTCTGGAGACTCAATGCAATTCAAAGTATATTAATTTCACTTTTTTTGTTCAGTTTTTTTCTTACTTAGGTTTTTCCCCTTTGGTTCTGATTTTCTTTCACAATATGACAAATATGGAAATATGTTTAAAATGATTGTACATGTATAACCTATATCAGATTATTTACTGTCTTGGGGAAGGGAAGAATGGAAAAAAAATTGTAACTCAAAATCTTACAAAAATGAATATTGAAAACTATTTTTACATGTAATCAAAAAAAATTAAGATACTGCTAAGTAAGGAGGAAAAGAGCTGCTATAAATATTTTTATACATATAATTATTCCTGGATCAAAAAAAACCCTTTCGTCATAGTTACAGATTGTTCTCTGGAATTGTTAAACTAGTTCACAGTTCTAGCATCAGTGTGTGAATGTACCTATTTTCCCACAACCCCCCACAACCCCCCTCCAATGTTTGTTGCTTTCCTTTTTTGTTGTCTTAGCTAATCTTATGGATATGAGGTAGTATCACAGAGTTTTTTTTTAATTTGCATTTTTTCTAATTATTAGTGATTTAGAGAATTTTTTCATAATTTGATAAATTTGATTTCTTCTTCTGAAAACTGTTTATATCCTTTATAAGTTGGGCAATATCTCTTATTTTATAAATTTGGCTCAGTTTCCTTTTTTTAAATGAGACTTTTATCAGATAAAGGTTCCTATAAATTTCCCCCCCTGCTGCCTTCTGCTTTTCTTCTAATTTTACCTACTTTGTTTTCATCTGTGCAACTCCTTTTTAATTTAATATTATCAAAATCATCCATTTTACTTCCTGTAAATCTCTTCATCTCTTATTTGATCATGAAGTTTTCTCTTTGCTTATGATTTTTTTACATCTAAATCATGTGCCCATTTTGAGCTTATCTTGATATGTGGGGTGAGGTGTTGGCTTATGCATAAATCTGCCAGACTACTTTTCAGTTTTCCCAACAATCTCTTAATTGGGGGTTATTGTTCCAGTAGCTGACATCTTTGGCATTATCCATCATCAGGTTACTGTGTCCATTTGCTTCTGTATGCTATAATCTGAGATCAATCATTCTATTTTTTATCCTGTGTGAAATTATTTTGATACTTATCACTTTGTAGTTGAGATCTGATATTCATCCCTTTCATAATCTTAAACCTTCATTCTTCCAGATAAATTGCATTATTATTTTTCTCTATAAGATAATTCTTTGATTGTTATGGTACTGAATGAGAAAATTAAATTAGGTGCATTGTCATTTTGATAATATAGATTTAATCTACCCATGAACATTTAATATTTTTCCAATTATTTAAGTCTGTTTTTATGTGAAAAGTATTTTGCAATTGTGTTCATATATTTCCTGTGTGTATCTTGGCAGATAGAATCTCTATTGTTTTATATGGTCTTCAGTTATTTTAAATGGAATTTCTCTTTCTATCTTTCCCTGCTGGGTTTTGTTGGAAATATGTAGAAATGATTATGATTTATGTGGGTTTATTTTATATCCTGCAACTTGGCTAAAGTTTCCAATTATTTTGACTAGTTTTTTCTCTTGTTTCAATTTGACTCTCTAGGGTTTTCTAAGTATTCCAGTATATCATCTGCTAGGAGGGATAGTTTTGTTTCCTTATTGTCTGTACTTGTTACTTCAATTTCTTTTTCTTTTCTTATTGTTATAGCAAACATTTTTGATGTAATATCAAATGATTGGATTGATAATAAATCTTTAGCAATATTTCTACCTACTACGTGACAGGCACTGTGTTTGCTTATCATGTAGGTATGAGAAGAAAACATTTTTTGCTCTTACATGGATCAGGAGTGTGAGAAGCATATAACTTCCAAACTCTTTAAGTTTAATGGGGACAGTGAAAGGAGTCTTGATTGTAGTCATTCCACACATCATGCATATTGCTGAGGAGACCTTTCTCTGGACACTTCCAATGACTTATGTGGTACTACACTGAAGAACCTCTGCTTTGGAATGACAAAACATTCCCTTTATTGGTTTCTTGGACTACAGATACCTCCAAAACCTTATGACAAAGTGTTATGTTGAAGTAGGTTGGCCCCTGAGCCAGGAAAAATGATCCACTTAGTCAACTCTTATGAAAGAGGCAACTTTTATTCACTGAAACATTAGTAGAAATAAAAAGCCGACTGGAAATTTTCTATGTTGATCTGATACTTTTTCACATTAAGGGAAGGGGGAAGAGAGAGATGAAGAAAATATCTCTTGAACAAATGAACTGACTTATGTTAAGTTTTCCACAAGAATACCAAACACTTAGACATATGTCTGTCTCATTTAACTTTGTTAGTTCCCTAGTTCTTAAACCTTGAAGGTCTATGGCAAAAATCATAAAGAGTAGAAGTCAAAATCCTCCAAATCATCACCATTTTAATGTGAATTCTCAGAGAGTCAGCTGTTGTTTTAGAGACTGTGAGGAATATTATTTTATTTTTGCTGGTTTCGTGGGAAGAAATGGAAAAGAGAATTATGCTAAAGATTTGATATCTCTCCTAGGGTGAAGTGTGGTGATGGGCTAGTGGGGAGAGGAAGTTTTCTATGCAATGACTAGCATGCTATGCTGAAAATTAATCTGATTCTTTCTTTTTGGAGATATGGGGAAAATTGGTCCCATAAATTAAAGCTTCCCCCCAGGCAGCCTTAGCTTGGGAGACCAACACTTACTCAAAGGATCACCCCAGGTCTTACCGACCTTGGCAATGTTAGAGGGGTCATATTTTTACCCAGATGAACTGCTCATGACCAGTTTTTTTTCCAGCACATTCTCCCCACCCCAGCTTTTTTTATTTATTTCAGAGATGAAGGTGGCCTTCTCTTTTGTCTTAATTTTTTTTTCAGAGAGACATATTTATAATGGCCATTTCAGGGAAAATCCTACTTTCCACTAATGCCTGCTTTCTCCTGTGTCTTGCCATATATCAGCCTAATAAAGAGGCTCTGGATCACGTGTGGTGCTTTATGTTTTTCTTTTGATTTGAAAAGGGCCTTGCCATAATGCCACAGCCACAGAACAACAAGTGGTCCCTACTATTGTTTCTTTCCAACAACCTCAGTAGTTTGGGGGAAGAAATCCTGGACTGGGGTGGAGGTGGGGTGCACACTGATTGATAATGCTTTCCAGAGTGAGCTTTTTCCCTCCCAGTCCCTGCATAATCCAAAGTGAGAAAGGTAAAATGAAAACCAAAGAAATCTTTATGGTCTTCTTAAGGAGGGGAGGGGGTCTAGAATTTAAATCCTATAAGACCAATAACAAATGCTGAACAAAACCAAAATCCCCCATTATTAGGAGATAGAGAGAGATGAGAATGAGCAAAGGAGGATGGAAGTTATTTCCAAGTCATCCTGTTTCGGTCCTTGAGAAGTCCTTCACTTCAGTTCTTAGCCCAATGCCTGGTACTGAATGAGGGCTTGATAAAGGATCCTTGATTGCTTTTGTTGAACTTCTTAATTTCCAAGATGACCTAGTGGAAGGTGGAGCTATGCTTCCTTCCAGGCTCCAGATACCAGAAACTCAAGGAATGAGGATGAACAAGAATACCTTTTTCTTTTCCTAATTAGATCTTTTCCTTAGAAAGAAGTGCATCAACTTGAACAAGTCCTTTCAGCTCTTCCCCATCTGTAAAATGCAGAGCATGGACTAAGGAACTGAAAAGGTCCCATCTAGCATGAAATCTGTGAGCCTTTTATTGAATTTCTGATTTCTAAATCCAGTTCCTTTGAGGACTCCATGATGCAACTTTCTTATCATAACATACTCCATATGTTTTTAAGGCTGGGATAACTATACAAAGGCTATATAACTTTGTAGCTAGAGTGCTAAACTATATTCCAGAAGACCTAGATGTAGATCCTGCTTCTGATACATGCTGTGAGATTATAAGAAACTCACTCAACTTCTCTGAGCCTCAATTTACTCATCTGGAAAATGGAAAATGGAAAAAATCTGGAAAATAAGACACGAAGTCCCAAATTCAGAAGGTTGTTGTGAGATTCAAATGCAACCATATTTACAAAGCTCTTTATAAACATGAAAAGACCATAGAAATGTCAGTGATTCCTTTCTCATGGGATTATCATGAGGTAGTACTTTTCAAAGGCAACATAGAAATGGAATCTATCATTATTACACCATCCAGAAATAGTTCTTTGCACCCAGTCACTTTTTTCTCTAGTTTTTTTTTCCCCCTCATCTGGAGAATAAGCATTGATCCATCTTTCTTCTTGGAAGCTGGTCCCTGGAAGGTGAAAGTTAAATATGTTCAAAGGAAATATAGAGTGGAGATTTAAGAACTTTTTTTTTCCTTAAGCATTTGGGAGCTTCATTACTATTATTTACAGAAAACAGAAGATTTAATAACAAACATTTAGATAGCACTTTAAACTTTGCAAAACACTTTCGCATGTTTTATCTTATTTGGTCCTTTTTACATCTTTGTGAGGTAGGTGCTGTGATTATCTCCACTTTACAAATGAGGAAACTGAGGAACACAGAATTGCCCAGTTTCCTAGCAAGTAGCTATAAATAGATTTACAATGAGGTCTTCCTGATTCCAGGTCCAGTTCTCTAACCATTGTGTCAACTAGACTTCTCAGATAAAATGGAATTAAACTTCAGGTTCTAAGTTAAGGTAAAAGAAAAAAGTTTATGATAGCATGTGAAAACATATTGAAATATATTTCCCCCCATTTTTTCTTGAGGATTTGTGTGTGTGGGACCATGTTTTCTTTCAAACATGACTCATATGGAAATGTTATATATGACTATATCTTTATAACCTATTTTGAATTACTCGCCTTCTCAATGAGGAGTGAGGGTAGATTGAAGGGAGAGAATCTGGAACTCAGAGTTTTAAAAACAAATATTAAGAATTGTTTTTATATGTAACTAGGAGAAAATAAATACAATTTTTAATGGAGAAAAAAGGAAAAAGTTCAACAGCAACAACAAAATAACAAGCTGGCAAACAATTGTGGGGTCCAGCAACTAGAAGCTTGGCAAAAATCTCTTCCTAACTTCAATGATTCTTCAATTTCCTGTCTCCTTCAAACTTAATATTTATTTTTCCTCCAAAAGATGAAAATAAATGCTTTACATAAACCTTAGGAGACACAGTATACACTTAGTGTTTATTGACTGCATTGGCTTGGAACTATATCAGAGGACTCTTGAGTCAAGTGTCTCCCTCTTGATTTTGTAATAATCATGTATATCCCAAGCACATAAGTATGTCAACAACATGTTTGCTGAAGGTTGCATTAAGCAGATGCTTGTAATGAGAATACTTGGTTGTCTTGACCAAATAATTGTTTGTATTATCCAAGATCTATTTATCATAAACTATTTAATAATTAACTATGGTAACTAATAAATGAATTAACCATGTAATAACCACTTTGAATTATGAAATTAATGTATGCTCTTATAATAGCACATATATTCTCCATTATCATTTATAGGAGCTAAAAGCTAATTGGTTAAGTTCCCTTTAAAAGAGGAATATACTCCAGGTTACAGAAACCTGTCTTGAAAGCAGGTGACTCTGAGTGAAAATTGCTATTTCTGACGGGAGAAGAATGACCTGGTGCTGCAGTGGGGGCCAAGTTTATCAACAAACAAAGCAGAACAACGAAAGCCCATATTGGTAATGACCTTACACTTCAGCGATGAGAGTCTGACTTTTTGGAACCTAGAAGGAACCTCCTGAATTCTCACCAGAGGCTAGATGAGGGAGTCTCCAGTCCCCAGCCATTTCTGCCGAAAGCTGCAGGGTCCATCTAACTTCCCATGTCCTTTACTCTCACAATTCCTTTCCACCATTGTTTTTCCACTCTCCTGAAAGGGGTAAGATTGTTGGGAATAATAAGAATGAGATGATGGCCAGAGAAAACAGATATTCTCTGCTGTATATCTCAGGGAATTTAGGTGAATTGAAGTAGGGGCTTTCCCCCTCTCTCTTAAGTAAATTGAGTAAAGTAACTGAGTGCATATATCGATTGGAGTAAATAAAAGCAATTTGATTGACCAAATCATTGAGTGCCTTGTTTTTCCTCGGAGGATCTGTGCTTAGTTTGGGCCATGCTTTTTCACTTAATGCCTTGGATACTTGTACTCAAGAAGTCAATAAAAAAATTCTTACATAATCTCAACTCCAAAAAACAAGAATATTGAGCCCTGATGGTCATAATTATGATCTGGAGACTTGCAATGTACAGAGTGCTTTTTCCATCACCAAAAGCAGATGGGGTTCTGGTCAGCAGAGTTTTACTGAATAGAAGCTTCTTAGGAGTGATAACCCTTACAATATTTACCAAACTGATTTACTCAGAAATAAGGGAAGCATGCTGTTTATAAGAAGTAAACAGTTTTAAGTGGGGGGAATTGACACATGAGAATATATTTGATTTCATGACTACACTGATATCACAGATTGCATCTTCATCATGAATTTATTTTGTGTGGACTTAGATGTGTAAAAGTATAGATATGTATATTTATTTTTACATGTACTTAGATGTCTAAATGTGGTCCTCTCCAATATAATGTAAACCCTTTGACAGCTTGGGGTGTTTTACTCTTGTCTGAATCTCCAGCTACTAGCCCAGTCCCTGGCATATAGTTGGTGCTTAATAAGTGCTTGTTGAGTGTTTAACTGATTAATGCCCTCTTTCCACAACCAAAGAATTTCAGAACTTCAGAAATGAAAAGTTGTAAAGGGCTGAAACGCTGAAAAAGTGTACTTGAATCTAAGACAGCAGTGTATGAAAGGCTAAGTACGTACTCAATGAGAGATAATGGTTCTATAAGCATATACTTAGATGATATGGTAATGGCTCGCTTCATGATTGGCGCCTGCTGAATGGGTTGTGGTGAAATAGTCACAGGTCAGGATTGGAGGGCTGAGGGAGAGAGTCAGAGTCTCTCTGCCACACTGTGCTCAGCAGGGAAGACGTCAGGCTCCAGACTCCAGAGTTCAGGATCCATCTTTGATGAGCCATGTGGCAGCTTGCCTGCCTCCTTCACTTCTCCTCCTAAAGACCAAGGACTTTGACTGATCCTGACTCTGACTGATCCTGAGGCTCTCCAAAAAGCTAACCTGGACATTACAAAAAGTGGACTTCTAGTCTATCCTCTACCCCTACCATAGACTCCCCAACACTATAAAGTACCCAATGAAAGGTAACATCCTATTACAATTTCTTTAAAAAAAAAAAAAAAAGCTAAATAAAACCTTTTTAACTCTAAAATCAAAATGATAAACCCAGTGATTTACTTCTCTGTAGCTTTAGCAAAATCTCTAATATTTAGACAAAAAATTGCTATTTGGCTTAGTTTCTACCTATATTTATTACTTTCTCATTCCTGGCTTCTTTGTAGTTGATGGAAAATTTGGGTTACCAAAAAAGTTTTGGTAAAGTAACAGTAGAATATGCTGCAGTATATGTTCATTGGCAGCTACCTAAAGATAAAATTGGGGAAAAGCAGACCTTTTCTCAGAACTTCCCTCAATTTTTGAGCAGATGAGTTCAACTGAAATTGTCATCCTGAGCCTTCCTCTCTGAAGACTATAGAGTTGCTGGCACTCCTTAATCTCTTCCTCCCCCCAAAAAAATAAAGAAAAAGAATATTAAGGCTTGCTTTTTGGAGAAAGCATCTTAGTCCCTTTGAGAGTTCCCTGAGGAGAGACAGTTCTCCCCACAGTGACTTAGTCAAGCTGGGCTTGACTAAAAGTCAACTACCTTCACTCTTTAAAGTATAAGAAGAATAGAGCTGAGCATGGCCATCAGCAGATTTAGTAACTAACTAACCCTAATCTCACTTGTTTTTCTACCTCAGTTTCTCAGTCAATTAGTTGGAATTGTTGTCCCCTCTAGGAAAAGGCATAAGAAAGAATTGTGGTTGATTTAGAAGTATCAGAGACAAAAGTAACTATAAACAACTTGGAGCTTTTGGGACAAAAATGATACATAAATACAAAGAAATTTTATCCTGCAGATTCAGGGCCTGGATTTAAGCCAGATGGAATTCACCTAAGATTTGTTGGACAATCGTATCAGAATATTGACTCAAATCCAGATATATTGGTCTTGGAGCATCCCCTTCTTTACTGGTTTGCAGTTTATTGTTCCCACAATCCCATTATTCTCGATCTGATTTCCTCAATATTTTCTCACTATTTTACTGTGGTCAAAAGTTCTCTTTAACCATGGTAAACATGGAAGGTTATTCTTTCACTTCCTCAAGAACTAGAACCACATTTGCTTTCCCTAGTTTGAGGATGATTAGTGGGATCTCCACAATTTAAGATATAGACCAAAATATCAGAAATTTGAAGCTTGAAGGGACCTCAGAAGTAGTAGACCTTAGGATCAAAGGTGAAGATCTAAAAGGAAACTTTGAGATTATCTACTCCAATTCATTCATATTACATTCAAGGAAACAAGTCCAGAGAGATTAGATGACTTGCCCCATTCTTCTAGTCCTAAACCCTTATTTTACAAATGAAGCGACTAAGAATGAAGATGTCCAGTGACTTACTTGGATTCACAAAGTCGAACCAGCAGAGAACCGACTCAGTTCTTAATCATCTTGTTCCAAATCAAGGGCATTTTTCAGCTTTTCCATACTGATTTTCTGGTGGAGAGTTCAGCATCATTCTTTATCAATTTCTTTTAAATCTGACATTTCTTTTGAACCATCTATTGATATTTCTGGATTGATTTTTTTCCTGAAGTGCAATAGACATATTCTATCTCCCCTCCAGTAGAATGAAAGCTCCTTGAAAGCAGAAGCCATTTCATAATTGTTGTTTTTTATCTGCAATATGAGTATAATGATGTGCTCAGTAATAGAGTTGGCACATAGTAGGTGCTTAATGTTGATTACATTGAATTGAACAAAGTGACAAATCACCTTTAATGAATATATCAGCCAACATGGGATATAGTGGACAAAGCATTAATCTTGGAATCACAAAAAAGTGCCCATCTCTACTATGTATGATATCATACAGAGTTTGATTCTGGATTCAAACAGCTGGGCTCAAATCCTGCCTTCAGTGATTACAATCTTCATGACCTTGAGCAAGTAACTTACCTGATATTTAGTTTTTTTCATCTGTAACAGCAGCAGGTTATACTACATGACTTCTGAGTAACCAATGAGACAGTTTCATGTGGACTCCAGCACATCTAAATAAATTCAAATGCTTTCAAATAAAAATTTCAAGACAAAGAAAAAAGAAGCAATATCCACTGAGGCAGAGGATACTGTGGATTCCCAAAGGTTCAAGAAAGAAATAAGAATTATGAGAATAGAATTTATAGCTTGTACAAAATAAAATTGACAGAAAGAAAACTTGAATGTATCAAAAGAGTCCTATCAAAAAAGTGGAAGAAGGAATGATTAATTAGAAACGTATGGAAAATGATGTCACAGTCTGGAAGAAAAGCAAAATATAATAATATTTTTAAATGGTCTCTATGCAAGCAAAACATATTGATCTCAAAGACAGGTGAATAGAAACAACTTAAGGATTATAGATCTTCCAGAATGTAACAAGAAAAGTAAATACTAGAATAAAGTGATTTTCAAATTTTTTGGTCTCAGATCCCCCTTACATGTTAAAAATCATTGAGAAACTGTTAAAAAGATCTTGGGGAACTTCAAGGGGCTGAAAAACACACTTTGGGAACTGCCGCAGTAATAAATGAACTAATAAAGGAAAACATTCAGATCTTCTGAACACAAAATAAAGTACCAGTTGAAAGAATCTATAGATCATCTCTAGCTGAAAGTACTCGTAGCTACAAACTCCAGGACAATTACAGCGTGGTTAAATTTAACCATTCCCATGACAGACAATATATTTTTTTCAAGTAATCCAGAGAAAGTCCTTCTAAAGAAAAGAAAGGAGAGGAAATTTAAATAATACAAGACTATTCAGCATCCACTAAAAAGCACAGGAGGAAATGTAGCAATGTGTTTCAAAGAACAAAGAAGTTCAAGATGCATTCCAATTTGATGTATCCTACAAACCTGAGCATAATCATCAGTGAAAAAAAAAGATGTTTATTAAAAAGAGGCACTTGAAGTATTCCCACAAGAAAAGAGACGGAAGAGATTATTTGTTTTGCAAATACCCATGACAACAGAAATACAAGAAAGGTAAACCAATACAGAAGTCAAGAAAGACATAAATGATGAAATAAATTATTCCATCACCATCCCCACAAAAATGGGAGGGAAAAGCTAGAAAAGGAAAGATGCACATTCAATTAACCAAAAGAAAAAATAGCAGGACCATGAAGGAGTTTCTTTCTAAAAATATATACACAGACAAAATTGATGGTGGAACTTTAATGGAAGGATTGATGGTAGAGGAGCGGGCTTGAAATGTCAAGGACTATACCATGCAATTCCCCATTTATGGGTACATCAATGCTGATGATTTTTAATAGGACTTAACTACAGAGGAGATGTAAAAGAGAAGGAAGAAAACATAGAGAAGAATGTGGACAGTGCCCTATTCAAGTCAGTAAATAATGAAGGGAAAAATATAGCTTCTCTAGTCTTTCAGAAAAAAAAGGGCCTACAGGAGAATGGGTAAAGGGGCAAAGGAAGGGGTTGGAAAGAGGAAAATTAGTGATGTAAGTGGGGGGATGTCTCACTTTCCCATGGGGAAAGGGTGACAAATGGGAGGAGGGCTTGAAGATGAGGGGAATAACACCTAGAAGAACAGGGTTAAAGTAAATTAACCAAAGTAAAATAAAGTAAATTAACAAAAAAAAAATCTGAAAAGATAAAGTAATGTCAAATTCTCTTAAGCAATTCATCATAGAAAGTGAAACATCTAATATCACAATGGATTGTGTGTGTATTTGTTTGTGTATATGTGTTCGTTCACTGTTATAACTCTTATGAGCTCTTGGGACTAACATGACCCATTCTGTATGCTACAGTGTCACCTGCCAGTTGTCGGTCTGCCCCTGAGCTACTTGAAGTATAGAAGGGTACATCAGCCACTGCATGATCATTGAGATGGAAATTAGATCTGCTCAGGGCCAAATCTCCTTTTCTTCCCTTCTTCTAGGAAGAAGGGCCAGAGACCAAAACTAAAGAAGTCGTGCAGCCTTGGGCATACTTCTAGTCAATGAAATTGCAATTATTATGGGATTTATAATCCTGAAATTCTTCCCTGCCTATCCCTAACTGCTTTTTATTCCAAGAAACAAGACTTGTTGCACTCCCAGGAGCCCTAGGGATCCCTTTCAAAAGTAGGGGAGGGGGTGACTTCCTTCCCCTTGTCACTCAGTGGCCAGAACTTTGGATGCATGGAATCATTCTCTCTGACAGGCATTGGCTATGTGAAGTGTAATAAGAAATGTGGCATAATGGTCAAGATTTGGCCTTCAAATAAAAAATAAAAACCTGAGGTTCAAGACTTCTCTATGACGTCAATAATTGGTGTGATGTAGGCAAGTCCCATATCCTCTCATAGTCTCAGGCACTTTCTGAGACTGAATTGAAAAGGCCATACCGATCTTCATTGATGGAGGGAATGTCCACACTGGGAGTCTGCTTTATTGTTTACAGGTCTTTCAGAAAAGAGGGTTTATTGAAGAAGGTTATTGATATTTAATCAAATTGGTGTATCCTGCACCTCTGAGCATAATCATCAATAAAAAAAAAGATAGATGTTTAATAAAAGAGGTGCACTTGTAGTATTCCCCCAAGAAAAGAAACTCAAACAGATTTTTTGCTTTGCAAATACCCAGGACAACAGAAACACAAGAAAAGTAAACCATACAGAAGCCAAGGAAGACATAAATGATGAAAAAAATTACCCCACCCCACCCCCACAAAATTGGGAGGGAAAAACTAGAAAAGGAAAGCTGCATATGCAACTAACCAAAAAATAAAGACAGACCCCAGAAGGACTAATCTTTTCTAAATTCTTTTCTAAAAAGATTCAGAGAAACAAAAGTGATGGTAGAACTTTAATGAAAGGACTGATGGATGATAGAGGAGTAGGCTTGAATTGTCATGAACTATACCACACAATTCCCCATTTACAGGTGAATCAATGCTGATAATTGAATTAAATATTGAAAAATATTTAATGGAGAAATCAGAACCTTTATTCCTGATCTAGAATAATCTGACGGGCCTTTATAGGATGAGATCCTAGTATTTCAGTTTCTAAATACTTGGTGATTGTTCATTTCATCCCTCTTTTAGACAGACCTGATCAAGTCTGGCTTATTCATATCCCTTCTGAAGAAACCTCACTTTTTGGCTCACTCATTTTAGAAAAAACTTCTAAGCTTAAAAGTGAAAGAATAATTTACTTGTAAACCTTCTTAAAATCAGTGTAAACAGACTTTACAAGTTTGTCCACGTTTACCGATTTATGGAACCAGGTAAGTTCCCTCGTACTCATGATGGTCTTGGATCTCCATCTCTGTTTATCCTAATAGATGGAAAAATTTAATTCCTTAAACCCTCATTCCATATGACTCAGAAGACAGGCTCTTGGCCCTGTTTATCTGTGATCTGGGCTGGCAGCAACACCTGGCCAGCCACCTATTTAATAAGTCAGACCTAGAAAAATGATGACAATAAGAATCAGTTTCTGATGAAAACAAAACTCAAGTTCTGCTTACTCACTATTTCCCTGAGATGGGTCAGTTTGAAGCTTTTCATCTCTTGGCCATAAAGAAAATAAGTCTTGAAAAGAATGAATGATGATGGATTTACTCTTACTCTAAACAGATTCCTCTTCACTTTTTATTGTTGTTGTTTAGTCAATTAGTCATGTCCAACTCTTCATCACCTCCTTTGGAATTTTCTTGGCAATGAATTACCACAGTGGTTTGCCATTTCTTTCTAGTTCATCTTACAGATAAGGAAACTGAGTCAAACAGGGTTAAATAACTTGCCTACAGTCATGGCTAATAAGTGTCTGAGACCAAAATTTAACTCAGGTCCTGCCGACTCCAGGGCTAGCTCTCTAGCTAGCTGCTCCTTCTTTCATCTTAGTCATATATAAATTAGAAAGAGGTAATAAGAGAAAGCGATGGAAGTGCTATCTGTGACTGGACTCCAAGCCAATTTTGTGCCGGAAAGAAATTTTCAGTGGAAGGCTAAGATACTGTTGAATCAACATATAATAGTCAGAGGCATATGAATGCCTCTCTTTTGCTTCTCTCTTTTCAGGGTTGGAGGTGATGTGACAGCACCCCAGCTTCTGAC
This sequence comes from Sarcophilus harrisii, assembly GCF_902635505.1. Taxonomy (NCBI): domain Eukaryota; kingdom Metazoa; phylum Chordata; class Mammalia; order Dasyuromorphia; family Dasyuridae; genus Sarcophilus; species Sarcophilus harrisii. The sequence continues at coordinate 7,734,396 of NC_045426.1, read as the reverse complement.
ATGGCAGGAGCTATCTCATTATGTTAGTCGGTGAATCCACTAATCTCAAAACCATGTTGTCAATCCTGTCTCATGTCTGACAGCCAAACCTACTGTTATGACTATTAACCGCATTTAATCCTCTGGCAAACCATGTAGACCAATTGAGTAATAATCGTTTTATTTTCCAATGCCTCCCCTTTTATATTTGAGTGATTTTTTTTAAGAAAATGGGTCATAGAAGTTACTTTGTAAGAATTACTCTGAATCTTTTCAGTGATATCTTGAGATAAGAGGGGGAAAACAAAGAGGGATCAGAGAGTCTGAGCTGAAAGGTATCTTAGAAGGAATATAGTTTTATAACTACCTCATTTTATAGATAGGGAAACTCGGGGCCAAAAAAGTAAAATAATTTGCCAAAAGGAAAATGGTGGTAGAATTTGAAGCCAGTTCCTTTTTCTCCAAAGGAAAGAACTTTTCTTTTTACTACGCCAACCTTTTTCTATCCTTTCATCTTCTAACTTTTAAAAAATTCATCTTTTAACCCATCGCACTTCATCTCTTGTTGGACAGCTCCTAACTTTCACTAAGAAGATACAGGATGAAATAAAGCAGGGTCTGCACAAAAGTTGGGAAATAATTAGCTACCCAAGAGTAAATTATGGAGATAATTTCTCTTTGTATCTCCCCTTCTGCTCAGCATAGTGACTTCTATGTAAGAGGTACTTGAGATGCTTTTGAGTGAATGGATTGATTAATAGCAGAATCGAATTTATCTGAAGGAGAGATAGCCAGGAGAATGTTATCTTGAGAACAGAACTGACTTATTTTTCTCCTCTAGTCTCTATCATACTCTTAATAAAGGTTTTAACATTAACTTTCTATATCCCACAGCATTTTTTTTCTTTTGAACTTCCTTATTTTTAGGACCCCATCCCCCAAGGTACGTAGATTTCCAAACTTGATTTATCCTTGAGCCCTCATGCTTACTCACCTCATGCACTCAATAAATTGCAAAAATTTTAAATTTCTTTCTCCACATAATTTGAATAATTTTTCTACTCTCCACTTACAGCCACCATTCTAGTTCAGGTCCTCATCACCTCTCATCTAGAATATTCAATCACCTTCTAATTGGTTTTCCTTCCTTCAGTCTCTTCCATTTCAATCCATCCTTTTCACAACTTCAAGGTGATTAATCCAGAGGTTAAGTATGACTATGTCATCCTCCTCTTTGGTAAAGTCCAGTGGCTCCCTAATAATACCCAGAATCTAATTACCAAGTCTCTGGGTTGGCACTTAAGGCTCTTCAAAATCTGGTCCCTTCAACCTTTCCAGTCCCCCTCCACTTCATTATCCTCTATTCACACTAGAATTAGACGGTGCTGACGTCCTTGTTTTCCCCTGAGCCGCTCATTCATTCCATCTCCTTATCTTGTAACTTTCTGCTGGTGGTCCTCCCTAACTGGAATGCTTCCCTGCTCACTCGGTTCTAATCTCATGTTCTGGAGAAGACCTTTCTAGGTGTGCCAGCCACTAGAATCTAAGATTATTTTCCTTCTACTCACTCTGAAGATGATGAACCCCTATTGATTTCTATGTTGTTTCTCTCTCATTAGCATGTGAACTCCCTGAGGTTAGGAATTGTTTTGGCCTTTGTATCCTCGGTGCTTAACAGTGTCATAAATATTGATTGATTGATTGATTGCTTTATCGAATGAATCGAATTGCATTGAAAATTATTTCTCCTACTTTCATCAAACCTCAGGTCCAGTTGGAAGTTCAAAACACACACACACACACACACACAAACACAAACACACACACAAACACAAACACACACACACATATACACATACACAGAGACCAGGTAAACTCTTGGTTTACCTGGTGCTCTCTTCACTACTCACTGTTTCTGCTCTCTCTCTCTGTCTCTCTGTCTCTGTCTCTGTCTCTGTCTCTCTCTCTCTCTCTCTCTCTCTCTCTCTCTCTCTCTCTTTCTCTCTCTCTCTGTCAGAGATATATTGCTAATCAAAGGCTAAATCATTGAAATGGAGCTGAAAGAGATCTCAAAGATCATCAAATCCATTCTTATTGTTTGGAACTGAGGCCCAGAAAGGCTGAATGATTTGCCGAGGGTCACACAGTAGGTAAGTGTTTAAGGTAGATCTTAAACTTCAGTCTTCCTGACTGATTATAGTACTCTCTCCACTACAGCATACTGCCTCCCAAATGAAATCACCTTCTCTTCCTCAACCATAGCTCTCTAATATTTCCTCAGAGTGTATCTGTGTTATTTTGGAAAAATATACTTTTTAAAAAGAGAGAGAGAAACTAGTACTAGAGGAAGCCCAAGAGAATGAGGTCTTTATTATTTTAGGATCTTTGACAGTGAGAGCTATGGAATGAGTTCTTTTTCATGGTTTCAGGTCGGTATTTACATCTGAGTTATACCGTAGATTTTATGAAACGAGCACCATTATTGTTTTAAGGGAGACATACACGCTCAGAGATTTTTTGAGTACATGAATGTGGAAACCTTCCTCTGCTGATCTCTATGGCAGCCTCTCCCAATCTACTGATTCTGTATGGACTTTTGTCCATACCTTTGCATAAATGCCTTCTAAAGGAAGCCTTCCCCAACCCTTATTAAGTCCAGGGCTGCTTCTTGTTAATTATATCTTAATTATCCTGTATGTAGCTTGCTTTGTATATGTTTATTTGCATACGTCAGCTTTATTAGGCTGTAAGTTCTTAGAGGGCAGGGACTGTTTTTCTCCTCTTTTGTATCCTCAGCACTTGGCACAGTGCCTGACACTTAATAAATGTTTGTTGAATGATTGATAGGTGTTTACTAGCCAGATGAGTCTGGGCAAGTGACAGCCTCTCTCAGCTTCAGTGACTTCTTTTCAAAGAAAGAGAAAGTTGAACTTGTCAGCCTTTAAGCTACTTTCCAGCTCTAAATATATAGCCCTGAATCCATTGTGGTGAAACTCCGGTCAACTTTCATATCTAGTCTCTTGTCAAGTCTTGTCTTTTCTATCTTCACAATATCTTTCCTATGGGACGCCTTCTCTTCACCCCATTAAATGGGCTCATATCATCTTACACCTAGGATCACTGCAAAATTTTGTAGCTCTGCTGATGAAGATTCTAAACATACTAGTCAATCCTCCATTCCCCTGTCAGAGCAATCTTCCTAAAGTGGACATGTGATCATGTCATCTCCCCTCTCAATAAACTCTTGTTTGTTCAGCCATTTCCAGTTGTGTCCAGTTCTCTGTGATCTCATTTTAGGTTTGTTTGTGGGTTTTTTAGGGGAAGGGGAAGAAGATCCTGGTGTGTTTTGCCATTTCCTTCTCCAGCTCATTTTACAGATTAGAAAACAGAGACAAGTTGTCAGGGACCACATAAGCTAATAAATTTCTCAGGTGAGATTTAAACTCAGGAAGATGGTTGTGACTGATTCCAGGCCAGGCATTCCATGCATTACGGTACTTCCTGCTGCTTCAATAAACTCTAATGGCTCCTTATTATCCCAAATGCTATTTAACCTTAATCACTGAATGGATGTTGCCTTAATCAAACTGAGATCTGTTGAAGACCTTAGCCAAGGTCTCCCATGTCATCTAGGGCCATCTCCAGTCATCTTGAACTATATCTGGCTGCTAGACCCAGATGGCTCTGCAAGGGAAAATGAGGGAGGTGATTTTGCCCAGCCCTCCCTCACTCAAATCCAGTTCACTTGCATGTCATGGCGTCATCTCCCAATGTCATGGTACTCCTTTGAGAACAAAGGACAAACAACCATAAAACAACATTAACTCTTCCAACATTTAAAATTCTTTATAACCTGGTGCTTTCCCACCTTTCCAGTCTTCTTTCTCTCCCAACCATCCTCACATGGAATCATGGTCAAGTGAGGGAGGCTTATTTAATGTTCATCAGGATACTCTCTCCCAACTTGGTACATTTTCCCTGCCTCTTCTCCTTTCCTGGAATATCTCCCTCCTCAGTCCCCCTCCTAGTTTCATTGGTTTCCTTCAAGTATCAGCCACTTTCAATACCTTTCTCTCTTCTGCTAGTACTTTTCTTCTGAGATTATCTTCCATTCATATTATATATAACAAACATGGATAATTTTTGCATATTGTCTTCTACATTAAAATGTGAGCTTCTTAAAGTCAGGGATAGAATTTTTACCTTTCTTTGTGTCCCTGGTGCTTAATAAAAAACCTGGCACTTCTAAGGGCTTAATAAATGCTTGCTAACAGGCTGACTACTGGGGAACTCTCTTTCATTTTCTTAAAATTGCATTGGAATATAAATGACAATCTAAATTTTAAATAACATTAATTTAGGCCGAGATTGTTGCCAAGCAGAACACCTACAGATGTTTACCTTTTATTCGGGGAAAATTTAAACAGAAACAAATACCTTGGGTTGATTTTTTTTTTTTATTTGCTTTAATGAAAGTGAATTCATGCTTATAAAAGGACTAACATTTTGACTTGGTATGAACATTTTTTAAAATGCAAGATAATGAATTAAAGACTTTTCGGAAAGAAACTCCAAGGAAATAAAGTTTGAGGGGAAAGCATTTGGTTGGTACCATTTTGGTAAGATAACAAAATAGCACGGCAGTATAGATCACACTCACTTTTGTATCATAGTCCTTAGATAGCGTGATATATAATCTTGGGCCACATTTTAGAGAGATACCATCATCAACTTATGAAAAGAGAAGTTTAAAAATTACACTAAAGTAAAGATGAGGCATTTGAAAATTAAGGAAAGAAACTATCAGTACCATCTTAATTGGTTTCTTGTGTTAATGTTGAAACTCTGAATCCTTTTTTAGGGATTTCCAAATCTGTCTTATAGTTTTCTTTCATAACCTATGTCCAGGACTCATTCTTGATGACTTTATCCTCTGAGATCATGATTCTCTCTATATTCTGATCTCCAGGGTCTTGCTGGACCTTCCCATTTCCAGTGATCTCTTGTGTCACTGATCTTCTGACAGTCTAGTCACATACATGACCACATGAGAGCACAGAATCATTTATTTAGAGTTGGAAAAAGTTTTTAGAGGTCATTTAGTGCCATCTCCTCACTTGAGGATACTGAAGCTTTTACAGATTAAATAATTTGCCCAAGGCTATAGAAATGTCAGTTCCAAGTTTAGAACCCAAATCTTCAGACTCCAACTCTCCTACTCTACACAATACTTCTTACCATGTCAATCTTGGTTCTGTTGGAAAGAGTTTAGATTTTATCTTAACACTCTAACCTTTGTCATCCCTGTATGTGTCCATATTAAAAAAAAAACATGAAACATACCATCTTTCCTGCCCTTTATGCTAACTCCCCTTGGACCTGTTCTTCATCTTCACTTTAATGGCCATTCCCTCAACCTCACTCTCATTCTCGAAGACCACCACCCTTTCTCTGGCTTTTCTTCCCTCCATCCTAGGTCATACCTCTTCCCGGCCCTGCCAAGGATGGCCATTTCAGCATTATTGTCATCTTCATAACAAACTTCTTTTCTTCCCACCTCAAGTTGTCATCATTTTTATTCCTCTAGTTTCCAACCCTAAGTAAATCTCAACATTTTGTTTTCCCCTTCCTGTCCCCAAACTGCCAAATATGACTAGAGAAAACAAGAAAGTTATATATTCTATTCATTACAGATTCTTGACATACAATCTTAGTTAAACACACATTACAATTTGTCAGAACATTGTTTTATCACTTATCAACTTCCTTTTGTAATTCACTCAACATTGCAAATCTCCTTTCAATTTAAGTTGATTCAACAAGAATTTATTAAGCATGTTCTCTGTGTAGGGGGATGTCTAAACAATGGGGAGGAGACTAGTAGAGATACAAAAATAAGTTCAATATATTCCCTACCCTTATGGAACTTCCATTTTACTGGAGAGTATAACATGTAAGTAAATAAACTTGTGTCCAAAAAAACCAATTCACAAGCATGATATGGGAAGACAGGAACTTGTCTGAAAAATTCCTGGTGATTTTAGTCAATTGAAAGCTCAATAGAAATCCCCAGTGTAATGAGATCACCAAAAAAGCTAATGAGATGCTGAAGCACATGAACAGGGGAACATTGTCCCAAAGAACTGATCCAGAGAGTCATCCGGTTCTCTGCTTTTGTCAGAACAAAGTTAGAATATTATTTTCAGTTTAAAGCTGCACAAATTATGAAAGATGTTAAGAAAGTTGAGAGTATCTGGATGGGTGTGACCAAGATGGTGAAAGGTTTTAAGAGCAAGCCTTTGAATGACCTGTTGAAACAATGGGCTCTCAAGAGCTGATATGAGCTGACTTAAGGATCCCCTTGGAAGGGGAAGACTAAGGAAGTAAAGGGTTAAGAATAATTCTGAATTTACTAACCAGGGTGGCTTGGAGAAGGGTGATGTCTTCTACAGGAATAGGAAAGTTCAGAGAAAATACAGGTTTAGGGCAAGAGACTATGATGAGTTCTCTTTGAGGCGTGTTGAGTGTGAGATGCTGATGAGAAATCCCTATGGAGATGTTAGTAGAGATGCATGAGTGGTGCTGGGGGTGAGGGAGGAGGGAGATTATTATTTTCTAATAGAAAGATAGTGGTCAGAAATTTTCCACCTAGAATTTAGTATCCAGTTATACGTTCAGAATCTCCAAAAAGAAAAACACGGCAATCGAAGGAAAATACATCATTTCAAAGTGAACCTGTCTCTGACTCAGTCTTTATTCAATAAAGACAAATTCTAGGGCAAAAGTCATGGATGGAAAAAAATGAGTATGAAATGAATGGCGATTACCAAGTTTCATAGCAGCCATGACTACAAAATTAAAGTCTGAATCACTTAGGAGCTTTAGTGAATTAAAAGGAGGGGAAAAGTAAGACCAATAAAAAGCTTCTTATTTGGAAGGAAAATGATGTATTCACTTGTGAAAATGTCTTAATGTGGTAAAGCTTGTTGACTCCACCTCCACAAAGGCTTTTATCATCTTTCTTTCCACCTTAACCCTACTCCTAAATGTGCCTCCTCCCAACTCCTTCCTCTGGACCACCACCACCCTTCCTCTACAAGTTCATGTTCTTATCACTTTTTACCCTCTTTAGTGATTAAGAAATCAGTTTCTCTCCTTTCTAATTCACCTTTTAAAATATATGGTCTATAGTATACCTTCCCCTCCCTTTAATCAAACACAAACTGTGTGAGGTTTAGAGGCATCATATCTTAGTAGCTCATTTTAGTCCTAATTCATTTGAGTAGCTACTGCCTTAATATCCTTCCCTCATTACTGTTGCCTACATCTCCATAGTTGGACTTAAGCTGGATGGCCTTGCCTTAACCACACCAAAGAAAAAGATCTAGTTTTTTTTTCATTAATGTGCTGGTCATTCTATGATGAAGTCCCATTAAATCTCAACAACAGACTTTTATAAAATATTTTGTGGATGCTGGAGATTTTACAGAAATACTGTGTTAGATCTTGTATCATGGTATAGGAATACAGAATATTTTCATTAGTAGCTAAAGAAGTGAGAAAATAAATGAATCAACAAGAAAAAAAAACTACTTTCATGCTAATGGACACCTGAGGTTTCAGATCCCCACAAATGAGAAGATTTAGTTCATCTTTCAATCCCATCCCCCTTTGGAATTATGTTATCTCTGCTCTTTCTTAAATATTTAGAGGCCTTTTGAGTTGAAATGGTATTCAAAGGTCTATTCATGGGACTTTAAGGAGAGTAGATTATGACATAGGAGAACAGGGGGGCTTCAGAGAAATGAGAGTGTTAGGTTCAGATAAGATGCAGATGAGGGAAATTTGAGGGAGCAACAATTGGATAAGAAAAGTGGACCAGGGGCTAATGGAGACAAAGGCAAAATGAGAAAGGATTATTAGTTTTAGAGATAATTTAAACTAATATCTATATTTTGTAGATGTAAAAACTAAGGGTCAATCAGGCTAAAGAGTTGTAAGGGAAGTTCTTTAGAATATAGATTGATCCATATAACTGCTTAGGTACCTTTCAACTCTCAAATAGTGTGATTCAGTAACCTGGTCACAGGTAGATAGTTGAGATAAGATTTGAATCCAAATCCTGATTATAAACAAAGAACTCTTCCCGAGGCCCTCACATTCCCAGAATCTGGAACATTGGGACACAATAGCACTTCAAAAAGACATGATTTTATTAGATACCAACTATACCAAGGCACATGTTTGAAGTTTAGAGGAATCTCTCTGTGTCCATCTCTCTATCTCTATCTCTCTGTCTCTTTCTGTCTCTGTCTCTGTTTCTCTGTCTCTCTTTGTCTCTCTCTGTCTCTTCATCTCTGTCTGTCTGTCACTCTCTGTCTGTCCCTCTGTCTCTGTCTCTGTGTGTGTGTCTCTCTGTCTCTGTCTCTCTCTTTCTCTCTATGTCTTTCTCAATCTGTCTGTGTTTCTGTCCCTGTCTTTCTGTCTCTTTGCTTCCTTTCTTTTCTCTCAAATGTATCAAAAACCAACAACATTCTAGCTTGTTTTAGTCTGGCTTTGCCACATAGAATATTGTGAGCCTATTTTAGGTCCTATCAGATTATAAGAAGGCAGGGAACAGTAAAGGTATGATGTGTCTAATCTGGGGCCCAACGACTCTCTCTGGTCTGTGTTCCTATTGATGTATTTTCACTGAGGAAGCAGAAATGGAATTGATGAGACAATTAGGATGTCAATAGCTGTCCCTAACCATCCTTGCAGGTGTGTCCACTACTGAGCAGAGAGGAGGCTGTCTATGCAGTAATTTTCCTTTCTCTGATGACAACATGATTGAGAAATATAAGCCACAGGTAGGTTGAGGGGTGATGGTGGCTAGAAATTGCCTGAAGAAATGTAGAGATCTAAAGTTGAGAGATAGGATTTGGATTTTCTGAGTTGTTTAATTTATTCCATTAAAATTTGCCTTCATGGAACCTTTGGAAAAACTATGAAACCAAATGAAAAGGTTTCTGTTCTCTTCTGAATAGAGCTCTCTCCAGTACATTTCAAATGGAATTAGATCCTTGTGGTCCCATGCAATGCTGTGACTGAATATTTGGGCAGGGGCTCAAGTGGGCAGCATTATGGTAGCACCATCGAAAGAAAAGACCTAGGCTCACACAGATAATATCAGGCACTAACTGCCATCCCATCCTGCTTCTTTCCTTAAGGAAAAATGAATGATATTGCCTTCATGCCAAAACATAAACACATACACAAATGCATATGCTCACCAAGCATGTGCCCATGCACACACACACACACACACACACACACACACACCTCCCTGACTAAACAGGCTCTTTCCTTTTTTCTTCCAGGCCTCTCTGGATTCTTATTTAAACCATATTTCTACCTGTGATCAGGGGAAGGGAATAGAGCAATATTTAATCCCATCATGATTTTCTCTGTTCCATGAGTCACCCGATTAAGATGCCCAATTAAGAGTTCACACAATTAGCATTTTTGTGCTTCAGGTAAGCACATTGGAGAGAGCATAAAGAGATTCCCCTGACATGCAATTATAGTAATGCACAACTCCTGGAATTTCATATTTTGACTAAGTATTCTTGCTAACTAGGTGCTGATCTCAGTTATTTGTGTGTTGCTGAAGGACTGATAGTATTGCCAGCACTCTAAATTCCAGAACCCTGGAACAAGCCCAAGTTATCCCTCCCTGGTTTTGTCTCTGTCTTAAAGTCTTCAAGGAACAAAAGAAATGACTTCAAGGATCCTACCCTTGAGATGATCCTTCATGAAGAATTTGTAGGAAAAATATGAACAACATTTGCATAGGAAAGAATGTGGAGAAAATTGGTAGAGGAAATATTTTAAAATTCACTACAGTTCACAGATCTTTAGAAAGATCAGAATGAGTAGGAGAGAAAAGCACAAGAGCGATCAAAGATCTCAAGGTCATGCCATGTGAGGATTTGTCAAAAGAACTAGTGATGTTTAGCCTGGAATCTTTGGAGAAACATACTAATTGTTTTTAGACATTTGGAGGGCTGACATGTGGAAAAGGGAGGATTAGTTGTCTTGTTCTTCTCAGCCTCGGAGAGAATTAGGAGCTATGGAGTGGAGGACAATGCAAAGAAACAAATGTCCACCTGACAAAAAAGCTTCCTATAAAGTAAAGCTACCTCAGAGTAGAATGGGATTCCTTGGGAGGTTTTGGAGTCCTCCAGGATAGAGTTCTTCAGCCAAAGCCTACAAGAACACAGATCAGGCATATTCAAATATGGGTAAACCAATGGCCAGCAAGACCCTTCCAATTTGGAAATTGTGATTCTAAGGCACCTGCTGCAAACTTACCTAGAAACCAATGACTTCAGTCTGATGGGAGGAAGGAATGATCTCTTGCACCCTAGAAATAGCAAAGTATTTCAAAACAGAGGATTTTCAATTTTAGTGGACTTTAAGCTCAACATGAGTCATTAGTGTGGTGTAATAGCACCTTCCCAAAAAATAAATCTTGATGCTATGGTGGGTTGCATAAGGAGGGGCAGAGCTTCCATTGCTCAGGTGTTGTCTTGTTCTACTGTGCTCCTGCTCTCATCAGAGTCCTCAGAATATTGTGTTCCATTCTGCATACACATTTGAAGAAGGACATTGATAACCTGGTGATGATCTGAATTGAGGGAAGAAATACCCACAACAGTGAAATCATAGTCCATACAAAAAGATCAGAGGAAGCAAGAAAACAATCAAGGAAGAGAAAGCAGATTGGTGAAGGGTCTTGAGTCCATTCCCTGTGAGAATCAGATGAAGTAACTGGGAATGTAGCTTAGAGAAGCTTAGATTCAGAGGTAACATGGGAGCTGTTTTCAAGTATATGAAAGGTTATCATTCACAGGTGTTCAATTAGTTCTGTTTGGGACCAGGGAGCAACAGGAGTAATGTGCACTAGGTGCAAAGGGGCCATTTAGAGAAGTGATGGGCTCTCCCTCTTTTTCCATTGGAGAGCCCAATGGACACTTTGTGGGGGGATAACGAGAGTTTCTTTCATTAAATTAGATGATCACTGAAGCCCCTTCCAAGTCTAATCTTATGATTCTGAGTTACTTTGCGTCTTAACTACATGATATGGAGTTTCATGGGTGCTTTTATCCTAAACATCTTGTTTTGAAGAAAGTAAAGTCGGGGAAGTGACCTGTCCAGGGTCACACAAGAAATAAGCAGGATGTTCTCAGAAGAAAAAAAAGACCTGGGAAGTCCTCCATAAACTCAAGCAAAGTGAAATGTACTTTACACAAAGTAATAGCAATGTTCTGGGTTGGTCAGCTATAAATGACTTTGCTATTCTCAGCAGTACAATGATCCACGACTACTCTGAAGGATTTATGATGAAAAATTCCATCCATCCCAAGAGAAGGAACTTATTGTGTCTGAAAACAAATCGAAGCATTCTTCCCTATCCTTCTCTCTCCTTGTTTCTTTCTGTGTATGTGTCTCTATCGCTATCTCTGTATTTCTGTCTCAGTGTGGGCATCTCTGTCTCTCACTATCTCTCTATGTGTCTCTGTCTTTATGTCTCTGTCTTTTAATTTTATTTTTCTTGAGGGTTTTTTTCATTAGGTTGGGAGATCTATGTTTTCTTTTACAACAAGACTTTTATGGGGGAAAAAGTAAGCATCAGAGGTAGGATCTGAACTCAGGTCTTCTGATTCCAGATATATTTTCTTTTTTCACTGCACCACACTAGCACTTATCACATAGGTCATTGTAGGACTGAAGTAAGGGACTGAACGTGAAAGGTTTGGACAACCATGGTCATAGTGATGTGGTAGCAGCCGTGGTGGTACAAATGGGACAGTGTTGGTGGGGGCCACAGTTGTGGAAGTGGTAGCAAAGAATGGAAGGGACTGGAGGCAATGAGTAACAGCTGGTTTTAGTACCAAAGGCTGGATATTAACCCACAATGAGAGTTTTGCTTTTGACAGACTTCATTAAGATCATCAAAAGCTGATTATTTAAAGTGTCTGTAATTTGAGCTCATTTTAATATAATTTTGGGGTTTTGATGAAAACACAGAAGCTTCTTCCCTTCTCAGGTGGCTGTGATTTTTCGGATAAGAAAGAAATAATACTCAGGGTGAGGACTGGTTTCATTTCTGCTGGTCAAATGGAATGGTTTTTTAAGGAGTTATTGGTGAAAGAAGAGAAGGACATAATCAGAGAATCATTGCATTTTAGTTATTAATCACCCCCTTGTAGAGATCTTTAAGATTTAGCATTGGAAATAACCTTAGAGATCAGCTACTCCCTTCCCCTCACTTTAAAGGTAGGGAAACTGAGATCCAAGGGAATTGAGACATTTCCAAAGCCACAGGCATATTAAGAAGCAGAGATGCTATTTGAGTCCATATTCCTTGATTCACATTTTATGGCATAGAAATAATTTATTCCAACCCCTTCCTTTTACAGAGGAAGGTAATTTATAATTTTCTCTTAAAAATATCTTATAGTGCTTTAACTTAAACACACTTTCAAAAATTGTAGAACGAGTCTTACATATATTAAGTAATTTAATCCTTCCATTTGATCCTACAAAATAGATTTTGTTATTCTCATTTTACAGGTAAAGAAATTGAGGCAGCCTGCATTTTTGATTTCCTTCACAGACTAATTGTACAATATTTCAGAGTCTGATTCTTTTTGTACAGCAAAATAATGGTTTGGTCATGTATATTTATTGTGTATCTAATTTATATTTTAATATATTTAACATCTACTGATCATCCTGCATCTGGGGGAGGGGATGGGGGGTAAGAGGTGAAAAATTGGAACAAGAGGTTTGGCAATTGTTAATGCTGTAAAGTTACCCATACATATAACCTGTAAATAAAAGGCTATTAAATAAAAAAATTAAATTAAATTAAATTTTTTTAAAAAGGAATTAAAATGAAAATAAATAAAATTAATCAAAAAAAAAAAAGAAATTGAGGCAGACTCAAAAAAAGCTAAGTGACTTGCCCAGGATCACACAACCAGTTGGTATCTAAGGGCAGATTTGAACTTAGTTCTTCTGACTCCAGGCCTAGTGCTGTAACCACTGGGATATCTTGCTGCCTCCTATTCAATTTCATTTTGTTGTTTTGTTTTTGTTTTTGTTTTAAGATATTAAGAAAATCTTCCAATTACATTTCACCTTCTCTACTGAACAGTGATAAAAAACAGTTGATATTTTGTTAAGGGGAGACCATCATAGCTTTCCCTTAGTCCATTTTCCACAACTGAGATGATCTTTTATTCTCACTCATCAAACTCCAGTCACTGCCCTCTCCCTTCCCGGGCATTTTGGATGGGGACACTACTGGTTTCTTGGAGCAAACACAGGAGATAAATGAAAGGCCAAAATTCAATGTAATGCCTTCAATAGCTCTTCCAATCAACAGAGATGAGGACAATTATTTAAAAATTAAAGGTTTGCATGACACAGGCAGGAAATCCCTCTTCACTCCCTCTGGTTTTAATGGATCCCATTTGGTTATTGGGTGACCGGACATAAATGAGCAGCTGTTTGCCCACTGGATAGATTCACCTTCTTGGATTCTTTGCATCTACTCCTCCTAGTCCACAGTTTTCTTAGGATTGCATCACTTCTCATTTGCCTATTTGAAAGCCACCCTTTGGGTATAGAAAACAAAACAAAGCAAAGCAGAACATGGCATTGGGCAATCAGGACCTAAAACCAAGGTGCCCAAAAACCATGGAGGGGATTGGCACAAAGGTGGGTGAGTTCATGTCATGCACAATCACAAATTACTCATGTGGCCCAATGGAAAGGGTGATGGAACTGGCGCTATAATGCCTGGAGCCCAACTCCCCTTTGTTTTATCCTAGGAGAGTGATTGTGAAGTAGTTGCTTAAACTCTTGGAGATTTACTCTTTTCATCTGTGAAATGGGTATGATGTTGCCATTAGTACCTACCTCATAGGTACTGTGTATTGTGAAGTCAAGGGAGATAATATTTACAAGGTTTTATATGGAGAAACCATGTCAGCTTTTTTTTTATATAATCATATGGATATGAATAAATGTTAGGGGTGTGGGTGTGAAGTCCATTGGAAGTTAGTTGCTCCATTATTGACTTCCTGTGTCAATTTGGGGTTCAGGTTTTTTCAGCAGGCATGTGGCTTGGGTTGATGATTCCCTTATGAGGTCTCCCCTGATCCCTTCCCCCTGCCATTGTTATGAGAAGCCAGAAAATGTTTGGGAAGAGGCAGAGATCTTGGGACATTGAACTGGGGGAAAGGGTTACCCAAGGCAGTACAGTTAAGCAAGAAAGGGACTTGCTTCTTAGTAACTTCCTATTTTAATGAATTGGGCTTAGCTAACTACATTGCAACATGGATATTTTTACCCTTCAGAAGATCTGCAAGTGTTGACATCCCCCTGTAAATTTTGATCCCCTTGAGCAAAGCTCAGTCACTCCACCCTAGTTTACACCTCTGGACACAAGGTCCGATTTCCAAGGATTGTCACAGAAAACCAAATGAGCCTTTTTGCTTCCAAAGAAATGAGTCATCTAATTAATTGATTGATCGATGCTTCCTTAAGATATCGAGTAAAACCAGTAACCCCCAAATTAAAGACTGTTCAGAGGCTGTAGCTTATGATGCAAGAAGGTAATTGTATAGGTTAAGGAAAGGGGTAAATTCCATGAACTTTGAGTTCCTTTTCCCTCCTCTCCCCACAAAATAACATCAAAAGGTTCAAATAATGAACACAGTAAATAAAATGCAAATATATCATGAGCAATTTAGCTTGCCGATATTATGGATTGGCTGCTTCGATTCCATTGATTTTATTTCAGATATTTACAATACTGAGACACAAGCCTAATTTATTTCCTGAAGAGTTCAAGGCAGGTATCATTGGCTAAAAACACCACACACACACACACACACGCACACACACACTCACATGCACACACACACACACACACACACACACACATACATACAACAATGGAGTAATGTTTGGGGCGCTATCTGCAATAATCTAATGCTGACAGAGAGCAGTATTTTATTTAGTAATTAACAGTGTAAAGGGGAGAGAAGCTGTCATGTTGGTTCTTAAGCTGGGGAATGTGATGAAAGATGATATCTGCGATCTCATCCTTTCCACTTGTTTAGAATTGTCAGGATGAGAAATGTCAGCATTATGAAAGCTCAGCTCTGCTCTTGATATGATAAAACCCTTCAAAAGCCAGTCTTTCTCTCTCCCTCTCCCCCTTCCTCTCTCTCTCTCTCTCTCTCTCTCTCTCTCTCTCTCTCTCTCTCTCTTTCTCTCTCTCCCCCACTTGCTTTTTTTATTTATCCTGTTTTGTTAGATGGCAGAAATATAATTCTTTTCTTTCTTCCTATTATAAGCCACCATTTTTGTTTTATTATATGTTTCACAACCTCTAATGCCCCACTGAAAATTACCTTGTTAAATGACAGTGTTTCAGAGCCATGAATCCTTTCCCCCATTCCCTCTGAGATTTGAAACAGTCAACAGACTGTAAAGAATAAATAATAAAAAAGTATTGATTATTTTGATGACTGTGAGATTCAATTAAGTATTAATTTTGCCCTCCAGTGGACCTATCAAGGTATTCAAAAGGGAGGATTCGGCTCAGCTAAATGCGGGCTGAGTGCTCCAGCCTTAAATAGGGAGAAAATGTGTTTACCTACAGTATTTGAAGGGAGAGGAGTGCATTGATGCACAGAGTCCGATATTTAAGTGCTGGGCAAATTAAGCCCTGGTGACAGTGACATTGTTTTCAGGGAGATGAGTATTGACCAGAGAAGTGCATTTCATGACAGCTTAAACTATCGCTATTGATTAACATTTTCATAGATTATCATGTGTCATATCAAATCCACTTTCCAGACATGACTACATTAAAAAACCCTCAGGCGACCTCAGGCCAATGGAAAGATGGGACCCAGGGTGCGGGCTGACCAGGCTGCCTCCAAGCTGGGCACCTGTTCCCTGTTTGGAAGCCACTTAGGCGTGAACCTGGCCAGAAATAGCTGCCGTGGGAGCCCAAGGAGGTCACTCGGGTCCTTCCTCTCCCTTCTGCTACTGATCTTTCTGCTCCAACAATACTATACATCTTCGTTTGCTAACTGCCTCATCGAGTGTGCTTGGGAATCATACTAACCCCCAAATGCCCTCTGACTGAGCTGGAGAGAACACAGATCCAAATCAGTAAGGGGAAAAAAAAGTTGAGCGTTGGGGTGGGAGCTGTGTAATGGGGTGAAGAGCGGAGCGGTGATTTTTGTGGCCATTTTCTCTTTGTATATGGCATGAGGGCCATGGCCCCTGTATACGATTAACTGAAAATCATTTCAGTTGATACATATCATCTTTATCTATACCTACATCTATAGCAATACCGAACCTACTTCTACATCTATACCTACATCCATATCTATGGTTTTATTTGTTTTTTAAATGTTCATCAGAATTGGGGCTGGCCTGGAGAAGGGAGTTTCTGTCCGAATTTGTAAGTGGGCTTCTTTCTATATTGGTTTTATATGAGAAAACCTTTGATTTTATCAACCCACCATCCCCTCACTCCATCCCTCCCATTTTCCTTTTGCTGCTTTTCTTTGCTCTTCTGCTAGGAAGTAAGGCTTTAAAAAGCTTCTGGTTCCTGCCTCGAAGGTGCTCTCCCTTCAGGAGTTCCTGCATCCCAAGCCCCGCTCCCTCTCCCTCTTTATTCCCCCCCATCCCTTATTAAATCCAGAACAAGGTGTAAAACCATCCCTAGCCAAGCCCATCCCACAATTAAAGCAGTGCTGCTCATGTGGCTTTCAAAGAAGTTTTTCCTTGCAAGCATCCTGCATCTCTCCCATGCTGGCTGCACTTTAATGGGGGGTGGGGGGGAGTAATGGAAAACTCATTGGATCCGTAATAGCTCTTCACTTGACTGCAGCCAGCAATAACGGCAGGAGCAGCCCGAGATAAGAGAGAGAGGAGAGAGAGAGAGAGAGAGAGAGAGAGAGAGAGAGAGAGAGAGAGAGCGCACGCCAGCCAGCTAAAGCTGCCACTTTCTTCCCCCCTCACTCCTGTTCCCCCGTCCTAGGATCCAATGATAGCTGGACAAGTCAGTAAGCCCTCGCTGCTGCTGTCAGTGCGGAGTGAAATGAATGCAGAGTTGAGAGGTGAGGACCAGGCAGCGACTCCAGACAGCGAGCTCAATGAGCCCCTGCTTGCGCCCGGGGAATCCAATGACAGCCAGGACGCTCCCAGCAAGCTCTTCGGTAAGTGTGGCGACGTTTTTCATTTCGGCCCGACCGTGTTGTCCGGAAGAGCACTTGCGTTCCCCTGTCCCTAGCCCTCCCTCCCCCGCCCTCCTCGAGGTATTCGGCCCCTTTCCTCCCGAGAGCCCAAAAGGGAGTTGGGGGCTGCGGGGGCTCAGCCCTCGGGCGGCTCCCGATGCCTCCCGGAGCGCCCTCCAAACTTTGAGCCCGGCGGCAAGTTAGGGCACGCCGCTGGCTGGGCTGCCGCCACCTGTCCGTCCCGGCTCCCGGGCAGATCCGGGGGACCGCGGACAAGGGAAGGCGGCAGTGCTTGGGATCCGGCTCCCCTCGGGTTCGGGGCGAAGGGCACCTGGCAGTGACTGAATAAATACTCCCCCTCCCCGGTGGGCTCGTGGCGGCTCGGAGCAAGGGCAAGGGGCTCTCAGAGGGGAGAGAGGAGGGCAAAAATAGCCCCGGAGATCCCTCTGGCCGGATCGACAAAGGCCAGACCCCGGGGGGCCGCGGAAAGGCAGGTTGTTTTGTCCATTTCCACCGGAAGGATGGCGTTTGTTCCCAGGGGCTAGAACGTTGTCGATTTCGGTGTCCCCCGTGGCCCCTTCCCTCGTTCCTTTTCTCGTCCTGTGGTTTTAATCCGCTACCTAGTTTCCATCTGAGCCGGTTTCCGTGGAAGCCACAGTTTTGAGCTCAGTGGCCTGAGGAACCCATAAACTTCCCCATCTCAGGAACCAAAACAGAGCAGGAGGAAGAGTGGGGCCGCTTGGGCCGGCCTGGACGTTTGTCATTCAAACAGATGACACCCTGCGAGGCAGCCCGGGCAACAGTGATCTCTAATCAGAAAGGGGAGCAGAGTCGGGAGGCGCGGGGCCAGGACTGATGGATGGTGATGGATGTCTCTGCCTGAGCAGCATTTCATGGCACAGACGTGGTGGCATTTTGTTTGCAGAACAATTACTCCTCAAAGTGTTCCTTTTAATTATTTTCAGACATCACTTTCGGAAAAGGAAAAAAAAAATAGACAACACCCTAGCAAAGTCAGCCTGGCTTCTTGTGAGAGGAGAATCTGGTGGCTGGGATTTCAGAAAGCCTCCCTGCTGCATGGGGTCCAGCGTATTAACCACGCAAAGTTGGTGATTTTTACCCCTGGGGCAGAATGGACCACTCTGGTTAGCGTTTATTTCTAGGATGTTTTTCAAATGGATCTTTCCTCACCATTTAGGGCACTTAGGGTGTCATGCTGAGCATTTTAGGGAGAAACTTTATTTGAGAGATAGGACAACCCAGACCCAGGTTTTGTGCTTACTTGACAATAGACTAGACTCCAGTTTCAGGATGTTGGTATTCACCTTTCTTCTGGGGAAATCAACCTGCTAGCTTCAATATCTGTGCACCAAGTCCAACATTCTCATTTTAGTCAGTTTTGTTCCAGTAAGATATTGGGATGTGGGTTGAATTCTAAAATTCAGGGGCAGCATGATTAGTAATAAACACTAGAATTTCCTGAATTTCCCATTGCCTTGTTTGCCAGAGAAGAGAAGGAGGTTAGGGAGAGATGGGTCAAGTGATGTGCTTATCAAATATATTTTAGAAGCTTATGTAGTTTTAATCTGCCTGAAAAGATCAATATTGAATAGTTTTTTGACCCTCATGCAGTGAATTCCACATTAACTATAGATGATGTATGACTGAGCTGGAAACAGTCAGTGCCGAAAGTGGGCATGAATCCTTTTCAGTTGCTGCCTTTGACACAGTTACTCTCGTCCTTCTGAGTGACTAGTTTTCTCTCAAGTAAACCCATAAATGAACGAGTAGTTTATCTTGCTGAGAATAGACAGAGCTCCTCCTCTACATTTCCGTTAAGTTCTCAAACAGGGATAATTGTGGTCAACTTCGTTTTTTCTGGGGGACAAATGAAGAGGAAAATTGGATCAAATGATCAATAATAATAATAATGCGAATAAAATTTTAAAATGATGAGAAACATTCTTTTTCTAGACCGGAAAAAAAAAGTTTGGGAAGCTTGTGATTTGAGTATAATACAATGGCTTCCTGAAATTCCTTTTTTCCTGAAATCCCTTATTTGTATTTTGCATCCTTCAGGTCCTTATTTCCTCATTTCCTATATCTTACATCCTGTAAGAATAGACCAACAAGTCTCTAGATTGTGTTCTCTTAGCTTAAGAAAGGGCTTTCATGTTTACCAGTGTTTATGTGGCGGTTCAGACTTATGGTCAATGGGTTCCAGCTTTTAGTAATAGGGAATACGCAATAAGAAAATAAAGACCATTTCTGGAAACACAAGGAAAAGGAAACCAGGAGAAAGGAATTATAGATTTCCACATGCAAGTTAGACCTTTGTCCTTCAATTTCCTGAAGACATTGTTGAAAAATATTGAGAGGATCACACTCATACAGGGGCTGACTTAATATAAGCCTAAGTTGTTTCCTGGGCAAAGAACTTAGCCTTGACTTAAGAATGAGCTCCACCAGCCAAAGTCTGTCTCTCTTGACTTGAGATGTCTAGACAAGAGTCTCATGGATCCTATTCCAATGGGAGCAAATGACACCTACAAAACAGCTTTTCTAAATTGAAAGAAAGATTCTTTTTCTCAATATTTTTCATTAGGGCCCAATTATATTGTGACTTTTCCCAGGGAGACTTACATTTGGCAGAATGCTTGAGAACATGTAAATCTATTTTTTTAATTTAAAAAAAATCAGGAAATGGAAATGGGAGTAATGGTACAGAAAGACGAGGCACTCATACTAAAACCAAAGCAGGTGGAAAGGAAGCTTTGCCAAGATTCACAAAGAGCCCAAGAGTAGGATTAGGAAGCAAGAGTAAAGCAAACAAAGAGCCTCCTTTTTCTTGCTCTTGCCATTGTCGTGTGTTGACTCTAGGAGAGAGTCTCCCATCCAGACTTTATTGGGTGGTTCGGCCGACGAGGTCCAAAGTTAGTACCTGTGCCCTAGCCCTCTGCCACATCCCGTGCGGGCCCAGCCCCCTCCGAGTGCCCTCTGTGAATGAACAAAGGAAATCCCAGGAACAATCAGGCCCTTTATGCTTTTCCCTAAATTATACCCTGACACTTTGAGCATCTTGGGGGAAACATACTGAGCAGAAATCGCCAATGCTTTGAAGAGCTCAGAAGAAGTGAGCGGCCAGATGCCAGAGTGAGCAGGAAGTTCCAAAGAGGGCCCCTGTGTTCTCTGAAGTAATTATAGCAGGGGTAATGCTTTGCTTAACTTGCACGGCCGTCAGCATGATAGCACACTTATGAGAAATAAATCTGCCTCGTGTGGAGGAGCCGGGGCTGAGAAATCATTAAGTGGGGTGTTATTTATTCGTATAAATCCTGAGAAAAAGCTTGCTTCTTGGGTCGACTTGATGGCATGGCAGGAAGCCCCACCCTGGGTGTGGAAACCCAGCTCCTGTGTCAGAGGAGGGCTGTCCCAGGGTCCTCCTGACTTCTTGTGCTTCGGATTAGGAGTAAATCAAGGATTTCCTACAGGGCAGTGTTTTCTCTCTCCTTAACAAGAGCCACACTCTGAACGGGGATCACAAGTGGCCTTTAGGCTGAGGAGGTGAACCTGCTTCTGTAGTGACATTTATACCCCCTGCATCAAATGTGGAGCTTTGCAGTTTGTGTACCCAAGCAACCTTCCTTCCTTCACAAAGGGAGTAATCAGAATTTAAAATAATTGCATCCACTACTCCATAAGAGGAATGGCCCTTAAAAAAGAGAACACATAGATTGGATAAAGTGATATACATAGTCAAGTTTTTCCCAATCCAGTTTGCTTAATTCGGTCTGAAAAGTTAAGCTTCGTGGAAACATGTCTTAAACATTTCCTCTCTTCTATTTGAGCATGGAAGGATGAATTGTTAGCATGTCTCCTCCTGGGAAAATTTTACTTGTTTCAACTTCAGTCTCATGATTGCTTTTCATCCAGTGATGACGTGTCTCTCTCTGCTTGGATTTTGCTTTCGAGTAGCACTGGACTAGACTTGAAATGGACAGGGCCTTGGTCTGAGGCTTCAACAAAACATAATACAGAAAGTAAAATTGATGCCTGTGTTTTTAATACTGTCTTTTTTCCAGGATATAAGAAATTGCATGTATACAACTAGGCTGGAAAGAGAGGGGATCCAACCCTCTCTGAAGAGGGTTACAGGTTAGGCTGGGGAATTGTTACTAGAAAATCTTCTATCTAAAGGACTGGGTAGCTGGTGTATGTGTGTGTGTGTGTGTGTGTGTGTGTGATATTCTATACTTTTGTGTATCTCTTTTATGGAAAATATTTAGTAGGAGAATTTTTTGAAAATTACCATCCAGTTTGACTTGATGAGAATCTATTGCAGCTACATTTCCAGCTACAAAAGGATGAAAGAATAAATTGTCTTTCACCCCTTGAGACCGTGGTCTCGGCAGGTCAGAGTGGAGGTCATTGGTGGGGGATTGTGGGGAAGCCTGAGCTTAGACAAATTGTAGCCCCTGCTATAGCATCACTGATTTCATCACTATATTTAAGGGTCTCTGTCAGGGAGCTCATGTTTTCGCTGATAATAATTTGCTCATAAAATGTATTAAGGGCAAGACCTTAGAACACAGGGCCTCACCCCAGGAGGAATTTGGTGGTGGTAGTGGGAAGTGTTTAGAATCTGACAGAGAAATGCACAAGGGTAGAATGTTTATTTTGTTTCAGGAAATTTAAGAGTTACTCTATTTTTCTCAGAGTAAAAATTCACATTTCTGTTGAGAGAGAGGAAAAGAGTTTCATTGGTGACTATGGGGATTCTGTCTCAGAAGAAGAAATAAAAATTACCAATGGCATGATTTGAGAATTCGTTCCTGTGATGATATTGTCATTTTAAGTTTGTTTAATACTAGCGGTAACTTGTAGTCTTCTCAATTTAGTCAGAAACTAATTGTGATGGCATCAGAATTGCATCTTTGGATGTGCTTTGATAGCTGGTGATCAAGGGAAGCCGTGTGCATTTTAGGGGTGTTTCTGAGAGCTCTTTAATCTAACACACAGTGGTTGTTATGCAGTGGGGATGTTGCACGAGTTTTGACAATCTTAGTTGCCATTTACATATACGTATGTCTTTATAAAAATATCCCTAGCTGCACATGAGGAAAGGTCCCTGCTCTTTTAAGCATCTGGTAAGAATCCTGCAACGTCCAAACTATGAGCCATGTATTCTCAGTGAGTCGTCACAATTTCCCAGCAGTGCTTGGATGGAAGACAGCCCATGAATGTGACATAAGACGGTGAATTGATCCCTGCTTCCTTTCTCTTCTCCTTCTGCCAGAGAGGCCTGATGTCTGCCTTCAGGTCAGAGGTTGGAAAGTGAGGAGAGAGTTACCTGTGTGTCACTCAGTCTTTCTGTCTCTCTATCTGTCTGTCTGCCTATTTGGCTTTGAATATGTTTGTTTTGCAGTGAGGCATATTTTATATCCAAGGTGATAAGTCAGTGAATGAAATTCTTGATGAGTGGGCTTGAATTTGATTTCCTGTGATGTATTGACACAGGACTTTCCTGACTTGCTTTAAGGATTCCAGCTCCAGATCTTTAGAGTAATTTTAAGATGGTCACCATCTGAATACTTTCTAGAACTGATCCCATTTGGGTCGAGCAAAGCCTCCCATATTGTTTTTCCTCAGAGATGGCTTGCTATTATGAAGCTTTCCTACTAACCAAACTACAGAATAATTCATAGTAAGCAAGAGAGTGCTGTGTGTGTGTATGTGTGTGTGTGTGTGTGTGTGTGTGTGTGTGTGTGTGTGTTTTGGGGAAGAGCTTTAACCAACATTTCCAGCCCCAAAGGGTCTAAATCCTGAAACAAATTTAATTGCTGGTGGACATTATTCTTCTCAAGAATTAACCAAATCAAATTCTCCCCTCTGCTCGCCCTCCACAATGAAAGAAAAGACATAAGTGGCTAACGGTTTCAAAGAGCATTTACTTGTTATCTGACAGCAAACAGACTATTTGAGAGAAAGCTGGTGCTTTCTTTGATTGAAAATCTTGCTGGTTTATGTTTAGTGATTAATAATACATCAGACATTCACACATTAAAAAGGAAGTGGATGGAAATAGGGGAGGAGAGGCCCTATGGTGATATTTTGCTCTTCGTGGATTTCTGATTCCCTGGGGCCTCCAGAGCAATGCATCCGGACTCAGAGGAAGAGCAGGAGTCTTCGGTGCCCGACCAGGCACCTGGCATCATTTAGCCTGGCTCCTGATTTTCCTACGTGAAAGCAAAAAGATCGAAAAGTGCTTCTTTCTGCCAAGCTGGCACCTTGTCAGGGGGCAATCTGGAGAAAGTTTCCTGCTGTCAGGTTAATAAATTTTTAAAAAATATCCAAAGGCAGAGGTAGCTAGAGAAAGCTCATAGTAACAGTTGCCATTCTCTGGTGGGTTGATTTTCTCTTTAATATCCTAGAGAGCTCTGGATTTTTCTTGTTTGGTTGTCCACCTGGGTCTGCTCTCTCTTGGCACGCTCAGCTCTGATTTCTTTTTTATGGATGTCATTTAAATATTTTCATCTTTATACTCAGGCTTTAGTTTAAGAAAAATTCCCTTCCAAACCTCTGCTTTCATTTGCTGTCAGATAACAATTTGCCACAAACATTTATATATATAATGCCCATATGTACTAAATATACACATATGCTTCTATATACTCTTAGGGAGATTGGATCTGTGATTTCTTTAGGATGTGGGTAAGTGTGTGTGTGTGTGTGTGTGTGCACGTGTGCTTGCATATATGTAGGTATGTGTGTGTAAAAATAGAGATATAAATGTGAATTATAATCACCAAACATCTAGTATATATCAATTGCACATAGCAATGCTTGCTTATTTCAAAAGCTTTTAATCCTCCACTTTTTGTGCATCTGATTTCAAACTATAACATCCCTGAAACATTCAAATTCAGTTCCTTTCCAAGGAAGTCCTTTGGGCTTTCATCAATGCCCCAGTGTCCCCCTTCCCCTCCCCCTGCCCTTAAAGTAATCTAGCTGGGTTTCTTTCTTTTAATGTAAATTCCTGCCCGGCGTTTCCCTCTCTGGAGAAAAGTCAGAACCCATAACAGTCTGAAGCTAGGGCAGACTTGTCCTGGTGACATCTCTTGCTCTCCGATGTGATACTGTTTTGCTGCTATCAGAAACAGGACTAAGCCCCTTTTAGTGTGAAAGCAGAGGTCACACAGAAAAGAATAGTGTTGGAGCTTGGCTGGCTCAAGGAAGCTTGTCCTTCTCAGAGAAATTGAAATTGAGTTTGCTTTGTAAGTATTTGGAAGAAATAAAACCCCAGCTATTTAAGAAAGAAAGATCCTAATATTTCTTTTTTTTGTTTAATCTGGCTGCCTCTTTTGTTCAGAGATGTGACAAGGAAGATGGCATTTTTCTTTCCAATTTCTTAAGAACATGAATGAATATAACTCAGGGTAAATGTCCATCTCAGAATACCCCTGAAGAACAAGCAAAATGACCTTCTCTAATTTTTTTAAAGGCTCCTGAGCCTGATCTGATCGCTGAAAGTGTTAATAAACAACCTCTGGCTGGATCACCAGCAACCCTCCTTAAAAATGTGAACAGAAACCCAAGTGCCAGCACTCCGAGAAACTGAGTAATGTGATGTCTGTGAACTTCATGGGCACAGCAGTCTGGGGAATCCTTCAGCTCACGGGAAGGGACATGCATCTTGTGTCTGCTCTGGCAAAATGTGCCTCCTGCCAGACGGGAGGCTGAATGTGCCGATGAACCACAGCATCCGGGAGGGAACCAAAAGGCTTCTTAAAACCGCTTTCCGTGTACTACTTCCTAACAGCAAACATGAAAAGGTTTCTTTAGCAATTCAGCTCGATGTTTGCCTTGAGACAGGCTGTATGATCATCCTGCTTTAATCTGTTTCATCTTTCTTTCTGAGACTGCTCCTGTTTGGCAAACTATTGCACTCTTGCACTTTGGGGGGGGGGGTCCCTTGAGTTTCATCTGCCTAATGAAGGAGGAAAGGTCCCGGTGGTGGTGGAAGGCTGTAGAAAGGAAAGCTGGGAAAGATCAACTTAGCCAAGCTTTAAACTTGGGGCTTAGAAACAACAGACCCTACTTTTGTTCTTTCCCTTGCCAGCGTCTGTGGAGTGCCCGTGGATTAAGGAACCCATCTAAATGGATGTGTGCATGGGATCTAATGTGTATGTGACTCTGGCTTCTGCTGCACTGTTGACCATGCCCAGTCAGCAAATAACCCCTGTATGTTCGCCGCAAAATTGATTAAGGCTAATTTACAATTATAAGCTGTTTCCAGTTTGTGCCATTCCTACAATCTCATTTAAATGCAATACTCAATTACTTGGATATCAAAAGGCTTTTGGTTAAGCTCATTTAAATTAATATCCGACCATGGGATGGAGAGTAATGAGAGCTTGGCTTTCAGCATCCTTGGAAGGCAAGTGAGTCTTCATCTCTCTCCTCCTACCCTACTGTGAAGGAAACACGCATGCCCTTCTGCAGGCACACTGTTACACCGAGTAAAGCCATTCGGGAGCTCTAGAACATGTTGGCACGCCAGAAATGCTTCTTGAAAAGAATCTAAGAATTGGCAGGCTTTGGGAAGATCGGAGCTTTTATCTAGGATATTTTCACCATTTACAAATAGACAATATAGAGGTTCTCTTAAAAAGGCCATTCGTCCAGTGCTTAGCAGAGAGAAATTTCATTTAATTGTTCAGGAGCTATATATGTAGCCAGACGCTATGGGGGCGGGGTTAGACAGCTTTGAAAGGGACAACATCTTCCCAAGGTTTAACATTAGACCAAGTGGTCATATGGGAGTGAATAAAGTTAGAGTTAAGCCTTGCCTCTGAGTCATACTGATGGTACATCTCTCAATGAGTCATTTAACCTTTCAGTGCCTTTGGCAATACTCAAAGACTACAAGGTATAAAGAAAAGTTGTTGCATATGTGGAGGGATTTTCACACTGGGAGTTTCCTCACTGATAAACTCCTGAGTCTGAACACTTTCCTCAGCACATTCTCTCTCTCTCTCTCTCTCTCTCTCTCTCTCCCTCTCTCTCTCTCTCTCCCTCTCTCTCTGTCTTTCTCTGTACACACACACACACACACACACACACACACACACAATCACCACTCC
Source organism: Sarcophilus harrisii (assembly GCF_902635505.1). NCBI lineage: Eukaryota > Metazoa > Chordata > Mammalia > Dasyuromorphia > Dasyuridae > Sarcophilus > Sarcophilus harrisii. Next base: position 7,707,956 of record NC_045426.1, on the reverse strand, counting down.
TATATTAAGTTCTACTCTTTAGAGACATTGATGTGGTGATTTATATTTATATATTTATGTAAAAATTACTGAAACCCTTCCCTGATGCTTCCCCTTGGGGTAAAAGTGACCCAGAGTACACCCAGAGTTAGGTTATAAGTTCCTAGAAACTTTACCAAGCTAGAAAAGCCCCTTAGTCAAGCCTGGCATTAGACCATGTGTACCACTTGTCTGTTCAGAGAGACTTGTCACTAGATGGCCCTCAGGGGGTAAATTATTTTCATCCATAGCAACTCACAGAACTGTCCTGAGTTGTCTTAAGATGGCTACCCATTCTGGGAAAAAGGGTAATCCTAGGGTGGAAGTCGTCACTATTGAGATGTCAGAATAAAAAGAGTCTCATTTTTTTCCCCAGTTAATTGCTTGGCTGGCGTTAGCTGACATTCTTTTTCAATTCAGAGCCCCCTTTGGGGGGCACCTTAGCTGGAGTGGAAGTAAAGTAAGGGATGTCTCTAATATGAAATCTCAAACTGTTTAATTCATTCAGAATCAGTAAAGAAAGAATGATGGCCCTCAAGTCTTGTTCTACCCACAAAGTCAAAAAGGGCAGGAGATTAAACCGAGAACTGTCCCCTGGATTTGGAGAAGCAGGTCAGGCCTTGGAATTGCGTTTCATCTGTCACCCTGGCCTTGTTATGTTCTTCACTAGGACAAAGTATCAAAAAATTGAAGAGGGATGGGGGGAAAAAACCACGCCGGTCACCAAAAGGGAGGAAGGCTGGGGCTGGCGGTGTTCACTGCTATCACTTTTATGACAGTTCTTTAGTTTCATCCCTCCACACAAAATTCTTTATTGACATGCAGGCCTCCAATACTATTCAGAAAAAGATTCTCCACAGACTTTTTTGAAGGAGAAAGGGATCCCAACCAGGCTTTTTAGACAGGGACAACTTCCCCAACAGAGTGAAAAGCAAAGAGTTAATGCAGAAATAAATCTGACTGAATATAACATTGTAAAGAGCTAGGTGTAGAGGACACTAGATCTAGAGGAAGGAAGATCTGAATTCAAATCCAGCTTCAGAAACTTACTACTTTGATATCTCTAAGAAAGTCACTTTGCCACCATCTACCTCAATTTCCTCGTCTGTAAAATGGAAGTAATAATGGTACCTTCTTCCCAGGATCAAAAGAGAAATGTGTAAAGCATTTCACAAACCTTAAAGCACCATATAAATGCTAGCTATTATTACATAAAGCTATTGCCTTTAAACGTCTTTAATATGTTGGCTCAGATGAAGGCAGACAACTCAGCTGGATGGAGTATTGCCCTGAGAGGCCAGAAGGTCTGGATTCAAATTCTATCTCAGACACTTACTAGCTTTGTAAAGTGCACAAGCCATTTAATCTGTAAAATGGGTTACCTCAAAGAGTTGTGAGACTCAAATAAAGGAGTGTCTTGAAAGAATTTTGTACATTTAAATTATCTTACAAATATCTATCATTAATAAAATCTCAACTTGACTGCCATTCTCCATTATCAGTTGCGGTCCTTTCCTCTCCCTTCCTATCCTTAAAAATTTTGCAATAAACAGCTCCCTACTTACATAGGGTTAGCTCCATTTGCCCATCGAGGGGCAGCGGTAGGAGTAGGGATTTCCAATCCAGTCCGATGTGGCTGAGAGCATTCCCATGATCGCACTGGGCTAACAGCAGTTCCAGCTTTTGTCATCCATAGTGTATCAATATGTTTTCATAATGATACAATAACCTGAACTCTCTAACAGTTTATGATCGTTTGGAGAATTCTTATGGATTTGCCGAGTGACGGAGGTTCGAGGAAAGGACTCGAATGCTTTCGCAAAACCCTGACTTGGTGACAGAAAAACTAGCGAGCGACTGTGATTTAGTTGCTAAGGAATCCTATTGATCTGGAGGCATCATTAAACTTGGAAAGTGGTTTTTTTTTATCTTTTTCAAATCAAGTGGTTGGGGATGCAGGGTAAGAGCCTGTGGAAGTGGTGGCCAGAAACGGGAAAGTGACAAGAGTCTGGATAAGGAGTGAAACAGTCCATTCCCGGTGACGATATTGATCTGTTACTAACAAAGATGATTTTTTTTTTGCATCACGATAGGCAATAGTCTACATTATGTTGTGTGCTGGACCTCCTTGTTCTTAGAGAGCCCGAAGCCCGCTTGTTGCTATTTGCTTTTCATTGACTAAAAATAGTCAATGATAAAGAAAGAACTTGACCAGCCTTAGGAATCTAGCACCAGCAGGCAAAACATCAAGCCAGAAACAGCAGGAAATCAGTGTAATGAGGAGCCCCATAACAGTATCTGCCCACAGAGCTTCGTCTTAACATTTGTAATGCTGCTAATTTCCAAGTGCTTTTAAAGAGCCGCTTCCTTCCACATGAGCTCTCAAAACCCATAAAAGTGTGGCAAGGAAAGTAAATTGTTTGTCACTTTCTGACGACCTGCCATATTTATTGTCAGAAGAAATGGACATTAGTTGGAAAAGCAGTTGTTAAAGGCCAAACAATTTTTAAAGATGGCAAAGATGTGTGAGGGCTTTCCTTTTTCTAACAATGAGCCACCCCTTCAGACATCAAAAGACAAGATAATAAGACACTCCAAGCGCAATTCTAGATTATATTCAACATCTAAAGGCTCATCTCTTGTCAGTTTGCATTTACTCTCCCAGGGATGTGATGCTTCTATCATCATTCTGTCAAGAGGAGTCTGGCAGAAGTGATGAGGGCTCTTATTTCACACACTTAGTGTTTTTTATCAAATAGCCCACACTCATTCTGATTCTGCCAAAATGGAGGGATAATTTCAAGAAGGTCATGCACAAGTACAAAAATCTTATATTGATTTGTGTGATTAGGAGGCATTAAAACTGTACATTTATCCTAGCCACAAGGGCGGATTGTCAGTTTATTCGGTAATATACTTTTGTTGCCTAGGAAAAAAAGTGATTAAAATAAAAAAAAATCAGAAGTTGTATGCTTTAAAGTAAATGTTTTGGGGGCATTTAGAAAATAAATTCAACTGTTTTGCTGTTGTTAATGTGCTTGTGTTGGAAATTCTTTGATCTGTAGTTTAAGTCTTTGGGCAAGATTTCAAAAAAATGTGTTATCACAAAGAGTACAAAGGCAAAGCCCCCTCCCTGGGCACGCAGAATGAAGCAAAGGTGTCCAATGATATGCTCACACCATCTTTCAGACTGGTTTCATATGTATCATTCATTCCACATATATAGAGGAAAAGATCATGATGAGCCCATTTTCAATACAAATTCAATTAGAAGACTTTGGTTTACAATGCTTATCAGCTTTTTTAACTTTCTTCAAGGGGGTATTTTTATAATGTCGATTGATTTATCATTTACTTCATTCTTAGCTTTTCAATTTGCCATTTCTGGAGAAGGCATTGAAGCACAAATAAGGTGCTTTTGTTTACAATTTAATTACTGTTGGGGAAAAGGCAGCCCATTTTGGAATTTTGCTCTCTGAAAAGAAACAATTATCTAACAAGAAATAATTATTTAGCGGGAAGGGGGGAGTATTGTATCGAGGTTTGGGCTATCTTTTTTTTTACCCCAAAGAAAACAGGAAATTCCAATTTAGAGAATATCTTAAAATCATTTCTCTATTGAATCTGAAATGGCCTCTTGGGGGCTTTTTTTCCCTTGGCATTTATTCCCCTCACTCTGAAGCCCCAGATCTTTTGTTTCGGTCCCTTGCTAATCAGTTGCTCCTTATGGAAAAATGACAAGAAGAAACTGAGGGATGTGAAGAATTTTAGGCTTGACCCCATCACTGTATCAATAAAAGCGATTGTATTTGGCTCAAATGAAAAGCAGAGTTGAATTCTTTTCTTGATTTAAACTCTTCCACGAGATGAAGCATGTGTGAGAAGTCTGATTGGGCAAACCAGCATCGGACAAACACAGCCTGCGATATCATAGATCCCATATTGGCTGGGAAACTTAAGCAGTTTTGAGAGACTGTGTGTGAGGCGGAGAGGGGGATGGCAGTGAGATTGTGAGTGGGAAGTGATAATGCGGGAGGTGCGATTAGCTGGCCTACCAACAAATGACATCAACAATACTAGACACCCTCCTTTGCTTCCTAACCATTTGTTCATTACTTCATCTTGCTGAGAGGAATGGTGAGCCAGGTTTTGATCTTTCTTTCCTCACCCTTGTGTTCCCAAGGATTTTTTTTTCATTTTTTTAAAAAATAGATTTCCATGCTATCTTAAAAGTTAGAAACAGAACACTTACTTTTTTTTCTCTTTTAGAAAGGAAGTGATTAATTGGTAGCTGGTGAGTCTGGATAAACAGTCCAACCCATTATTGAGAGCCCTGGAAAGATCCACATGCTTCCCCCTTAATATATGTGATCCCCCAGGGTTTTCCTGGCCCAGTAAATGAAAGGTCAGGCATTCTCTTCTTTCCCATGGCAGCTCTTCTTCCTTTTACCAAATGCATTACTCAATCACAGGATCCTAGGATCTCAGACTAACCTTATGTTCTTTATTGTTAAGATTAACAGGCTCAGCATTCTAGGAAATGCTGTGAAAATAGGTTACGTGGATTTTTAGCGAAGCATTTGCTAAAAATACTCATAATCTCGTGGGAGGGAAATGGAGCGACATGGGCACGACAATACAATTAGATAGATTTGGGGCTGATCGAATCTCCAGACCCAATGGATCATCACTAATGATCTCTTGACAACTTAGAAAATGATCTCTGATGAAGAATCCCAGAGATGTGTGTTTGTTCCGCTGTTATTCAAAATGTTTGCCAGAGACTCAGATAAAATCATAAATAGAGGAGAACACAGAGCCTGGAGGGAGAGCTAATACTAGGTGACTAGCACCTTGCTAGTAATAAAATAAGATGCAATAAGTATCACTAAATCTCAAGTCCTACATTTAGGTTTTTAATAGCAACTTTCCTGCTCTGCTGCAGTTCGTTGAGAAAGAATCTTTGGGTTTTAGTAGAGCAGCAGTTCCTTGTGTGTCATAAGATGACCCACAGCCAGGCCCAAGCAGATCATCCTTCTATCAGAAGGTAAAAATCCAGCTGGCATTCTGGGTTCAGTTCTGAGGCCACATTTGAGGAAAAACACAGATAAGCTAGACTGGGTCCAGAGAAGGGGCAGCCAGAATGGGAAAGAGCCTGAAGTTTAGCTCAGAGGGTGACAAGCTAAGGGAACTGGGAATGTTGATAAGGAGAAGAGAAGACTGGTGGGGGCAGGAAGGAGGAGGAGGCTGACACCTGGAGGAGGGATTAAGCATGTTCTGTTTGACAACAGAGTGCAAAATTAAAAGCCATGGGTGGATGGGGCAAGGAGGCAAATTTCCACCTGATATCAGGAAGATTTTCCCCAACACTTAGAGGTCTTCCTAAGGGAAATGAGCTGCCTTGGTTGTGAATGAGCTCCCTCATATTTAAGCAAACAAAAGAACATGTGTTGGAGGGAGGGAAAGGCAGAATTTTCTTCTAAGTAAGAGTTGGACTAAATGGCCAGCCTGAAGGATGCTCCTGAGTCCAATATTCTGTGATTCTTTGGCAATTTTAGGCCAGATGTAACCTCAAGGAGTATCTGATCTAGCTCCTTCATTTAACAGAAAAGGATTCTGTGGCCCAGAGATGTTGGAGAACTTCTCTGAAGTCATTCAGAGACTAAATGATACCAAGTCCTCTGAACACAAATCCAGTGCTTTCTCCTGTAGCAGGCTGCCTTCCTTTCTGCCTATGGCTCTCTGGGATTCTGGGACCTGCACCCAAAGGCATGAACCATGAAAAGCAGATTCTCAGACCTTGCACAATTTTCCATTTCCCCATAGGTAGAGAGCTGGAGATGTAGCATCTTGACCATGTCTAAATCTAGAGTAAAAGGATAATTCTTTCAAAAATGAACATTTCAAAAATAGTTTTTGTTGTACAAAGAAATCAGAACCCAGATGCCTGTGGGTGGCAGCAAATGTTCTGTGAACTGGCAGGCTTGCCAGCCCCCTCGGGTAGCGAGACTCCTTCGGGTGTCATTTTTCCTAATGGTTTTAGCTCTCTCTTCCTGAGGGTCTTGGTGATGGGGAAAACCCCACAGGGGGCCCTTTCCAACAGTGGCCTCTCAGGGTAACATAATCTTTGTGACAACTTGACCTCTGGTGATCTTGCTCAGAGCCAGGTGGGAGAACTTTGACTGGAGAGGACACTGGCTGGAATCAAGAAGTAGTATCTCAGCTTCCCTCTACCCCTCACTATGCTGGTACTGCAAATGGCTGTGGTTGTATTTCTTCAGAGAATCACAGAATCTCAAGTCTAGGAGGGAAAATGGAGACCACAAAATCCAAGCCAGACCTTAAAAAGAATCCTTTTTCTTGAAGCCCCAGTAAAAAAAAGCTTGCAGCCTCTGTTGAAAGTCCTTTAGGAGATGAAGGGGAGAAGGGTGGCTACCTTCCACCACTGCAGTCCATTTCACTTTGGCAAAGCTCTCATTCTTAGGAAATTTTTCCTAATATTGGACAGAAATTTCTCTTTGTATCTTCCAATCAATCAGTAGGCATTTATTAATCACCTACTGTGTTTCCAGTCTGTGCTAAATGCTAAAGACATAAATAAAGGGGAAAAACAATAATCCCTGCTCTCAAAGGAATGATTCAGCTAGTGAGAAAACATGCAAACAATTCTTTACAGACATATACAGGATGAATTCAAGATAATCTAAAATGAGAAGAGCACTAAGATGAAGAAGGATGGAAGACTGGGTAAGAGTTCTCATAGGAAATTATACTTCATCAAAAGCTTGGAGGAAGAAGGAATCAGGAGACTGAGATGAGAAGGGAGAGAGTTGTAGGCACTGGGGACAGCCAGTGGAAATGGCCAAAATCGGGATGTGGAGTATTATGTTTGAACAACAGTTGTCTCTCCCCTTACCAACCTATCTTCCATACAACTTTGTGCCTCTGGCTCTAACCTTAAAGGGCTCCCTGTTGCTTTTACTGCAACATTCAGCTTAGCTTTTAAAGCCCTTGAAAATCTAGTTTCAGCCTATCTTTTAAAACTTCTTTCATAGAAATGTGTGTGTCACACACGCATGGAGGCACATGTGAATGCACACATGCACACCTAGTGTCCCAAAAGTCTTGGTGTAGGTTAAGCTTTAATCTCCCCTTCATTATGCTTAAACTTATATCTGCACTAAGATTTTGGAGGCACCTTGATTATAGTCTAGAATCTCATCTGAAGTTCCCAATAACCTGATAGTATCTATCCTGGAAAAGGAAATATTTGATACAACCAGAGATCAAGTGACTATCACAGCATCACACAGCTAATAAGTGTCTGAGGCAGGATTTTAACTCAGACCTTCTTGAATAAAGACCCAATAATACCCTACCCACTATGCCATCTAGCTGCTAGTTATAGTCTTGTAAAGTCACCATTCCCCAGATCTAAAGCTCTCAGTCTCTCTAATCTACATCCCTTCTTTTCCCCAAGTTCATTTCCAACATTTCCCCCATTCTCCTAGGACCTTCTGTCTCATAGCCCTTAAGGTGCTGTCCTTGGTGCTGCTTTAGCAGATGTTTCTATGTGCTGTCCTTGGTGCTATTTTAGCGGTTGCTTCTGTAGGCTGTGTTCCTCCTGTTCTGAGTGGTCCCAATAAGTTAAAGGTAATTTGTTACTGTGGAGCAATGACAAATTGTGGCTTTGTTAAGGATTAGCCTCTTGTGCTGGTAGTACATCTCAAGAGGTCGGCGGGATGGTTACAGTGAGGAAAGGATAGGTGGGTGCTCCTCTCTCCTATCATTTAAAACTCCATTGTTTTGATACCTGTTAGATGCTGTTGTCCTGAGCTCTTCAGTTTATTCCATTTCTTTCATTTTCTGGCTAAGAGATGAAGAGGTGATATGTGGATCCTAGGGATTGCTTCTTTGGTCTATAAACATGAAAGACATAAAGGAAGCCCCATGGTGGAGGGTGAGTGCAGGGGGAGAATGTGTGAACACAATGTGCTCAGGCTTATGACAGACCATTGGTTGCAGCAAATGAAAATAGATTTCCCAAACCTAACATATTAAGTTCAATACATTTTTCTTTGGTAATAACAGACAGAAACTTCGGTGATAATAAAGTCTTTCTGTGTCTTTCTTTTGTAACTCCAGTCATTCTAAAGAGGGATGATCTTGAGAGGGATGGTTGGTATGTGCCAAATGAGGCTATGGGAGTTCATGGGATTATTGTTGGTTGTAAAAGACCTCATAGAATCATAGACTCATAGATTTAAAGATCTGGAAGAACTCCTGTTTATCAGCATCCTGCCTAAAATGCGGTACCCAGAATTGAACAAAATACTCCTGATGTGACCTGACCAGGGCAGAATACCTTGACATTATGACCTCCTTAGCTCAGGGGCTGATACTTCTCTCAATGCAGCCCAAGATCCCATTAGCCTGTGAGACCATTATATCACACTTAATTGGAGCTTGAAGTTCATTAAACCGCAGGATCTTCTTCAGAAAAATGGGTTTCTAATTTTGCCACTCCCATCTTATATTTCTCTGTTGGATACTGAGAGCTCTTCCCAAACTAATTCCTCTTAGCTTTACAGTCTTATACGATGCTCTCCTCTCTGCACTCTTCAATCCTGTTTGCCCCTCATAGGTTCCTTTCTTCAAATACTCCTTCCTTAACTCTACCTCTTGAATTCAGTTTCTTTCAAGTCTCAATTCAACAACTCTTTCTCCATGAAGCCTTTCCTGATTTTCCTAAAAGTGCTCTCCTCTCCAAATTAACTTGTATTTCTTGTGTATATAATATGTATAGGTAGAATATGTATCCATTGTTTCCCCCACTAGGATGTCAACTTCCTGAGAAGAAGGTTTATTTTGCTTTTGTCTTTATATCTCCAAGAGTCTAGCATACTTCCTAGCACATAGTAGGTGTTTAAAAAATGTTTATTGATTGACTGTGAAATAAATTTTCTGAACCTAAGTGTAAACTGACACTTTGGTTTTTCAGTTTCAGATTAAGTTTGTTCCAGTGTTCTAGCTTGTCAAGGTCTCTTTCAATCCTGACTCTGTCATCCTGGGTATTAGCAAACCTTTTTTTCATTTTTGTATCATCTGAATATTTGGCAAGCACACCTTTTATGCTTTGGTCCAATAATTAAATTGATCTCAATGCAGCGAATCAAATGTATCACCACTGTCTAAAAATATATCTGTTTAATTAAAGAAGCTCCCCATTTGAAGGTTCATCCTTGGAAATTTATCTGTGTTGAGATTTCCTGTGAAGTATTTCTCTCTCTTTTAAAAAATTGTACTAAAAATTGACACTAACTAATATATGATTTAATACGTAAAGGAGTTTTATTGGCACAAGAATGGACATTCTGAGCCTTTCAGACAAAGTGGGCCATTCAGATGCCATCTAAAGTGCTCTTTTTTACAAAGGGAAATTAGGACACACACACACACACACACACACACACACACACACACATGCACACACTGCACTCACCCAGGAAGATTTCTTGCACATTCCCCAAATGAAAACTTATTCACTCCCTAAATGATTTAAAATTCACCATTTTTAAATGGATAACTAGCAAAACTAATGGACTTTTTGTTAACTGAGAAAATGGTTTGGATTGAATTCTGAATTCTTCTTATCTCCAATGTAAGAATCCTGAAATCAAGGTTTCAGTTGGTTTGGGAGTCAAATGGTCTGTGTGCAAATCCTGACTCTGCTACTTAAATCCTGTGAGATTTTAGGCAGGTAATTTACCACCTCTGATTTTTAATGTCCTTATCATACATGAAGAGCTTGGACTCAATGACCCTGAAGTCCTTTGATTTCTATGGTCCTAAGACCCAGTTCTCCCACTTGCTACTCATGTGATCTTGAATAAGTCTTTTAAGTTGTTTGAGTTTGTGTTCTTGTCTATAAATTAGGGATCAAAGGGCTATACATTTAATTATGGAAGGGATCTCAGAGGCACCATCTGGTCCAGTCCCTTCATCTTATGGATAAGGAAACTGACACTGAGACAGTTGCCCAAGATGACACAGAAAATAAGTGACCCAGCATAATTGAACCCCCAAGCCTCTGGCTACCAACCAGGGTTCTTTCCACGTGCTATTCTGCCTCTCTTTTAAAGATTTCCTTCATAACTTTTAAAATTATGAAATGCCATAGAAGTTGGGGGAAGGAGGGCAAGAAAGGAAAAAAAAACTGATAGAGGAACCAAGAAAGAGAGGGGGAGAGAGAGAGAGAGAGAGAGAGAGAGAGAGAGAGAATACATGTTCTGTCCTAGTGGATGGTGGTCTAGAGAGCTTCAGAATTAATAAGATCTGAATTCAGTTCCCAACTCCTGCCCTCGTTGGCTGTGTGACATACAACAGATCATTTCCACTTTCAGTACTCTCTAAAATTCTTCAATATGGCAAATTGCTGGTGACATGCTGAGCAGCATCTCAGAGGGAATTTTTCTCATTTGAAAATTTCCTGTATCAATGAGATCATTGGTGTGGTTTTATCCATATAATGTAAATTACAAATATAACATACATTTGTGTTTATGCATCAATTATGTCGTAAGTAAAAGTGTGGGATACTTCTAACTATGTAGACAATGGTTTCTGTAGATAGATATGAATCAAAGGTATACTATTGTTCTATGGTTAATAGTAACTGAGGAAACAATCTAAGCAAAGATAAAATATTAGCTAGACAGTCAGAACAAATGTGTTAGTCGACTCCCTACTCAGTCCAAAGATGCTGAATACAGAGTGAAGATTTTTATATATACAAATAATAATAAAAATAATTTTAAAGAACAATTAATTATAATTATAAAAATTAACTAGCATACAAAATTTAGTAATCTAATTTCTAATTGGAGGAAAGATTAGGCCCTTTTCAAGTTGGAAAAAAGAAAGAATGAATTCTGGTTATGTTAAAAAGGGATGAGTAGCTTTCAAGGTCTTCTCTTCATAAAATGGAAAGATCTTGAAAAGTTATATCCACCTGCATTTATGAAACAATAGATGACTTATATAATCTAGCTTCCCATGGATGAATAACAGAAAAACAACTAGATGGAGAATACATATAGCAGCACAAGATGAAGACAGTGCTTGTAATATAGAATCTGATTGGTTCTCCTGATTCTCACACTAAACCCACTCCATTTTGTACATGGTATTCACTTAATCTCATCAGTTTCTATCTAGATATAGCTCTATCAATATTTATCTAATTATCTACCAACTCCATTCCTTTATATTTCTGGGCAAAAACTAAATATCCAGGTGAGAAGGAATATAGAAAATTGTTTATACAACTCTGGGCTGGCACCCATTAATATCTTAAGTATGGTGTCTGGTCCAGTAGCAGCAGCGCTAAATAAGGACTCAAGAGACTGAGTTCAGATCTTACTTCCAGTATTTGTATAGCATTCAACAAGTCATTAACTTATCTAGAATTCAGTCTCCTCATCTAGAAAATGAAAGAACAGGACAAGATCCAGTGAACACTCTGAGTAGTGGCTCTGTTTGGTTATCTTCAATTGTATCTGACTCTTTGTGACTATTATGGCTGGTCAAAAAGATGCATGATCAGAAATGTTGAAGTGTCATTTCTCAGAAAGACATTTTCCATTTGAAAGTGTAAAGACTTGATCTGGATCCTGGCATAATCTAACTAGAATCTAACTATGGGTTAAACTCAGCTCCTGAGTTCTTTTAACCCATTACATTCTCAGGAACTTTACCTCTACATTTCAGATCATGTGTATTTTTCCTGCCATGGGAGTTCTCAGTTCTAGGTCCCTAACTTTAGTCTCTAACTCAGGTGAATGAAGCCCATTAACCTCACTTTGCTCCCATCTTCCTGTTCGTAACATAGGAATGATGCTCCTTACCACTGAGTATTGTTTCTGGGGTTTGCACTAGCACAGATTCCTTCTTGAAGTCAGCAGCTTCATGAGGATAATGCTAGGCTGACTGCTTTTTTAATTCTCATCTTCAGGGAAAAAAATCTTTGAAACATTAAAAGATTTTTTCAGACACTATGGACCTCTCAAAGTTCTGAGTTTTAGAAATAGTTGATTCTGAAAAGGTTAGAGTATTTTTCTCAGACTTTCTCCTCAAACTTTTCCTTGTTACCATGATAAAGCTTTCATGGTCCATGGTCTGTATAACAATGAAACTACAAAAACAATTAAGTATTAAAGAACTATTTATAATTTGGGGTGTCCCTATTCAGGAGTCTGTGAAGGTCCTGAAGCCAGGAAATTGTGTCCTCTCTAAATTTTGTAAATGCTCCCCTCCCTCAATTAGTGCTCTTCATATAGTAAACATTCAATAGATACTTTGGAATCAAAGTATACATCCTTCAGAAATTCAATTCAATTCAATAAACATTTATGAAATGCCTACTGGGTTCCAACTACTGTGTTTGACACTAGAGACACAAGGGCAAAAACTAAACCGTTCCAAGTTTTGGAAAACTTAGATTCTATTGGGAAGCCACAACATATAAACAAAAAAAAAAAAAACATATGTCCCGACCTACTGCTGTCCTGAACGTCATGAGTTCCAGAAGCTCATCATTCTACAAGATGAAATCAATGCTGTAGCTCACACCTCCTCCTATCATTTTCTACCCCAGAAGCTGAACTTTCTCATCCCCTCATGTTGGCTTCCCTCCCTCCCCCATTTCAGTTTCATTTTATGTGATGTCTTCTCTCAGTGCCTGGGTTCCTCAATGACAAAGATCATCTCATGCCCCCACTTTGTATCCCTAGAGTCTAGCATTGTGTGGCACATAGTAGGTACTTAATATCAATTTTTTAACTCTAACTCTGACTCTAAGTGTGAGATAAGCAAATGAATCATTCAATTAAGATAGATTTACTAGATACCTGCCACGTGCCACTGTGCCAGCCTTTGGGAATATAAGTACAAAAAGTAAATCAATTTCTACTTGTAAGGTTCTGACATTCTAATGGGTATGATAAGAAGTACTTACTCAAATATAAAGTTTATAGATTGATTATATATATATGTACCCATATATGTAATATGTAGATATATCTATATATGTGCACATATGTAGGTGACATCTCTTACCAATGATGATGATGCTGTGGTTTGGAATGGGACTGCTATCCAATGGGCAGAGTCTAGAAATAGACTTTGAACTTCCATGTGGCACCAAAGTGAATGAGAGCAGTGTGGTGGAAAGAGCCCTGGGTTTGTAGTTCAAGGAAAGGGATTCAGATCCTAACTAAACCACTTATTTATCCTCTCTGGCTTCAGTTTTTTCATAGTTAAAATGAGTGGGGTAGAGTAGTTTCCTCTAAAGTTCTTTCCATCCTCTGGTCTTCTGATGTGAACATAATTCCTCCCATGACAAGGGCTTCTGAATCAGACATTCGCAGAGTCCCCTTTCTGAATTTCTAGGTTTCTGGGCCACGTAATCCCCCTCTCTGAACTGTTCAGTACCTACATTGCTCCTTTCTATCTGTCTCATCTCTTTCTACTTCTTTCTCAGTCTCTGTCTCTCCCCTATTCACCCTGTCTTCCTTCTCTTTCTCCTCCTTCTTTCTCTCTATCTCTGTCCTTTATTGTCTCTTTCTTTGTCTCTCTCTATCTTTCTGTCTGTGTCTCTATTTGTCTCTTTGTCTATTTTTATTTCTCTGATCCTCTATCTCTGTCTCTCTGTGTTTCTGTCTCTGCCTCTGTCTCTGTTTCTGTCTGTCTCTCTGTGTCTCTGTCTTGCACATACATGCACACATGCACACGCACACACGCATTTTCTCTTTCACTAATGCATTCTTTCATTCACTGGCCCACCTAATCTCTCCATTTCCATAGACAAAACCAGAGATTCAGTCTTGCTGTCCGCACAAGTCATATCAGTGTGATTCAATTCAATTTAATCCAATCAGCATTTATAGCATAGATCCTAAGCACTACCCATTGGGTGCTGGGTGCTGGAAATACAAAGACCAAAACCACACAATCCTTCCACCGAAGCAGTTTGTGTCAAGCCATCATCAACCTCAAAGGCATCCTTGATGAATCTATGAAAAGGGAACAGGAATGCTACAGAAGGTGAAATCTTCAGGGTCCTACAGTGGACTGAAAAGAGCAGAGAGTCCACAATCCTACGGTGCCAATTATTTGCCAACTATTAAAAAATTGTTCCAGTGAATCAAGATGGTTCCTTATAGGCATTTTTACAACAGAGTGTCCCAGGTATATGTCAGCTCACACATGCTTCTTAGTGAGATGTAATATGTGGTGGGCCCCTGATGACTAATCAAGCAAAGCCCAAAAGCAAGAGCTGAGACTTCACCAAAGGTATCAGTCACTATCATAGAGTATGCTGAGCTCAGAGTCCACTCCCTAGTGTTTCTGAAATCCTCCAGATTTTCTTTTTGTGGATGACATTGTGTTGATGGCAAAAGTCTTTAACTTTTCCGAGTCTCCTAAATTCCACCCATCGTCGCTCAAGAGTTCAAGCTGATTATCATCATGGTAAAAAGCAAGTAGATGAAGAATGCTTACTGTCCAAACTATGATATGAAGTTGGTTGGATAATTATAGGATCACAAAATTGAAGAGTGGGGAGAGATCTCAATGGCCACTTAGTGCAACCTACATCCAAGAAAGAATCCTGAAAATAATGTGCCTGATAAGAAATCACCCAACTTTTACTTGAAGACTTTGTTGGACAAAAAACTCCATATCTCAGAGAAATCCATCAAGTGCATTCAGAATTAGATCTTAGGCTGCATTGAAGATAAATGAATGAATAAAGCATTTATTAAGCATTTGTGTATACACCAAGTTCTGGGCAAAGTTCCAGAGTTATAAATAGAAAAGGAAGACAGTTCCTGTTCCCAAGGAGCTCACATTCTAATGGGGTTTCAGTTGCTCATTAAATGGAAGGAGTTCAAGATCCTTAGAGTGTAGGAGCAGAGCAAATGTTCAAATCTCTTTTTTAATGTCATTTCTACTAATAAAATTATATGGATTTCTGACATTGAACCATTTGACAGTGCCAGGGACTTTGATGGCAAGCACTTTCTTTTCTGGTTGGTTAGCAACAAACTCTATCCAGAGAAGATAAACATGCTAGATGATTTTTCAGAAGTTGTGACCAATGATCTTAAGCTTCTCCAGGAAAAAAAGACTATCACTTTTAAGACCAATATTCTTCTGCTGGTGCTATATAATGATAAACTGTAGAATTACATAATCTCTAAGAAATGAAAAATTATCCCTGGAGAAATGGAGAGATGCACGACAGGCTTAAAGGCAGTGGGGGGGGGGATGTTCAGAGAGTATAACCAAAGCTGAATTGCATTTTTAAATGGCCAAAAAAATTAATCTCAGGGATCTAGACCTTATAAAGGAAATGCTGTTCACACATCAAGAATGAGGGTACTAGATGAATAAGTTGTATTCTTCCTAAGTATCATAGATGAAGAGGAAGGTCTCTAGCAGATTGAAAGGGCATCCTCCCCATTTTGATTATAGGAGATTTACAGGAGGATATGGCCAAGTCACATAGGATGTGGAAGCCTGAATGGTGTTCTATCTATATGACTAGAGGGACAGCCATATCAATAAGATCACAGTCCATAAAGTATGGAAGAAGCCTTCTCTCTCCCCAGACATTAAGAGTGTTTCTAAATGTTTCATTATCCCCAAAAGGATCATCAATGGCTTTAGAAGTTGAATTTTACTTCATAAAATTTTGCCTTATGGCTTCAGGCCAGTTTCTCTGATTTGTTGAAGAGGAAACTGGATTGCAAATGCTCTCACTTCTTGGCTTTCTGGAAGTTGTGAAGCTGGCATTTGAAATGTGATCTCTTGGGAAGGTGGGAATGGAAAGTACTTTCTGCTCAGTAGCACATACATTTGGCTCTTTCCTCATAAAGAAAGAAACAAATATTAAAATCAAGGATGATGCTTCTTAGACTGACACAACCACCCTACCTGTAATTAGAATTTTACCTAGGAATAATTATAAGGGGGAAAAAAAGAAAAGATGAAATGCTGAGTGAATTGTGAGTGTATGTGTGGGAGGGTGATGCAAACTCTCTCTCTCTACACACACACACACATACACACACACACACACACACACACACACACACAACCAACTTCTTATATGTTTGTTAAGGAAGCTATGATTCATCTTCCTGACTCCCCATCAAGCAATCTAACCACTCTTCCAAGTTCAAATTCAACCTGTGATACTAACTGTGTGAGCCTGGACAAGACATTTTACCTCTGTCTACCTTAGTTTTCTCATTTGTAAAATGAGATAATGATAGTACCTGCCTCTCGGAGTTGTTGTGAGGATAAAATAAGAAGAGATTTGTAAAGTGCTTTGCAAAACAGAAAATGCCATATAGATTCTAACTCTTACAGCCCATGTAAAGGCCTTGACCCATTTGCAAATGAATCCAACCATATGTAAATTGGCAGATTTCCCAGTGATCATCTTGACAAAAGTCTTAAAATTTGAAATGAATATTTACTAAGCTTAAAAAAAACAGAATGAAAACTAAGACTTATGTGCTGTTTGCAGTGGGAACATAAAATAGTTAATAGAAAGTTGGACTTAGAATCAAAGAAGTGGATTCAAATTTCACTCCTGACACTTTCTTGTGACTATAGACTAGCTATTTAACTCATGTGTGCCATAGGTAAAGCATTAGGACTGATTTGCTATATTATAACATGTCTCTGTTCTGCTTTTGTGTCATGCTAAAAGATTAAGTTACCTACTTAGAGTCACACATCTGGTAAGTCTTGAGACTAGATTACACTTTGTATACAAGTACAAGGCAGTATTAGCTTCATTTTAACTCAGTCTTAGGGGGATTAGGGAGCCAACTAGAACAGGAAACTCAATTATTAAATTATGAGAGCTGGTTGTTCAATATTTACCAGAACATCATTGGCCACCTAAGTGATGTTTGTGGAGGGAATTTTTACACTGGAATATGCTTAGTTGTTGTTGCTTTCATTCTCAAAGAGAACCAGAATGGCATCACTGTATTAGAGTCAAGTTACAGTATGTCCAACTGATCAGACTGATATGATCTTGTAATGCTCTGCCACCCAAATAGTCCTTGTAAACATTTAGGGTGGACTCTAACTCTGCACATCTCACCTTTCTTCTGAGCTACTTCGATTCTGCTTTGCCCATAGAGCACAGCATCCTCTCTGATGAGGGCACGCCATGCTGGGTGACACTGTGTATCTCCCATGTCATAGACAATTCTAAACTTCTTAAAAGAGACCTTGAGAGTGCCCTTGTATCACTTTCTGACCACCTTGTGAGCACTTGCCATACGTGAATTCTCCACAAAAATCTTTTTGGCAAGTATACAGTTGGCGTTTGAACAATGTGACCATGCCAACAGAACTGTGCTCTCTGCAGTAGACTTAGAATGCTCAGCAATTTAACTCAAGAAAGGCCCTCAGTGTCCCGCATCTCCTCCTGCCATGTGATCTTCACAATCTTCCTAAGTCCATTCAAATGGAAGCAATGTGGTTTCCTGGCATGGGACTGGTAGACCATCCAGGAGCATACAACAATGAGGTCAGTACAATGACTCTGTAGAGTTTCACTTTGCTGGTCTAATACCTCTCCTCTTCCGCACCTTTATCGGAGCCTCCCAACACTGAGCTGCGAGCTCTGACAATGAATGTATCAACCTCATTATCAATATGTACATTGCTGGAAAGTATACTGCCAAAGTAAATGAACTTATCCACAGCACAGGAAATGCTAGTCATTCTTGAATTATCTATCTTTATGGGTTTTCTATTACTTTGTTTCACATCCATAATAATCATATGAAACAGATGCTAAAGGAATAATTCTATTTTGGCAGATGAGGCTTATCAACACTGAATGAATTATGAATTATATACCTTCTCTATCACAAAATTCTTCTGTAATTATTTTGGATATAGCCAATATGTACACATATTGTATTACCTGAAGGAATCACTCCTTGAAGACAGGGAACATAGCTCTAGTATTTAAGCATAGTTTGGAACACAGTAAGCACTTAATAAATACTGATTGACACAGTTTAAAAAAGCACTGGGTTTGGAATCCAAAGAACCAGTTTCAAAACCTGCCTTTGTCGCTTGCTCTCTGTGTGACTTGACCCTCAGTTTCTATAAAAGGAAGGAGGAGGACTAGAAAGTTTCTGGGGTCCTTAACAACTCTCATTCTGGCATCTCGTGACTTGTCCATGATCGTACACTTAATAAGCACCAGAAGACTGAATACATCTCACTCTTCCTCTTTATACCAAATGCAGTATTCTTCCCCACTATACTATGCTTCATACTTAGAATAAAGTTCAGAACTCACCCCAACATTGAAGGATGGATTCCTCTTGGTCAACATTTGCTCAAACTCTCAATTGAGTTCCTCTCGTGATGGGTCCCTCTCTATCTCATAAAATCATCCCTCCCATGTGGTAGATTCCTTCCTAATTCTCCAAAATAGGAAGAAGAAATGCAAAACAAGTAGAGCCATGTGGTGGATGACTCTCCTTGTTTCGCATTTCTTCCTCCTATTCTAATGAAATCTGCCTCCCTGAGACACAAGCTCTTCCCTGCAAAGAATACTTTAAGAGCAATCAATGTTGCTGAGCCCCTGATTGGATTTCTTCACTTCGCGTTGCACTGAGGTTCACAGAGGCTTCCTTATTTGCCTTTAATCAGTTAGGAGTGAATGTCAAAGGTGTGATCTGTAAAAGTTTTCTTGAGTCCAGTTCTTAATCTTCTATAAGTACCTAGTATGTGTCAGACATGGAGGCTATAAATTCAATGAATAATGAAATGAGATAATATTTATAACAACTAAGTAACAACAACAACAATAAAAATAGCTAACATATATAGTGCTTACAATATAAGTGCAATCTATGATTATTACTATTATCATTACTACTACTAATAATAAAAGAATACCTTTTTGCAAATAATATCTCCCCAAAGTAATCTGTATGTAAAATGTTTATATATATAATATATATGAAATCTCTTGATAGCAAATATCTTTACAAAGAAGTTTTCTTTTTTAAAACCATTCCCAATTTCCAAGAAATGACATATAACAGTGGATCTTTGTGATTAACAATAGATAATTTTATATGATACAATCTTTCTTCTGTTACTTGTCAATTAAATAATCTTTCTCTCTGATAAAAAATACCTTATTGTCTACTATTTCTGCTGGGTTTGCTCAAATAGTTCTGTAATGTCCCCTTTAACTCTAGGTTTTTTACAGTTAAAATGGGGAGGGGAGTGGAGGATCAGGGGAGGAGAAGTATTCAGTGAAGTCCCCTGGCAGTAGTAGATGCCTACAGGCTGGGTAATTAGAGTCACTGAGCTTCCCAGCTAGATGAGAATTGTGGAAGAAGTGTTAACAGTTATTGTAGGGAAAGTGTTTGTGCTGAATTTATACATTATCCTCACTAGGATGTAATTAGACCAAAGAGAAAATCTGTGTTTTAGTTGGGGAAAAGTTCATCAAACAGGGAACAAAAATCAGATTTGCTTGGCATCTTGGAAAATTAATTAAGCTTTAATAGCTTTGTGCTGAAAGGATCTGTGTTGATTAACAGAGCTAATCAGAATTTCAAAGGATGTGGAGGTTCTGATAGGATTGATATGCTAGAATTCTATTTTCTGCTCTCCAGAAAAAAAGGTACCACATTCAAGCTCTAGAGATTGGTCTAAACTTGGACCAAGTGGAGCCAGGAGTTTAAAACATTTGAATCTGAATCTTACAGTTAATGAAGAAGCCAGATTCCTTCTGGAGCACTTGAAATTGAATTATCCTATAGACCCAATGAGCATTCGAACTAAAGGGGAACATGGAAGCCATTGCACCTTAATTCATTTGACATGTTCTCCCTCATGTGGCCTGAGAGGTGGCAGCAGATGACAGGGGCAGAGCCTCTCACCCAAGAGGGGTTGCTTCAGCCGGTGGAGAGGGCGATACCTTGGACGGGGCCAACCTCCTGAGAGAGTGTCAGGACTGAGTCTTTGTTTTGATGCAGGAAAGATCTATTTTACATTCCTAGGTGAGTAGATACACCTTTGAAACTCCAAAGGCCGGATTTTACTTCCTATCCTGAAGCACAAACCCCTCCTCTGATTCCCCATTAATTGGATGTTACAGAAGTTACACTCCATGAATCTCCACCTCTCATTACATAGCCAGTCCCTGCTTATATTCTAGAAAGGGGAAGGTACCAGAGGAGGGCTAAGGGCAAAGAACAAAAGATTCTTTTCAAATGTCCAGGACTGAGTGTTTTAGAAAGAAGAAAGAGAACTAGATGGAGCCAGCCCACTTGGTCCTAGTGCTGCTCTTCTTCCGCCCCACAGAAAACCTGGAACTTGTTTCTTGGGAATTATTTGTTTGATTCAAGCCAGATGAGTAAGGCATTGCCTCACTAGAATCTCTAGAATTGACTTTCTGGAAAAGTACAAACACTCAGGGTGGTATTATAGGGCTAGAGGTTTGCATAGGTCCTTGTGGTAAAAGTATGGGGATGCAGATTGTATTTGTAGTTCTCTTTTCTTTTGGCAAAATATTATTTTAATATACTCATACACTGTAATTTCTTCTGTCAGAACCAGTGTCCTTGTCTTGACTGATCTAAAACAGAGAGAAACATGAGAAATAGCTCTGGAAATTTGCAATTTCCATGAATTCTCACTACATCACGAACAGGACAGAATGGTAACTGTATGTCAACTGTTGTGAAAAGGGACCACCACTGTTTGCAGAAAAGGGGACATTACAGAACTATTTGAGCAAACCCAGCACAAATAGTAGACAATAAGGTACTTTTATCAGAGAGAAAGATTATTTAATTGACAAGTAACAGAAGAAAAATTGTATCGTATATTGGATCATATAAAATTATCTATTGTTAATAGATCACAAAGATGCACTGTTATATGTCACTCCTTGGGAAATGGCAATGGTTTTAAAAAGAAAACTTCTTTGTAAAAATATTTGCTATCAAAAGATTTCATATATATTTTATCTATAAACATTTTACATACAGATTACTTTGGGGAGAGATTATTTGCAAAAGGTATTCTTTTATAATGATTAGTAATGATAATAGTAATAATCATAGATTGCACTTATATTGTAAGAAAGGGGAGAAAAATGTTATCAACTGTTCAAGAACTACCAAAAGTCTTTGGGGTTTTCTGAAATTTCTAGTGGATGAAAAGAGATTGTTTTGTGTCTAATATCCATTGTTTCCCTGAGTGCTTCTATGGAACCTGGGGCCCTTATTGATTATAAGAACCATAGTCTGAGGTTTCCAAGGAAATGTTGATGCAGAACAAACCAAGGGATATAATTTGGGGTGAAACCTCCAAATCTAAACTTGCACTATGCAAATCCAGAGATTTGCATGCTGGGATGTGGATTGTATTCATAGTTCTCTTTTCTTTTGGCAAAATATTATTTTAATATACTCATATACTAGAATTTCTTCTGTCAGAGCCAGTGTCCTTGTCTTGACTGGTCTAAAATAGAGAAAAACATGAGAAATAGCTCTGGAAATTTGCAATTGCCATGAATTTTCACTACATCAGGGACAGGACAGAATGGTAACTGTATGTCAACTGTTGTGAAAAGGCATCACCACTGTTTGCAGAAAGCACTATGATCAAAGACTTTGCCTTTTTCCTGAACTAGCAGGAGGAGCGAATAACAGTTAAAGAGTAGAGTAAGGAGGAAACCTTGCCAGGTTGTGCTGTCAAAAGCCTGCCCAGAAATCGTAGCCTCTTGTCTTATGCCTTTAGAGGTTTGTAGCTGCTATCGACAGTGGCAGTGAACCTAGGGGAAAAATCCTATAACTTGAGAGGCAAAAATCTCTCTTGGTGTGTTCTAAAGAAAAACAAATGGGATGGGAGGGGAGGATAAACAAAGTAAAGGATCTATACCAGTAAATAAGGTACTTAAGATGCACTTGGATAAATGGTAAAAGGATCTGAACTGGAAGTTTCCAGACAAAGAAATCAAAGCTAGATATAGTCATATGAAAACATGTTCTAAATAGTGATTTAGAAAAACAAATTGAATCAATTCTGTGGTACCACCTCACACCAACCAGATTAGCTAATACGACTCCCAAAAAGGGGAAATATTGGATGTTGGAGAGGAGGTAAGAAAACTGGGACACTAATGCACGATTGGTGGAGTTGTGAATTGATCCAGTCATTTTGGAGAGCAATTTACCCAAAGGCTTATAAAATTCTGCATATCCTTTGATCCAGCAAAACGATGGCTAGATCTATAACCCGAAAATGGGAAGTGACCTATTGATACAAAAATATTAAACCAGCTCTTTTTATGGTGGCTAAGAATTGGAAAATGAAGGGAATATTATTGTTGTAGATAAGAATGACAAGCAAGATAATTTCAGAAAACCCTGGAAATACTTACATGAACTGGTGTATGGTGAAATAAACAGAAACAGGAGAACGTTATGCACAGTAAGAACAACATTGTTCAGTGAAGATTTGTGAATGATTTAGATATTCTTACACTAAAGTGATCCAAGGAGAATCCCAAAGGACTAATGATGAAAGATACGATCTGCCTTCAGAGAAAGAACTGATTTTGTTTGAAAATAGACTGAAGCATGCTAATTTTCAGATCCTTTCTTTTGTTTTTCTTTTATTCTAATCTTCTTGTAAAAATGACTAATATGAAAATGTTTTACATAATTGTACATGTCTAAACTATATCTGACTCACTGTCTCAGGAAGGGGTGGGACCATGTTCTAGGACCAGACATCTGGTATGTAGATAATGAGCACAGGTCGTTTGGCAAAATGTAGAGAATACTGAAATTGGCGTTAGGAAGATGTGTTCAAATTCTGTCTAAATACTTGACAGGACCTTGAAGAAGTCAAAATCTCTATGAATTTGAGTTTCCCACTATGTAAAATAGGTACAATAATTGTGTCACTCTCTCGACTATTTGATTGACCAATGCATTAAACTTCCTCTTTCAACAGATATTTGCTATGATTGAATTGGTGCTGTTGGTCATAAGAGAATTATTCCTAATTTCATGGTAGGAGATAGAGTCAATCAGTCCACAAATATTTCTTAAGCACCTACTATGTGCCAGTCATACTAAGCTCTGGAGATACAATTAAAGGCAAGAGATTGCCCTTGCTCTTGTGAAGCTCAGAGTCTACTGGGAAAAACAACATCCAAAATAATTATATACAAATGGGAAAAAACTGGAAATGATCAACAGAGGGTGGGCACTGGAATTAAGGTAGGAGGGAAAGGCGGATCTCTGTAGGAAATGAGATTTTTAGCTGGGTCTTGAAGGAACTCAGGAAGCCAAGAAGTGGAGAAGAGAAGGGAAAGAATTCCAGACAGCTAGAGAAAATGCCCAGGGAACGAAGATGGTGCTTTTGGTTCTGGGAATTTCTGAAATCTAAGCCCAAGCCTCTGTCCTGCAGGCATTATACACACACTGTAAAGAGAAATCTTCTAAATATTCTCTAACAAGTCTCTCCTGATCCTTCTTAATTCTCATGCATTCATTCTGTTGATTATCTTCAATTGATCCTGCCTGTAGCTCTCTTGTTGTCTCCCCCATAAGATGGTGAGTGCCCTCATGGAGATAGAGATAATATTTTGTATCCCAACTGCGTTCTTTGTATCTCTACTGCTTATCACAAAGCTTGGCACATAGTAGGTGCTTGAGTGTTTATTGACTGACTAATAATACTTATGCTGTATACATGCATTGTATATATATGAGAGAGAAAAATGTATCGTCTCTAAAGAGAGCCTCCATCAATATTTTAAGTTGGTCTTTCCTGGTTTTCCCATCTGTTACCTTTCTCCACAATGTTATGTGTTCTGTATAACAATTTCATAGCCTTGCTGCCAATAGCACTTAAATTTTAGCTGCTTGTGAGAAGAGACTATCTCTCTTTTTTATTTGTGTTCAGTACCGTTTCTGGTACACAGTAGGCACTTAAATATTTTTGATGGGTTAATTAATGCTGAAGATCACCACCACCTGTAGAATGGAAACTCCCTGGAACTATTTGGCTTATTTAACTTGCATCCCCAAAACCCAACAAAGTATCTAACATAAAGCAGGTGCATATTAAATGCTTATTGATTGATCGATTGGCTATTTCATTGATAATGACTGGTCTTTTAAATTTTATGTGGTTAAAAGTTTCCTTTCTCAAAACCTGGTTATAAGTATCTCTGAAGGCAGTGAGTCTAGTTCTTGAATGACAGACATGTTGTCTATTGCTTGGATCTGATGTAGAATCCTTCCAGTTAAGTAGGACCAGAAGATCCGCCATTCTCCTAGTAAAAAACCAAAGAGATCTCCCCACCAGGGAAATCTGAGGGATCTTTTAATGGAGGGTTTATTTCATTGGCATGAAGGCACACAAACATACAAACACATAGATGGATGTACACATAGGTAGACACACATATACACATACATACACACAAATGTTTCCTAGAAGAGCCTCTTTCATTTTGGGGTGAAAAGTTTGTCAGTCTTAGCATCCAGATGCTTTGCTGCTACCCACCATTCCAAGTTTCATCCTTTTGAGTTAAAAAGAAAAACAAGTGTACACTTATCCTTTCTGCATCATGTCTTTTCCCATCCTAGTTTCTATATATGGTGAGTTGGAATAAGAAATTAAATGGGAATTTTTGGAGAGTTTTGCAAAAACCCCAGACAGCACACAAGTCAGCAGATGATAGAGGAAAAGTTTAGGAACTCAAATGCCTAAAATGCATATGTGGTATTGTATAATATCAATCCAAATGTCACAAGAAGGTACTGTGAATGCCCCATAAAAAATAAAAAATTCAGATTTCTCTGGTGTGAAGTGAGAACCAAAAACATTTATGTGGATTTTCTAGATCAATCCCCATGATGTGGAAGGGATAATTATAATCCCCTTTCAGATACCAACCAACCAGCTACTATACCCTCAATGCCTTCTCCTGCCTCTTCACCACTGAATTGCTTTTCCAGGCCCTTCAATTAAACTTGAATGCCCTGGTCTCCCCCTCTTTTTTGGACTCCAGCTCGTCGGTATCTTTTATTAACATCCAA
Source organism: Sarcophilus harrisii (assembly GCF_902635505.1). NCBI lineage: Eukaryota > Metazoa > Chordata > Mammalia > Dasyuromorphia > Dasyuridae > Sarcophilus > Sarcophilus harrisii. The sequence goes on along the minus strand of NC_045426.1, from coordinate 7,682,748 downwards.
CCATGAACTGGACAAAGGCTTCCCGATGCAGGTTGGCCAGGATGGAGGAGAACAATCACCTCCCTTGTTTGTAATACTATGTTCTTATTAATACGAGCTAATAGCAGTAAAGGCAACATGGTGTATTTCATAGAAAGCCAGTCGAGGCAGGAAAACCTGGATTCGAGCTCTGCCTTGACTCTGACTATCTGCATGATCTTGGCTATGTCATTTAACCTCTGGGAACTAATCTTACTAGCGTGCAAAGTTTTTCCATGGGGAAAGAGTTTCCTTACCCAGGGAGGTCCTTATACCATGAAGTCACAGGATAGGTTTTTGTTTTCATCTCTAAAGTGGAATTATGTTTTCTTGTTATTATTGTTTCTTCTACCCCACACTGGTAGCAAATATTTAACTTGTAGTCCACTAAGATCCCCAGATCCTTTTTACATAAATTGTGGCTTAGTCATCACTCTTCTACCCTGAACATCGATCAGCTAATCAATTAGTAAGCATTTATTAATCTTTCAACATGGGCCAATCACTATTTTCAGCCGACGTGGGGATATAACAAAACAAAACAAAAAAAACAAAAAAAAAAAAAAACATGCTTTCCTCAAAGCACTAACATCCTATTGGGAGGGACACCATGTACATAAATACATAAAAGACAAATATAAAGTATTTGGAAGATAAGCTTAGAGAGGGAGATAGTAGCAACTGGGGGAGGGGGGAACTGTCAATGGCCTCCTACAGAAGGTATTGCTTGAACTAAATTTTCAAAGAACCCAGAGATTTTGTAATTGAGTGATCCTGAGGCTAAATTCAGAGCTTTGCTTTTAACCCTTTTCAAGTTAGGAGAATTGTTTTCAATTTAATCCCTCATTCTCATCTGTCAAGTTCTTTTTGGATTACAATTCTGCCATAAAGTGTGTTAACTAGCCCTTCTATCTTTATAGTATAGATTTTGATAAGCTTTCCATCTTTGTCTTCGTCTAAGTCATTGATAAGTCTGGAACAGAACAAGGTCAAAGGGAGTTCCCAGGGCAAGCCACCAGAAAACTCTTTTTTCCCCCTTCAGGTTGACATCCATTCACTAATCCCCATTCTTTGGGTCTGGTCATTCTGCTAATTCCCAATCCTACTGACTATCCTTTTTTTCAGCCCATATTTTTCCATCTTGAGCAGAAGAAGGAGACTTGATCCAGTGCTTTACTGAAATCTGGATCCGCCTGGGCTGATGGCGTCCTCTGATCTAGTCTAGTAATGATGATGATTCTCACTTTTCAGCTGCTACTAAAAATCTTATCCATCTCACAGTAATTTAAAGAAGCACCCAGCTCATCCATCTCTTTCAAAGGGTTAGAATGAATATTTGGCTGCAGGAATTTAGCATTTACCCTTCATGGGTCAGTGGATAGGTTAGTCTTAAAGACTCTTTAGGGAGAAATTATTCTAATAGAACTTTTTCCTGGCCTTTACAACGTTCCCAGCCATCATCTCTATTTCTTAGCAGAAATAAGACCATGGGTAAATGGGGTAAGGCCACTTAGATGGAAAGCATCACCCCAAGTTTGTTATAGGATGGTTGATTTTTTCTTGAATTGTGTAGGAAGGATTCCACCCCCACCTCATCCCCCATTCTCAGGGCTGTAATGGTTAAGATATTGATTTTTTTATGCCAAGAAAAAAAGTGATTTGTTAAGTCTTTTATATTAAGCCAAATCGCCTTCAACTTTTGGCTTCCATTTTCAATGTTCCAAACACAGGACAGCTGACTTCACAATCTAATGAATGAGCCACAGTCAAAATAATAAAGAGAAAAGGCTTTTGTTAAATGAACAAGTGTCTGAGAATGGAGTTTGAGGTATCCGTACGTGGGCTGGTATTTAGGGGAATCTGCAGTGATTTTCCTGCAACCCCTGAAATTCAAACAGTCAGGTGTTGCTGGCTTTGCCCATGCATAAAGCCAACTTGAAGGAGCTTCTCATTAAGGAACATTTATCTTTTTGTGGATGGCTGCTAGATAATGCTCATCTTCGCTGGCCTTCTGAGTTATGACTTTGAGAAATAACTCTTTTTTTTCCAGAGAATGCAACTCAGTGTTCCCGAAAGGTCACCCAGTGGCCTTGATCATCTCTATCCATTATGACTAAATTATTGTCACAATGAATCTTGGCTTTGGTGGTCCAAAAAAAAAGTTAGGCCAAAATACCTCAAGCATATGAACAGATAAGATTGAATTTCCTGCTCTTTAAGAAAATCAAGGCATAATATGATCCTTATGGCAGGATCACAGGATAATCAAACAATCAACATTTATTAAGCACTTACTATGTGTTAGACTCTATGCTAGGGATTGGAGAAGTAACAGTGGGAATGGAGCTATTGGTGGACGAAGGCCTGAAATTAATCTTCACTTTCTGACAAATTAATAGCACAGAGTTGGCTTAAAGTTGCTCTTTTTCTTTGTATCCCAGTTTCTCCAGATGGCAAAATAATACCTGCCAGTTTTTCAGAGTGGTCTGGAGAAGAATAACATATTAATATCCTACATGGGACCAGTCCAAGGCACTATATAAAAGTAAATCTCAGAATGGAAAATCTCTGGTCCTTGGCAAAAATTAAAAGGATGGGATTGAGTCTTATTTGAAGGATTGGTGTTGAGAGAATCTCAGAATCTCAACACTAGAAGGGACTTCTACTAGCTCTTGGACAAAAGTCTCCTTTACAGTGTATGTACCAAGTAATCAACAAATTCTGGTTTCAAGACCTTAAGTGAGAGGGAATCCCCACTCTCCCAAAGTAGTTAATTCTACTTTGAAACTGCTCTAATTGTTAAGGAATGTTTTTCTTACATGGAAACTAAATCTACTCCTCTTCTGGGATCAAATAGAACAATTTTAATCCTTCTTCCACAAGACAATCTTTTTGATGATTAAACACAATTGTCTTCTAGACTTTTCTTATCCTGGCAACTATATGGAACATAAATAAAGGCACTGGATTCAGAATTTAGGAAGACCCGAGTTTGAGACACTCAACAGCTGTGTGACACTAGGCAAGTCACAACTCCTTTCAGCCTTGGTTTCCCCATCTGTAAAAGAGGTATAATCTCCTCATTTCTCTCCCAGGATAATTGTGAGAATCAAATAAGATAATATTATAAAATGCTGTGTCAATGCCATTATTATCACTACCACTACTATTCCAGTTTAAAAATTCCCAAGTTATTTTACCAGTCTTTCATACCATGACTCTGAGGTCCTCTTTCTATCCTGTTTGCTTCTTTCTAAAAATCTGAACATTACCCAGTTTATCTGAACAATGAATTTTAAATTGAAATTGAAATGAAATTGAAATTGAAATGTGCCAATTTAAGTTTTCTTTTAATAGCCATAATTTGTAAAAATGCTGCTCTCTATCAAAATGGTTGACCAGCAGTCTATATTACACTCCTTGACCAGGACTCCCTTCTACTTCATAATTTTCATAATATTTTAAAGCTAAGTTGGTATGTTTCCATTATCAAGGCCAGAAACATCCTCAGTATTCACCATCCTTGATTGTTAAATTAACATCAAGCTTCAGTTAATTGGGTATCCATGCAGCCGACAAATATTTTTAAGTGTTTCTGCTACTTTGGGATCAAATTTGTGTTTGAAACATTCACAAACGGTACTGTGACTCTTTCCCAATGTATCTACATTCAGCCTATTCATATTTGCACCTGTAATAGAACCAACTTCAAAGGAAAACCAACTGCCATTTCTCTTTTATGGGGAAAAATGCAAAATTCAACCCTTAATTCAAGGGTCTATTTTATTGTAATGGCCAATCCTTCCATTAATGTTGATTGCAGCCTTTATATGTTTCAGAGGGTTTTTGTGAGTTGCTGTGGCTAGTAATGAGCACCTACAGATATATAGTTGCTCTGGTCCTTAGATGACAGACATCAGTCCACATTCATTGCAGGTTTCTCCTTGAAGTATTTTCAACCTGGTAGTATCTGCCATAGCTTGGGTTCCATAGGTATAGACTGTGAAAAGACAAGGTCTTATCTCATGTGATGAATAAAGACTTTTATAAAAGCCATGGAACAACACAAAAAGATTTAATATTGTGTGTCTGTTAGAAATTTGCAAGTAGTTCTATTAGTCAATATGTACTACTCTTCCCTTGGTCCTTAAAACATTTCCCTTCTTTACAGATATCACATAATCTAAGATAGACAAAAGACCTCAGAAGCTACCTAGTCCAATCCAGAACCAAACAAGAATCTTCTATATAACCTCACTAATAAGTGGTCATCTTGGCCCTCTCTGATGACATCCAGTGGCAGTGAACATACTTCCTCCTGAATCAGAACATTTCCTTTTTTAATAGCTCTTATTGTTACAAATCAAACCTCAACATGTCTCTCTCTAACTTGTCATCATTGCTTCTAGGTTTACCCTATGGTTTCATTCTTCTCCCAGGTGACAATCTTTTCAATGTTTACAGATAGTTATTATGCCCCCACTTAACTCTTCTTTTCTAGGTCATAGCTCCTTCAGTTGAACTTCATTGAGCATCAGTTTGAGGTCCTTCCCCCACATTGGTTTTCTCCTGAAGAGATTATATAAATGATGATGACGAGAAGGAGCATTCGGCATCCATGTAGTTCTTTAAATTTGCAAAACTATTTTTTGCTTTTTGATCCAGCAGTGTTTCTACTGGGTCTGGATCCCAAAGAAATCATAGAAAAGGAAAAAGAACCCACATGTACAAAAATGTTTGAGGCAACCCTTTTTGTAGTGGCAGGAAACTGGAAGCTGAGTGGATGCCCATCAGTTGGAGACTGGCTAAATAAATTACGGTGTATGAATGTTATGGAATATTATTGTTCTATAAGAAACAGTGGACAGGATGATTTCAGAAAGACCTGGAGAGATTTACAGGAACTGATGCTAAGTGAAGTGAGCAGAACCGAGAGAACATTGTACACAGCAATAGCAAGATTATGTGATCATCAACTGTGATGGACGTAGCTCTTTTCAATAATGGGATGATTTAGGTCAATTCCAATAGACTTGAGATGGAGAGAGTCATCTGCATGCAGAGAGAGGTTTATGGGGACTGAATGTGGATCACAATATAGTATTTTCACCTATTTGTTGTTTGCGTAGGTTTTTTTTCTTTCTCATTTTTTTCCCTTTTGGATCTTATTTTCTTGTGCAACATGATAAATATGGAAATATATTTAGAACAATTGCACATGTTTAACCTATATTGAATTACTTGCTGTCTAGGGGAGGGGAAAGGGGGAGAGGGAAGGAGAAAAATTTGGAAAACAAGGTTTTGCAAGAGTGAATGTTGAATATACTTTAACATATTTAACATGTATTGGTCAACCTGCCATCTGGGGGACAGTGTGGGGGGAGGGAGGGGAAAAATTGTAACAAAAGGTTTTGCAAGGGTCAATGCTGAAAAATTACCCATGCATATATCTTTTAAATAAAAAGCTATAATAAAAAAAAGAAAGTGAAACATAAGTTTTAGTGATAATGTAAAAAATAAAGGTTATCCCAAAAAAAGAGTGAATGTTGAAAACTCTTTGCATGTATTTTGAAAAATAAAATGCTATTATTTTAAAAAAAGAAAGAAAAATTTGGTGTGAAATGAGGAAGACATTTATCTTCATTGACATTTTGAGCTCTAACCAATATCTCCTTTTAGGTTGATATTTCTGAGCATCGGGATAAAATGTCCACCCTCAGATCTGCCCATGAAGGGCATAATTTCCTTGGTTATTGGAGAATAAGCCATTGTTTGTTTTCTCCCTCCATGCTCCAAATTTTGGGGAAGCTTTTCTGTTTTCATTTCTCACTTGCATGGGAGTTAAAATACAATAACAATTCTTCTATTATCTCTCTCACTCTCCAGATGTCTGGGGCATTTTTAAGGGACCTATTATAACTGTACAGGCCTATAGCAATGACTCCTGCATTTGTGGGAGAGTGAAACTCAGCCTTCCTTATCTTGACCTTTATTCTACTTCTCATTCTTTATTTTATTTACAGTTACACATACTGACATTTGAACGATTTCACACATGTCAAGAAGAAAAGTCCAAGAGCTTTTGTTTGGAAATTTAGAAGGGGAATGAATTTATTATTGGTGTGGATATACATATATGTGTATGTGTGTATATTACATACACACATATTTTATACAATGTGTACACATGTTGTATATAATACTTTTGCAATACACATAGATAAATGCAAATGTAAAGAATGTATACATTTTTGACTCTAGATAATTTAAGAATCTGTTTTGCTTTACTATTCATGTATATTGTAAGAGTTTTGTTGTTTTTTTCCCCTTGGGAGAAGAGCAATCAGGACAAAAATAAATGTTTGTTAATTGAAGAAATAGAATATAATTCAAACTATTTTTATTACTGCCTATAAATATGCATACAAATCTACCCAAAGGTATGTATATAAACATGTGGATATATATGTGTATGTATCCAGACCTGTGATTTTATCAGTGTAAGAAGCTCCCAGGGAGGAATTCTCCTTCCCAAGACAGGTGAAATCTTCACTTCCTTTTGGGTTTTTTTTTAGTCTTTAAAGCTCTCCCGAGTTGCAGTGAAATGAGTACTTTAGAGCCATATAGTTTATGTGTCATCAAGACTTAGATGTGAGTCTGGCTGCTTGCCTCAGATTGGCTTCCTCTCCATCTCCAGAAACTGAATCTCAGTTTCTCCCCAGTGATGTTGGGGCTTTCTAAGGTTTTGTCTGCTGAACAGAATTTTTTCTGCATGTAGTGGTGTGAGACAGGTGATGCTCCTGATTTCTCTTTATCATTGACATTTCATTTTTCTCAAGTAGTACCCTGGATCATGATGTGTGTGTGTGTGTGTGTGTGTGTGTGTTTCCAAGCCCAATATCTGCAGATCTCTCCTTGCAAATCAGTATTCCTGATCTGTAATTGAGTAGCTGAGGGAAATCTGCAAACTTTTAAGCCCTTTGGTTTCTTAATCCTGAGTTACATTTTCCAACATCTCCGTGTTTTTCTTATACACCTTTTTTGCCACCAAATGTGTTATCCCAGAAACAGGGATAGTTCTCTTTCTGGCGATCTTTTTGCTCAAGTTCACGACGACCATGGCAAATATTGGCAGAATAATCACATATCCCTCGGTTTTATGCTTCTTATTGCCATTTGGTAACAAGGTAAAAACATTGATTTCAAGTCCATCTTTTTAAGGTCAGTGTTCATTATTCTTTGTTAAAAAAGAGTTTAGAGGCAGTGAACCTGGCGAACACCAAATAACACCACAAAAAATCAAATTGATTATATTTTAACAGACAAGAAAAGACTGGTTATGGCTGGGGGAGTCATTTCTGAATCGACTGTCTGAATGCTGCATTGCTCTAATGCCGAATCAACTGTATCATAAAAGATCAAAATCAACAGCAAATTAGAATAAAGAATAAAAAAGAAAAGATACAACACACATTGTGGGTCAACCCAAACTGACCTATTTAAACAAATTGTTGACCCTGAAAAGTGGGAAATGGATAAAAAACAGATGTCAGCACAGACTATCGCTCTTTCCAAATGCAAACTAATTGCCATGATGAGAAGCACTGTAATAGAATAATACTGAAAATGGATAGAGAGCCAGCTTTAAAGCCGGAAAGACTTAAGTTCAATTCAAACTGATACGTGATGGCTCTGTTACTTTGAGTAAGTGTCTTACTCTCTCAGTTCCTTGAACAACTCTCCAAGACTGAGTTTCAGAGAAGTTGCCAACCCGTGTTCATAGATGAAATTCTCTATAATAATCAAACTACAGATTCGGTCTCCACTCCTGTCTCTTTGAGGTCATTAATATTCTAAGAATGTCCTTAGCCAGCAAGCAGTTGATGTCCTTGCCAAGTGGAAAAATATGATCACCAAGGGAAATGCCAATTTAGAATTTAGACTCCTCTATGAGATTTCATAGAAGAATGCAAATGAAGATTATGATCAACAGCATGTAATTAAACAATAAGAAATAGTGGAGGAAAAAGCATATTTAAGGAAAGTTTGACAAGAGATCCATCTAAGTAAAGTTTTGCTCTAGGACATGGATGGTCTATGTACTTTATCATTTTGGGAAGTGCTTATATTGATGAAATTATGATTCTTGGGAATTTTTAAACAAAATATCCATAACAATTATCTGTGGCCTTTTATTACATCACAGAGAACTCAAGTTCTAGGATCCAAAACTGTGCCGGGGGAGCATTTTGCCCTAAGTTCTTCAGGAAATGTGAACTGGAGAAATTCAGAATGTCAATATTAAAATAAATTAATAAATAAAATGTAATTAAAATAATAAAAATCAGTCCTGGAAATTCCAATTCATTTTCTATCAACCAATATCAAACATCTGTAATATTGGATTCATGAAGATGCCTCTGAAGAAATGTGGAAGGAGAAAGAAGGAAACTCATTGAAAGTCATGAATTGCCATCAGTGAGGCCCCCTGCTAACACTGCCAGCTCTGCTGCCCTATTTTCTTTGGTAATCACTCACATTGTGCCATGGAAAGTTTTCTCCCTGATTCATCAGAGATATGATGCAGTGATTAGACCTCTGGATTTGGATTCATGAGGATCTGAGTTCAAAACCCTGCCCTGGATCTTGAATAGCTGTGTGATCCTAAACAAGACACTTAACTATTGTCTGCCTCAATTTTCTCCTCTGTAAAATTGGTATCTGACCTCAGACACTAGCTAGGTGACCTTGGACAAGTCACTTAACCTTATCTGCCTCAGCTTCCTCATCTGTAAAATGAGCTAGAGAAGGAAATGGCAAAACTCATGCCACTGGTAAAGCATATTGCTGAGCTTCAAGCATATGAAATTGTTGCTCACAGATTTGTTCAATCCTGTAAATTCAAATTTCTTTTTCCTTTTCTTCATCCCCTCTGGATTTTTCTTGTGTATATTTATTTTATTTAATTTGTAAACATTTATTTTATTTTATTCCTATGAATTATAGGGAATTTGGAAGCCATGTAACAGAATGAGATAGAACTTATTAATCAACCAACAATTAATTATTAAAAATTTACTTTTAATCATGAATCAATTTCTTGATTTTTATCAATGAATTCCTCATCAATCCATAAGCATTTATAGAATGCCTGCTAGGTCCTAAGCAGTGGAGCTTAATATAAAAAGGAAGGTGATGCTACCCTCAAGGTGCTCATATTCTACCAGATTTGACTCATTTCTGCTTCCTAGTTGCTGCAAAAAGCCTGTGGTTTCATGGCTAGAGGACTGATGCAAATAGCAGCCCACTGGTTGGGGTTTTTATGTGTTGCTGTGACCAAAAATAAGTTGAGGATAGTGAACATTGTGAGCCTTTCTCTGAATTCAAATAGGATAGTCCTCTAAAGAAAGATGCGTAATATACCATATATCATAGGCTCCAACTCAAAGCCTCATGAGCTTAGTAGCAATAAGCAAGCAGAAGCCATCCCAGGACACCCCTATAGAATAATAAGGCAGCAGAGTAGGACTTTGGTGGCAGTGAATAATAATAATAAATACTTAAAATTAAATAATGAAATAAATAATAAATAATAATAATACCAGTGAATAATAATAATACTACCAAAACAAATAATAATACTACCAAAAAACCCTCAATAACAATAATTATGTAAATATGAATGATATCATTACTTGCATAGTCTTTTTAGCTCTATGCTGGGAAGGAGGTCCAACACTGCAAGGAGTCCAGAGACAGAAGAAGGGAAGGTGAACCTTTGACAGGAACAGAGACTCATGGGATTTGGATGTTCTACCCAAAAGAATTCAGGGGGAAAAAAAAAGACTTATGTCAACAGAACTCCCAATAAGCATACCAAATCCTTATTTGAAAACTATTAATGTGTACGTGCATTTATTTGGCACTAGAGGTACTAATAATATCAACTATAGCAGCTAGAATTTAGAGAACATTTTAAGGCTTGCCGAGCCTTTTACCGGTTGTCTCAGAACAACTTTGGGAGGCAGGTGCTGTTATTATCCACATTTTACAGATGAGGACATTAAGATTTAATAGTGTGATGATGCTGAGGATCCAAGGGCATGTAGGGAAGATGCAGGGAACACAAAAAAATGGTAAACCAATTAGCAGAGGTGGAGTTAGTTAGGTGCCCTGAATGGAGCATCTTAGATCTAAACCTGGAAGAGACTTAACTTTTTCCAACCACTTCACATTTATTATTTAGCAAAGAAAATTTCAAGGAAATGAAGTGAATTAAGTGTCCAGAATCACAAAGAAAGTAAACCTCAGAGGTGGAAGGATTTAAATCCAGATCCTCTCCAGAGCCACTGTATTAAAGCCAGATTAAAATAAGAAAAAAATATTTCAAAAATAATATTTTGAAAAACATGAACTTGCACCCCCAGGATGGTGAAGCACAGGTCCCAGCCAGAATGAGCAGTCACCCATTAGACACCGCGAGGGTCGACCTTGCCCACCAGAAAACCCTTCAGCTGTTCTCGACATGGGGTCTCGACACAGACTCATTTCAGCTGATACTGGATCCAAGATACACAGCTACTCCAATCCCAGCCCCCGTTCATCATACTCCATTTACGTCTCTCCCTTCACCTTAATTTCAGTTCTGCCTTTGGTTTCCAAGGCATCTTTGTTCTATTGGCAGATGACACAATTTTATAATCTGGCCCTCTTGGAAATCGTGTACTCGGTGGCCTGTTTATTTGGAGACTTCCAAACAGATGTAAGGGCTGGAGCCGGGGTGGTATTCAGCAACGACGACCCCCTACCCTCAGATGTGATGCAAGCTGGGAGTTTTCAAGCTGAAATTAGATTCTCTGCTTTGATTATTGTGTTGTGGGCCTCCAGTTATATTTGAGTGTCCTTCACTCTTTCCTCCTTTATTATTTATAGCCCTGTACTCTTTGAGCAGTGACCAGTACTAATCTGTAACCTTCTGTCCTTCTGCCTGATTCGACAGCTTTTGAAACTCCAAGATTGAGGCATACATTAGGTGACTCTCTGTAAAAATATCTATATTGCTTTTCTTCCTATTTCTGAGCCCAAAGGAAGAGTCAGCATAGAGTTGGCTCTTCTCATTTATTTTGAGCAGGCTGCCTTCAAAGGAGAATATGCAGGTTCGGGGAGGCACAAATTGGATATTCATTGTATTATAAGGTCTCTCACTTCACACACACATCTATATACATATATATGTATTGTGTAAACAGACACATGTGCTTTATCTAGCTCTTTTTTCCATCTGACATCCACACATCTACACATGATTAAGTAGTTTGTTTTTTTTCCATATTAAAGGTAGGTTCAAATGAAATAATGCATATAAAATGCTTTGCAAGTCTTAAAACACCAGAGAAAACAATGATCATTTTACTGAGCTTAATGACTGATAGAGTATTTTTTTTTCTCCCTCCTCATTATATAGAGATTGGATAGAACTAAAAAGTAAAAGTAACAATTTCTCGGTGCTTATTGGCCACTAGAAGGAAGTGGGACGGAAGGTAGTCTTTGTGGCAGGGTCCCTAAGGATCAAGGAATCTTGTCAGACTTCGGGTCTCTGAATGGGCTCCATCCCTCCCAAGTGCTTGTGACTAAAAGCAAGTCCAGGGCCACTGGGAGCTTCTGATTTCTTTTTCTGGACCAAGGACTCTGAGATGCCCCTGCCGGGCAATCACCATCTCAGACCAGCTCAGAGGAAGCAAAGCCACCATCTCTTTTTGAGGGCTGGACTCAGGGTGCATGTTCCTGTTTTTTAAAATTCCTCCATGAGATAATTCAATCATGGACATGATCAATGTTAGAGCAGAAAATATCAAGAGAAAATGGAACAGGATATTGTTGACGCTTTTTAGACTCTTCTTGAGAAACACTTTTAAAGAAACCAACTTAAAGAGAATTCAAGTTTGTTTAAAATCCAAAAACATCTTTAAGAGAATGAATAGATCTCCCTGTCTGTCTTTCTCCCTGCTTCTGTTTCTCTCCCTCCCTTCCTTCCTCCCCCCCCCCCTTTCTCTCCTCCCTTTTCCATTCTCTCTCTTCCTCTCCTCTTCCTCCCTTTTTTTCTCCCTCTCCCTCCCCCTTCATCTTCTCTCCATCTTTCTCTATTTCTCTCTTCCTCCTTCCCTTCCTTTCTGCCACTTCTCTCTGCCTTCCTTTTCTCTAAGCCTTTCTATCATGTCTAAGAGCTGCAGTTTGAGCCCCAGCTTGCTGTATTTCCCGAGCTTTGTCCTCTTCCTTCAGGAACCATCACATAACCCAAGACATCCCCCGTGTTTCTAGGGAGCTGAGTCTCTGCTGGTCAAAACCTCTGCTGTTTAGGAGACATTACCCGAGAATCAAACCAAGACTTTTGCACAAAGCTCACCAGGCCCCAGTCAGAGATTGCCCTGCAGTCCAGCCTCTTAGCCTGATGGTAAAAAAAGGCTTGGCTGGTCCTGAGAAAGCTAAAAGTGGCTCTCTCTGAATTTGTATGTGCAGCCATCCACTAAAGACCCTTCTAGGCTTTTCTAGTCGGCATCTAAATACTCTGCAGTTAGTTCTTCCCGAGCAGGGACTCTGTCCGATTCTTCTTTGGTTTATTTGGCGCTGGGGACAATGATTTGCCGTTACTGTACTTGGCAAATATTTGTGGAGTGAGTGAGTGAATGAATGAATGAATAGTATATACAAAGACATCAGTACCTGAATAGAATATGATTGGCAAGTCCCAAGTAGGACCAGAGTTGAAGATCATAGACACTGAAACAGAGGGATGATAAGGAACGAGCACTTATTAAGCACCACACATTAAGTACCCGACAGATATTGCTTCATTTGATCCTCACAACAACCCCGTGAGGGAGGTGCCATTATTATCCCCATTTTACAGTTGAAGAAACTGAGGCAGACAATATAAGTGAACTAGTCAGGGTCATACTATTGGTAAATGTCTGAGGCTGGAGCTGAATTCAGGTCTAATCTCTGGTGAGCTACGGACCAGGAATCCAAAGGTGGAGAGTTAAGTCCGAGCTCCATCTCCTTGGGGGCTTTCTCTTTAGCCTGGACACAGTGGAGAAGACTAATCTTTTAAACCCGGCCAGAGATGCGGGGGAACGATCTAACAGTCCAGAATGGAGCAGAATCCAGGGCCGGAAATCAGGAGGCTTTTGGTAGGACCAGCCATGGGTGTGTTGGCTCTGCATTTGCATCATATACGGATGGTTTTTATTTGCTTGTGCATGCATCAAACACAAAGAAATGAGAGTGAGGAGAGGGCATGACCTTGAACTCAGGACTCTCTGGGTTCGGGCCCTCTACAGTCCGGCTGCCTGGGCCGCCTTTGGGCGCCATCGGGTTCCTTCCCAGAATTGCTGAATGGGATCCACAGGAAACTCACTCAGCTGGACCGTTATAACGCGGTGGTGCTGGTGAGACGCAGAACCTTACATTTCCATGACGCTGTACAAAGTGACTCCTCGTCCATTAACCTCAGAGCCTCTCACGGCCCGGGAGTGGGCGGAGCTGGTGTCATCCTGGTTTTCTAGATGAGGAAACTGAGGCTGAGGAGAAAGCCCGGGGGGTGGAGCTGGGACTTAACTCTCGACCTCTGGGTTCTCCGTCCATCCACCATGCTAAGAGTAGGTGACAGATTTAGTTCATTAATTAATTGATTAACTAATTGGATGATCGATTAATAACGCCCCAAATGGTGATCCAAGGTGATAACAGATGCCGTTTATTTAACATGTTGAAGTCTGCCAAACAGGCCTGCGTTTTCTCGCTGGATCCTTACAAGTCTCCGCAATAGATGCTATTTCTATCCCCATTTTCGAGAAGAGGAAACTGAGGTTCAGAGAAGTTAAACTTCTTTTCCACGACCTTGCAACTTTTCTGAGTTTCCGACTAGGGTCTCTTGACTCCAAGTCCAGAGCTGCGCTCTCTATGCTACGCTGCCTCGCGGAGGCGGGAAGGAGGCCCTGGAACTCCGGGAGTTTGGGAGTCTTCCTCTGTGAAGCGGCTCACCACAGATGGGGGGTCTGTGCAGCTGGCCGACAGCAGTCTCAACTCGGTGGTGGGACAGGGAAACAGAGACAGAGGCTCGGGGCTGCTCAGCGCCGCTCCGCCTCGGCTCACGCTGCCAGAAACAGCAGGCGCTTAATAAATGCCGATTAAGTGACTCAAAAGCCCAGCACTTCCATCCTGTCTGATTTCTCCTGGCATTGGCTTAGGAAAATGTATCTGTTTGTTTTTGTTTATTCTTAGTAATTTATTCACTTAGGCTTACCCTGTTCAAGAACCCCCCTCCCCACTAAAGGCGCGCGCTAGACCATTCCTGTCCAGAAGCCCTGCTTTTTGCGGCAAGTCGCCCAGCAAACACACACCCAGAATCGATGAGCCGCCGCCACCCCACAGGCCCTTCCTTGGTGCCCGCTGCTTGCCGGGCGCTGCGCCAAGGCCGGAGAATTCGAAGGGAAACGCGAAAGGCAGCTCCCGGCCGGAAGGCCCTTCGGGACAGCGCGAGACCAAAGGCAGCAGCCTCGGGGCATTAACGGCGACCCAGGGAGCGGGAGGCCCCGCGGCCCCGCGGCCTTTCAGGGCTGGGGGCAGGCGGGCGGGGCCACGGCCGGGCGCGCAGATGCACCAAACGGCTGCGAAGAAGCGGACGGGCTGGAGCAGTGGAGGGCAGCAGAAGAGGCCGCGGCCGCGGGCCCGTCCCTGGGCATCGGCTCCGGGTCTCGGGCACTCGTCGGCAAAAGGCCGGCCCGGCCTGCGGGGCTCCGGGTCCCCGCCGGCGTTAGGCCCGAGCCGTCTGGAGAAGCAGGGTCCGGAGCAGCGGCCCGGGAGGGCGGCCCGTCCCGGCGGGGCCCCAACATCCGGCCGAGAGGGTGGGATCCGCCCCTCCCTTAGAAAGTCACTGGCTGCGTCACCCTCTGGCACCTCGGTCCCCCGTGGTCCCCCGCCTGTGAAGTGGGGGCAACGGCGCGTCACGTGGCTGCGACATGGAGGATGCTTTGCAGACATAAACGCCGGCTGCGGCGTCTTAGCAACTTCCTTCGGTCCGACTTTCTGAGCGTAGAAAAGGGAAACGTGAATCTAGCCTATCAGTCCCCACACTAAACGTTCTGCGTGTGTGACAGTCTCTGTCTCTCTCTATCTCTGTCTCCATCTGTCATTCTCTCTGTGTCTGTCTCTCCCTGTGTCTGTCTCTGTCTCTCTCACCGTCTCTGTCTCTCTCACCGTCTCTGTCTCTCTTTATCTCTGTCTCTTTATCTCTGTCTCTCTCACCGTCTCTGTCTCTCTTTATCTCTGTCTCTCACCGTCTCTGTCTCACTGCCTCAGTCTCTCTTTATCTCTGTCTCTCTGTCTCTCTCACCGTCTCTGTCTCTCTCACTGTCTCTGTCTCTCTTTATCTCTCTCTGTCTCTCTCACCGTCTCTGTCTCTCTCACTGTCTCTGTCTCTCTTTATCTCTGTCTCTCTCCCGCGCGTGCGTGTTACTAAGCAGGGCCCCAGGTACGACCGGCAGCCTCCTGCAGAGCAAAGGCCGCAGAGCGCCCCGAGCCCCGCCAGGAAGCGCCGCCTGGGGGGCTCGGCCCGAGCCGTCGCGGGGGAGGGAGGGCGGCGGGGGCGGGGCGAGGGGGGCTGCCACCTGCTGCCCGGCGGCGGGCGGGGGCGGGGCCTCGCGGCTGCGGGCGAGCCGGAGCGCGGCCACTTTCACAGCCCAGAAAGCGTGACCCCCGCGCTTCCGGGGGAGGCTAATTGAGAAGCGTGTCGGCGGCCCGTAATGAGCCGCATTTACATGTATTGATCGGGCTCCGGGCCGTCTCTCATTTATCACGGGCGGCAGCTGCGCCCCCGCGCTCCCCGCCCCCGCGCGCCGGCTGGAATGGGCCCGTAATTACGGCCGGCCCGCGCCAGCTGCCGCCCTCGCGAGCCGCTGGAGTGAGAAATCCCATCGGCGGCCGGGCTGCGACATGGCCGCCGCATAATCATATTTGACGAATAATTAACCCGGGTTAATACTTCAGGGAGCCATTTGCAAGTAAATTGATAAGCCGAGGGCTGGAACGGGGCGCGGGGGCCGGGGGGAGGGGCCCGGGCGCGGGGGGGGGAGGGGCCGGCACGTGCGGGGGGCGGGGGTCCGCAGGCCGGGGACCGCTCCGTCCTCAGGGCGGGGCCCGGGCCGGTTCTGCGGGCGGGGGGCGGGGCTAGAGCCTCCGCGGGCTTTTCCGGGAGAGCCCCTCCCAGCGGGGGCGCGGGCGCGGCCGGGCACATCCCCAGGTCAGCAGCGGGCCCGGCCTGGAGCCCGACAGCAGCCGGAGTGTCCGGCTTGGGAAGGAGGGGTTTCCCCAAAGGCGAAGGCCTCCCTCCTGTCGGGGTGAAGCCTGGCCCCGGGGCCTGCGGGGGGCGGCCTGTGGGCAGGGCCCCGGCTAGGAAGGAGCCCCGGCTGCCCCGGGCGCGGGTGGGGGCGTAAACATGTCTGTAGTTACATACACACAGAGTGAGAGGGCAAGAGATGCGCGCCATTGCAAGGCCTCCAGTCTTCTTAAAAGGACCCTAAGCATTTATTCTTCATCCTTTTCTCCTTTACTTCCCTCCTTCTCCTTCCTTCTCTCTCCCCTTCTTCCTCCCTTCCTTCTTCCCATCCCTCTCTCCTTCCTTCCTTTTCTCTTTCCCTCTCTCCCTCCCTTCCTTCTTTCCTCCCTTCTTTTCTTCCCTACTTCCTTTTTTCTTTTTCTTCCTTCTTTCCTCCTCCTCCCTTCCTCCCTTCCTCCCTTCCTTCCTTCCCTCCTCTTTCCTCCCTTCTCTTCCCTTCCTCCTTCCCTTCCTCCTTCCTCCCTTCCCTTCCTTCCCTCCTCCTTCCAACCTTCCCTCCCTCCCTTCCTCCCTTTCTTCCTCCCTCCCTTCCCTCCTTCCTTTCCTCCTCCCTTCCCCCCTTCCTCCCTCTTTCTTCCTCCCTCCCTTCCCCCTTTCTCTCCCTTCCCCTCCTCCTCCCTTCCTCCTCCTTCCTCCCCTCCCTTTCCTCCCTCACTCCTTCTCCCTTCCCTCTTCCTCCCCTCCCTCCCTTCCTTCCTCCCCTTCCTCCCTCCCTTCCTTCCTTCCTTCCCTCCCTTCCTTCCTCCCTTCCTTCCCCCCTTCCAACCTCCCTCCCTCCCTCCCTTCTTCCCTTCCTTCCAACCTCCCTCCCTCCCTCCCTCCCTTCCTTCCCTCCCTCCCTTCCCCCTTTCCTTCCTCCTTCCCTCCCTCCCCCCTTCCTCCCTCCCTTCCTCCCTCCCTTCCTCCCTCATTTTCTCCCTCCCTCCCTCCCTCCTTCCTTCCTCCCTCCCTTCCCCCTTCCCTTCCTCCCTTCCTCCCTCCCTCCCTCCCTTCCCCCCTTCCTTCCTCCCTTCCTCCCTCCTCCCTTCCTCCCTTCCTTCCTACTTTGCCTCCCATGCTTGTCTGGCACCCCTCCCTCGTTCACGCCTTCTACAATAGCTTGTAATTTAATTTCTCTTACTAACCCTCACCCTCCCCGTGGTAAACTCTCCTAAAACCTCTAGAGCCAGAGCTACACCTAACCACCCTGGGTATCTGTCGCCACGTGAGGTACCACCGGGCAGGCAGTCCTTCTCAGAGCCGCTCTGTAGCACTAAGTGAAATCAATGGCCAAACGATCCAACACAACTGGTCACATATTGATAGAATTCAACGCCGCTGCTAACGTGACTCGTCATTGATCTGACAAAAACAGACCCCAGGCACAAAGTGGCTGGGAGCCTTTGGCTCGGTGTTTATGGAGCCAGGGTTGGGGAGAGATTATTTGCTCCATTGGCTTCAAGCATCATCGTTTTTATTATTACTCTCACTGACTACATAGCGGCCCTCACTCCGGGAAGTATTTTCAGAACTCGAACTGGCCACGGGGAACCTGACAGAAGCAAATGAAAGCCGAGACTTGGGACTGGGCTGGCAGACTAGCCCTGCCAGTGGATTCCAGGGGCCTCCGTCACGGGAAATCCTGTGGAGTTCCAGTCAAGGCCACGTCGGAGCGGCAAAAGGCATCTGCCATCTCTGCCAGTCTGCCCATGGAAAGGGCAGCGATCCCTTCAGACAATATCGGCCCTCAGCTAGAGATCGCCCACTGCCCCAGGGAGCTTGAGGGGCCAGGGAGGTGTCGCCTCCTTCTTAATCAGGTCTTCACTGGTGCCCACAAACCTCTCCTCTCGGCACTCCTATTCTAAGGAAGGATGTAGCTCAGATCCTGGCATTAGTTGTTTCATAACCGCTAGCATTTATATAGTGCCTGCTGAGTGCCGGGCACTGGGATCAGGATTGGGACCAGCACAACTGGCAAGAGAAAATCAGGGATTTGGATTTCTGACTGCCCTAACCTTAGACCTGGGAGAGCCGAGTTAGGTTCAGGCCCCTGAAAGTGACATTTGGTGAAATGCCATCATCAGGAAGCAACAAGTCAGCATAAACCCAGATACTGTGCTGTGCAGTGGAGGTACAAGCAAACAGTGAGAGACGTGCAGTCCAGAAGTAGCTGACATTTTCCCCAGGGAGATAACATGAGCACCTTTTTAAAGTAGATATAAAATAAAAATGATGTATACATATATATAAATTATAGAAAGTAAAAAATTGCAGGGGGGGGGGGTTAGAAGCTGTGCAGAATGGTGGAGGAACCAGAGCCCTGAATCTTGAAGGGGTTTGAACCCATCACAATTTTCTGACGGTCCCAAGGGGCCTATTTAATTATTGACTCGTGATCTGAAGTGGGAGGGACCATCTCCAGGTGGCCTAGATTACATTCTGATTTTCCCCTGAGGGGTGAGCTGGGATGGCACTGCACTAAGTGACAAGACCCAATAAGATAACTGAGAATCGGAGGCTACGAGTGCCATGATGGCAGGAGGCGAGCAATCAACAAGCTCGGATAAGAGCTTCTATGTGCCAGGCAATGGGTTGAGCACACTGTGGATAGAGAGAAAGGCAAAAGCAGCCCTTTCCCTTGAGGAAGATAATGTCTGTGAAGAGTCCTACCCAGACCTTCCAAGAGAAGGCAAGGAGCTGCAGCAGAACAGATCCAGGCTTCCTCCACGAGCTAGCTTTGGGGCCACATTGTGAAGAGAGTCTAGGACTCTGAGAGGGAGGGCATTACAAGCAGGCCTTCTAAGGGAGGGAATGGAACCTCTGCCTCTACCATGGGGAATCACCACCCCCTTTCATACTGGCCTCCTGGGACAAAATTCCATCTGCCCTGTGCCTTTAAAGCTCTGCTCCTGCTAACCCTGGTTTTACTTCATTGCATAGGAGCAAAGTTCCAAGGAAGTATTGTCCTTTATTCTGGCCTTGGTCACTAACTAGCTGTTTGACCTTGAACTAGTCATTCACCTCTGCCCATCTCAGTTTCCTCATCTGTAAAACGCAGTTAATAATAACACCTTTCTCCCAAGATCTTTGGAAAGATCAAATAAGATAACATCAGTAAAATGCTATAAATGTAAACAATTATGGAATTATAAAAGAGATGAAAGAGCAATGGATGATTTTCATCTAAGTTACAGGAAGAGTATAGTGATGTGATCGATTGGATTCATGTGTACCCATGATGTTGACAATTCTGTGGATATTCAGGGAATCTTGATTTTCTTCCTCTTACTTTCATAATTTGAAAAGAAAATCGGGTTGTAGTTTGCTCACCAGCCTAGCTGGGAAGTTTGGGGGATGCACACTTTAGTGGGCAAACAAAAAGGGATTTCTCTGGATCAGCGACACATTGCTGCAGTAAGCCTTCCTAATCGATGGTACAGGGCCTCGGATGGAAAGTGCCTGGGTACACACACCATGCCAGTGGAAAGCTCTCAGGTTTGGGGGCTCAGACTCATCCCAATGGGCCCCACACGTATTCCAGAAGGGATTGGGTACGGCCAGATGTTTGATTGTAGTCTTAGATTGAGAAAAGTCTCAAGCCCATTGCTCGGGTAACTGAATGAAAGTAGGTAGAAAGCCAGGCACGTTCTTCTGTGCTTTATACAAAAGGAAGGGGCCGGGTAGTCCAGGGCAAGGAGAGTTTGGTGAGTTCGGTGACTCAGCTGTGAAGCCTGGCTCACCTGGTTGACTTTAGCTAAATCCCGACTGTGTCAGCCTCAGTGCCCTCCCCAGGGACCAAACAGGATCCTGTGATCTCCTCGATGTGGGTGTCCCTTCCATAGAAATGGAATCACAGAAACTTAAAGTGAAATATTGAAGAGTATTTAGTAGAGAAGCCACTTCAGGCAGGAACATCCAGAAGGTCTATTTAGAAGCTTCGGTCAAAGAATTAGACACTATAGCAGAAGAAGAAAATCTTTAGAGGGGGATGGTCCCTTAAAGGACGGATCCAATGTCCAGCGTGCCTGCATGTCATGGCTCTACCCAGGTTCTTGCACAATAAACACTTGTTACTTAACTGACTTAATGACCTGGGAATATTAATCAAGAGGGAAACTCTTTCCTGGGGTGCCAGTCTCATGAAGCTGGTCTTTCCTACATTAAAGGATAATAGTTAGTTCATTATATATGTATATATAATATACACATACATATGCATAAAATGTCTACATATATACATATGTCTGCATATATTATATATAGGTTCAGGCATAAATTTTTAAATGTTTTTGCCTTCTAGCTTAATTTCTATGAATAAATACATGTTTTACTTTGTCAAAGAATTTTTCTGCTTTTATTCCTATAATGCTCTATTTGTGTAGGATTTTTACTTTTAACAGGATTAATTATGGTCATTGTTTTTATAATGTCACACCATCCTTGCATCATCCCTGGTATAATGGCAACTTGATTGTAGTGATTTTTTTAATCTATTGTATAGTGTCTTTGGCAGGATTTTATTTTTTTTAATGTCTTTTCAACATTCACCTTTGTAAAATCTTGTGTTCCCTATTTTTCTCCCTCCCACCTCACCTCCATCTTTCCTAAACAAGTAACCCAATATAGGTTAAATATATGCAGTTCTTCTAGACATATTTCCACATTTAGAATGCTGCACAAGAAAAATCAGATCAAAAAGGAAAAAATCTGCCAGGATTTTATTTCAACTTTTTAAATACATATACATTCATGTCATTATATTTCCTGAGAAATCAGCCATTGTATAGCTTTTGCTGTGATTCTAAAATCATTCAGTCAACAAGAATTAAATATTAAATATCTATTATGTTCCAATCCTGCAAAGACAAAATTGACATCTCTTGCCCTGAAGGAGCTTATGTTCTCTCAGGTTAAGGACCACATACTCCTATTAGTAAGTCCAAAATTCATGCAGAGTAAATTCAAAGAAATACTGAAGTGGAAAGATACCAGTAGCTAGAGAAGATGTGGGCATGTATGGGAAGTAATAGCCAGAGCAATTAATCATAAACCAGCCATTTAGAGTTGATTTGTTAAGACACGCAATATGTAAGCAAAGATTAGATGACCACTTGCTGAATATATTACAAAGCAGGACTTCTTCACCTTTTTTGGTATCCTGGAACCTTTCCCACCTTTGTTAGGCAGATTGATGAAGCCAACGGACACTTCCTCAGAATCATGTGCTTAAATGCATTCAATAAAACACATGGGATTACCAAGGAAACCAACTATATTGAAATTTTAATTTTTTCCCATCAAAGGTCATGGACCCCCTTAGGGATCTGTAAAGCCCAGATTATGTTATAGAGAATCCCAGGGATTCTTGAGTTCACTGACTCCAAGGGCTTTTAGACTATCTTGGGTCCGAACAAAGGCAAACCTGAGAGTGGTCCCTGATCCACTAATCTTGAAGTCAGGAGAATTTTTCCAGCTTATCTCCTGTATTCCAAGATGTTTGGGGGTGGGACTTGTTTCTAGAATAGTCGGACAAAATAAGGCAAGCCTAGGAGAAGCCTAAACGGGAGTCAAGCTCTTCCAAGCAGCTTCCAATCAATGCCTGGCAAAAGTGCCGAACTGGTATAGTAGGACTTATTTTAAAAGAAGTAATGACCATCTGCCTCACCAATGCTGCTTTTTTATCTGACTTGCAGCTAAACCTCCTTATATATGTTGTTCCTCCCAACCTGAAATGAGAATTTAACAAGAATAAGGACTGTCCCAATCTAATATTTCTATCTCAAGTACTTAGCACAGTGTTTTCCACATAAATACATTTTCATCCATTCATTTCCTGGTATATTCCAGAGGATATTGTTGAGGGGGGGATTATAGGGTGGAGGAGATGGTCATCGAGTTCCCTTCCATCTCTAAAAGTCTGTGAAAAATGCCCTAATGGCAAATAAAAGCATTCTCTCTGTGCAGTACACCCAAGTGTCTCCTAATCCATCAACCTAGAAGAGATTGTTGACATTTCATCTTTTGTGGCAAATGGACGATGATTACTAAATGGTTTGCCAGTTGCACTATTTGTCATGAACTTATAACAGCCTTGCAGATAGCTGGGAGCCTGCATGGAATCTTCAGTCACCTTTAGTCCAGGGCCAATAGAAAAGATTGTTTATGCCCTTTGTTTTATTACCTCTTTATAACACCTCCTCTGGTACTGTGGTCTAAAGCACTTCCCAAGACTTTTTAAGCATGTCCAAATTCAGTAATTCATTCATCTGAAAATCTGTTTTAACAGAAATAAAAAAAAAGAATTAAGGCTAAATTAAAGAAAGGATTGTGGTTTTCTTTATAGAAGTTCATTATTAAATATTTTGGCATATAGTCTTTGGTTAAATTCACCCTTAAGTTACATTTTATATCTTTAATTGAATTTTTTATCCTTTCACTTACTTTGATTCATCATTATTGGAATAATTTCATGCATTATTGGGTCAAATAAGCTATGTCAAGTGCTTCACAAAACTAAATGTGTTAGATAATTGTCAGCTATGATGAGCTGGGCAGAATTTAGAGTTAGTCCATTAGAAAATTTGCCTGAGAAGAATCTATAGCTGGATCATGATCTGGGTCCAGAACTGATTTAAAAGAGGAAAGCAGGCTGGATTGTATTGGGAAATTGTGTGGCATTTTCAGTGATCCCAACCTAACTGTGACACAAAAACCCAACTTTCTAACGCCAATATTCTTCTGCTAATGCGATGTAGCTGCGGACTAGGGACCAACACAGTTCTCTAAAGAGCCAAAATTAGAGGTGGCCCACTGGCCCATTGGCCAGAAATAGAATTCAGGTTGTAAGTGGTAGAATAATAACTGATAACAATAGCTAGCATTTATCTGGTTCTATAAAGTTTACAATACATGTGTTAATCCATTTCCTCCCAGGGAAGAAAGTGCTATTTTTATTGACATTTTACAAACGTGGAAAGGGAGGTGGGCAGATGTTAGGTGCATTTCCTAGAGTTCCACAGCTAATAACTGCCTGAGGCCACATTTGAACTTTAGTCTTCTTGACTCCAAGTCCAGAGCTCTATTCACCACAGCATCACCTAACTTCCATCCTATGTAGAAGATGTGGGCCAAAAGTACACGGGAGGAGAAAGTGCCATTTCTGAGATTTACCCCTGGAATAGAAACCTTTGCACTTGACTAAAATTGAGCCTGGAGTAAGCAACAAAACGTACACCCTGGAGTGTAGGGAAGCTGACACAGCTGTATGAATCCCTTGTTACCGAAGAAGCTTGGTGGGAACCAGGAAAAGAAGTAAAGCAGATAAGGGGATTGGTTTTATTTGCTAACTAGGTGCTCAGTTGTTTTTCTATTCTGCTGAATTTCTGAAGTACCCTGGTTGAAAGCCTCTGTAACCTCAGCCTAGTTCCAGCTCTGCCCACATAAGTAAGATCCTAGATCCAATGAAATGTGAAGAATTACCCAAGTGTTCAGTTCAGCCCTCCCAGAGAGAGTTCGGTGTCCAGGGGAATTTGTGAATAGTTCTGCTTATGAGAGAGAGGGAGGGAAGAAGGGGAGCGGAGAGAACTTTCCCGATGTCTTTCTTTTCATAAAGTATTAAATCCGTGTTTTGTTTTAGAGACCAGTATTAGGGTTTTTTGTTTTTAATTAAAGCTTTTTATTTTCAAAATCTATGCATGGATAATTTTTGGCATTCACCCCCTACAGAACCCTGTGTTCTAATTTTCCCTTCCCTTCCTCCATCCTCTCCCCAAGTCGGCACATGATCCAATATATGTTGAACGTGTGCAATTCCTCTACACATATTTCCACAAATATCATGCTGCTCCAGAAAAATCAGATCAAAAAGGAAAAAACGAGAAAGAAAACGAAATGCAAGCAAACAACAAAAAGAGTGAAAATACTGTGTTGGAGAGACCAGTATTGTTGGTTTTTTAACTTGACCACTTGCTTGATCAGGAGGGCTCTTTAAAAAGAATTATGGATAATAAATACATGATCATAAATGGCAAGACAGTCTGGCTACATTCTTCCATGAGCATGACTGATTTAAGGGGCACGGATTGCAATTCCTTCCATGTATTAACCAACTCATTAATTACTGAGCACATATTACACACAACATTCTAGGCCTTGAGTTCTGCTTATATTTTTTTTTTCTGAAGAAAAATCTTTTTTATTATTATTATAGTAACTTTTTATTGACAGAATCCATGCCAGGGTAATTTTTTTACAACATTATCCCTTGCACTCACTTCTGTTCTGATTTTTCCCTCCCACCCTCCACCCCCTCCCCTAGATGGCAAGCAAAGAAAAATCTTAAGATCTGAACAATCTCTGGCCTGAAGAGGGGACATGAGATGAGTATCCCATACATCAAGAGCACTTGAGGATTTTCAGACTTCCTGGAGGAGTCTGTATTTCTCTTACCTATGATAATTCCCTCATGGATTCTTCTAGGGTTACAAGGGATCTAAGTGTGGCGTTAGAAGTGGAGCAGCCAAGGGAAAATGCATTAGTTAGGGAGAAAAGATGGAATGTCTCCTATAGTTTATGAAACCCATGTCTGTTAAGTGGGGTGGGTGGAGGAGAGAGGCAAGAAGAGAGGAGCGTTCAAAAGAAATAAACAATATGGGTCTTGTTGAGAAAAAGAAAATGTCCACATGGGAACTACTTTAGGGAAAGTATTGTTTCATTTGGGGTTTTTATATCTAGCACGGAGCCTAGAATATAGTGGGTACATGCTTGTTAAATGAAGAGCAGTGCAGAAGGAGGCTTCCACATTGGGCAAAGCAGTGGTGCAAGAGGTAGGAGATCTGGGTTCAAATTTTACCACTGATGAAGTCAACTAATATCTCTATTATTAGAGCCTCAGGTTCATTCAACTCTAAAATGAGAAGTTGGGACTAGATCATCTTTAAGGTTTTTCTAGCTCTGTAACTGTCCTCCAGTGAATGACTGAATGAATCCCAAGGAAAATTACCAAACAACTCAGAAAATATCAAATGAGAATGAAGCCCAACCAGCTGCTCTTGACTAGAGCAGGGAGAACTCATTTAGATTGGTAAGAACACAATTCAATTATTAAACACCAACTGTGTGCAAGGTATTTGGGATATGAAGACAAAGTGAGACAATTTCTGACCTGAAGGACTTCCATTCTACTGGAAATAGCTACTTTGTGGTCCTTTAAAGTCTGCAAATTAATTCATATATTTCCTCCCTCTAACCTTGATTTCATTAATATATGGAATTCCCAGGAAGAAAAATATCCCCACCAGTGCAAGTCAGCAACGGTTCTACAATTTAGAGTTTGAGAGAGTTGTCTAGAATACTGAAAAGTCCAGTGACTTGCCTAGAATCACACAGCCTGGACATGAACCCAGTCCTTCCTGACTCTGAAGCCAGCCCATAAGCCACTAAGCCACACATCCATTCTTTATTTTAAAATAACTAATTAGTAATCATATGTAATCTGAATATATAATTAACATATAATTTGGAATGAATAATTAAATAATATATAATTAACCATTAATGATACATAATTACAGGCTATATACTCAATACATCAAATATTTAATATTATTAAAATATATAATTAAAATATGTATGAATAATTAAATCAGATTATGTGTGTGTGCATGAATAATTGAATTTAATTTTCCTGAAAATTTCATGGGTTAGGAGAAACTGTAATTTTATAGCTGAAGAAGCTAAGATTTTGCAAAGTTAAGTAATTTGCCGATGATTGTAGAAATATTAAGTATCAGAGGCGGAACTCTGACCTAGGTCCCTTCTTTTTCTAAGTCTAGCTGGGCCTTTTACCCACTGTGTGACTTTGCCTTTCAAACAAAAGGCTTAGTGTGGGAGAGAGCGGGCTCTTGTCCAAAGACTTTGCCTGCCAGTTTAGGAACCAGAGATTTGCTAGGTAACCAAGTTCTACAAAGAGGAATAACCCAATCTTTCAGATGTAATGTCACCCTCTCCATTAGCCTCTCCATCCTCCAGGTCTATTATCACTGTGTCAATGAAGCTCTTCTGACTGTGGGAGGATCTTTCAAATGTTCCCAAAGTTAGATTGACATAGTTTAGGTTCAGTTGTCAAATGAGGAGAGGCAAATATGCTTAGAACTTGTGAGATAGGAGATTGATTGTTCTGAGCTCAGCCTGAGTCAGAGAGGTAGGAAAGGCATATTTAGAAGGGAATCACTATGGGAGAAGGAAGGAGGTTTGCTTGTTTGTTTTGATTTTGACATTTTTATACTTTTTTTTCAAATATATGTAAAGATAATTTTCAAGATTATTTTTGGAAGACTTCATGTTCCACATTTTTCTCCCTCCCTCCCTTCCTTACCTCCCCGCTTCCCCAAAACACCAAGTAATCTGATACATGTTAAATATGTACAATTAAAACTTAGGTGTCAATATTCCTTTTTGTAAGATTTTGAATTCTAAGCTTTTCTCCCTCCCTGCCTTATCTCCCCCGACAAAAGACAGAGAGCAATCTGGTATAGGTTATACATGTATGATCATTTTAAACATATTTCCATATTTGTCATGTTGTGAAAGAAAATGTGAATAAAAGATAAAAGCACAAGAAAAAAGCAAGCAAACAAAAAAAAGATGAAAATAGTATGCTTTGATTGGCTTTAAGTCTCCATAATTCTCCTTTTGGAAAACCTCAAAGGCTACTGAAGTTGTCCCGGATCATTGTTGAGAAGAACTGTCTATCATCACATAATCTTGCTGTTACTGTGGTCAATGTTCTCCTCGTTCTGCTCACCATTTCAACTGGGGTACGGCTGAATAAGTTGTGGTATATGAATGTAATGGAATATTATTGTTCTATAAGAAATGATGAGCAGGCTGATTTGACTTACATGAATTGATGCTGAGTAAGATAAGCAGAACCAATTTCCAATTCCTTGCCACTACGAAAAGAGTGGCTACAAACTTATTTGCAATTGTAGGTCCTTTTCCCTTTTTATGATCTCTTTGGGATACAGATCCAGTAGTGATACTATCAAAGGGTATGCACAGTTTTATAGCCCGTTAGGCATAGTTCCAAATTGTTGGATCACTTTATAGTTCCACCAATAATGCATTAGTGTCCCAGTTTTCCCACTTCCCCTCCAACATTTATCATTATCTTTTCCTGTCATCTTAGTCTATCTTTTAGGTGTGAAATAGTAGCTCAGAGTTGTTTCAGTTTGCATTTTTCTAATCAAAAGTGATTTAGAACATTTTATATGACTGTAAGTGGCTTTAATATTTTAATCTGAAAAATGTTCATATCTTTTGGCCATTTAACATTTGGGAAATGACTTGTATTCTTACAAATTTGACTCAATTCTCTACATAGTTTAGAAATGAGGCCTTCAGAAACACTGCCTGTAAAAATTATTTCCTATCTTTGTTTCTCTTCTAATCTTGGCTGCATTGGTTTTGTTTGCGCAAAAACATTTTAATTAAATTTAATTAGTATTTATTAAGCACCTAACATATGCTCAGCCCTATACAGTATTCTGGGAATACATGTATACAAACAAAAATGAAATAATCTCTGCTAGCCTCTCAAGTAGAAGCTAGAACTTATGAAGGAAATGCAACGTTTCTACAAGAGGAGGAGGGGAAAGAGATTACTGCAGACATGGAAGAGAGCCTGGGCAAAGACATAGAAATGGATGGAATATTGTATGGAGGGAGTGGTGAGTAGGCCTTTTTGGATGGAAGGTAGAGAGCTGTGAATCAGGTTGGGAAAGGTAGGTAGAAGCCAGCATAAGAAGGACTTTAAGTACCAAAGGAGGGAGAACGTATCTTATCCTAGAGGCGCTAGGAAATGACTGAAGATTCTTGAGCAGCAGGGGGATGCAGTCTGTGCTGTGCTCTAAGAATATCATGGTAGGTATAGACCATTGGATGGACTAAAAGAAGACAGATAAATCAAGGAGATAATGGAGACCAAAGAGGCTACTGAGGGGTCAGTAGTTCCAGTGAAGACTTGAATTCAAATCAGACCTCAGGCAATTGCTGGCTGCATGATCCTGGATGTCAGCTAAGTTCTGTCTCAGTTACTTCAACTGAAAAATGAGGCTCATAAATGCCCCTATCTCCCAGGGCTGTTGTGGGGATAAGATAGGGTAATATTTGTAAAGTGCTTTTAAATATTAGCTTTACTATCAGAAATGGGGATGAAGAACAAGCAATTATTGATTTATGTTTATTTATAATAAATAAAAATTAATTTATTATTATTATTATTATTATATAATCCTATATGCCAGAGGATATATGGGTTATCCAAGGGGGACCTCTGATGTGAGGGCTGACAAGCCCTTTTCAGGGTTGCTTATTTGCACAGAGGTGGCCCATTTCTGAAAGGCAGAGGAACTCCGTGTTTGCAAAGGCAGAGAGAGGCTGGTGCAGCTCGAAAGTACCGGCACTGGCTCTATCAGTCAGATGATAAGCATCTGTTAAGGGCTTACTGGGGAACGGTGCAATACTGACCATGCAAAGAAATAAAAACGCAGGCCTGTCCCCAAGTAGCTCACAAACCTGTGGAAAGGCAAGGCAAGGGAAAGAGGGGGAAGAAAATGGAGGGGAGGGGACAGCAGGAGACAGAAGAATAAGGAGAAACAGGAGGAAGACAGCATTGCTATCTCCTCCATTCTCCCTCCCTCATGCACCTATATATCCCTTCTGAGGAGATCCCAGTTTAGGATGATACATCTAGAACCATCAATTCAAAGTGTTATTTAATTTACAACACTTACCCTCCATTCCATCTTATCTCTCTGTAAGAAACATTTCACCTAAAGCATTGGAACAATTTGATACTGTGAAAATAGCTTTAGCTCTGAAATAAGAAGGGCAGTTGAGTGGTACAGTGAGCTCCAGGTTTGGAGTTAGGAAGACTCAGATATTTACTAATTTGTGATCCTGGACAAGTCACTTCACCTATTTTACCTCAGTTTTCTCATCTGTAAAATGAGCTGGAAAAGAAAATCAAATCATTGTAGTATCTTTACCAAGAAAACCCCAAATGGAATCGCAGGGAGTTTGATATGACTAACAAGGGAGGAAAGGACAGAGGGAGAGGGAGAAAGAGGGAAGAAAGAAAGGAGAGAAAGAGGAATGTAAGAGGAAGGAACGAAGGAACGAAGGAACGAAAGAAGGAAGGAACGAAGGAACGAGGGAAGGAATAGAAGAAGGGAGAGAGGAAGGGAGAGAGGAAGGGAGGGAGGAAGGGAAGGAAGGAAGGGAAGAGAAGGAAGGAAAGAAGCATTTATTTAACACCTACTATATACCAGTGATAAGTGGTAAAATCTCATTTTATCCTGTAAGCACAGTAGCACATTCTCCTACAAGTACAGATAGAGTCAAAGGGGAAATGGGTTTAATTTTAGAGAACACAGGTTGCAAAGGGGAAGCTCACAGCTTCTGTTTCCTGAAGTCCTTTTCTGCCACTTTTTCTCCCATTTCTCAAGAAGTTCCTTTACATGTGATGAATCCTTGACTCCTTATGCAAATAATAATAATCTGGTGTGAAGCCAAGATGATGGAATAGAAGCAGGGACTTAGCTGAATTCTCCCAATATTTCCCTCCAAATATCTTTGGAATAATTCCTCAAATTGAATTTTGGAGCCACAGAGCCAACAAAAGGTCAGGGTGAGACACTGTTCCAATCCAAGACAATTTAAAAATTGGCAGGAGAGGTCCATGACATCAGAGTGGGGACAAGTTTAGATTGTAGTCTATTGTAACTGGCAATGCCAGCAGTGGACCTTGGAAGTGATTCTGACAAAGATGGAGCAGCATCACATTTGGGAGTGCTCAACACAGAAATAGTAAGAAGAGAGGCAACAAGTTAAAATGCGATTACAGGGGCACCCTTTGCCGGCATGGGTTCAGGACTTTATTGCATTGCTCATTCATTGCTCATCTTGACCACGGTTCCAGAGCCAAAAGAAGGATTAGCACTTGTGGCCATAGGGGATCAAGATGCCTTTCTGAGTAAAGAACAGAACATAGACCAGGGAAGCAATAATCATACCTTCCTCTGAATCATACCATCTTGGTAGCACCAAAAACTTACACACCCCTAGAACCAGCTCGGAAAAAGGCAGCACAAAAAAAGCTAGAGCTTGAGACAGTGCCTCCCCTATCCCAGCAGCAAAGCCCAATTTTAACATAAAATCAAAAGTCAAGAAATAGACTAGAAAAAGTAATTAAATAAAAACAAAAAAGAACCTAACCATAAAAATCTACTATGGTAACCAGAAGATCAAGATTCAAACCCAGAAGACATAAGTGTCAAAACAGCTACAAGCTAAGCTTCAAAGGAAAAATGTGAATTAAATACAAGCCCATAAAGAATTCCTAAAAGAATTTTAAAAGGATCTTAAAAATCAAATTTGAGAGGTAGAGGGAAAATTGGGGAAATAAATGAGAGTGATGCAAGAAAATTATGAAAAAACCAACAGCTTGGTAAAAAGGGAGGACACAAAAAATCCTGAAGAAATGACACCTTGAAAACAAATGACACAAAAATTCACTAAAGGGAAGAACTCCTTAAAAGTCAGAATTCATGAAATAGAAAAAAAAAGTACAATACTGATCAAGAGACACAATTTAGGGAACTGAAGAGAAGATGGGAAGTCCAATGTTCTCCAGACGCTCCCAAACTGGAAAGTCTTCTCAGGTCAAAGGAAGGTGAAAGAAAGAACACACATTTGTCACTCCACTTTGGGGCAGAGACAGTGAACATTTCTTGAAAAATGATTCCTTAACATCCTTCAAAGCACACCATAAGACACAGGGTTTCAATTAGTTGGCTCTGGAGCCCCTTCTAGATGGACATTTATGCTATTATCCCATGATCTATCTCCCTCATGAATGCTTATTTTCTCCAGAAGTTTTTTTTCATATTTCATGAGTTCCAGCCAATGCTCGGGCTCATGCTGTTATCTGACCAGCTCGTCTCTATTTCCACCCATACCCCTTCTCCAATAACATCTTTTATTTCACCTCTAGTAGGCTAATTTTCATGTTACCTCCACTATCTACCAAATCCTTTGCAACAGTATAATTATTTGCTTCAGTGTTTAGCTTTAGGATTTAATCTCTGATTCCACTGATCCCAGCCTCAACTGCTACATAGTAAAAGTGGTTTTATCTGTCCACAGTCCTAAAGTTATCTTAGAGGTCAGCATTAATCAATACCGCTTCCTGATCACATGTGTTCTCTCTGTGGGACCATTAGCCATTAGAGATGACTTTTTCCTCAGCTATCAGCTTTCTTCCATCCCAAGTTACTGGAACCACAAGTTCAGATCTCAAATGGGCTTCATTTATTATTTTTATTATATTTATTTATTTTTGTTCATATATTTATATTAATATATATATATACTTATTATATATTATATATTGATATATTTATTTATCTGCTTCTTTAGGATTCTTCTGAAGCAGATAAATTGAACATCACAAAAATGGATGTGAGGAAGTTTCTCTTCTCCTCCCCACCATCTGCAAAAGGCCTAAAAAAAAAAGAAAGCCCTCAACCTGATTATAGCCAGTTCTGCCCATACTTGGGTCCCCAAGAGAATAGTAATAATAGTTAATATTTATGTAGCCCTTACTATGTACCAGGTACTATGCTAAGTGCTTTACAGTTATTATTATCTTATTTGATCCTTACAACATCGGCGAGAGAAGTGCTATTATTAATCCCATTTTACAGATGAAAAAACTGAGACAAACAGGGACTAACTGATTTATCCAGGCTGACACAACTTATAAGTCTCCAAGTCTGGATTTGCACTCTTGACTCTAGGACCAGCAATCTCCACTATGCCATCAAGCTTCCTTTAATCCTGTCAGAACTTTAGCTTCATTAAGATTTCTTTTGATTGGTTCTTTCATAGGCTTGTGTACAGGTGCTTTAGTGGTAATTAGTACATTAGACCATAAGGCACTGCCAAAGAGTAACTGACATTTCCATGTGTTTTAGGTTTGCAAAGCTCCCTGTTTAGGACCACCCTGTGAGGTGTCTCTTGCAGGTACCATTTGTGGATTTATTTATTGAACATCCCTTCACCTGTGCTCTGGATAACTTACAGCTTTTGAGAAATGCCCAGGACACTGAAAGTTAAATGGTTTCTTTAGAGTCTCATAGATAGGAACTCCTGAACACAGGGTCCCCCTGACTTGGAGACCAGCCTTCTATTCACTTCACAGACAAGACAAATCCAATTCAAATCCAAGTTCACCAGGGAGGAGAAGGTGCCAAGGGCTCAGTTTCTGAGCTCACTTTAAAGTGATGTCATTGGAGAAATATCTGGTAGCTCCCCAATTAAACTAATTTTTTTTGTTAAGAAGATGCTAAGCTCAAGTGTTTTCAAGTGCTGAAGTTGTCAGCATCCTCTACCTTTAGGCAGCCTGGAGCCAAGTGCTAGTCATCTTGCCCTCCTTATGGTTCTGTTCACTAGCGTTCCACAGTCCAGTGAGACCACACCAGCCTGTTTGCTATTCCTTGACTCTCCATCCCCTTCTCCTCATCTTTGCCTTCACAGTCTCCCATGTCTGGATTGAGCTCACTCCCCAATTCTGCTTCTTAATTTCTATTTCTTCAATACTCAACTCAAATCCCACTGTCTATGGGAAGCCTTTCTCAGTCCCCCAGCTGCCAGTGCCTTTCCTTCTGAGGTTATCTCCACTCTTCTCACGTATTTTCTGCGTACCTGGCTATTTTCACATTTTATTGTCCATTAGAATGTGAACTTATTAAGGGCAGGGTTATCTGATTTTGTTTTTCATTTTGCTTTTCATTTTGTATTCTTTTTATTTCCATATTTTATAGCCTATTGTCCAGCTTGCAGAAAGTCCTTGAAATATATACTTGTTGACTGACTGGCTTGTGCCTTTCTCGAAGGAAGGACACATAGAAAGGAACAAGACTAAATGCTTGCTTGATATTTCTTCTGCATCCCCCATGTATGCCACAGAGGAAGGGGGACCACAAAATGAGAAAGGTATAAAGCTAGCATTTACATAGCACCTTGAGATCTGCAAAGTACTACCTGTGCGTTATCACACTTGGTCTTCCCAGCAAACTCTGAGGCAGGTATTATTTTTATCCCTGTTTCACATATGAGAAAACAGTGGTTAGAAGAGGTCAAGTGATTTGCTCAGGAGTGAGTATCTGAGCCAAGATGTGAA
Organism: Sarcophilus harrisii; assembly: GCF_902635505.1. Lineage (NCBI taxonomy): Eukaryota > Metazoa > Chordata > Mammalia > Dasyuromorphia > Dasyuridae > Sarcophilus > Sarcophilus harrisii. The sequence continues at coordinate 7,649,113 of NC_045426.1, read as the reverse complement.
CTCAGCTCTTTTGGATTTTAAGTCCATTGTTCTAGCCATTGTACCACCTTGTTCAGGTTTTTTTCCCCCCAAGGGTGCAGTGCTAGAGGATGATTACATATTTTTCTATCAGCTTAAATAAGAAAAAGACCATCAGAACTTTCACTCTCTCTAACACAAGGAAGTCACAAAGTATTGATGATTCATGACTACTTTGAGCACATTTCAGCCCACTTAGAAAGAGCACCTCATTATTTCTCATAGGATGGGGTACCTTTGTGACCTTAGGCAAATAGTTCCCTCTCTCTAGAGCTGGTTCATCATCTGTAAAATGAAGTCATTGGCTCAGCTGGCCTCTGAGGTGCTCCCCACAACTCTTGAACACTTTCTAGGAGGAGACTGCCAACAGGCAGACCAGGAGGGACTAGGGGATGGATGCAAGATGCAGACTGCCTTTGTATACTCAGGCTGCAGCTGCTGTTTTCTAAGGGGCTGGAAAACTCTGGGCTTCCCTGTTCTTCCTTTCCCACCACCTCTGTTTCCTTAAGACAGCCCCCTTCCTGTTTCCCTCCTACAAACAGTTAAAGATGCAAATATTTATGTCTTTCTCTCATTTCTCAGTTGTATGATTTTTCCAAGGTCACTCAGTGGCAGAGTTGAAAGTAGACATTGCATCCCCTGGCTCTCCATTTGGTGCTTTATTCATTAGACCCTGTAGCCTTCCATAACTGAGCAGACAGACTAGGGACACTTTAATTTCGGAGTTTGATACAAGGACCATTTTTCAGTCATTCGTGCCTATATTCTGGGAAACTGGGGTTTAAATGGCCTGTAACTCAAATCATTTTCTAGTTTACTTAGAAAAGATTCTGATGCCATGACCTCTAGAAAACTGACAACTTGATAAAATAAGCCTTTCAAAACAAGCTTTCCCCAATTTTATATAGAATTTAATCATCCAAATTAGGAAAGGCAGCTCTCCCATCCTGAGCTCCCTTCCTACTGAGAGCAGGGAACACTGAGGGATAGCTCCTGCTTGACCAGAAGGATGCCCTATTTCTAATCAGCAAGAAGGAATTTTTAAGGCAAAAAAAAAACTGACAGTATTGCAAAGTGTTTTACTATACATATCATCTCGATATTAAGCGAAGAAACAGGTAATGAAGCTTGTCCAAAGTGTCCAAAGTAAGATTTGAACTCAGATCTTCATGGATCTAAGAGCAGGTCACTTCTCACCATACCAACTACATCAATGACCAAGGAACAATGATAGGTTAGGAGTTTAGACTTTCAAGCTTTCATGCTGGTAAGGGCAGATTTTTAAAATCACTCTTTTCTGGCCATTCTCTGGCTTCAGAACCAAGGACAGCGATTTCTTTGGTTTTACTTCTTTAAATAATTGGGTTTTTCTATTTGAAACAGATCAATGATGGCTGGGCTTAAGATAAGATTTAATCTCACTTCTCATAGGCTATCGGAGTCATTCTAATAGCAGGTTTTATTGGAGCCATTTTCTACTAATTAGCAGCCTTACTTACCCTGTGCCAGCCATGGTGCCCCTTACTGTGAGTGATCACTTTGATCCAGGAAAGTTTCCCGAAAGGGTCCCAATCTATTGAATAGGAACAGAGATCTCTCCTTATGCAGAGAACAATGAGACTCAGAGTATCAAAAGTGTCACTTTGTTGGATATTAGGATGTCAACACTAGAGTGGGTGCTGGAATTGAAGTTTAGACTCTGATTTTCAAATCTTTTGACAACCCCAAAAGCCAAAAACCAGGTTTGTTTTGGACCTGGTTAAGAGGAATGCAATCCTCAGAAATGAAAAAGGGCTGATCCCTCTTACTCTGCCCTAATTCAGCCACACCTTGAGTCCTGTGCTCAGTTCCAGGAACTACACAATTTAGGAAAAACATTAATAAAGCAGAGAGCATACAGAGAAGAAAGATCAAAATGATGAAGGATCTTGAAGTCATGTCATGTAAGGATTGGTTGAAGTAATCTTAGCTTTAGCGCTTATTCTTTGGGTGACCTGGGCAAGCAAATCCACCTTTCTGGCCCTTGATGTCATCTGCCAAAAAAGAGAGACTTGATGAACTCTAAGCTTCTTTCTGCTTCTAAATCTATAGAACTTAGTATGGAGAAAAGAAAAATGGGTAGGGATGCCACGAGTTAGCTGTCCTGAAGCATTGGATGGAAAAGCATGGGGAAGAGGAAGATGCCTGGTGACAGAACTAGAAGAGGTGATTGGAAGTTCCAAAGTGGCAAACTGAAGCTTGATGCCAAGAAAACTTGCCTAACAATTAATGAAACTCATAACAAAATCACTAGGTAATATGGGGTCCCCCTGTAAAACCAAAATAATAATAGCATCGACTTTCCTAGAGGTGTGAAGAACAAATGAGACAATATTTGTAAAAGACTTAACAAAGTACCTGGCAAGCAGTAGGTGCTATATAAGCATTAGTCCCCTGTATCACTCTTTCCTTCATGTAAGTCCTCAAGAGTAAAAAAAAAGGACCTCTAGTCCAACACCTGTTAGTTTACAGAGCTATAGATGCTAAATATCTTGCCTAAAAATACAGAAGCAGACATCGACCAAACTGGCATTTGAACTCTGAACCCAGGACTCTAGTTCAATCCTCTTTTCCCAGCAGCATACTGATTCCTGGATCCTGATGGCTCAGAGTGAATGTAAATAGCAATTGTTTCTGAGTGGGTCAGAAACCCTGAGGTTTTCATCCAAGACTAATTTTTTACTAGATGAAAGAGGCCATTCTTTGCCTCATTTTTTACCTAACCTTAATCATTGAATGGACGTTGCCTCAGTCAGATCAAGATCTGTTAAAGACCTCAGCTTAAAAAAGTCAAGATCTCCCACTGCATCCAGAATTATCTCCAATCATCCTGATCTATATATCTTGTCACCGGGCCCACAAGGCTCTGGAGGAGAAAGTGAGGCTAGTGACTTTGCACAGCCCTCCTCCCCACCTCATTCCAATTCACTTGCATGTGATGGCCTTCCTGACGTCATGGTCCTTTTTAAGAATGAAGGACAAAAACAACTCCTTCCTAGATAACGTTCAGCATATGTTGCAATGAAGATCCTTTTAGGGGTATGGATTAGGTAAGACATCCCTTCCACCTATAAAATAGAATGATCATTTTCATTCCATGGCTCCTAAATCCCTCCTGGGGGTTGATTTCCCAGAGGGAGAGAACATAGAAAAAACCAAGACATAGGAACTGCAGTTTAAGAAACTGCAATTGGGAACAATGGCAGCATTAACCTTTGGCCCATGAATTAGTCAGACTTCTGGAAGAACAAGAGAGAGTGTGTGCAAAAGAGGCAGGGAAGGAGAGAAATGGGAACTTTTGCTAACTGAGAGAAATTCAATTCACTGGTGAATTATGTTCATAAGATCTGGAGAATTTAGCACATTTTATAACTTGCTATTTCCAGGGCATCTGTGACCACAATAGGATAAATATGTTGAGTATCTGGCTATGGTGGGACGGGTTTTAGGAAAACAATGCAAGTTGCTAATTTTGTGAGAAATAAAGAGAAAACATGAGAAATAGATGAGGAAAGTAGAGGCAGTGTATGCTCTGGAGTCAAATGATCCGAGTTTTACAAAAGGGTTGGCTTGTCTCTGCCTAGGTGAAATGAGGGCATTAGGATAGCTACATCCCCTCTAATGGGCTTGGTTTCCCCTTCTCTCAAAGGAAGGATATTGACTGATTGATTTCTAGAGCTCTTTCCAGCTCTAAATTGATTCTCTTGGGATGATAATTATCATTATTAGAAGGAGGAGGAAGAAGAGGAGGAGAATATGGCACAATAGAATAGTAGTCTTGGAGTCAGGAGGATCTGAATGAAAATCTTGTCTTTGGTACTTATTTTCTATATAATTCTAGAAAAGTCACTTAACCTTTATCTGCCTTGTTTTACTTAATTGTAAAATGGGAATAATAAGAACATCTACCTCTCTGGGTTGCTGTGAAGCTAAAAATAGATGACTGTAAAGCATACACTTGCAAACCATACAGCTCATTGAAATACTAGATATTATTATTATCATTATCACTATTATTAAATAGATATTATGGCTATGTATTTCTTGTCAGATCACTCAGAAAGAGATTGCCTCACAGAACAACATTTTGCCTTAAAGGGTTCAGAGGATCATGGGTTTAAAGCTGAAGCAAAGTCTTGAGATCACGGAGTCCAACCCATAAATTTTATAGACAAGAAAACTGGTGCCCAGAAAGATTAAGCAGTTTACCCAAAGTCACATAGGTTTTAGGTGATGAAAGCAGGATTTAAGCCCATATCTTTTGCCTCTGGAGCCAACACTCATTCTGCTGGACCTTAGGTAATTCAGACAATGGGAGAATGGCAAGCCCTTCTTCCATTCCCAGTCAAATGCTGGCTTATATCTCTAAACAAATAAAGGAGGTCTCCAGTAAAGAACCCCAGGGATCTCAGCTTCTCTCTTCCTCCTCACCTCCACCTCCACCATAGTATTAAGCACAATGATTCAGATTTTATGTATGTATGTAGAGATAATATGTTTCTCAGTTATTCAGATGTTAGGCAGGAGAGCTAATACAGAAGATGGTAAAATTCACAAGATCTTAACAGGCCATAGTACCAGGCTGAATTTGATGAAATGAAATTACTGATTTGTTGAAATAATACTGATCAATGTAAAGACTTATAATTGGGCTTAAGAAATTGACTTCATGATGTCAAGATTCAGTAGGTTAACCATTCATGTGAAAAAGTTCTGGGAGTTTGAGTGGACAGTATGTCCAATATAAGTTAGCAGAGGGAAGAGACAGCACATAGAACTTATCATAGGATTTAAGAAAAATGAGAGAGGGACACACCAAGAGAGGGGGGAGAGGAGAGAGAGAGAGAAAGAGAGAAAGAGAGAGAGAGAGGAAAAAGGAGAGGAAAAAAGAAGGGAAGGAGGAAGGGAGAGAGAGAAGAAGGGAAGGAAGGATAGAGAGACAAGGTGAGAGACAGATAGAGAAGGAGAAAGAAGAGAGAGAGAAACAAAGAGCCACAGGGTAGGAAGGAGAGAGAGAGAGAGAGAGAGAGAGAGAGAGAGAGAGAGAGAGAGAGGCAGAGAGAGAGAGAAAAGGAAGGGAAGAAGGGAAGGAAAAAGGGAAGGAAGGAGGAAGGGAGAGAGAAGAAGGGAAGGAAGGAGAGAGAGACAAAGTAAGAGAGAAAGAGAAAGAAGAGGGAGAGACACAGGATAGTAAGGAGAGAAAGAGAGAGAGAGAGAGAGAGAGAGAGAGAGAGAGAGAGAGAGAGAGAGAGGAGAGCTCATTAATTTTTTAAGGTAGCAAAGATCCAAAAACAAAGTATAGCAGTCAAATTTTGTTGTTCAGTCATTTTCAGTCATATTCTGCTCTTCTTGACTCCATATGGAGTTTTATTGGCAAAGGTACTGGAATGATTTGCCATTCTCCAACTCATTTTACAGATAAGAAAACTGAAGCAAACAAGGTTAAGTGACTTGCTCTAGGTCATACAGACAGATTTGAATTCAGAAGATGAGTCTCCCTGACTCCAGGTTCAGAACTTTATCCATCCAGCCATCTAATACTTAACTACATAAAAGAAATTGAGTCAAGTCCTGGGGGTATAAAGGAAAGTAAAATGAGTCCCTGCCCTTAAGGAGTTCACAGTCTAATGAATGTTCATCATTTCAGGAATGGCTAATCAGGGGGTGAAGCCTAAATGTATGAGGATATTATTGTGCTATAAGAAATGAGGGTTGTGATGAATACAAAGAAGCTTGTGAAGACATATGACCTGATGCAAAGTGAAGGAAGTAGAACCAGGATAACAGCGTACACAATAACTACAACAACTGCAATGACTACAGAAACAACCAGCACCAAATGATTGAAACTGAATATCACACACACAAGGGTTATGACCAAACTCAACTTTGAAGAAGATACAGGAAGAGATAATTCCCCCTATTTCTCCATTAATGGGGGAGGCTGGTAATATGGAGTACTGTTCATAAAGTCAGGCTTCTTTATATGCTGGTTTTACTGACCTAATTTCTTTCTTTCTTTTTTTATCCTTTATTATGAGAGATCATTCTTTGGGAGGGGAAAGAAAAATATATTTGGAAATGTTGGTACTGTAATAAAAAAACAGAGATCAATACAAGTTACTTAAAAAGAAAAATAAATCAATCTCAAACTGCTGTGACAAATTAGCATAGTCTAAGAAAACCTATGCATACCTTGATCGTATATGAGAATGCATGGCTTATTTGGTGCTTTGAGTCTGTTCCCTTTTGATCAACAGAAGAGTAACAACCTTTATCATCTGTCCTCTAGGGTGGGTTATTTTTCAAAGTTATTAAATCTTTCTACTTATTTTAACAAATAAGGAAACTGAGGCTCAGAAAGGTTAAGTGACTGGGCCTATGTTTATAAAGTTAATATATATTCCTTGTACTCTTCCTCCTCCTCCTCATCATCATCATAATGGCTTATTATTTCTACCTTTAAGGGCACATATTATCTCTTGTTCCTTACAATCACAATGGCAGGTATATGTTATTGTAATATCCATTTTACATATAAGGAAACTGAGGCTGAGAGAAGTTAAAGTCAAGGTCAACATAGCTTGTAAGTGTCTGTTGCAGGATTTAAATTCAGATCTCCATGATCCAAGACAATCTCTCTATACATTAAATAAACAGACTTTTTTACATGAAGATCGACTGACAGAATTGGGCAAGTTTCACCCAGAGAAGAAGACTCATGAGAGACATTATACACAATGAGTTTAAACAATGAGTTTTTTGTTATTTTGTTTTTTATGAGGAAGAATCACCATTTCCTGTTTGGCCAAGGAAGGGCAGACCAGAAATAGTAAATTTAAGCACTGCTACCCCTTAGAACTGCCCCTGTGATAGAATGAGCTGCCATGGCTCCTACCCTGCTGGAGGATTTCATTTCAAATTCAGATGAACATTGTCATATGTGTTGTAAAGGGGAGTCTTGTTCAGGTATATTGTGAACTTGATGGCCATCTCTAATGGTAGGCCCTTGGAAATTCTGGGAAACAGCCCAGGCTGACTAGATGCTGAATGGCTGACATCCCTTTGCTTATCCAGGCAACATAGCGCCAACTTGAAGGTCTGAGCAACTGCGTGGACGGGTTCCATGGACTCAACAAGTCTGAAAAGTTCTAACTCTGAAAATGGATATGATACATTGCAGCCCAAAGCAGCCTAGCTGCAGGCAGAGGGAGATCAACAGGAAGATAAAGTACTTAGGGGTTTGCAAAGCACAGAACAACCTAAGGAAAGGAAGGATGATTGCAGACCAATATTTCTCTGGCTGTTATTGATTTTTGAAGAGTTCAATACTAGAAAATATCGGCAGGAGAAAGCAAGGTGGAAGGAGCCTTTTTTCTTTTTGATAAAATAGGGTTGTCTCTCAGTTCTTTGCTTTACATTTGCATTGTTGCTGTGATGAAAAGTTTACACAGTATTTTTCATCATAAATATAATAATAACACCCCGGAGGATGGGTCTAAAGGTGATTCTAGAAAAGCAAAATTTCCATTTAAAGAAAAGTAGAGCAGGATCTTTGAAAACTTTTGCAAGGCAAGATAATTTATAAATATGTATGCCTATATTAGATTTAACATATATTTTACCATATTTAACATATATTAGATTACTTGCCATCTAGGGGAGGGGGAAGGAGAAGGGAGGGAAAAATTAGAACACAAGGTTTTTCAATGATCAATGTTGAAAAATTATCCTTGTATATGTTTTGAAAATAAAAAAATTCAATTAAAAAAAGAAAACTTTTGCAAGTCAAACCTGTCTCTTGTGTTTGCTAGCTTTGTGACTATCATCCTTAATTTCCTTATTTGCAAAATGAGGGGGGAGGATGGACAAGATGGCTCTGAGGTCCCTTCCACTTAATCTCTGAGGTCTCTGCAAACCCAGCATCCCATTGGGATCATCCTCATATCATACACTTATTCATGTGGTCTTTGACAAAGGTGAAGCTGGTTCAGCTGCTGGAAATTCAGTGCTTCATGGTGCTTCCTTGTAGGAAAGAGTATGCTGGCTCTGAGCATAGTCAGGGACCAAGCAAGAGAAAACATTAAACATGCTTATAAAGCATTCAAATAACTTCATCATCATCATCATCATCATCATTGCTATGTTCACCAAAACACTGGTTCTGGCTACTGTATGCAGGATAATTTTTTTTATTATTACCACTATTGGCATTTGTATAGAATTTGAAGGTTTTTAAGATACTTCCAACATCAAATTTATTCTTCCTTACAATCCCATGAGGAAGATACTATTTTTATTACCATTGATTGATGAGGAAACTAAGATTCAGGGATGAAAAGGGATTTGTCCACATCTATGTCAAGATATAGACTTATGTCAAGTGGGTAATAGTTCAGTGCCCTGTTCTCTCCCCCATCAGGTGTAAGACATCAGATCCTAAAGAAATGGGGAACTTCTTCCAGGGTTTTGGATCATTGATCAACATTCAACAAGTATGGACAGAGTTTCCAAGAAGGAGGCAGAGTTGGTGGGGTTGGGGAGGTAATTTTAATTCAATTTAATATTGAGCATTTATTAAGTATGTACTATGTGCAAGGCACTAAAATTAAGAGAACCAGCCCCATCTTCAGTGAGCTTATACTGAAGGATTGCCATAAATTTGCGAATAATTAGCATAAGATACATACAATATTATGCAAAATAATAATTTGTTATTTTCAATCACAACTAACTTCTCATGACCCCATTTGGCGTTTTCTTGGCAAAGATGCTGGAACTGTGTTATTTCATTCTAACTCATTTTACAGATGAAAAAACTGAGGCAAATGGTGTTAAGTGACTTGCCCAGTGTTACGTAGCTAATGTCTGAAGCCAGAATTGAAGTCAGAAAGATGAGTCTTCCTGACTCCAGACCCAGTTTTTCTATCCATTTTATGACCCAGGTGTCCTTAATCATAAGAATGGAAAATTGCTTTACAGAGTGGGAGGATCAGAAAAGGAATCATGTAAGAAATAGCATTTGGGGTGAGCAGTGAGAGAAGCTGGAGATTCCAAGAAGTAAAAGTGAAGAGAATACATGCTAGGCAAAGAGGCCACCTATACAAAGGCATGGAGATGGGAGATGTAAAATAGGAGCAGTGTTTTGGGAAATGGTGGATGTAATAGAGAATGTTCACATAGCACTTTGAGGTTTGCCAACCATTTTAACCTACATTATATCATTGGATATTAGGATAAATCTTTTGAGGTGAGTATTATTTACATTTTACATATGAGGAAATAGGCTCAGAGATGAAGGGACCTACTTAGAGGTACATGGGTAGTAAGAATTTCAGATAGGATTTACCCCCAGATCTTGCTAACTCCAAGCCCAACACCCAGCACAAAATAATTTGATTGGAGCAAAGGGTATGAGCAGGAAAGGTGAGATCAAGACTTCCAGAAGGGAGACACTGCATTTTTCTCCCAGAGGCAATAGGGGTCTAAGTACTTCCATTGGTGATAATGGTTTGTGTTTTGGAACTTTCCAAATGGTAAGAACTTCTCTGTTCCATTTATGCAGGCCATCTGACTCAAAGGAATCCCAAATTACTGCTCAGTCATCAAACAACTTCCAATCGTAACCCCAACTCCTACAGGGGTACAGGGCAAGCAGGAATCTAGACATGGTTTAATGCTTTTTCCTTGCCCTTTTCCCCATCATGGACCCTTGCACATATCGGTCAATCTACAAATATTAACTAGGGGTTGTTAGTATGGCTGCCAGTGAGGAAAAGCCCTAGGGTTCAGTTTTTCAGTTGGATGTAAAGTAAGTTTCCCAAAGCAGAACTCCCTCTCCCATCACTGGAAGTTTTCAAGTGGAGGCTAGATATCATCAGAGGTTTGCAGAACAGATTCTTGACCAGATATAGATTCCATCTGGTGACCTCTGAAGACACAATTTAGAAATTTTAGGATGAATGAAATTGCATTATTGCCCATTCCCGTGCTGTCTTGTAACCCCCAAATCAGGTCATATTTATAAAGTACTTTGCAAACTTTAAAGTATATGTAAATGCTAGCTATTAATTATCATTATTACTATATTTCAAGAAATCCTCTCTCTATACATTTTGCTAAAAATGTTGTCTCAATAAGAGAATTCCCCTAGCAAATCATTCAAGCTTTTTTAGCTTTGATTTTTCCAATGTACTAAATAAAGATAATAAATAATACTTGCAGTACATACCTCCAAGGACTATGGTACAGAACAGTCAAGATAATTTCTATAAACTGCTTTGGGGACTAGATAGGATCATCACTTTCATGTCATTATTATTTTCTTTTAATTACCATCTCGGGCTCAGTTCTCTAAAATGGCCACAGATCTGGCAGTCCATATGGTATGTGTTGGATTGTAGCAAGAACCAGAGATGGATGTGGAAATAAATAGTTAAGTAAAACAGTAGAAACCTCTATCTGAGTTTCCTATGTGGCCATCACAGCAAAGGCCCATGTCGATGTTGTAACAATCGACAAGTTACTCCATCCACATGTAACTCAGAGACAGGGATACTTCCCATCATCATCAAACCATGGGACTTCTTTTGAACCGGCACAAGTGTACGGCTCTTTATTTCTACTTTATTAAATGCTGCCTTACTCATCCCACTCACTACCATGCATGTGCTCAGAATTTATCTCCTCTTTATTTATTTTAATCTCTGAATATTGTGTTTTACAGGCAGTAAATTAGATATGTGATTGAATGCGAAGGCAGAACACAGAGTGTTAAAAAAAAATGTTCAATTCCGGTGGGGAAAGCTGAGAGCGGCTCAAGCCTGGTGCATATAACGTTAATATTACATTAACTACTCTGTTATTGCACCGGATGCTCATTGTTAATGTCTTTGGGGAGGATCAGTTCCAGAGATTTCAATTTCAATAAACAGATTACACAGTTCCACCATAGACAATTAGAGGGGCAGTAATGAAATGGTTATGAAGTCCCTTGCCAGGCCGTCATTGTTGTTTTTTTTTTAATTTTGTAAATAACATCAGGAGCATTCTAGAGGGAAGTGCTTATGCATTTATTTATTATTGATTTTTTAAAAATACATTTTGCATTCCTCGTTATTGCAAATCCAGCCTCCGTGGGTTGACGAAGATAAGCTGTTTCTACATTATTAAAAGCCAAAACGTATGGGGAATTGAGAAGTGATATCCCTCATATAAATATATTAAATATTAATGAATGGTGATTACAGAAATTAATTGACAGATGCTTTTAATTTGCAAATAAAACCTTTTCATAGTTTGACTTTCTTTGTTGGCCGTGATGCATATTTACAAGGTATCTTTTTGATGGTTGGCTTGGCTGGAATTGCAAAATGATTCTCTCCGGCTCTAAGAAGATTTTGAGGTGCTCACAGACCCAGGCTATTGGAAGACCCATGTCAATCCTTAAGGCAAATTGCACAGATCTCAAACGAGCCCTAAATATTTTCTTTATTTTCCTCTCCATCCCAGAACCTACTCAAGATTCCACCATGTTGTTTTGATGTGGTGGGAGTTAGATAGAATAAGCAATGTAAAAAGCGTTGATTGCTAGCCAGATCTGGTGACTTCAAATAAGCTGGCTGGAGTAGTTATTTCTGGGTGAATACCAGAGCCTTGTAACTCTCCCAGCCATAATAGTCCCCCTTCCCTGTGGCTCCTCATCTCTGTTTCTTTGCAGCCAGTGCTTAGCCAACTGTTTGTCCATTGCCAGCACCCATTAAATATTCACTGAGTAGATATCGATGCTCACCAGAAAGGCATTCTTACAACCTATGCTCTGGGAAAGAACTGTGATGTGATTTCTGACCTAATACATACATTTCCCCCTGATAATCTGCAGTTGTAAAGTTTTCTGACACTAATTCTTCAGTTTTCTACTTTGATATCTTTTTCAAACTTTATTTAGGCTGCAATTGGTTATTTTGTTTAATTCCTTGCCATTTAAAGAATAAACTCAGTGAAGGAAACAGGCATTTATCAAGCATCTATTATATTCCAGACATTGGGCTAGGAGCTGAGCACAGAAAGACAAAACTGAAGCAAAGCTGCCCTTGAGGAGCTTGCACTCCACTGAGACAGGCTACATATAGCAGACGCTTGGGATCAAAGACTTTGTGTAGAATATGACTCTTGAGCTGCATCTCAAAGGAAATGGAGGAGACTTTCAAGGGATGAGAGGGGAGTTTAGAGATAAGTTCTGGGGATACAGTTCAGTTGGTACAAGAAAATGAAGACAGGATGAGTCCTCTTGAAGGTGGGCAGAGCTGGGGTATTTGTTTTGTACATCCAGTAGCCACTGGGGTAGACATATTTTTTTGGTTTCCTTTTGGTCTGTGTCTGTGATTCAGCAAGGAGAAAATGGAAATATAATTGGTCTGTGTCTCCTCCTTAAAAATGAAGATTCTAGGAGGAACAAACTCAACAGAGAAAGAGGCTGCAGGGATAGAGGGGACTTCTAATGTGAGTAGCCCCAAAGGGAGGAAGTCCATAGCCCTGGTAAAGAAAGTCCTAGAGAGCATCTGAAGAGGCTGGAGCTATATCAGAGTTTGCCTCCCTTGCCTTGGGAAATCTTGATAGATGAAAAAAGACGGTCCGCATGGAAATTTTCAAGTAACATCTCAAGCCTTCAAACTTTCACTTATTTCTGGGCTTATTATATGTGCGTGTGTGTCTGTCTGTCTGTGTGTGAGCGTGTGTGTAAAAAACTTGAAAAAGGAGTATCAAGCAAGAAATAGCCTAAGAACATTAAATTAACTTCATTCTCTATCATCTTCCAGCATCCCATGGGCCTTGGTTTAGCTCTTGTAAGTTAGTCACATTAGGGATACCTAAAGAACTGTAAGAAGTAATTTTTTCTTTGGGAGTACTGCACCTAGGAGAAGTGGTACTAAATGTACCCACAAATCAATTTTCTGAAACAAATCCAGTTTGGTGAGAAAGACTCTTGGATAGCATCTGCCCATTACTGATGGAGGGAAGGCAGGGAAGGAAGTACAAAAGGGGTCTCTGGCTGGGAATGGGATCATCTATGGTATGTATGATGAATGAAAAAAAAAATTCAGTAGCTTACTATATTAGTTATTTTTGCTAACTAGATGCTAATTTATTGCATTTTATGCTCATAAAAGACAAGTATTGTCAATATCCTCTAAATTTGTTGCTTTAGACAAAGGCCTATTCACCCCACCCTAGTTATAGTTCTGATACCTGTGTACATCATGACAGATTCCTTGATGGAAGAAGAATTTAATTATGTGCATATTAATTCTGTCCTCAAAGGTCATTCTACACACCAACCCTTTTGCCACTGAATTATTCTCATCTGCCTTGAGTGTATTTTTCTCCTGCTAACTTGCTATCATTTCTGCAAAATCCAATCGAATCTCAGTTCTAAGTTTCAGTATTTCATCCCGCTTTCATTTCAGCCCCAACAGTTATGTGAGCGATCTGTTAGTCTGAGTATCAACTTCATGAGGTAGGTTCATATTGCTGTCCTCCTTTAGAGATGAGGAAATCAGGGCATGGGAAGGTTAAGGGATTTGTTAGTCGGGCAGCCCAGCTGGAATTGGAACGGCCTCAGCAGACTGAGGGGCTATCTGTCATGCCCTGAAAGCCAGAACACTCAGGCTTTGCTTGACTTAGTCTCACAGTGACCGAAAAGGCTAAGAACAATGTTTGTCCTTGTGAAGAGTTTAACTAGGATAGGGTCAGTGGAGCTTTTTTCCAAGGTGGCAGCATTCTGATAGGAGATCTCTTTTTTTCTGTTTGCATTGCACCTCTGCTTTAGTTATTTCAGGGACACTCTCTCTCTCTTTCCTCTCTTTCTCTCTCTCTTTCTTTCTCTTTCTTTTGCTCTTTCTCTTTCTCTCTATCTCTTTTTCTTTCTCTCTCAATACACATACATACATATATGTGTATGCACACATATCCATATATTCACACCCACCCACAAACATATCCATACACACACATTTACCCATGTGATTCATCAAACAGATAGTGATAATATCTATTTTAAATTTGAAAAGTACTGTTCATGTTCGCTCCTTCAGTCCTCACAATAACTCTGGAAGAGAGGTGCTGGTAGTATCCCCATTTTATAGATGAGGGAACTCAGGTTAGAGGTGAGTGATTTGGCCAGAGTCACACAGCTAGGAAGTACCTGGGGCAGTGTCCAAACTCAGATCTCTTTAATTCCAGGGCTAGCTTTCTATTCATTGAATCACCTAAGTGTCTTTTGAAAATTCAAACAGAAAAGTCAAACAGCCAGCCCAAGCAGTTAGCTAGTTACCATACACCAAAGAAGAAAAAAGAAAAGAAAAAGTTAATCTTTGTCACATCAGCATTATTTCTTCCCAGGGACATGCCATGCCCATACATTATGGAATATTTGGATCTCCAAATAACAAAGAGCAAAAAGCAATGGGGAGGCCCATGGTGGGCAAATTGTCCCTGAGTGCTCACACTTGGGAAGGGACACAAAGAGCATCATGGGTTTCCAAAGAAGCTGAGCTAGGCAGGTCGTTGGAATGAGGAATAGCAGCCGGGCAGCTTCAGAGCAGTGCAGTCACCACAGAGAATCACAAAAACAAGAGACACGTCTCCTGCTATTCTTTGTGGTGTCTGTAGGGATTGTCTGTTGTTATATGGACCAGAATATCACAGGATGAGAAAGCATGGATGGATGAATGGTGTGTGAAAGAAGAGCCCCAAGTGATGCAATCACAGACCCATCCAGGTGAGTTATCCCATCCAATACCATGGCTAATCATAAAACGCTTTTCAATATAAACGAGCGTATCCTTCTCCTTGAATAATTTGTAATATTGTCTGATGGAGAATTCTTTAAAGATGTGAAAATGCAATTTTGTGTTTGAGAATTTTAAAAGATTAATTTTGAGGACTTTTTTTTCTCTTCTTGCTTTTGTTTCCCCCCACACACACACATTTAATAGTATTTATTTTTTTCCAATTACATATAAAGTTTTCAACATTCACTTTTGTAAGATTTTTAGATATAATTTTTCTCTCCCTCCCTCTCTTCTCCCCTTCCCAAGATGGCAAGCAATCTGATATAGATTACACACATACAATTTGATGACTTTTTCTCCCCAAAATTTGACTAAAATGGAAGTGTTCTTCCAACCAGAACAAAGTAAAATTTGAAAATCCTCCACCAATCCAAAAAACCAAAAGGAGCATAGTGGTCAATAAACTAAACTTGGAATCAGAAATAAGATACATGATAATTATGTTACTACAGTGTAGTCATTTTCCCCTTTTTTCCCTGAGGCTCACCTCAGTTTCCCCATCTGTAAAATGAGAGGGTTAAACTAAATAGCTTCTTTTATCCCTTCTAACCTATATCTCTGATTCTAGTTAACCAAGTTATCACTATCTACACTGATCTTACTCTGTAATCTCATATCAAAACCTATTTAAATTAAATCTCATTATTGGTTGGTCCCAGCCCCTTTATCCAGGGGCCAGCCTCGTGTGGTGGAGAGAGCACTGTACTAGGCAACAGCAGAAGTATTTGGGATCCTAACTCTGACATGGATTAGCTATTTGACTTTAAGCTTAATCTCTTGGAAACTCAGTTTCCTAATTTGTAAAATGGAGATAATAAAATCTGTATTAGGAACCATCCCTAGTTGTGAGAAAAGTGCTTCATGGGTTATAAAAAAAAAAGTAGAAAAATTAAAATCAAAGTCTAGAGAAATCTTGGAATTCTCTGAAGGTCATTAGAGTTTTCAGGTATTACCCGTGGTTTACAAATGAGAAAACTCTGGCTCAGTGAGATGAAATGATTGCCCAGAATCTCCCAGTTGGCAAAAGCCAAGCCAGAATTGGTCTACAAGCCTTTTTGTGCTTCTGTTTCTGCCCTCCAGCATCACCCTCACCCCACCACCATCACCACCCATCTCTGCAGTCATCATCTCTGTAATGAAGAAAACAGTCTTGCTCACTTGTCTGCTGCTCTTCAGAGAAGTTGCACTAGGCTGAGTCACTGCCCCATTGCTATTCCTTTTCATTTGATTGCTGTGGATTGTTGTACAGGTAGAGAAAATCATTTCTTGTTATAGTTGAATCAAAGTATTATGATTTAAGCTTATCCTCTATAGGCTCATGAAAAGCATCTTTGGCGTGACTCCAGAAACAGGCAGGATGATGGGACTGATATGAACTTTGTGGTAATTTGGATTTCTTCTGCTAAGTCTCTCTCTGCATTTTAAAAGTCTTCCTATCCATGTAGCTTGCAGATTATGAGTATTTGATATGAAAACATCTATTTAGACATTGGTTCTCAGGTTTATGGATCAATGTTCTGTCTGAGGGACTTGATTCTGGCAACCTGTGAGAACACCCTGATTTCACTAGGTCCTATTGGCTAAGTTCTCAGGGACATTTTGAAGTCTTTTCTTCTTCTGCTTCTCACATCATTCCAAATTCTCTCCTTCACTCCAGCCTCTGATGGTACTTGACTCTTCTGCTTTGTAAGAGCAGACTCTATGTGTATCCTTGACTCCATCCCCTTGAGTTTTCTCCACAGATTGCTTCAGCCATAAGCCCCATTGTTCTCTAATTCTCATCCTTTTCTTCTCTACTGGTTATTTCTCTGCTGCAAAACCCAGACCCAAGTCTCCCCATCTTATTAAAAAAAATCACCTCATCAGATAATATCATGCCCACCAGCTTACAATCATAGATCTCCTCATCTTCTTGGCCCGCCCCTCTGACATGTCATCAATGATCATTCTTCACACCCTAAATGTGCACTCCTCTCTCATCTGAGAGAATGTTTCTTGGTCTTTTATCTAATTTCCTTGGTCATATGACTATAGACATAAGGGTCAGAAATTTTAAGCAAGAAGTGACCTCGGAGTACCCATCAGTTGAGAATGGCTGAATAAGTGCTGAATGTAATGATTCGCTTTATATATATATATATAAAATAAGAAATGATCCCAGGATTTCAGAAAAGATTTACATGAACTGATGCTGAGTGAAGTGAGTAGAACTGAAAGAACATTGTCCAGACCAACAAGATTATCAGGCCAATAGACTTGTGATGGAGACAGCCATCTGCAGATGGAGAGAGGACTGTGGGGACTGAATGTGGATTACAACAGAGCATTCTCACTTTTTTTCTTGTTTCTTTGCTTGTTTTTTCTCTATTTTTTCTTTTTTTTTTATCTGATTTTTCTTGTGCAGCATGATAAATGTGGAAATATTTTTAGAAGAATTGCACATGTTTAACATATATTAGATTACTTACTGACTAAGGAAAAGGAGAGGGGAGGGGAGGAGAGAAAGAGAAAAACTTGGAACACAAGGTGTTATAAGAGTGAAGGTTGAAAATTATCTTTGTATGTATTTTGTAAATAAAAGCCTTTTCTTATTCCTGATCTTTCTCAGTCTCTCTAAAGCATTCAATATGTAGATGATCCTGTTCTCTCCTCTCTGGAAGTTCAACATTTTTCTTTCTCTTGGGTCTCCTCCTGCTTCTCCAGTGTTCTTTTCCCAGTTTTTTCTTACTGTATCTTCATCCAAAATGGGAGCCCCTCCCCAAAGACTCTCTGCTGTGCCCTCTCCATAGTTCCACTTGATCTCATCAGCTCCTGTGATGTGATGAGGACATCAGTCCTGTGTCACTTATGACCTTATAGCTGTTGACTCTCAGATTTAGTCTCTGTCTTGAACACCAGTCCTGCTTTACCAACTGCCTTTGCATACTTTGAATTGGGCAGCCCTCTAAGATTATTTTTCATTTACACAGAAACCATATGGCATGTACAATTGCTCCATCTGCATAAGATCTTTGAGGGCAGGGGCCATGTTTTTCCTTTTTTGTGTGTCCCCAGTACTTTGAACAATGCCTAATACATCGAAAGCTCCTAATAAATGCTTATTAATGGATGGGCCAAAGACATTTCAGATCCAGCATGTAAAAAATAGAGCTCATTCTCTTCCTTCCACCTGGCCCCAAACTCAATCTTCTTCTAAGCTTCCCTTCTAGGGAAGGGAACTGTCTTAGAACTGTCCTTTATATCTCTCTTTCCTTCTTCTCCTCTGTTTCTTTCTGTCTCTGTGTGTGCCTTTTGGTGTTTGTCTTTGTCAGTATTTGTCTGAGTCTCTGTGTATGTCTGTCTGTCTATCTGTTGGTCTGTCTCTCTACCTGTCTCTCTTTGTCTTTATCTCCCTCTCTCTGTCTCTTGTCTGTCTCTCTGTCTTTCTGTGTGTATCTATCTTTGTCTTGCTGTCATTATCTTCCTTTCTCTGTCTGTCTCTGTCTCTGTCTCTCTGTGTCTGTTTCTGTCTCTCTCTCTGCCTGTCTCTCTGTTTTTGTCTCTGTCTCTCGGTGTGTGTCTAACTCTGTCTTGCTGTCTGTCTTTCTACCTCTATATGTTTCTCTGCCTGTTTCCCTGTCTCTCTTTGTCTTTATCTATCCATCCATCCACCCATCTATCTCCATGTATCTAACTAATCAACAAATCTTATTTCTTTGTCTGTCACATTTCTCCCATAGATCCACTTTTCTCCATGCACCTAGCATCCATCCTAGGTCAGACTTTTCACTTTGTCACTTTATACCTGGATTACTTAAGTTCCCTTTCACTTGGTCTTCCTACTTCGTGTCACCTCACCTTAACTCATCCTCCACAAGGATAACAAAGAGACTTTCCCAAAGCATGGGAGTCTTACCATGTCATCAGCTCAATGAGCTTCAATGACTCCTCTTTTCCTCCAGGATCAAATAAAAGTCCTTTATTTGGTCTTTAAAGCTGTTCACAATTTGGTCACTTCCTACCGTTCCTCCCATCTCCCAAGCCCTCCATGATCTAACAATATGTTTTCCTGTCTGTTACTTGCACAGGACCCTTCATGGCCCTTTGCATTGACTTTTCCCCCATTCCTGAGGTATCCTTTCTCCTCATTTCTATTTATTGGAATATCAGGCTTCCTTTAAGGCTCAGCTCAAGCACGAGGTCTTTCAGGAGGCCTTTCCTGCCCTACCAGCTCCAGCAGCTAGTGCCATTATCTCTAAGGCTGTTACCTTCCATCTACTCATTATGTGCTTATTTATGTGTGTTATCTTCCCCTTTGAATGGGAGTCCCTTGGGAGGCAGAGACTGGTTTGTTTGTTTTTTCCTTTGTGTTTCCAGAACTTAGCAAAGCACCTTGCACATCAAAGTGCTTAATAAACCCTTGTTTGTTTAATCATATTTGTAGTATGGTAATTTATCATCTTTCAGTACATATTCAGTCCTTATGCATGCTTCCCATGCATTTCAGCTATAATTCTGGCCAACTTAAGTCTTGTTAAAGATTCAGTAGCCTCTAAATTTTTGCCACCTGCCATGCTATATTGCATCGTTTCTCCCATTGTCCTTGCATAATCTACATTGGCTACCAAATATAAGGTCCTTATGGACAAGATGTTTTAATTTCTGCTGTCAATAATCTGATTTTAAGTTGCCATCATAAATCCTTCTCCAATTGGTAGCTTGAATAAATCATTTGTTTGACATGATTTGGTTGACACATATATGACCAAGTTCCATCGATGTCACCCATGGAAAGTTTTTGCATTATCCTCCTAGACTTTAGCAGTTCATATGCTTTATCCAAAGGTAAGCCATGTTTATTACGATGTAGTATTGATGGGTCATGGGAGTATTCATGTCTTCAGTCCATTTGGCACACACTGCTGATTTGCCCGGGATATGCTCTACCAGGGGGTATTCTGGGAGAACTAGTGCCCCTGGTATTATGGTTTGCTTAGCCCTTTTCAAGGCTGTTCATTCGCTTTTGGTGTCTACCTTTCATCCAATTCTCACTTATGGCTCCAAGAAGCTCTAGCATGGCTACAATCACACCCTGGTAAAGCTGTTCTGGCAGATAGGCTAAAGCAGGCTAAGGGTAACCAACAGGCCTCAGATTCCATCAGTGATTTAGGAAGATGTCTTCCCTAAGCATAGGAAGACTTCCCCTGCAGAGTGGGCAGAGGAAAACGATATGATCCAACAGTTCATAAGGGCACCTAAAGTGGGCACTGTGGAGAACTTAGAGCCAGTTAGGCATAAAAGTTTCCAAGGTCATACACTGACTCCTGGGTCATCACTAGTCTTCTTGGCTTTTGACCTCATATTGGGCTTTAGTGAATGTGGAAGAAGGAATGAGATTGATGTCTTTGTGCATCTCCATCTCACTTAAATCCAATTCACCTGCAAGTCAAGGACATCACCCCGTGATGGCATCGAACCCCTTCAAAATGAGAAATGAAGAACAATGATTTGCCCATGAAGCATTTCCAGGGGTGGAATGTTTGTCTTTCGGATTCCTTCTGGCGTCCCTTGTGGTACCAGAAGATGGAGTAGCGATCATTCTGATCAATCCTCCCTGCTAAGTTGACTTTCACAAGAGATTTGAGTAGATCCAACCTGAAATCCTAAGCTACTCCATCCCCTTTACTCTTTGAAGCAATTGCATCACACAGTTTTGGTGCTGAGTGAATTATTAGGAGAACTGGGATCCAAATGGCACACAAAATCTCAGTTAAAGATCACTCAGACCGATATTTCCTTGTTTTCCTGATTCCCCACCCAAAAGAATGGTTGAGATAGGGGTGGAGGCTATGATCTCCATATCTCTTCTTGGGCATTTCTAAATAATGTTGAGGTGCCCTTAAACCCCACTTCTTCCATTCCCTTCTGTGGGTTGTTTCCTTTGATAGAATAAAAGTTCCTTAAAGGCAGAGGTTGTTTGTTTGCTTGTATTCCCATCCCTCATATTCAGAACAACTGGCACAAAGTTAGCACTTAATTATTTTTCATATCATCATTATTATTATTGATGATTTCCTGAGTATAGTGAATTTCCAGGATGCTTCATTCATTGATACAAATCACCAACATCTCTCTGGAGCAGTGAGGAAAGAATTAAGCATTTATTAAGTGTCTATCATGTGCCAAGTACTATTTTAAGAGCCTTTCAAATATTATTTCACTTAATACTCATACTGTGAGATATGTGCTATTACTACCACCTTTTTATAATTGAGGAAATTGAGGTGGACATAGATTAGGAAGATGTCTTCCCTAGGCATAGGAAGACAGAGAATTATAGTGAGACATAGAGACAGGGTCACACAGCTAGTAAGTGCCTGAAGTTAAGTTTGAATTCAGATCTTCTTGGCTCCATGCCCAGCATTCTATTCTTTGCATCACCTCCGTGGTTCTAATTAGAGGGGGAGGGGGAACAAAGGGAGGGAGGGAAGGAGGGAGGAAGGAAGGAAGGAAGGAAGGAAGGAAGGAAGGAAGGAAGGAAGGAAGGAAGGAAGGAAGAAAGAAAGAAAGAAAGAAAGAAAGAAAGAAAGAAAGAAAGAAAGAAAGAAAGAAAGAAAGAAAGAAAGAAAGAAAGAAAGAAAGAAAGAAAGAAAGAAAGGAAAAGAAAGAAATGAAGAAAGAAAGAAAGAAAGAAAGAGACAGAATTATAGGGAGACATAGAGACAGAGGAGAGAGAGAGAGAGAGAGAGAGAGAGAGAGAGAGAGAGAGAGAGAGAGAATTATGGTGAGATACAGAAACAGACAAAGAATTATAGTGGGACATAGAGACAGAAAGAGACAGACAGAATTATAGTGAGACATAGAGAGAGAGCACATAAATATGTGCTTAATATCTTTTTGTTAGATGATGATGATGATAATTGAATCCAAGAATGAAGGAGAAAAATAAAAGCCTTTTGCTGAAATAAATAGGAATTTTGCCTTTGGAACTGATCCGGGTAGCAGAGTAAATAATAACTGTTTATCCCACAGTACGTCAAAATGGGTGTTTTTTCAACCTCCTTCAGGTCTCCATTATCCTAAATCTTCCCTCTCATAAATATTAATCACCACGCCACTCATTATTTCTATTTCTTTGAAGTCATCTTTGGCCCATTTATTTAAATTATGCAAAGGGTTTGTATTTCCTAAGATTACAACTTCACTAGGGATCAATTACAATGTCCCCTCTCTCCAGAGATTAGAGCCCGTTCTGATTGATGGACACATTCAGGGACTTGATAGGAATTTTTCATCTCTGTCTAACATCCTTGATTAAAATATGGTAGAACCCCTTTAATAAAGGAGTCTAACTATTCCATGCCTTACACAGTAACTTTATTATGTCACTTTTACTGTGGATATTTTGTATGTTTCTAGTGGAAAGGGACATTCATGATCATATACCCAACCCCTCATTTAGTCAGTGGGGAAATTAAACACATTCATTCATTTACAAAAAAAAATTTAAGCATCCATCACATAACAGAAATATGTTAGATTCTAGGTATATATACATATATTAATATATCCTCTAGTGAATAGAGTGCTACTCTTGGAGTCAGGAAAACCTGGATTCAAATCCTGCCTCAGATACTTTCTATCTGGTGACTCTGGGAATCACTTAACCACTTTAATTGCTTCATCTATAAAATAGAGATAATAGCACCTTTGTGCCATAAAACAAGATAATATTTGTGTAAAAAAAATCTTTGAAAATCTTGACATAGTATATAAAAACTAGCCATTATTATTTGGAGAAAACAGCATGTATACAGATAATTAAATATAAAGTATGTACATAATAAATAGAAATAATAGCATTTTATGATTTAAAGAACATTTTATATATATATATATATATATATATATATATATATATATATATATATGTATATATAAAATCTCATTTGATCTTTACCATGATCCTGTGAAGGAGATGCTATTATCCCATTTTGGAAATTAGGGAAGTGGAGCTAGGAGAGAAATTTCAGGGAGAAAAAGGCACTTGCGGATGGGCTGGGGAAATGTCAGTATAGGCTTTATGTAGGAGCAAGAACTTGCCCTGAGCCTGGGGATGGCTAGAGATTCTATACAGACAGAAGGGAGAATATTCCAAGTGGAGGGCAGCTGGTATAAAAGCACAGAGATGGGAGAAAGCATGTGATTTATGCAGGTCAAAAAGTAGAGCCGTTCTCCTGCAATATAGAAAGCATGAAGAGCATGAATGCATAGGAGAGGTAGGAAGGAGCCAAATGACAAAAGACTTCAAGCCCAGAGAGAGGAAGGGCTATGTAGCCAAGCTAAGGGCGAGCTTAGTCAAAACTCTAGTTCTTGTGACTGTCTAACTCTAGTTTTCTGTTTCTATTTTTTTCCCACTCTGCCCGTATCAAAGGACCTGGGTTCAAATTCTCCCTCCAATGCTACCTGGGTGGCTGAGTTTAAAAATGGCAATATCATAATTGCTTACATGGGATTGAGAGGTATTATTACAAATGGCTACTCTAGCATGATGATCTTGCTTTATTATATGGCTAATTATATTCTTCTGAAAGAACAACTCAAGGAAGCTTCTGGGGGAAACAGAAGCGATTCCATTTGCTCTTCTTGGGCATGACTTTCTATCCATACAGCCCTTGCTCGATGAATCTATGAATTTTATTAACATAAATACTACAGTAAGGCCACATCAACTTATTCATGTCCTATCTGTGCTGGCCTTCAATAAAAAAAATTGATTTCCCACTTTTTAATTGCTCATTAATGCAATGTATTTCATGTATGTGGATCATTTGAGGAAAGTGGGAATCGTTCTCCCAGAGAGAGAAACCCTTAGGCAACAGAGAGCTATCTTTATGTGTGTGAGGGATGATTATATCAAGAAGAATGGCTTTGTTCTGCTTGTCCTGAGAGTGTAGATGTAGGAGAAATAGAGAGAAGTTGCAGTAATATTGATATCCTATTACTGTCAGGGAGCTATTGGAATAATCAGAGCTATCCCAAAGCAGAATGGCTGGCTTGAGAGGTCATAGGCTCCCCCCTCATTGGAGGTATCCAAGCACTAGCCAAATGGCCACCTGTCAAGGATGGCACGGAGAGGATTCTTGTCCGAGCCTGGGTCACACAAGGTACTACAAGCTTCCTTGATCCCTGAACTACTGTGATTGTAATCAATCAATGTTTATCTTTTTTATCAACTTACTACGTACCCAACACAGACTTAGAGACCCTGTGAGCATCACCAACCCTAAGTCCATGGATGGATAAGTGGCAGGGAATAGGGATGTTTTGCCTGAAGGAGAAAAAGGAAACATCAGGGAGGGAAGTGATGAAGCTAACATCAAGTATTTGGAAGGACATAAAACAAGAGGCATCAGCTGGTTGTTCTGCTGGTCTCCAGGAAGAAGAACCAGGAGCAATATTTCTGGAGGAGCTACAAAGAGTCAGATTTAGGCTGATCTTTAATTAAATCCTGAATAAGGAGAGCTGATTCAAAATGGAGCATGGGCTGGGGAGCTACTGTGGATGGCCACACCAGGAGCATGTGGTAGTGAAGATTCCTTTTCAGGATGAGTTGTACTTAACAGCCACTGAGCTCCCTTTCACCTCTGAAACCTAGGACTCTAAAGTACTCTAAATGTCTAAATGTCAACCAGAATGACTTCTTTTAATCAGTTCAATTCCTTCTCTCTCACCTCTTTGAAATCTGAAGCACAGAAAGATGATGACACTGGAGTAAAGTCATCCAGATCTTTAGGGAGAGGATTTGAGTCCAGATCCTCTGATTCCCAGCCCATGACTGATTTTCACTTTAATTACTAGGTCAAGCATTTTTTTCTTTTATAAGAGGAAAAACATGAGAGACCTAGTCATAATAAAAGGGGAAAAACTCATAAGTTCTGTCCTTTATGCTTTTGATTGCTGAGGTGAGTTCCTTTCCACCTCTCTCTACTTCAAAATGTCTTTGCTTAAAAGGATCTGTGAGCTCCTGGATGCGGTGACTCCCTGTAAGAGTCCAATTCCCAACCCACCCATAGCTGTGCTTCCTGTTCCATCTGGACTAATTCTCCTAAATCCTTTGGGAGACATGTTTCCAGTGTGTTAGGTGTCCTTTCTCTGGTTCTTTTAATGTTATTTGAACTCTAATAGGGATTATTATTCTATCCCTTAGATATAATGTCAGATCATCTTTTCCCAAACCTACATTTCTCTAATTATCTTTTCCCACCATTTTCTTGTGCAGCTTTTCATTGAAAATGGGTCTCAGTGTACCCATTCTCTCACTGTACCTTATCATCAGGTTGCCTGAAACTTTGATTTTGGGGGGACTCTGGTTTCCCAATGACTTGTAGTCATACAGCAGCTAAAATAATGGTGTAAAAAATTGGTCCTTGGTTTTAGGGAGAAGCCCACGGTCATTAAAAGCATTGAACAATTTCCCAAAGGCAATGGCCCTTTTGTGACCCAAGGAGAAAAAAAAAGAAAAATAGAAAAAAGAAATTTCAGTATTGATTTTCTAAGATCCTCGAGCCCAACTCTTTCTACTGATCTTTGGCCTGCTACTGAGGTCCATAGCTGAGCGATGAGCCCGCTGACAAATGGGGTCTCTGATGGCTGTTCCCATGTAAGCTTGGCTATTAGTGGCTGTGGGGCAGATTGTGCCTGTGTGATTCTTAATACAAGGAGGTAGAAAATTGCCGGTCCCATTGAGAGTGGTTAACACAATCGAGAGGACCCTGAAAGAGAAGCACGGCGTTTCTCTCCTTCGTGGTGCTGGGCTTTTTTTAGGGTCATTTTCGGAAGAGATAAAAATGAGATGACATTGGGAAGAGGACCCCCCCTTCGCCCCCCACCCCAGCCACAGTGATTGCTGCTTTGAATGCTCCTGCAGCTGCTCCTTTGGAGGCCGATTGATCCATTCCAAGGCAATGACCATTATATTTCGTTTTACTCAGAAAATGCAGGGCTTTTCTTTCTGTTCCCAGTTGTCTGCAGTGATGGATAGCATGACACTGTCTCTTAGTGCATTATTTTATATTGAATAATACTGCATCAAAGAATTAGCCAGGTTGGGCCATTCAAGAGTCTCCTTAAAGAAGAGCTGCTCTCTGAAAAGAGAGCAAATGCTACCAATTTAGCATGGAGGCCATTTAGGAACAGCCAGTCAAGCAGACCTGAGAGTTTTGGTGAAGCTGCAAGCTACAGATGTGATTGAACACACACACACACACACACACACACACACACACACACACACAAAACTCTTGCTAGATTTTGTGGATTAAATGAGTAAATTTCTTATCCAGGTGTTAATGGTTATTTTTAGAAGGATTAGACTCATGTTTGTCCATAAAAACTAACAATACTAGGTGAAAGTTATAAAGAGGCAGATTTAGACTGGATGCAAATCTTCTGTGCTGATCTATTCTAGGCCCTTGTTCTATCTCTCAGCAGACCCCTCGAGGAAAGGATCTGTTTTGTTGCTGTTGCTCTGTTCTGTTCTTTGGATCTCCGATCCCCAACATGATGCCCGGCACACACTAGAGATTTAATGAAAGTTGTTCATGATAAGCAGCTAGTGTGGGGTGCAGTAGATAGAGTGACAGGCCTGGAGTCAAGAAGAGTTGAGTTCAAATATAGCCTCAGACACTTACTAGCTCAACTGTAAAATGGGAATAATCATGGCCCCTCCCTCCCAGGGTTGTTGTGGAAATCAAATGAAATAATAATTATAAAGTTCTTTGCCTAAATTAATGTGCTATAAAAGTATTATTAACCCTTGTTATTGCCCCTACCTCCATGATTTGTGTGTGTGTGTGTGTGTGTGTGTGTGTGCAAATAAGCCTGAAATATACACTAAAATGCAAGACCAAGGAAGCTATACAGTGTATATATTAGGTGCTGGAGATAGATAAATGACATGGTCTCTGTCTGTGTGTATGTCTGTATTGTGTGTGTGTATACATATATATATATATATATAGGTAGACACATTTATATAAGATATATTAAATGTGTGTGTGTGTGTGTGTATGTGTGTGTGTGTGTGTATAATGTTTACTTCTCCAGGTCCATACCATTCTTTCCTAATATAAACTTGTTGGGCTTAGGTACATATCATATTCATCTTTGGACGCCCAGATTCTAGTGTATACTAGCATATACTTCTAGTGTAGTATGTATAGTGTATACTAGTATATAGGAAGTGTATACTACTTGGAACATGGAAGAAGATTAATAACAGTTATTGGTTAAGTTCTCCCCCCCTCTCTTTTTAGTGTATATTTCAGAGTTATTTATCTATGCATATTATTTCTCTCTGACATATGTAAGCTCTTTGAGGGCAGGACGTATTTCATTTTTGTTTTTCATTCTCAGCCTCTAGCAGAGTGCTTAGCATATAGGTTCTTAATAGCAATAGGTTCTTACTTGCAATAGCAAGTAGGTTCTTAATAAATATTTTTGTTGAATTGAATTCAGGAGAGAAAGATTAGTAAGAAACTGAGGCATCTCAAAGTGGTAAAAGCTGCTTCCAGAAGGCAGGGGTTCCCTCTTACTGGTGCTGGATGCCCACTGGGGACTCTTGTTTAAGCCTCAATTAAAATTGATGTTTATAGGAGTCTGATCCACTTCTGAGATTCTCTCGTGGAGATTTTATTCCTGGAAAAAGACAAATGCTCTATCGAGTTACCTGGAGTTTACCTTGTGCTTTTCCATTTGTTATTTCATTGTGCTCATAACAATAGCTCTTTCTCTCTTACCAGTCCCTGGCTGGCAGTCAACTTCCATTGTTGGCCAACATTTTTAGAAGTGCTTTTCAGGTTCTTGTTCATGAGATATCCTTTGGAGACTAATTATTCCAAAGAATCATTCACTTTTTTATGGGTCCGGGCTTCTACCCAGGTAACCAGAGAACATTTAGGTTTAGCAAATCATTGGTAAGTAAAGGAGCATGGAGTTAAGTCATGTGAATGCTCCAATGCCCAGACTCTCTTCTGCCCCAAGAATATTTCAATATTCCCCAAGAATCTGTAATGTCAACCAGGGGAGCCTTCTTCCTAAATATGAAGATTGAGACCTGCCCATGCTTTACCCACTCTGTTTAACTGCTGTCCACAGCTTTCCCAGAAGTTCACCAATGAACATCCAACCAACATGCTGGGGGTCTTCCTCTAGACAGGTTGACAATTCAAGGCTACTTATGGAGCATTCCAGCAGCCCGATGGTTATTCTTTGCTTCCTCTGTGTGACTGATCCAATGTGTTTTATGATTATACATTTCTATGAAGATTTACTTTATTCCACTTCTCCAAGAAATTCTCATTTGTAATATGTTTCACTTGGTCACTTCCACCAGGTACTTCTCCATAATCCTCTGGGTTTTTCTTAATTCTTCAGAGCTGATTATATACCATGATTTACAGTTAGAAAAATGTTAGTATTAAAAAGTTGGGCCATTGTTTCAAGTAGAAGCTTAGGGTCATCACAAGGACTTTGCTAAAAAGAATTTTAAAAGACTAAAGTATCAATGTAGAATGATGCTTTTTCTGATTTTCCTTGATCTTGACAGTTGCAACACCCCCAAACAAGCCCCAATTTCCTCTACAACCTGCTGTGTGTTTGTCAAGGGCTCAGTAGGCATTCTTTTGGCAGGGAGGTTATTTTCTGGAGGATGTGATGTTACTTTTCATGTGATTGAAATTTGAACAGATTGCGTTTGATCTTTTCATGGCTAAGGGTGTGTCCTGTTTGTCCAATTCCTATCTCCATAGCTGTGAGTGTAGTGTTCGACTTTGCACATTAGTTGCTTAAATGGGTCAAAATGTGTACTCTTCTCTCAGAATTTCTTTCTTTTAAAGAAAGATTGAGTTGAAATGCAGTATCCTTCCCCAGAATCCTTTGCAATCTACTCAGACCTGTCAAGGTAAGAGACACCACCTAAACCTGTGTAAGATGGATGACCTTCTATCACCAGATAAGACTAACTGGGATTGGCCACCCCAGTATCACATCAGCATCTTTTCTGCATCCAATTCAATTCAAACAAATTTAGATTTGTTAGTGTTGTTGTAAACAGTGGGGCTTGTTGTTGTAAAGAGTGGGGCTTTCTAAAATTTATCTTGCTAAAGCAACAAAGAACCTGGATTTAGAATGAGATCAAGATGGGCTCCTATGCCTCTTTAATCCTGCCTAGCTGCCTAGTGACCATGGGCTACTCAGCTTGTCATCCTTTCTGAGCTCTAAAAATGGAGGTTGTTTTACTTGATGGTCCTCTTCATGAGCTTGCTCTGAGGATCAAAGACCTAGCAGACCTAGCAACATGTATGAAGAGCCAGGTAATAGGACTAAACCAAAAACCTGATCAGTCCCAAGTACTTTTTAGAAAATATTCACAAGTTAGGGGAAATAAAATGAGATTTTTAGAGTTATTTCACAAAGTGCTCTATCCCTTGAGATCTAGTACCTCTGAGAAAGTCAGAATCTTTAGGAATATCAGGATGTCTTTTTTTTATGTTTAAAAAGGAGGTGAAGAGCAAAACAGTTTTCAGAAAGGACGATGAAAAGAAAGAGAGAATAGAATAAACAAAGGGGAAATACAGTTAGTAATAATAATTATGGAAAGAATTTTGAAGCAAGTTTCTCTGATGAAGGCCTCATTTCTCAAATATATAGGAAATTGAGTGAAATTTATTTAAAAAAATAAGTCATTCTCTAAGTGATAAATGATTTTTAAATTATGTTGTTAAAGCATGCAAAATGACCTAACAATATCACCATTAGGCTGGATACCAAAAGAGATTTTTTAAAACTTAACCTATAGGTATAAAACTATTTACAGCAGCTCTTTTCTCAGGTCAAAGAATTGGCGATTGAGAGGATACCATCAATTGGGGAAAGGCTGAATAAATTGTGGTATATGATTGTGAACATTATTGTTCCATGAAAAATGATGAACAATAGACTATCAGAAAAACCTGGAGAGTCCTTCACGTGCTCAAGAAAAGTGAAATGTACTGTATACATAGTAATAACAAAGTCACAGGATGATCAGCTGTGAATGACTTTGCCATTCTCCGCAATACAATAATCCAGGACTACTCTGAAGGACTTTTGATGAAAAATGCTGTCATACCCAGAAAAAGAACTGATTGTGTCTGAATACAGACTAAAACATACTTTTCTTAAAAACTTTTTTTTCTTGAGAATTTTTTTGGGGGGAGTAAGATCTATGTTTTCTTTGGCAACAGTACTTTTATGGAAATATTTTGCACAACATCACCTGGGCTTTCTCAATTTGGGGGTGTGAAAAGGAAGGGGGAGAATCTGGAACTCAAAATTTTAAAAACAGATATAAAATTTATTTTGATTATAACTGGAAAGATAAAAATATTTTAAATTTAAATATTTTTAAAATATTTTAAATATTTTTATAATTAATATTTTATATTAATATTTTTAAAATATTTTAAATTATAATATTTAATTTATTTTAAATTTTAAATATTTTAAATTAAAATATTTAATTTATTTTAAATTTTAAATTATGCCTAGAAAAATTCAATTAGTGAAGGGATAGGGGGAATGTATCAGAGAGTGGTCTGGTAAAGTTAGATAGAATTAAAGCTAGAGAGCAAGTGATTAGTTCTTCACCCCTCCCTCAGCACAAACATCCTAACTGACCCCTCATGGCATAGTCAATAGTTCTGGATCCCTTTATTCCTGGGAAGGGGGGGTCTGGAAAAGGTTATTGATTATGCAAAACCAGAAAGTCAATTCCTGGGAGTCAGAAAGTGTAAGGGCTATCTCAGGGCTTGGCAAGGTAACAGGAAAATTTTACATAGTGATAGCAAAGGCTGAATGAAATATCCATTTTCCCTTTCCCTCATTTGTACACATTAGTAACCTGGGATAAATTCTTGGATCCTTTGCCATAGGTTTGTCTCCAAATGTACCATTAGTGTCTGTTGATTATGAAAATATGTGCTGAAAAATAGTCTTCATATTTTAAATAAATTTTTACGTGCCAGCAGATCATCTACATATATTTAAAAGTGACCATAAAGAATTATAGCTATCACTTATATAGCACTTTAAATTTTTCAAAGACCCACATATCATCTTATTTGATCATCACAACAATTCAGTAAATCCAGATTATTAACTGCATTTCACCAAAAAAAAAAAAAAAAAAAAAAAAAAAAAAAAAAAAAAAAAAAAAAAAAAAAAAAAAAAAAAGAAAGAAAGAAAGAAAGAAACTAATGTGGATAGAAATGACCTTCCCAACATCAAATAACTAAGTATCTGAGGTAGGATGTGAACTCAGGTCTTTCAAACTAAAAGTATAGCATCCATTCCTTGTACTACCTAGGTATATTCCTATTTACATATGGCTACATGTAATATACATATATATATTTGTTCATCTACAAAATGGTAGTTCTTGGTACATAAATAGATTCATGTCATCTTTACTCTAGCTCCGTGGCTCCTTAAGGGTCAATGGTCTGTATTCCTCAAATCAGTGACCTATAATAGGATCCTGATGCTTCATCATGGTATGAGGGGACTCCATGTTCTTAAAGGTTATTCCAGAAGAACTGTGTCAGGCAGGTTCTGTCACACTGGAAAGGCTTCAGGGACTATTCTTAGCTCTCTCTTTTCATCACTCTGCCACCAACACTGTACAAGTAGAAGGGAGTCATGCTGAATTGAGAAGAGTTTTTTTTTTAATCTATAAACATTAATTTAGCTGTTGGCATTCTCAGTGTGCTAGTCTTACCCAATGACCAATGAGTGGGCACAATACTAAATGATTTCAATCTTAAAACTCTTTATATGAATGAAACCAGGAAAAAAGGAAAGCGCAACTCAGTTCAAGGTTGGGTCACAGGCTGACGAATCAGTTTATGGTGTATCCAAAGACAAAAAAACCCATTATTCATTTTTGAATATATCTTATCATCTTATGCTTGCCAAGAGGAAAAAAATATCACCCCTAAAAATAAATAGAACTTACATACCAATTTTTATTTCAAAGGGTAAAAACAGAAATTCTATGAAAAACTTAAGTTTAAATAAACCAAAATTTGCTTTGATTCTGGGTGACCTCAATGGCAAATTGGACATAAGGATGGAGAAAATATTAGAAAATAAATATAGTTAAGAAATAATGAAATGTAAACTCCACAGAAAGCTTATACTTTCTACATTCTTCTATACTTTTGAGAAAAGGAGTAAATAATAAATATTGAATAACATTATAAAATGAAATTAATCTTAATATCAGGAAAATGATTCATTATTGCTGGACTTCATTCCTAAAATCAACTGTTAAAAATCAGATCATTAAATTGTACGCAAAGATCATAAGTAACACAAAGTTAGAAGAATAAAACATAGAAAAAGTTACAAAGCACTTTCTTTTTATCACCCCCCAACCTGATCTATTTAAATGAATAATTGACATTGAAACCCAGGAAATGGATGGACGAAGGGACATTGACACCAATTATAACAATTTTGAACAGAAGTTTAACTCCTTTAAATTTGCCTTAAGGGAGAAATCAAAAGAAACTAAAATTCACCTTAGTCAGCAAACATTTTTCCTCCTTTCCAAGTGGAAAGACTCGGTAGCCTAGGGCAACACAAGTTTAGAATAGAAACTTATTTGTAAAATTTTATCGAGAAGGATGGTAGAAGATCATGAGCAATGCTACCTGATAAAACAGCAAGAAGCCATGGAGGGTAAGAACAATTTAAAGAAAGCATGGTGAGAGAGGCAACTCAACAAAATCATCCTGAGGGCATTGAAGGATGAAACTGGAAGAAGAAAAACAAACAGACAAAAGAAGGAAAAGATTTTTGAAAAGCATTCCTTTCACTTTCAAGGACAGAGGAACCCCCACATCTAAGTTATCAGAACAGCTATAGATGGGCCTCTGGAAATGAAAATAGCATGTATATACATTTTATGAGGATAATCTTCACATATCTCAAGAATAACCTTTATGAGTTTGTTAGAAGGGATTGAGCATCCTTTTTCAAGTGATATTCCATAAGAAACCACATTGTTATCACATAATTAACTGGGAGATGTGGAGAATGCTGCATCCCACTGTGATTATTCTCACTTTGTTATAAGAACTCCATCTGATTCAGTAGAGCAAAACAGTTTAAAGACTGTCCTCCACAAGGTGTCACCTGTATATACCTCAACATTATACAGAAAATCCTAAAAGATATAGAGATTAACTTACGTGATAAACCTCTGATCATTAATATCAAGGGAGATACAGAATAGAGAGATCACTAAAAGTGTTTGCTCCTGTCAGGAAGGAAACTCAATATAGAGTTCAAGTCAGAAATGGATTCCTTGTGAAAGATAAGATCCTCCATTTGACCCTATTTGCAAATGAAATTTTCATCATTTCATTAAGTCATGGAACATTACAGAGCCTTTTAAATGAAATCCAAATCACTCCAAGAGAGTTTGGTCTCGTTATCCACATGGGAAAAACAAAGTAAATGAAGAATCCTCCAACATGCAATTGAATAGACAATGAATAATCATCATCCATATAAATCTTGGACAAATACTGCAGACAGATGTTGATGAAATCCTAGAGTTTAATAAGAAGAGTAGACTGGGTTGGCTTTCTTGAATTGCATTTATTTAAGTGAGCCCAAACTTCTCCCTTAAATAATGTTCCATCTTGTCCCAGTGATGTTGTAAGGATGGGAGTTGTGGAACATAGTCTTTAATTGAAGATCAGGAGTAATTCTCTGTTCCTGGACTGCAAGGTCTCACTAATATCTGCGACCTCTTCAATGTCTAGCACTTGTTAACAGGTCCACGTCAACAACCTGTGATTTCCTTAAGGCAACAAAAGCCTCCGCCAATTATCACCACTATCACCATACTCTGAACTAAGAGTCTTAGAGGCCGCTTTGCTAACCTTCTCATTTTACATATGAGGAAACTGAGACCCAAGAAGTTTAAGGGATTTGAATAAAGTCACCCAAAGGGTAAGTAGCAAAGACAGAATTCAAACACGAACCCTGCTCCAATCCAGAACTCTTTCCACTGTACCATGCGTGATGATTTCATCCCATACGAAACCACATAAATAAATCAGAGAGTGACCTTAGTGTCAAAAACATTAAATGAAGTGGCAGAGTCGCACAGCTGATAAATATCAGGGAGATGGTTTAAACCTAATTCCTTCACTCAGCCATTCATCTAACAATAT
This sequence comes from Sarcophilus harrisii, assembly GCF_902635505.1. NCBI lineage: Eukaryota > Metazoa > Chordata > Mammalia > Dasyuromorphia > Dasyuridae > Sarcophilus > Sarcophilus harrisii. The sequence continues at coordinate 7,614,936 of NC_045426.1, read as the reverse complement.
GCATTTATTGATACAAAGAAAAAACAAAGAATTTTTATTCAATCTTTTCCCATCAATACAATGATCATTGATCTGGCTTCATTTCACTATCTTCCCTCTTCAGACTTCCCCACCTTCTCCCCATCAGCTTTGTCCTTCTCCATCCTGCTCATTTCAGACACACTTTTATGCATTTTCTTCTCCCTTTTGAGTGTAAACTCCTTGAGGTGAGGGCTTTTTTTGTATTTGTGTCCCCAGGGATCAGTGCAGGGCGTTGGACACAGTAAATACTTAATAAGCCTGTTCTATCTCTCCACCATGCTCCACTTCTCTGTGCTGGCTATCTAACATGTGGAAGAGCTGACCTTTGAAGGATGCTACTGATTTTAAGATTCAGAGGAGAGGAAGCATTGGGATATGGAGCTCCACCTGTGCAGAGGATGACAGTGGGAGATGAATATCCTATGTGGGCAACAGCAGGGAGGTCACTGTTTAGAGACAGCCTCACTCTAAAAGCCACAAATTCTGCAGGATTAGAACAGAATCTCTGTGCTCGCAATAAGACAAGACACAAATAGCTTCCAATCATTCCTCATTACTTGACTTTGAACAGAATTCCTGGCGTGGACAGCATTATAAAATTGTATCTTACACATTAAAGATGAGACTGAAAATCCTGTATGATATCTGAATAAGGAATCAACATTTTGGTGAACTACAGGTATTTAGTAATAACATTGACTTGTCTATGTATTTCTGTGGTCCCAGGACTGGATCATGGTGGTAATACCGGCAAGGTAAAGAGTCAGGAAGATGAGAAAACTGCCCCCAGAATTTAACCCTGCTTCTTTATAGTTATTCTTCCCATTGTCTAGTAGTGGTTCAATGGATAGAGGCTTAACCTTGGAATCAGAAAAAACCTGGGTTAAAATTTTACTTCTCAGCCCCTCAGGAAGATCTCTAAAGCTGTGAATTGAAGAGAGGTTGAAATCAACATGCATGGAGAACATTTTCTGTACACCAGGAGTTCTCAACAAAAATGAAATTACAGGTACATAGCAATATTGCCACAAATAATCATACTAATTTATAATACTGCAGTGAGGCAGCTTGTGGTGGTAGAGGAAAAAGCAGGCTTTGGAGTCAGGACGAGCTGGGACCAGTCACTTATGACCCATCCTAGCTGTGATTCTGGACAAACCACTGAACCTTTGAGTGGTCATGGTAACTCTCTCAATCTACAAGGTACAGAGCAGAGACTAATCTGTCCAGAATTAAAATATATAGAGAGATTTATAAACTTTAAAATTCTATTTAAATGTTATATAGTTGCAACAGCAGTAGTAGTAGAGGAGGAGGAGGAGGAGAAAAGAAAGAGGAGGAGGAGAAGGAGGAGGAGGAGGAGGAGGAGGAGGAGGAGGAGGAGGAGGAGGAGGAGGAGAAGGAAGAGGAGCAGGAGGAAGAGAAGGAGTGTTGTGATAGCAGCAGCAGTGCAAAACCTGCATCAGTGCAGATCAACCATCTGTCCTCCCCCCCCCCTCAATAAAGCACCCGAACACTTCTACAGCTAATCATAACCTATATTTTATGGGACTCATACTTTCACAATATCCTTTATGTACATACTTGATTTTTTCTGCTCAGGAAGGTTCCTGGCTCTGAAGCAATCTTTCTCTGAAAGAACTAAATGTTGATCTAACTAAGTCAAACCAAATAGTTTATACTCCATAACAGGCTAATGTGAATGTTGAAAGTTCAAAATGATGTTTTTCTCATCACCCCAGAGGCTCTGATCAACAAATATTTGTGCAATGAATGAATATTATATAAATGCAGTCAATGTGTCCTTATCAGCAAAAGCCAAGGTGAATTGATTCATTGGCATCTCTCCAAGTAGAAGTTGGTCAGCATCGCCCCAACAGAATTGATTTCATCAGTGTTGTAAAACTGTTCCCGGGTATAGACTGGGTTCATAATGAATTCTCCAAAAAAAGCAACAAAGTGATTCTTTAGACTTATGGCTCATCGACTTCTGAAGCAATTTTATTTTTCTAAAAGTATGTCTGGGGCCATTCATGCAGAATATGATAGAGGAGTCCCCACCTGGGCAAATGCATATCAACATTCCCATATTATATGAATTCCTAATCATAATTAGAGTGGTGAGGAATTCTGGAGAATAAGTAGAGACAAGTACGAAGAGGCAGAGGCAGAGGATTGTGAACTGAAATCAGATCAATGATCATTGTACCGATGGAGGGAAGAGTCTGTGTGTCAATGATTCCTTACACCAAGGAAAGCACTCCTGGCACTACTACCACCATCAATGCCACTGGTAGCATCCCTACTACTATTTAAAAAAAAGCCTGAAGAAAGGTAGTGCAGTGATTACACAGATGTTCTTGGATTTGGGAAGGTTGATACCATATTTAAGGCTTATATAGATTAGATTATTAGATATTATATAGAGATATATTAGATATACAAATCTTAGCCTCTCAGGCAGCTCTAAGTTACAGAGCATGTGGGAATCCACCATGATAGAGGGAGTTTCCTTTTCAAGAGGTCACTATACTTCTGACCATACCTGGAACTCACAGTTATAATCACACAGGGCGGGTATCCGGGTGTCCCCACGAAGGAAAAAGGGATCAAGTTGGAAAAAAAATGGATCTAAAATCTCTTTTGGGGCTTGTGGCCATTTGGCGTTGCTTTTTAGATTAGTGACTTTTTGTTCATTTCATTATCTTCCCCCAAGCTGGACAGGACTTCAGATTTCTTCTAGTCTGGCTTGACCCTAACAAAAATCCCTCTTAAACTTGAACATCACGTCATTCAGCCCTTGCTTAAATACTTCCAGTGAGGAAAGACTCGCTGCCTCCTCAGCTGCTGGCTGAGGACAAAAGAACGTTTGCATTTCTGTTCAGTCTCGAGTGTATCTACATGGTTTGCTCAAATGAGCTAAATGACAACACGGATGAAGCACTTTGCAAATCTCAAAGTACTATTTAATTATTATTTAAAAGCAGAGCTGCATCTGGTAGCTATAATTAAGAGAGTTAATTGGGTTGGTTTTGAGAGAGCAGCTCCAGAGTAAGCTGAGCCAAGAGCCAGGCCAAGTCTGACCAGGTCAACTCCATCCAAGCAGGAGGTGAAAATTCAAATTGGCCACCATATCTGACAAGTATAATCTCCTACACTGGATCACCCAATCCAGTTCAGCAATCAAGTATTAAGCACCTACTGTGTGTCAGGCACTATTCTAGACACTGAGGAGACAAAGTCAATAATGAGAAAGGTATTTTTCCTCAAGGAGATTACATTCTATTATATCACCCAAGACCTAAGAGATGGGGATTAAAAGTAGGAGGCTCTTGGCTGAGCTCTCGGCCTCTGGGCAGACTCCTGAACTTGGATATGACCACTGGCCAAGGGTATGTCATTTTTCTCTGCAGACTGTGAGAAATTGTGTTTCTATTCATTTTCCTAATGGAGTCTTTATGGGTGAAACAACCTGCCTGATGTCAATGGGTTAGTAAATCTTATGACCTTATTTGCAGAACAGCATTAAAATAAGCTTGAAGAACCCTCTGGAAAAGCACAATAATTGGGACAACTAATTTCTCTTTTGCCTTAATTTGGATAAGTTTCCCCTTGGATTTAGAAAAAGATGGTCCTATGTCAGTTCTCCTAATTAGATTTTTTTAAAAATACAAATGCAAAAAAAAAATCAAATAGCTCTCTTTTAAGCTCTAGAAAAAAAGTTTAATGAGGACCAAATCAATTAAGCAAATTGCTTCAAAAGAAAAAAAAAGACTCAGACTTTCTTTTTTCAGAGGAATCTCATATTGCTGAGTCTTGGACCAGAGCACTTAATTTTTTCTTTTATTTTCACAACTAAATTGCAAACTTCTGAAAAGTGGGGACTTGGGAGGGCAATTCTGACCCAGCCTTTAAGATGTTCGCAGGGATGACTGAGAGACTCTCCCACAATACCCCAGCACTCATAGATTGATGCAATCCAGAACCTTCAAGCTAAATGCTTCTGTTTGGCCCTAATCTCCTCCGATGGGCATCCGCATTTAAGCCATCTCACACGCTGATGTATAAAGCAAGACGTTGTCTCTACTCTTTGGGGCCATCGGACAGACGTGCACAAAACACGAAGTTGCTCGGAGCGTGCAGGGAGGTTGCAGCTGCTGAGGTAGCAGTTCTTTCCCCGTTTCTTCTTCTTTCTTCTCCCTGCCTTCCATTTAATAAACAATAGTACAAGGCCATAGATCCATTGGAGGGGTAATCTGTAACCAGAACTAACAGAGGACACAAGAAAGGTGGAGAGAAGTTAGATATATAAGCAAGAAAAAGTGAGTTATTGATTTTATTGACTGGTCTGTTAACTTCTGACATCGCAATAAAGCCTTATTTATTTGTATACAGAGGACTCAATTACACAGATACATATCATTTTAACAACTGGGTTATTTACAGGAGAATTGCAGCTTCATAAATAATATAGACCTGGAATTTGTCAAGCTGATCTTTACCCATTGTTACCTTAGGAAGTTGCCTGGTGTTCGCAGAGATTCCTCTGAGAAAAGTCATTAGAACAGTGCCCCTTGGTTCTGTGCAGCAGGAGAGCCCGGGCGGGGAGGGAGGGAACAAGCAACACTGTACAAAGGATGGACCAAAATACAGAGGAAACAGTCCTTGGGGCCCGTCAGGGACTCCCTGCTCCTGCTGCTGGCCATTTGCTCCTGTGTGGTTGAGGTTACAGGCAGAAAGGTGAACAATAAAGTGTCATAGGTTAAGGGGCTTCTCGTTGTACAGGAAATTAGCACAGATGTTGATGATTTTTCTTCTCTATGTGAGGCGACCTAATGTGGTGAATAAAGAGGTAGCCTTGGAGGCAGGAAAACTGGGGCTCAGCCATTGCCCCTGACATATTCTCTGGGTGACTCTTGGAAAAGACACTCAACACCTCTGGCCTCTGGGTGCTCTCTAAATTACAGAGGTGCAGACCTGCATTGGGAGAAGGAGTGTCCTCCTCTGGGGATGTTTTCTATCAACGAAATCATAGATTGGATCAAAAATAATAGCGCATCCGCTGTTTACTTGAAATCTTATCCCAGTGACTAAGTGTGTTATGGAGATAACCCTGGGCCCCTCAAAAGCCCACCAGAAGAGTGCAATCTCTGTAGCTTCATTCCAAATGAAAAGGCTCTGACCAGGTCTGTGTAGTATCTTTGGACAAGCTAAGTGAAAGAAAGAGAAAGGGAAGAAGAGAAAGAGAAAGACATACAGAGGGGGGAAGACAGGCAAACAGAGACAGCAGAGGGGAGAGAGAGAAAGAGAGGGAGACACAGAGACAGAGACACAGAGAGAGACAAAGACACAGAGACAGAGGCAGAGAGAGAGATGCAGAGAAACAGAGACAGAGAGAGAGAGAGCAACAGAGACAGAGACAGAAACAGAAAGAGAGACAGAGACAGAGAGAAAGAGACAGAGAAAGAAAGACAGAGAAAGAGAGAGAAGTCCATTGCCTGGATAATCCCAGGCACTTTTGCCCTATTAGTTCTTAAATTAATTCTTAAAGATGGTCTGATCATTCCCAGAGGAAGAGATGGGTTCAGGGCAGGGGAGGAGGGATGGTGATAACAATTGCTAGCCTTTATGTAGTGCTTTAAGGTTTGCCAAATGCTTTCTAATATGTTAACTCATTTGATACTCACAAGAACTCTGTGAGATAAGTGCCATTATTATCCTTCATTCTACAGACAAGGAAAGTGAGTCTGAAAGAAGTTGAATGGTTGCCTAGGGTCACATGACTGTTATGGGTACAATTTATTTTTGTTAACATTGTTGAACATTTCTTCATTTTGAGCTGCAGTCTATGCATCTGTCCCTTTTTACCCTTTCTTCCCCCTAGCAATAGGTCTACTCCACTGATTGTCTTTTGCCCTCAAACCCAAGATAATTGTGGAATCCTAGATGGAAAGGGGGAAGAGGAACCTCAGATGGCTTCTAGGGAAAGAATAGAGCACTTGAAGGAAGCAGACTGGCCTGTCTTCTTAGAAATCCTCTCTCTGACTCTAACTCTAGGACAGGGGTCCTTAACCCTTGTTATGTTGTGGACCCTTTAGCAGTCTGATGTATCCAGTCAGTGGACTGGATTTTCAAAACTACATTTTTAAATGCAAAAAATAAAATATGTCAGATTACAAAAGAGAATAATTATATTGAAATACTTTTTTTTAATCTCATGGATTCCAGGATAACATGTTTGCTCTAGAGGAATGGAGAGACTGGAGCTAAATGGAAAGACTGGAGCTAAATGGAAAGGCTGGAGACTAGAACTAAATGGAAAGACTGGAGACTGGAGCTAAATGGAAAGGCTGGAGACTGGAGTAGTCATTTGACTACTAGCTCCTAGAGCTGTCCAAGAGATCCAGCTATCATTAAAGAAAAGGCATTCTGGTTAGAACTCTGGTCTTGGATTAGCTTTGTCTATCGTTTGTTCATTTAGAGATTAGCCAGGCTCCAAAATGCATCATCCTATGTCCCTGGCTCGTTATGAGTTCAGGATCACTAGGTCTTCCAGAGCACATAAATCTAGACCAGGAAAACTTGAAAAAGTTCAGAGGCTGAACATCAAATCACCTCAGTGTTCCTGCCTAACTCTAGGGTGAGGTACTGAATTTGCTGAAATAGATATCGATCCCAAACATTCGCGTCATTGTACTTCTCTCCTTCCCTGTTCAGCATTGTTTATCATTTGTTATTTATCATTATTATGAAATAATAGCATTGATTGTCTCATACGCTCATAACTGATTTCTTGAATCATAAAATTTTGATTTGGAGAGAATTTTAGAAGCCACATGAAGTTGGAAGGGTTTTCTTAAATGATTGTCTAACCCCTCCCTTCATTTTTACAGATAAGGAAACTGAGGCCCTAAGGATTTAAATTACTTGTCTAAGATCTCACAGTTTTAAGTGACAGAGCTGGGATTTAAACCTAGCTCCTTCATTGCCAAATCCAGCATTTTGTCCACTGCACCTTGCTCCCTCTCCAGAGTTCCAACATTCATTAGCTGTTAATCTCAGGGATTTCAATGAAGTTTACTCGTCTGTAAAATGTGAGGATTTCTTGCATTTATTTCACAGAGTTACTGGGGAGATACAACGTTTGGGAGGTGCTGTCCCAACCTTAAAAGACTATCTAAAGGTCAGTGGCTATGCCAAAGATATAAATAAGGAGAATATTAGCCAGTCACCTGTTGTTATTTTTCAGTCATTTGTCAGAGGTGTCTGACTTTCTGTGATTCCATTTGTAGTTTTCTTGGCAAAGATGCTGGAGTGGTTTTTCATTCCCTTCTCCAGCACAGTCAGGGTTAGGTGACTTGTCTAGGATGATGCAACTAGTGAGTGTCTGAGGCTGGATTTGAATTCAGTTCTTCCTGACTCCAGGCTGGTGCTCTAGGCACTCTGGTACTACCTAGATGGTCTAAAATCATCTATAACTCTATTTCCAGTATAGACAACTCCTCTAAAATATCCTTTATAGACTTTTAATTGAAAACCTTAATTAAAAGGGAGTTTAGATCATTACTGGAGAAAGTATCCCATTTTTCCTTTCTTTTTAATGACATTGTTGATTTCTTCATTTTAAGCTGCAGTCTATTCTTCTGTCTCTTTTCCCCCCCCCCAGAATCATACACAGTAAATCTACTCTATCTTTCATCCCTTCATGTAAACAAAGAGAACTGCCAACAGCCTGTCCACTACACCACTGGTAGGGGGGACACAGTTAAAGAAAACATGATAATCTCCAATCTGAAAGAATCACACATGGAAAGCCTTGGAGGTGCTAAGGGTTCAACACCAGAGTGATAGAACTGAGATTACTTCCTGAGAGGGAGTGACTATTCCAAGATCACACAGGTTGGAAGTCACAGAGGAAGGATTTGAACTCAGGTCCAGTGGGGTTCCAGGCTCAACTCTTTATCCATGTGCACTATGTTGAACTGAATTGGGTTGAATTCTGACCTGAATCTAGAGTAACTTTACATAATTTTGAAATATGAGTTTTGTAATAGACCTCAAAGTAAGTAATCTGAGCGATGGATGGTTTGTCATTATTAAATTAAGTAATGATTTTCCCCCAAGAAAGAACAAAGCCCAACACGTTAGAGTTCTGTGAAGCCTTCCCTTGAAGGGGGCATTAAACTCTGAGGCCTGAGAACACAACAATATCATGCTTTCTAAAGAAGGTGAAAGAACATGGCTGATCTATTAGTGCTAGAAGATACCATGAATGCTCTTAATCTAAAATCATCTTTCAGTGGAATCTTTTCTTTTAATTATCACAATATTAAAAAAATAAACAACCCCCAACATGATTCATAGAGAAACATATATTTTTTTTAATTTAATAGCCTTTTATTTACAGGATATATACATGGGTAACTTTACAGCATTAACAATTGCCAAACCACTTGTTCCAATTTTTCACCTCTTACCCCCCCACCCCCTCCCCTAAATGGCAGGATGACCAGTAGATGTTAAATATATTAAAATATAACTTAGATACATAATAAGTATACATGACCAAAACATTATTTTGCTGTACCAAAAAGAATCAGACTCTGAATTATTGTACAATTAGCTTGTGAAGGAAATCAAAAATGCAGGTGTGCATAAATATAGGGATTGGGAATTCAATGTAATGGTTTTTAGTCATCTCCCAGAGTTTTTTTTCTGGGTATAGCTAGTTCAGTTCATTACTGCTCCATTAGAAATGATTTGGTTGATCTCGTTGCTGAGGATGGCCTGGTCCATCAGAACTGGTCATCATCTAGTATTGTTGTTGAAGTATATAATGATCTCCTGGTCCTGCTCATTTCACTCAGCATCAGTTCGTGTAAGTCTCTCCAGGCCTTTCTGAAATCATCCTGTTGGTCATTTCTTACAGAACAGTAATATTCCATAATTTTCATATACCACAATTTATTCAGCCATTCTCCAACTGATGGACATCCATTCAGTTTCCAGTTTCTAGCCACTACAAAAGGGCTGCCACAAACATTCGTGCACATACAGGTCCCTTTCCCTTCTTTATAATCTCTTTGGGATATAATCCCAGTAGTAACACTGCTGGATCAAAGGGTATGCACAGTTTGATAACTTTTTGAGCATAGTTCCAAACTACTCTCCAAAATGGTTGGATTCGTTCACAACTCCACCAACAATGAATCAATGTCCCAGTTTTCCCACATCCCTCAACAATCATCATTATTTTTCCTGTCATCTTAGCCAATCTGACAGGTGTGTAGTGGTATCTTAGAGTTGTCTTAATTTGCATTTCTCTGATTAATAATGACTTGGAGCATCTTTTCATATGACTAGAAATAGTTTCAATTTCTTCATTTGAGAATTGTCTGTTCATATCCTTTGACCATTTTTCAATTGGAGAATGGCTTGATTTTTATAAATTAGAGTTAATTCTCTATATATTTTGGAAATGAGGCCTTTATCAGAACCTTTGACTGTAAAAATATTTTCCCAGTTTATTGCTTCCCTTCTAATCTTGTCTGCATTAGTTTTGTTTGTACAAAAACTTTTCAGTTTGGTATAATCGAAATTTTCTATTTTGTGATCAGTAATGATCTCTAGTTCTGCTTTGGTCATAAAGACCTTCCCCTTCCACAGGTCTGAGAGGTAAACTATCCTATGTTCCTCTAATTTATTAATAATTTCATTCTTTATGCCTAGGTCATGAACCCATTTTGACCTTATCTTGGTGTACGGCGTTAAGTATGGATCAATGCCTAGTTTCTGCCATATTAGTTTCCAATTTTCCCAGCAATTTTTATCAAACAGTAAGTTCTTATCCCAAAAGCTGGGATCTTTGGGTTTGTCAAAGACTAGGTTGCTATATTTGTTGACTGGAGAAACATATATTTTAAAAATTAATGTACATGTATAACCAGAAAAAAAGAAAACGATTAAAAAAAAAGAAAAACAAAACAAAAAATAAGCGAAATAATAGAAACTGGCTGCTAATGCATAAAGTTGGTTTAATTTTTAGAAAATCACTCCCTCTCTCCTCTAAAGAAAAAAAAAAGCATTTTTTGTTCCCTGATGAGTTGTTGGTGGGATAGTCATTCCAGTTTGCCTACTTCACTTCCCTCAGAGACCTTCCCTGATCTCCCCATTTCCTCCCCCAACTGCCTTGCCTCCCAAAAGTTAGCTTGTATTCACCTTGTGTGTGATTTTTATATGCACGTATTTGTTGTATTCCCCCAGTAACTAAGCTCCTTGAGGGGGCAACTGTGTCATTTCTATTTCTGCATCCTCCCTGTCTAGCACAGGATCTGCCACATAGCAGATACTTAAGAGATGTTCATCAATTAATTGATTCTGAGCTCAGTTCTCTGCCTCTCCTCCTTGTAGAGGGATCCATCACCTGTCGGGGGTGTTCTAGGAAGACTGGCCAACATCCTGGTGGTTGACACACTCATGCTGCTTTATACTGTTATTGATTCTTCCTCATGAGGCAGTGTCCATGATTTAATTAATCGAGAAGCTATTTTGTTGTCATTCATTCATTGAAAGTTGTGTCCAATGCTTTGTGACCACCCATTCCCTCGGGATTTTCTTGGCAAAGATACTATAGTGGTTGGTCATTTCTTTCTCCAGCTTCTTTAACAAATGGATAAATTGAGGCAAACAGGGTTAAGTGACTTTCCCAGGAATACAGAGTTAATAAGCATCTGAGTCCATATTTTAACTCAGGTCTTCCTGATTTAAAATCTGGCAATATATCCATTGCCCAAACAAGGAAATAAAAGACTGAGATGCTTAAGAACCATCACCAGAGATGGCCACCATTGTGATCATCATCACTGTGATTGGGAGCTAGGGGAGATGAGGTTCTTTCCTCCTTGTTTTTTGCAGATCTTTAAGTGATATGAATTTGACTTTACTTCCTAGTTTTGAGTTGCTTACAAGAGGTTTCTGCCCTATTGAAGGATCCCTACAGACTCCCGGCTCTATTTGGTCTTTAATGGATTTTATATTTGGGGGACTAGTCAATTTTTATCCTCTTTTCCCCTGAAACTAGTACATGAGATGCTTTTGCAATGAGTGGGGAGCTCTGAGAGTAAATCAGTAAAGTGGATCAGCCGGCCGCTTAGCTCCATGGATCCCCACAAATAGATGAGCAAAGATATGGATATGGAAAGGAAAAGTGGTCAGGAAATTGACATAAATCACAGAGCAATAATATGGAGCCAGATTTTTTGTTGTGCTGTAAGAAGGATAAATATGTTGCCCATTAAGAATGTAAGCCCAATTCCCCCCACCCCCAGCTGTGCCTCCCTCCTTAGTGGAAGCTCTCCCCGAGTTACATCAGGGGGAGAAGTGCTCTGGTGTGATTATTTTGATTGAGTGTTTTTCACTTAACCATTTCTTCTTTCCATTCTCACTCCCTGCTCCCATTTTGGGAGATAGGTAATGTGGAGTTAAACCAAAAAAAAGATCCTCTGCAAAGAGCCTGAGAGAAGACAGGAGACTGGCAGAGAACTTTGAAATGCTGCCCAAGTTGTGTTGATTTGCTTCTTTTTCCTTTTCTCCACAATTATTTATTATTCCTTCTTTTGTGTTGGAGAACCCCATGTCTCTTATTACATCCTCTGCTTATTTGAACTTGTTCCTCAGCCAGTTTTTATCTCCCCTTACACCCTAGGCAATGAGGTAAGTTCCTACAGAAGCACAGAATCTCAGAGTTGGAAGGGCCTTCAGTTAACACCTTTTCCAAGCTCTACATGAACAAAAACGCCCCTTATTACATCCCTGAAGCTTTTGCTTGAAGACTTTACATGACAGGAAACTCATTACTTCTGCATATTCTACTTTTAGATAGTTCTAATTTTTAGAAAGTATTTCAAGCCTGAGTCTTCCTCTAGGCAATTTCTATTCGTTGCTTTTGGTTTTGCTCTTTGGAGCCAAAAAGAATGAACTAACGAGACACTGAATTGTATCTGTAGAGAAGTACAGCTTTCTAGGAAGTAGGAGCTGATATTCTGTCTCTTTGGTTGTGTCATGGTGCTGAATTCTAGATGTCACATACTCAAAAATATCAATGAACTGGAGAATATTCAGGATATGAGGCAGGGCCTCAAATTTCCAACAAATCAGGAAATGAAGAAACTGAAAATGAAGAGATCCAACTTTAGACAAGCTCAGTTTGATACATCAACATGCCCCAAACTATGCTCATGATCTTTCTTACCCATCCCTCTCATGAACTTTCTTGTCTCTGTCAAGGGCAACAGCATCCTTCTGATCTCCAGCTTCTACAGTCTTTGAATCCATCCTCAGTTTCTCATTCTACCTCACCTCAAATATGCTAAATCTTGTTATTTCTATCTCCTCAACGTCTCCATTATCCAAAATTCTCCTTTCTAGTCTCCAGTCCCACCCCAGTCAGGTCCTCATCCCCTCTTGGTTAGATTATCATCTTTCTCCCTTTTGATCACTTTTAGCATCCCACCCCTACCTTGCACCTCATGTTACAAAGGAGCCCCTGATGGAAGAAGCTGCTAAGTCTCTTTATACTATGGTAGCAGTGTTTCTGTTTCACAAATATTAGCATGTTCCAAAAAAGAGAGAATGCAGAGAAGAGGGACCATCTTAAAGGGACAACTAAGTAACAGTTAAATTTGAGTAAGGAGAAGTTTTGAGCTGGGTGAGGGATAGCCACCAATCACCTTTCAAAGCAGACCAGGAAAGCGACCGCCTCCTTTTCCTAGACTCCTTTTCTCAGGCTTGTAGCAATTAAGGCATAATCTCAGCTGATTTCTGTTGGAGATGTTGGAGCTCTTGTTGCATGTGTATCGGAGACTTGGAGGATCCAGATGCCATCACTTCCAATTGGAATAATGACTTCTTTGATGGCAACTTTTGGTTCAATCTCACTCTGGATGTCCAATTATCTATCTGCCTTATTGCAGAGGAGACTTTCTGCATTCAGCAATTTCTCAAGGACAGAAAGAGAGGGAAAGGTTTGAGAGAGAGAGAGAGAGACAGAGACAGATAGAGAGACAGAAGAGAGAGAGAGAAGAGAGACAGAAGAGAGAGAGAGATCTTCCTTTTAAAAAATTGTTTAGAGGGGAAAGGTTTCATACACACACACACACACACACACACACACACACAGATACACACAACTTCCTTTTAAAAATTATTTAGAGGGGAAAGGTTTCATATACACACAGAGAGATATACACATCTTCCTTTTAAAAATTGTTTAGAGGGGAAAGGTTTTATACACACACACAGAGATACACACATCTTTTTAAAAATTGTTTAGAGGGGAAAGGTTTCACACACACACACAGAGAGAGAGAGAGAGAGAGAGAGAGAGAGAGAGAGATACACATCTTCCTTTTTAAAATTGTTTAGAGGGAAAAGATTTCATACATGCAAACACACATCTTCCTTTTTAAAAAGTGTTTAAAAGCTTTTTTAACTCAACTTTGATATTTTAACCATATGCTCTTCCCCCTTCTTCCCTGGAAAGTCATTCTTTCTAACTAAGGAAATATAATGAGAAAACAACTTAGCCACGAACACCAATACTTCAACCATTTTGGAGATTTTGTGAAATTGTACATGGGAGGCGACATGTAAAGAAGAGAAAGCTGGATTTTCATAACTCTTCTGCAGGGAAAAGCTGGTTCATTATAATCATCCACTATTCAGTTCAGTCTTATTATTATTTCCATTTACAGGGCTCTAGTTATTGTGTTTTCTGGTTTCCAGACCTTTACTCTGTATTGGTTCATATAGCCTTTCCTATGTTCTCTGGATTCTTCGTATTTATTGTGTATTATACCCATACACCACAATCTGTTTTGTCACTCGGTAACTATATAGGCAGCTGAGTGGTGTTATGGATAGAGCCAGACCTAGAGTTCAAATCCAGCCTCTGGAAATAAAAATATATATTTTTACAAAAGCTCCTTCCCTCCAAAAGCTTCCATTCAAATATGTTTGTAACAGATACACTGCTAAGTAAACACAAATTACAGACAAACCTCTTAAAGATGAGCTATCATCTCATCTTGTCCAAACCAGCCCTCCACATAATTTCCCCGACATTTCCTCACCATGCAGTCTGCACAGTAACCATCATTGGCAACTCTTCATTTCCCTTCCATGAAAACCCAGCGTCTTCTCTGGCTTTTGAGCCACATTGGGCTTTGCTACATGAGCTTTCTCTACTACTCAAGCTACATGAGCTTGCCTGAAACCAGATCTCTGCCTCTGGTAATGTCATACCATCCCTACCCTTTTTAGGAACTGGGAAGCACAGTGGTTACAATGCTGGACCTGGAGTCAAGAAGACCTGATTCAAATCCTTACTAGCTCTGTGAACCTGAGACATTTACAAGTTGCATTATTAACCTCTGTTTGCCTTAGTTTCTTCAATTATAAAATGGAAATAAGGGCACAACTTGCAGGGTTGCTCTAAGGATTAAATTAGTAAGTGTTTAATATGGTACCTGGCATATAGAAGGTTTTCTATAAATGCTTATTTATTGTCTTTCTCTTCCTCTATCCCTTTATGTGCCCCCAACTAAAATGTAAACTTCTTGAGGACAGGAATTGTCTTCCTTGCTTATATTTCTAAACTGAGTTCTTGACACAATGCTAGGCACATAGTAAGTACTTAATAAATGTTCCATCACTCATTCATTCATCTGTTGTCATTCATAGTAGTTCTTGATGCAGCTTCTTCTACTTCTGGACAGCCCTTAATATGAACAATTTTTTCCTGTGAAGGAGCCTAAATCTGCCACTTTGCAGCTTCCATCCATGGCTCCCGATTATGCCCTCTGAAGCCAAGCGGGAGACAAATCTCTCTTCCATGTGATAGCCTTTCACACACTTAGAGCTAGCTATCATGTCTTCATCAATCTGAGTCCTTTTTTTCCAGTTCCTTTAACCAATATTCATAAAGGATGATGTAGAAGGTCTTCTGCATCTCCACTATTCTATCTGGATGCTCCCTAACTCATCAATGACCTTCCTAAATTGTAGAGTCCACAATGGAACCCAAGTCTCCAGAGAAGACCTGACTATGATAAAATATATCGATCTATTCTCTCCCTAGGCATGGGCCTGGGTCTTTCTTCTTGCAACCTAAGGTTGTATTAGCTTCCTTGGTTACCATATTATAGGATTAACTAATGTCAAGATTGAGAGACAAATAGTGGATAGCTAGATGCATAGATAACAAGTCCTTAGCTGCATAGATGAAATGATAAATCCCAGGATGGAGAGGCGGATAGATTGATAGATAGAGACAGACAGAAAGCCAATTACCATCTGGATAGATAAAAGGATAAATCAGTGAAGGAATAGGTAGATAGATGGGATAGATAGACGGTGACTGAAAAAGATATCAATAATAAATGATTATACAGATCATGGATAGATAGACATAGATAGGTAAATATAATTATATGTAAGTAAAGAGGAATAAATAGATAATTGATAAATGCTGGACAATTGATGGATAGAGAGCTGGATAATAGATGGACAGCTAAAGAGAAAGAGATGGATAGAGATATAGATGGATAAATCAATGATAGATAGACAGATGATATGGAGACATCATCAATTTTTTAAAATTTTAGTAAAAATAAAAAGTATTCAGCAGTTGTGGTATCTCGGGAAAGATCTTCACAGCTATCTCCACTCCTTTTTGGCATTTAGTAAAGTTTGAAGAAATAGAAAGAAAGCTAGGTGAATATGGAGAAGCACAAGGCTGGCGTTGATGGCTGATGGGAAGGAGCAGCGCATCCCAGCACCCATCTGCAATCAGGAACCTTTCCCATGCTCTCCTTCTCAGGTGCTAACAGCAAAGAGGAAGGGAGGGATGTCTGAAAAGCAAACAAAGCATCCGAGCTTTCAATGACCTTAACTTTCTCAATGACCTTAATGTGATTATGTTTGTGCTAATGCAGGAATGGAATCTGACTTCTTGGAATGAAGGTAGAGCCCAAGTTGTAAAAGTTATCTGAGCTGTTATGGGGTGGGGATGGGCTGGGAGTCTTCCACAGGGAGCCACTGAGGAGCAGATATACATGCTGGGGATATGATGTGATTTCTTTTATCTGATATCTCCTATGTCTTCTCTTAAAGGGAAGATATCATAAGATGTTATATTCTCTAAAGAGAAAAGCTGATATATTTGTTTCATAATATGCCTTAGTGAAAAGGTTCAGTTTTGTAAGGAGTAAATGAAGGAGAGGTGTTTGTGGGTTTTGGTTTCCTTTGGGAGTTGCTAAGAGATGTGCTAAAAAAAAAAAAAGGCTCTGCTCCAATCTGAAACCTTTTACTCAAGATTTCATGCCACAAATTTGCAATGGGTTCTTGGCACTTAATCTGTGTCTGGATTTGTACTAAGTGATGAGGCTACAAAGAAAGGCAAAAACACAGATCTTATTCTTGAGGAGCTCACGTTCTAATGTGGGAGACAACATGGAAAGGACTAAATTACTGAAACAGTGTATACATAGGAGATGAAAAGTAATCCCAGAAAGAAGAGCACTAACTTGGGAGAGAGACTGGAAAAGGTCTTTTGAAGAATGTGAGATTTGATGTGGGTCTTGAAGGAAGCCACAGGAGCCAGGAGGCAGAAGTGTTTTAGGCGTGGGCCATAACGGGTACACAGCCATGAATACAAATAGGCTTGTGTGGAGTAAGGGAAAAAAGGTCTAATAAAACTGGAAAAGCAAAAAGGGGTTAAATTGTGAAGAACTTTAAATGGTTCTGGAGATAATGGGGAGCCACTGAATTCTAAGATGTAGTAGGGAAGAGGCTATGGTCAGCACAGGCCTTTAGAATAACATCATGGCAGATGAGTGGAGGATAGTTTGGAGTAGAGAGAGACCCGAGACATGAAAACAAAGAATAAAGCTATTGTGAGAGTCCACTCATCAAGGGATGAGGGCCTGAGTCAGGGCGATGACCACGTGAGCAATCATACAGACAGAAGATGCTATCAAGAGGAAGTTCAATGGCACAGCAACTAGAGCATTAAATCTGTAGTCAGAAAGACCTGAATTCAAATTTGTGCTCAAACACTTACCAGTTTTGTAATACTTAATCTTCCTCCACCTTGTTTTTCTCATTCGTAAAATGGGGGTGGTAATAATAGCTCCTGAATCCCTGGGTTGTGTTGTGAGGATAAAATGAGCTAATATTTGTAAAGTACTTTCCAAACATTAGAGAGCTATATAAATGCTAGCTGGTTATTATTCTTGTCAAGTTTGAAATGACAATACTTTTACAACAGATTGAATATGACAAGTGAGGGAGCAGCATCAAGAGTCAAGGATAACAGCATGGTTGGGAGTGTGGGTGGCAGGGGATTGTGGTGCCCTTGACTGTAAAAAATTTAGAAAGGTGGGACGATTTGAGGGGAAAGTATAGTCATTAACTAATACAGGCGTGTTCTATTCAAAGAAAACTCAGAAATGAGAACTTTCAAGGCCAGACTAATGAGGATGGAAGAAGCCATTTTGTGCATAAAATCCTCATTATTTTACAAAATCATTCACAAGACTGTGTTTTTATATAGTGATTCTCCTTTGGGAATCTTAACAACGAGTCCATGTATTTATAATTTTTCCAGGAAGAGATCAGAAATCACAGGATCTCAGAATTGGAAGGGACCTCGATGCCATGGAGTTCATCCTTTCCAAGTGTATCTGACAAGAGAGTATCCACCCTATTTGAAACCCCTCCCCCCAGATAGAAGGAAGCCCTTGAGGCAGCCACTCTACTTGGGCATAGCTCAGAGTGTTTGGAAGTGTTTCCTTCTATCAGACTTCAGCTGAGTCTTTGAGGCTTCCACCTATTACTCCAGTTCTGCCCTTGGAGACTATTTCCAATCTTCCACTCATGTAATGGCTTTTCAAAGATGTGGGGATCACAGTATCACAGATGAACAGGTAAAAAAAAGGATCTTAGAAGCCATGTAGGCTGCTCACCCCAGTTTCACAGATGGGGAAACTGAGGCTCTAGTAAATTAAATTACTTGTCAGAGCTATAATTCTTCCCTTCAGTCTTACATATCTAGATCCTTCAACCAATCCTCCCTTAAAATGAACTCCAGATTCCTCTTGGTTCCCAGCCTCAGGATAATACTAACAATAATAACATTTCTATCTTGCTTTTCATTTAAAGTGTTTTATAAATATTGTCTCACTTTATCCTCACAATAACCATGGGAACTGGGTACTATTATTGCCCACATTTTGTAGATAGAGACACTTAAGCAAGTAGAGATAAAGTGACTTGTGCAGCTGAGTCACATAGCAGGTAAGTGAATTCAGGTCTTCCTGACTCCAAGTCTAGGGTTCTACACACTGGGGAGCCCCCAGCTGCCTCATATGCTCTCCAGCTTATTAATGCCCTTTCTAATATGGGACACCCAGAAGAGAGCACATTTTCCAGATGTAAAATCTGACCAGAGCAGAATAAATTCAAATAATTATACCCATATGCCCATACCTTACAGGGTTGTCATGAGGATCAAATGAGGTAATATTTGTAAAGTGCTTAATACAATACCTATCATGGTGTAGACATTACATAAATGCTTATTCCCTTCCCCATTCCTAGAAGCTCTGCTTTTTCACGTAGCCCACCATCCTAACAGCCTCTTTGCCCATATAGCACACCATTCACTCATATTGAGCTTAAAGTCCACAAAGATTCGCAGATCTTTCTTGGATGAATCACTATCCAGCCACACTTCTCCCACCTTTGATTTTTTTTAAGGTTGATTTTTGAAGCCAATTAAATTTCATCTTATTAGATTCAACCTCTTTTTGAATCCTTGCTTTTTCAAATAGGTCACTGGTTCTCCAGCATTTTGATCTGAGGATCCGTTTTCTCTTATTGTTGAGTATCTGCCCTCCTTGAGTGAGCTTTTGTTAACATGGGTTATAACTCTCAGTATTTGTTATGTTAGAAATTAAAATTTTCTTAGAATTAATCTAAAACTAGTTTTGACCTCACAGGCCTTCTGAAAGTTTCTTGAGGGCTCCCAGAAATCTCTAAACCATACTTTGAGAACCACTGATTGGTTTATGAAAAAGAGATGTCACTGTACATGGTGATCAGATACCACTCAGCACACTGGGAGCCATCATGGCCCATTCAATGGAAATCCAGCACACTGGGTTTCTGGGGTGCACCGGTTTGCAAACAATACCACCTCTCCCCATCATAGTCTATTCTTCCTAAACTGAAGCTAATGGAATAATTCTCTGCCGATGAAGAATCATGAGCTAGAAGAAATGTTAGCAGGCAGCTAGTTCAATCCTTTCATTTTCCATATGATGCAAATTGTGTGGACAAGGGAAGTAACTTATCCAAGGTATAAGTGGCGGAGTGGGGGAGCCAGGATTCTGATTCCAAACTCAGCGTTCTTTCTCCTCCCCCAGGCTTGCATGACTGTCCCTTAGAAGGATCACTTTCACTTTGCCCAAAAGTTCCTGCCAATATACATGGTGGCTGGCCATTCCTTCCAAGCTTTCTGAGGCAGCGATACCAATGGAATCAAATAATGTAATGGGTGTAAAACGCTCCACAAAATTTAAAACCTGGATCAGCTATCATCATTCACTGTTAGCAGCAGCAGCCTGGCCACCAACCCCCAGGAGCAGGGAGGTGAGGCAGAAACTCCAGCCAATGGGGTTCGTTATCTGGCTCTCCATCTTGACCAGACATGGAAAGTCTTGGTAGTGGGTGGAGGCTACTAGTGTCTATCAACCATAAGAGGTCAGTGTGAACTTTGAACTGTCTTGAGATGAAGGGGAAAATTGGCAGCATATCAAGTAAATAAAACACATCCCCCTTATGAGCTGGGTTCTCACTGTGGATAGTGCTTAAGCTAACTAGCATTAGGAGTTAGGAGCAGCATTTGTGTGTGGGTCTAGGGAAAATTAGAAGGTCATCAATACTACAAGCTACAAATTATTTCCAGATTAGAAGTCATTTGGTTTAATCTAAGTTCACACCTATTACTAGAAGGACTCACCAGCCTGTGGATGTTCACACCAAAAGAAAAGCTGGGACTACAATTAGCATGTAATAGAAGAGTAGTTTACCTTTTGAGGTTTTTTTTTTTTTTTACCAGTGGAAGAGATATTTGGAATTAAATAAAGAGTTGGGCAGATGGAATGGAAAGACAGAGAATGCTGAGACAATGTTTCACTGGATTATTCTAGGCCGGTTTAGTGCGAGTACTGTAGCAATTCTGTTTGCAAGTTAGATGGTTTAAATATTTAATATTTAAACCATATTCTCCCGTAAGTATTGCCTTGAAAAAATAGAAGTAATTTTGGACTGCTTTCATTGTAAGGCTGAAGGATGTGATTAATGGCCATTCAGGATGTCACTTAGACATTTTCTCCAAGAGAATTGGTGGCCTCCCAGTTCCCTTTGCCTATTATTCTTTCATAGTACTTCCAGGCTCTTGTGTCCATAAGAGGTGTCGCCAAATCTTTGTGTATAGGAAAGAGTGCCAGATTAGGAAGATGTTGCCCTGTACAATGATCTCTTGGTTCTAATCACTTTACTTAGCATCAGTTTGTGTAAGTTTCCAGGCCTCTCTGACATCATAATTCTGATTGTTTCTTATTGATACATTCATATATCATAACCATTCTCCAACTGACGAGCATCCACTCATTTTTCAGTTTCTTTCCACTATATAAAGGGCTGCCACAAACATTTTTGCACATGTGGGTCCCTTTCCCTCCTTTAAGATCTCTTTGGGATATAAGGCCAGTAGAAACACTGCTGGATCCAAGGGTATGCACAGTTTGATAGCCCTTGGGGCATAGTTCCAAATTACTCTCCAGAATAATTAGATCTTTTCCCCAGTATATTGCTTCCCTTCTAATCTTGTCTGCATTATTTTTGATTTTACAAAACAAATTTTAACTAAATATAATCAAAATTATCCATTTTGTAATCCATAATGTACTCTAGTTCTTCTTTGGTCACAAATTCCTTCCTTCTCCACATATCTTAGAGGTAGACTATCATTTGTTCTTCTAATTTGCTTATAATATCATTCTTTATGTCTAAATTATGAACCCATTTTGACCTTATCTTGGTATAGGTTATTAGGTGTGGGCCAATGCCTAGTTTCTGCCATACTAATTTCCAATTTTCCCAGCAATTTTTGTCAAATTATGAGTTCTTATCCCTACCTTCTGGGATACCAATGTGTGTATCCCAGATTCACACTTACCAAACACTAAATTGTTATAGTCATTGACTATTTTGTCTTGTGAATCTAACCTATTCCACTGGTCGCCTACCCTATTTCTTAGCCAGTACCAAATGGTTTTGATGATCGCTGCTCTACAATATCATTTTAGGGCTGGTACAGCTAAGCCACATTCATTTGCACTTTTTTCATTAATTCCCTTGACATTTTTCACCTTTTCTTCTTCCAGATTCACTTTGTTATTATTTTTTCTAGCTCTATAAAATAATTTCTTGGGAGTTTAATTGGCATGGCACTGAATAAGCAGATTAATTTAGGCAGTATTGTTTTTATTATATTAGTTTGGCCTATCCATGAACACATGATCTTTTTTCCAATTGATTAGATCTGACTTTATTTGTGTGGAAAGTGTTTTATAATCGTATTCATGTAATTGCTGACTTTGCCTTGGCAGGTAGACTCCCAAATACTTTATATTATCTACAATTATTTTAAATGAAATTTCTCTTTGTACCTCTTGCTGCTGGACTTTGTTGGTAATATATAAAAATGCTGATGATTTTATGTGGATTTATTTTGTATCTTGCAACTTTGCTAAAGTTGTGAATTATTTCTAATACTTTTTAGTTGATTCTCTAAATATTCCATCATATCATCTGCAAAGAGTGATAATTTGGTTTCTTTATTACCTAGTCTAATTCTTTCATTTCTTTTTCTTCTATTATTGCCAAAACTAGAACTTCTAATGAAATGTTGAATAATGGTGATAGTGGGCAATCTTGTTTCATCCCTGATCTTAATGGGTATAGTTCTCATTTATCCTCATTACATATGATGAGAAAGCAAACTTTTTGAGAGTAAAGATATTTTACCATCTAATAAGACATGGCACATAAATGTTTACTAAAACATTTGTTTTATATAATGATGTAGAGGAAGAAGAGAAGGATAACAAATATAAATTAAACCTGCATTAAGACTTTTGGGAAATCCTATATATGGCTTTTTTGTGCATGTCACTTCATTTGACCCCCATGACAACTTTGAGGAGTGCTACTATCACACATAGTTTACAGATGAGGAAACTGAGGTCCAGAAAGCTTAAGCGATTTGTCAATTATCATTAATAGCCTGAGGGAAGATTTAAACTTAATTTCCTTACTCCAAGTCCAGAGTTTTATCCATTGCACTACCTGGCTGCCTCTGTGAGTCAATCAGTCAAGAATCATTTATTAAGAATCAACTAAATGTCAAAGGATACAAACAGACAATTTTTCAATGATGAAATTAAACCTATCTATGGTCATATGAAAAAAATGCTCTAAATCACTGTTGATTAGAGAAATGCAAATAAAAACAACTCTGAGGTTATCACCTCACACCTCTCAGACTGGCTAAGATGACAGGAAAAGATGATAAATGTTGAAGAGGATGTGGGAAAACTGGGACACTAATGCATTGTTTGTGGAGTTGTGAACTGATCCAACCATTCTGGAGAACAAATTGGAACTGAGGCTAAAGGGCTATCAAACTGTGCATACTCTTTGATCCAGCAGTGTTTCTACTGGGTCTGTATCCCAAAGAGATCATAAAGGAGAGGAAAGGACCCATATGGGCAAAAATGTTTGTAACAGCTCTTTTTGTGGTAGCAAAGAACTAGAAAATGAGTATATGTCCATTAGTTGGGGAATAGCTAAATAAATTGTGGCATATGAAGGTAATGGATTATTATTGTTCTGTAAAAAATGATTAACAAGCTGATTTTAGAAAGGCCTGGAAAGATTTACATGAAATGATGCTGAGCTAAACAATTAGAACAAGGATTATATTGTGTATGGTAACAACAAGATTGTGTGATGATCATCTATAATGGGCTGAAGCTGAGCAAATGTACTGAGGTCTGGTCAAAGCACTTGAGGCTAATTAGCAATTGGGCAATACTTTATTAATATATGCTTGGAGAAAGAATGGCCCCACCCACTCTGTGCAAGTTTGATGTGTTGTATAAGAGCTAGAGGATCTGGTGGGTGGAGTGAGAGGCAGAGGCACTGCTGGCCGGATGTGCCATTCCCCTTCACCTCCACAAAGAATAAAGATCAAGCATTTTCCCTTATTCTGACTCTGGCTGATTTTAATATACTCTGGGTGCTAAACGCAGTCATCATAATCATCTATGAAAGATCTGGTTCTTCTCTGTGATTCAGTGATATAAGATAATCCCAATAATCTTTGGATAAAAAATACCACCCGTATCCAAAAAGAGAACTATGGAGATTGAACGTAAATCAACAAATGCTACGTTCACTTCTTTTTTCTGGTTTTTTTTCCTCTCTCATCGTTTTTCCTTTCTGATTTTTCTCTCCCAACATGATTCAGAAAGAAATGTGTATTTAAAAAGTTAATATACATGTATAACCAGAAAAAAATAAAACAATTTTTTAAAAAAGAATCAAGTAAGTGTCAGAGAAGGCTTTAAACACTAAGGAGTCAGAAACCAAACTGAAGCAGTGGCTGCTCTCCAAGTGCTACCAAGATGTGTGATTTCCACAATGGGAGATCTCTCTTCATCTGTCTGAAACTTAGAGCCATTGAGAAATACCTGCAGTTCAGAGAGCTTAAGGGATTTTACATAAATGTGTATGTGTATTTGTATAATGTATATTACATATAATGTATTCTCTATAGTATACATAGCATATAGAAACTCATACTATATACAAATATATATATATATATATATATATGTGTGTGTGTGTGTGTGCGTGTGACCTTATGACTTCTTCTCTCCTTCCAAATCCCACGACACTTTGGAATAGCTCTAATGGTCAAGAAGCTCCTCTTTTTGGCACATATAAAATTCCAGCTTTACTTCTTTGTACCTTTCAATTATTGTTCTTAGATCTTTGCTCTACAACCAAACAGAAAGGGAGTAAAAAGGAGGAAGAAAATGCATATTTGTTAAGCATCTACCATTATTCAGGTCCTGTGCTAAGTCCTTTATACAAGAATCATCTCCACTGACCCTCACAACAATCCTGGAAGATAAATGCTCATCACCATTCTCATTCTACAGTTGAGAAAACTGAGCTAGAAGCTAAATGTCTAGAGTGAGATAGTGCATAAGGGTATGTACTCAAACCTTTCAGTGTCTAAGCCTAGCTGTCTGTCCATGGTCCCATCTAAGTGCCTCTAAAATAATCCTCGTTTTCAATAGGTCTTTAAATACTTTAAGACAGATTTCTCATTTCTCTGAAATCTTCTCTTGGTCCAAAATAAGATCATCAATTTAAAACTGGAAGAAACTTTGGAGATCATCAAGTCTAAACCCTTCATTATACAGATAGGAAACTGAGACCCAGAGAGGTTGTGATGTACCCAAAGTCACTTAAGTATCAGAGCTCACATCTTGATTCCAAACACAGTTTCCTTTGACTGTACCTCCCTGAGTTCCTCATGAATCTTCCTCATCTTCACTGCATTGCTTTGACTTTTCCCCAGCTGATCCATGTTTCTCCTAAAGAACAGTCAGAAAATAAGGACAGACTAAATTCATCCATGTTTGTCCTAAAGAATAGTCAGAAAATAAGTACAGACTAAAGCAAAAGTAAAAGCATTGAAAGAAGGAAAATGGACCAGCTTTGCTTGTGAGTGGGTGGATTTAAATGCAGAATGCAACCTGGATGGTTCTTTAAGGCCACAGAGAAATCTTAGCAGCCAAAAAGGCTGGGAGAGAAAATAATTCAGATGGAGGCTTTCCACAATGTCCCATTACATGCATTTTTTTTTCAAAAATAACCGAACCTCCCTATTTTTGAAAAAAAAGTTAATCAAACATTTAAAAAAAAAAAAAAAAAAAAAAGCTCAGAAAGCCGAGGTCTTCTCTTGCAGCTTCCCCGGGAATTGCTGGCACCTCTGCCTATTATGATAGGTCATCTCACCCTTGTTATTAAATGATGGCAATCATTAAAATGCCAAACGTACTTTGACAGAATTCACTTTATAAAATGTCAGCAAGTCTGTGTTTTTATTAGTTTGTTCCAAATCAATTTAGGAATTTCAATAGAATGCTTGTAAGTATTCCCTGAGCAATGTCCATTTCAGACTTTCAGCACCAAGAAATATTACAAATTAATCAGATTTCCAGCTTTCTGCATAATGGCCTGGCTCACTGATTGCGTAATCTCATTATCCAATGCAGTTATGATTGACACATTGCAGTGGAGATAGAAGTCAATTGAATAATGTGTAGCACTCAATTTTATTTGTAGTTTAATGTGCTGCAGTATTTTTTGCCACATTTCCATTATTTATAAGTCTGTCCCTTTAGAGAATATAGAGAAGAATTTGTTTTAAATGAGCCGATAATACCTTCTTTAAAATTTATAAGTATGACAGAATCATGCCCCCCCTCTTTTTTTTCTTGGCAGTTCATGGGGTGCCAATAAACAGGTTTTGAATTGTCTTCTGCTTGCTATTCCTAGGACAAACAGTGGGAGAGAAGGGCTTGTTCAGGTCTATATGAAATTGGATTCCAACCACCCATCAGAAAATGTCCTAAAATTGCTTCTTCCTTATTTTCTGCCTTTTTTCCTCTTTCTTCTTCCTTTCTTTCCTTTTTTTTCTTCCTTCTTTCCTTTTTCTGTCCTTCCTTTCTTCCCTGTTTCTTTCCTTCCTTCTTCACCTATGGCAGAGTAGAGAAAATCCCCTCTAACCCTACAGATAAGAAGTAGTTCTACAACTGGAGCTCCAAGAGAGTGAGATTTGTACAGGATCACACAGCCCGTAGGTGTTCAAAACAGGACATTTGGACTCCACAGCTGGTTCTTTATCCACTATCCACATCACTGCTTCTCCCTTCCCTTAATCCTAACTAGGAATTATCCATATATAAAACATAGAGTTGGGAAAGGCTTGACCAGTTTGCCATCATCGTTTTTGGCAAGATTCTGGTCCAGGTGCCAATATAATCCCCCAATTTTTACAAGCCCCTGCTATAAAGCTCTCTGAGCATTATCTTTGCCTGTCCCCCATGCCTGGAACTCCCTCCCTCCTCATTTATACTTCCTGGCTTCCTTCATGTCTCATTTAAATCTTCCTTGATCCCCCTTAATTCCAGTGCCTTCCTGCTGTGGATTATCTCCAATTTACCCTGGCTCTAACTTGTTTCTTCAGAGGTGCTTGCAAACTGTTTCTTCCATTAGACTGTGAGCTCTTTAGAGCAAAAGCTTCTTCCCACCCCCACTTTCTTTGTATCCTCAGGACTAAATAAAATACCTGGCACATAATAAGAAATTCTAGCTGACTGGTTGTCCGACTGTTAAATATTTAGGACACAAGAATAAAAGGCCCAAAGTTCCTGCCCTCCTTGCAAACTTTGCCTTAGATGCTTATGAGTAAGACACGGACCCACGGAGGTGATTAGACTTGAAGACTTACCTGTAAGTGCCTTCTGAGTCTAGAACTAAGCTCCTTTGCATTAACTTTAACTCTGCCATAAATGCCAGCTCCAGGAGCCTGGCAGTACGGTGTGGTGGATACACCATGTAAACAAATACGTAAACGCACTCCATGGGCAAGGTTTATACAAAGCAATATGTCAATTGATGAGGAAGCAAATGCTGCTGATGGATGGCTCAGTGGGGCAGCTGGTGACTGGATTGTACTTGAAACAAAAGCGGGGACTCCCTGAGCTCGAAGTCAGCCTGTGCACGAGCTGGTATGGGTTCAAGCTCGATTGTTTTTATTAGCACCCAAGAACCCTGTTTCTCTGCTTCTGTTTAGAGACTTGCCCGAAGTGACATTTAGCAAAGGTTTTGTTTTTGAAGAACTTGTACATAGTAATGAATTAAAACCTAAGTGTGTATTGTGTGGGAGGCCTGGGGAACACTTGATTAAAGAGAGACACAGGAGATGGGACTTGCTCACATCTCCAATAATTTTTTTTGCTTTGAGGAATTAGAAATGCAGCTCCTCATCACAGCTGAAGAAATGGAGTTTCCACCTGGGAAGAGAGCACTTGTGCTCCGTAAAATGATGTCTAATATAAAACACATTAAGCAGGCTGACGAGGGCTTCGGTCTCCCCGCTGTCAGCTCGCTGGATCTCCCCGAATGAGTTGGCCGACCTGAAGGAGGGTGAGCATAATTGATGCTGCTGAGAAGTGATTGGAGTCCTGGAGCAATTGATAAGCCCACTTGGGCCCGTCATATTGGACTAGGGGGTCTTGTGACATCACAGTAAGAGGAAAACGGTGAGTTTCCACCCTGGATATTAAATGAAGGCTTCTCTTTTGATTGCCAGGGGCCAGAGCAAATCCAGCACCACCCGCTGACGCGAGCACTGCCGACCAACACCCGTCCACCCAGGCCCACCCAGCAGCCTTCCCTGTCGGGCCCCAGGTCAGTGTCTTTGCCGTGCTCGGAAGGGTGGGGGGAGCGGTATCTAGCAAGACTAAATATGTAAATAAATAATAATGAGTGAAAACCAATTAACTCCAGTGGAGCAAAGTTGGTGATGAATTATTATTTGGGAAGCTGCATGAGAGCTTCATTATTTATTGAGGGGATGGAGAGGGAATGTGCTCTCTTTTAAGAAATATGCCCCTCAGAACGATCTAAGGCTATCTGTATTTGTTTTCCAGGGCCCCCCCACAAGTGGGCTTCCCAGCTCCTTTACAGCTTTCCAGAGAGTAGAACTTTAATGGCCTGGGTGCGAATACAATTAAGTTGTTTCAACGTTCCCATGGCCATTTTTGAAATATGACATGATTTAATAGAAAAAGTTAATGCAATTTTAATGCAAGTGCGGCTTATTGGGTTTGACAATACTGTACATCATATGCAGCTCCTGCATTAATAAAGAAATGTAGTCATGATTTTTTAAAGCACAATATTTAGGGGGAGGGTGATGGGGGTTTTGTTTGGCTTTCTTTTTTTATTTGTTTTGTCTTATTTTCGATCCGGTGGGAATAATACAATTATAAAAAGCTAGACTCTTCTCCCTAAGTCATTGGGTTTGGGAGTTCCAAAGGGGAAAGGGGGAAAGATGCTCCTATCCTGTTTGTAGCAGTGCCATTGAGTCTCCCTTTTACTAGCTTTATTTTTCCTAGAAATTAATCATCTGGCATATACTAAGAGATCATCAATTCAAGGCTTGAAAAATCTTCAGGTTTATGATGGGATTGACCTGGACTGGGTGGTCCCCATCATCACAAAACCTTATTTGTAGGCCCTCCTTCTGTGACTTGGATCTTGGCTTCCTGGAATCATCAAAGCCTGTATATTTTAAAGGTTAGGGAAGACCTCCCTTTCATTTTCAGAGGCATAATGTAGCCTCTGGATCGTAGAATCAAGGGAGACCGAATTTTAGAGACCATCTTGTTCAATACCCTGAATTGACAAGTGAGGAAGCCAACACCCCATCACCGAAGTAAAAGGTGTTGCCTGAGATCACACAGGTGAAGCAAAATCAGATTGTAGTCCAGGTCTGGGGTAACAAATTCAACACCAGTGTCCCCAGCTCTAACTTTGCCATGTGGCTCGGCACAGAATTGTGCCATGTTTGTAGCACTGCAACTCTGGTGGTCGCCAGACCCCGTGTCGAGTGTCCAAAGCCTCCTCCAGCTGGGTTCTGGCTTAGGAGACAGCTTTGAGCTCAATTTGTGTTTTCCAAGCTCACCAGCATTTGATGTAAATTTTGGACAACTAGCCCCAGGGAGCCGTGTCAGTCACTCCTTCTTTAGAGAGCACCCTTGCAATGCTGTTAGATCCCATGGGATTGGCAGCTCACACATTAGGAACCTTGGGTCTGGCCCATGTTTCTCTACTTACTCCAGAATGATGACATCAGAGACTTCACTAAAGGCCAGGAAAATCACATCAACCATATTCCCCAGAGCAAAGGCAGCTAGGTGGGACAGTGGTGAGAGTGCTGAGCCTGGTGTCAAGAAGGCCCGAGTTCAAATGTGGTCACAGCTGCTCACTTAGTTCCTAGCTAAGTGCTAGTTTGCCTCAGTTTCCTCATCTGTAAAATGAACTAGAGAAAGACACGGCAAACCATTCCAGCACCATTGTCAAGAAAAGCCCAAATGGGGTCATGAAGAGTCAGACACAGTTGAAACAACTGAACAGCCACAGCAAAAAATAGGGCAATAAAAGCACTGACCTTGCAGGGTTCTTGGAAGGATTGGCTGAGATATTTGCAAATCATAAAGTGCCATATAAACACCAGCTATTATTATTAATTTTCTGCAAGTAGATGGCATAGTGGAGTGCCCAGCCTGGAATTAGAAAAACCCATTTTCCTGAGTTGAAATCTGGCCCAAGATACTTAGTAATAGTGTGACCCTGGTTTCACTTCTCCCTGTTTGCCTCAGTTTCCTCATCTGTAAAATGAGCTGAAGAAGAAAATGGCAAATAATTCTGGATTCACAATGGATTCTTGTGATCCCTACTTCCCTTTCTGCATGTTCGCTAACCAACCTTCTGATAATGTATTTTAGAATTTTTTGAGCAGGCAAACTAAGCCATTTTTGCCTCATTTCTTACCTAGCCTTAAATCACTGAATGGGTGTTGCCTCGGACAAATTAAGACCTGAGAAATACCTTCACTCAAAATAAAAATCCAAGATCTCCCACTGCCCCCGAAGCCATCTCCAATCACCCTGAGCTATTAGCTTGCCACTGAGGGTGAGACTGATGGCTTGGAACAGCCCTGCCTCCCTTAAACCCAATTCACTTGCAAGTCAAGATATCACCCTGGTGATGTCACTGGTCCTCCTCAAGAAAAGGATAAACAGCGATGCTTAGAATTGTCCCAGGAATCAAGTTAAGCTTCCTGGTCTGTCGTTTCCTTACGTTCCTCTCTACCTGACCCTCTCCCCAGCCTCCTTCCTCTTTGCATTCACTTATGATTTCAGCAAAGTGATTTTAAGCCCCATGTTTGCATTCCGCCTTTGTATTACATTAAATGACATTTAGTTCCTTACTGGAGGGAGAGAAGGTGTCAGTCATGTCAGTCAAATATGTAGGGAGACAGTGTAATAATAGCTCGAATTATCCAGCACTTTAAGGTTGGAAAGTTCTCTACACATGTTACATCGTTTGAGCCTCACGGCACCCTTGTCAGGTTGGGGGTGGGGGGGGGGGGTATTCTCCTTTTACAGATGAGGAAAATAAAGCTGAGAAATGTGAAGGGGCATCTGGGCTGAATTCAAACTCAGGTCCTTCAGGCTCTGGTGCTACCCAGCTACATTAGTGTCAAAGGGAGACTGTGTGACAGTGGGAAAAGCCCTGGACTTGGAAGGAAGGAAGGAAGGAAGGAAGGAAGGAAGGAAGGAAGGAAGGAAGGAAGGAAGGAAGAAGGAAGGAAGGAAGGAAGGAAGGAAGGAAGGAAGGAAGGAAGGAAGAAGGAAGGAAGGAAGGAAGGAAGATAGGAAGGAAGGAAGGAAGGAAGGAAGAAGGAAGGAAGGAAGGAAGGAAGGAAGGAAGGGAAGGAAGATAGGAAGAAGGAAGGAAGAAGGAAGATGGAAGGAAGGAAGGGAAGGAAGGGAAGGAAGGAAGGAAGATAAGGAAGGGAAGGAAGAAGGAAGATAGAAGGAAGAAGGAAGGAAGGAAGGAAGAAGAAGAAGGAAGGAAGGAAGAAGAAGGAAGAAGGAAGGAAGGAAAGAAGGAAGGAAGGGAAGGAAGGAAGGAAGAAGGAAGGAAAAGGAAGGAAGGAAGGAAAGGAAGGGGAAGGAAGAAGGAAGGAAGAAGGAAGAAGTCCACATTGTGAAGAAACGGAAGAGTGACAGAGAACTACCCCTCAAAAAAGCCATTCAGTTATGGTTGCTAAAAAATTCTCCTTACACTGAGCCAAATGGCCTGTGGTTTTGCCTGGGTGAGGATCTGCTCACGGGATCAGCCTAGACCATTTCCTCTTCAGACAAGGCTAGGCATTGGGACTGGATTTGTGCTTTTACAGATCTAATCTAGGGATCTAGACCAATCTAAATTGGTCTAAAGAACTCCCAGAGGAGGAAACACCCTTTCCCAATACAAGTTACTACCTTCTTTGCCACTTGTGGTCAAAGGGGGCAGCTTAGATTCCCACTCGGATTTGCACAGCCAGGATGTGTTCCAGGAAGCACATAAACCAGGTCTTCCAGCAACTAAAGCCAGGTCTCTAACCATTCTACCATACTGCCATTCTCTATATAACAGTCCCACAAGTGTTTGAGAAAACATCTATTTAAAAAAAAAAAGTCTCTTGAGAAGGATGTGGAATCCTAAAGGAGCTGTGAATGTATCACAGCAACGTGGCAGAACTCCCAGTGTGGGGATTCCCTTTACTGATGTTAATCACAGTCTGCCACTAACTGAGCAGACAAACTCTAGGCGGCTGCCTGAGGCACAGAGTGGTCAGGGGGCTCGCTCAGAGCTGCAGAGCCATCGTCAGAGATCAGACTTGAAGCGGGGCGTCCTGACTTTGAGGGAGGCTTTTGGTCTGGAGAGCCTCAAGGGCCGTCAGAAATTCAGGGTCTCACTCAGAAAGGTCGAGGGACAGAACACCCAGGCCCGAGCCCTACAGGGAAGAAAACATCACACACACACTCACATACACACATTCACACACATGTACATACACCCATGTGCACACACACTCACATACCCTCACACTCACACGCTCACACTCTCACACATACACACACTCACACATATACACACATTCCAATGTGCAATCCAACATATACACACACACTCACAACCCACACCACACACACTCCAATTAACAAAGCAACTGCACACACCTCACACACACAAACACACCATCATCCTCCACCTCACACAACCTCCCACACACTCACACACGTGCACACACTCACACACTCTCACACACATACACACACTCACACACATGTGCACACATACACACTCACACACACACTCACACACACAACACACCTTAACCATGCACATACACTACCTAACACACTCACACCTACACACACACACTCCAACAACACACACACACGTCACACACACTACACACTATAAACTCACACTTCCACACACTCACATTTCACACACATCCATCACACTTTAAATTATACACATGTGCACACACTCACGCACGTGCACACACCTACATACACACCCATCATATTACATTCACACACATACAACCACTACACACATGCACACATACACCACCATACACACCACAAACCAACAACACACCGGTGCCCATCTACAAAACTTGCTGCCAGCCTGCCTCTGTTATCTCTGGCTCAGAGCTTGTAGTGCCGTGGAAGAACCTGCTCTATACCAGGTCATCCCGAGAAGGCAGTCTGAGCTGCGGCTGGCGCCGGGAGTCACGCTGGGCTCTGGGGGCGCACACGGGGCAAAGGGCAGTCAGCACAGGGAAAGCTCGTTCAGAGGAAGGAGAGTGTAGACGAGAAAGGGAAGTCTATGTATGACGATGAGACAGAGTGAGAGACAGAGACAGAGACAGAAACTGAGAGAAAAATAGAGAGAGACGGTTAGACAGAGAGACACAGACACACAAACACAGACAGATAGACAGATATAGAGACCGGAGAGAGAGACAGAGAAAAAGAAAAATATTCAGAGACAGAGAGAGAGAGAGAGAGAGAGAGAGAGAGAGAGAGAGAGAGGCAAAGAGATACAGAAAGAGATAGACAGACACCAGAGAGACTGAGAGAGACAGAGATACACATACACAAAGAGAAAGACAGAGCCAGAGAGACCCAAATATAGAGACAAAGGTAGAGAGACACAGAGAGAAATGGAAACAGACGCAGAGAGTCAGAGACAGAGAGACTGAGAAAGAGATTGAGCGACAAAGACATACACAGAGACAGTCAGAGACACAGAGACAGAGAAAAAGGATAGAAAGAAACAGAGAGAGACTGCAAGAGACACAGAGAGACAAAGAGAAAGAGACAGAGACAGAGACTGAGAGGCAGAGACATAGAAAGACAAAGGCAAAGATAAAGAGAGACTGAGACAGACACACAGACAGAAAGACAGAGACAGAGACAAACAAAGAAACAGAGACAGATATCTAGACCCAGATTCAGAGAAAGAGATAGAGAGGCAGAAACAGATACAAGAAACACAGTAAAAGAAAGACAAAGAGAAAGAGACAGAGCCAGAGAGCGAGAGTG
Organism: Sarcophilus harrisii; assembly: GCF_902635505.1. Taxonomy (NCBI): domain Eukaryota; kingdom Metazoa; phylum Chordata; class Mammalia; order Dasyuromorphia; family Dasyuridae; genus Sarcophilus; species Sarcophilus harrisii. The sequence continues at coordinate 7,581,469 of NC_045426.1, read as the reverse complement.
AAAGAGAGAGAAAGAGAAAAAGAACGAGAGACACTGAGAGAAGCAGAGACATACAGAGAAAGAAATAGAGAAACAGAGACAAAGGCAAAGACACACAAAGAGATACAGACAGACAGACTGAGACAGAGAGACAGAGAAAAACAAAGACAAAGAGAAAAAGAGACAGAAAGAGAAAGAATTGGCGACCAGGCACAAACCAAAAATTCTAGGAGGCTGAGGTGGGGAGCGACGGTGTTACAGGCAGAACAAATCTGTGGCAATGACTTCGAAGCTAGAGATAAAATGTCGAGTTGAGGGAGTGCAAATAGAAGAGTCTGGCTGAGACAAAGGACGCCTGAGAGGAAGGAACACAAAGAAACCCTGCCCAAGTCAGACTGGAAAAATTATAAAGGCCAAGCTGAGGAGTTTGGTTGATATTTCATGCTAGAGGAAATAGGGAGCACCTGAAGATTCTTGAGCAAGGGAGGAGCCTGCTTGGCTGTGTTTTGGTAGGAATGGGCGGAGACCCAGCTGGCTGAGCTCCGCCGTATCTGTACTGGGGCTGCTTTGGACCCTCTGGGACAATAAAGCGGTCATTTGTGTTTGTCTCATTGTAGCCGCTCCTGACAGCGCAGCAGCTGGCCTCCGCCGTGGCCGGGGTGATGCCGGGAGGCACGCCAGCCCTCAACCAGCCGATCCTCATTCCTTTCAACATGGCAGGACAGCTGGGGGGCCAACAAGGCCTGGTTCTCACCCTGCCCACCGCCAACCTCACCAACATCCAAGGGCTGGTGGCAGCGGCGGCCGCGGGAGGCATCATGACTTTGCCGTTGCAAAATCTCCAAGGTAAACTTCCCCCTTTGCTATGTGTTCTCCTGTGAGCGGGACCGTCCGTTGTCTAGAACCGTCTGGAGGCTCTGGGGCTATGCCCCATAGGGCAGAAGGAGCCCATGTGTGTGATGGCAAATGTGGAACTTGCCACAGGACACAGAGGGCTCCTTGAGGGTCACCGGGTCTTGTCCAAGCCCCGTGATTTGTGCTTTCCTCTCGGCTGCACATGGACTAAGGACCCAGGCTCTGGGGTCTGAGTCCCAGCTGAGGTGGGGGCCAGGATTTTCCTGCAGGCCCACATTTAGAGGGAACTCCAGGGACGCGGTTCTTCAGCAGCCTAGCAATGATAGTAATTAGCTCTTAAGTAAGAAGAAGGATCAAAAGAGGAAGTCCCATATGGAGGACTAGAGGGAGCTGCTCCCCAAGGTCATGGGGCCCACAGGACAAGCTCCTCTCAGGGTCCTGAGGTCCAGCAAGGGCAAGCTCCCACCCCATGCGGTGACTCTGGCCCTCGCTTTGAGCACCACAATCTAGGTGATAGCATTTCTTAGCTATAGGGCTGTCAGAGACTAAGAAATCCCTTATTCCTAAGAATGTGTGTAGGGAAGTGGGACCTTTACTGGAGGGTCCAGGTCCTCATCCTCACGTGCTTTACTTTGCTATGAAGAGGAGAAGAGCACTTGGAAGTCGGGAGCAAAAGGTCTTGGATCTGTTCAGTCTTGTCCTGTTGGCAAGTGTCACTAAGTTGTTATATCTACTCTTTTTACCAAAGGAACGGGAGCTTGATCTTCTGCTGTGTCGAGAACATGGGTCTTTCTTATTTCTTTACCCTACTCAAGGAAGCCGTTATTAGAAAGAAGGTGATAACCCCATTTAGGAAACACAAGGTTTTTTTTAAACTTATGTTGTCAAATGTGCCTAGACCTGCTCATCATCACGAAACAACACGGTTGTCCTTTCAACAAAGAGTCAGGGAAATTGTGGGAATTGAGGGAACCACACCGGCTCCATCTTATGACTCGGCTCTGGATCTAGATCAGTTCCCTTTCTATCTAATTATGGGTCTAGCCCAGTTCTGTCTTGTGACACAAAAACTGAATTTTTTAAACCTAAAGCTCTGGGTGACTAAGAAGCTGGACCACCTCTGTCTGCCGCTTAGCTACAATTAACACAGGTCCTAGCTTATCTTCTTCAGAAACCCAGTCAGATGCAAAGACAATTTCCTCACAACTCTACATTTCAACAACCTATGTACATCTTATCCCCAAACTGGCCCCGCCAATCAGTTACTGTTTCTTTGTTCCTTTGATTGAATACAGACAGTTGGGGTGGGGAGTGGGATGCCTCTTTTTCAGATTTCAGAGAACAGGACCTGTTCACTCTCCCCTATCCCAACTTGGAAAGTCCCCAATCTTTCCCCCAATGAGAAATCAAATAACCTAATTGTATTCTGATTTATATCTTAATTTTCTTTTAATGAATAAAAAAATCCGTTTACTTCTACATTCAGGGTCTGGTGTCAAACTGAGGAGACCTAGTCCCCATTTGTTATGCAGTTGGTATACAACACTTAACACCTCCATATGTTGAGACCTTTGTTTTCTTCTGACATTTCAGATTAGATCCATCACAGAGACCAAGTCACCTGATTTCTCACCATTGTTGTCATTGAGAGACAAAGAGAAAGAGAAGTAGACAGAGAGATCAAAGAGGAGGGGAGAGGGAGAGAAGGAAAGAGATGGGAGGGGAGAAAGAGAAAAAGGAGAGAGAGAAGAGAGGAAAAAAAGAAGGAAGAGAAAGAGGAGAAGAGGGAAGTCAGGGAAACAAGCGGAATAAGAATTTTAGTGGAACTAGAGAAAGAAGGGAAGGAGTTTTGTACAGTTGTCACCACAGGACACCAGAGCAGCTGAACTGTCGGGACAGCAAGGAAGAGCTACAGGCAGCCTCCCTGAGAATGGCCCAAGCCTCTTTGCTACTCTGAGGTTGCTTTCAAGTGGTAAAGAAAGGCAGCTAGAGGCACACACTCTGACACATACTGTGCTGCTGCTGCTTGCAGGCCACAAAGAAGAGAGAATCTAGGAAACCCCTTTCCTATTCGCATAGTGGAGTCAAGGGGGGCAGATATTTCTGGGTGACTTTCTCCACATATATGTGTTATTATATCCCTTTGTTCTGTTTGTCTTTGGGAGAAGTCGTATGCGGTCGGGTTGTGAATAAGGTTTTGGGCTCAGAGAATACAGTGATTTAGGCCAGTTGAGTCTGTGGCACAAAGCCATCAAGAGCCATGCTCTTAACCTTCTGAACCGTTCCTTTTGTCGCTGTTGCAATTGTTGTTGTGGTTGTTTTGTTGTCTGGGTTTATTGAAGGACCGTGGTATAAATTAATGTGCAATCTAATCCTCCTAAATGTTTTTAGTGGACACACTGTGCGCTAGCCAAAGCAGACTATCATTTATGTCCCTTAACTTCCCATTGCGTTTCCATAGCTGTGCCTTTGCTCAAGTTTTCCCTTTTGCTGGACTGTCTTCCCCACTGACCTTCTGCCCCACTCCTATGCTACCTTCTCCTGATTCCCTGGTTAATAATGACCTTCCCAAGGAGGAAAGCCCTTTGTTCTCACTTCTCCACAGCACTTTCTATGACTATAAACCGAAGAGCAGTTGTCAGTCTCTATGGGTGGAAGCAATCTCTTCACCGATGAAATCACAGTTTTGAGATCCCCCCAAGATCATCTGTGTTATTCGTGGTGAGGACCTGGCTTTACAGATTAAAGGATGAGCTTCAATCATGAGGGCTAACGTGAAAATGATTCTCTCTGGATCATTTTGTCACCCTGCCCTGCAAAGGTTATTTCAATGTGTGTATTGCTATGTCTAGGTTTCTATAGAGACTGATAAGCAAATTTCCAATTTCCATAACAGCAAGATAACAAGCATGTCAGATAAATATATTTCAGCCTTTATCTCACCATATAGAAAGTGGGAAAGCCCACAAACAAATTTTTAAAAACACAAACAATAAGGGATTCATAATGTGAATAATCAATACAATTTTCTTCACTTTCTATTGGGTCCAACTTTCTCTACACAACTGCAACCTTGAGGTTTGAATGTCCTAGAAGGGAATTATTCCGACTTCTAGATGGACAGCAGTCTATGAATCCCCTGTGATTCCCCATAGAAGCCTTTTTGATGTCTTGAGCTCCTCTTAGAAGGGAAACACATTTTAGAGCTTCTAAACAAGCAATTTTTCTTCCATTATTCCTTCCTTGTCTAAATAACTCAATAGCAAAGAATAGAGTCTAAAATTATTTGTTCCTCTGCCTTGTGCCTTTGCTCTCTCATGGCTCCTATAGATACAAATAGGAGTCATATGGGCAACTGACCCTTCCTGTTTCACATATATCTGTTGCTATTCTCAGAGTCTATTTGGAAGGAAAACATGAGTTCTAGATGAATATTCGGTTCTTCCCTGACTCCTTTTGAGGGAATCCCTTGGCACCTATCTTCCAGAGGAGCGAAGGGATGTACCCACACCCTTTAAAGTGGGATGCAATCAAAGGCTAACAGCTCAGCAAAGTCACCGGTTTGCTTGAGAACTCCCTCGATTCCCCTCTCTTATGTATCAAAAGTTCCACACAAAGACTCAACCCCCTGGAAAGCTTATCGCATCGATCAGGGGACTCTATCATATTTGCCCATTAGACAGCAAAGCTCTATGGGAGCTAAGGCCATATTTTATCTAAATTTGTATGTTTCCTAATGCAGTGCTCTGCTTCTAGTAAGCACTTAATAAATGTCTCATGATTCGAGTTCAATTCCAATTCACCTTGTGACCTATCGGATTATTTAAAGCCCCGGCTTCCACAGACAGACCAAAGGAGAACCACTTCCCACATCAAGCGCATGTTTTTGTATCCACTCGGTGCTCCGTCCACACACCTGTTGGTGGGGCTTCTTACCTGACCTTGCCTGGATTTTAAATGGTTTTCCTGTTAATGTTTCCAACGGTGTCTTTCTCTTACCATTCAATTGTGTCCAGAAACTTGCATTCATAAATCATGGATGCGCAGAACTCAGTAATGCACAAATGTGGTGTGCGTGGAAAGCAGCCAGTTGGAGATTAGGAAAAAGAATGCAGGAGCTGTCCAAGGTAAAGGCCCGCTCTGACAACTGAAGGGAGAGGCTTTTTAACATAGGTGGGTGATGAAATCTTAATGAAGAAAGGGACATTATAAAAATGCATCTTTCCATTTGGAGCAGTTGTGCTTATGGGGATCTGGAGAATTATAAATAAACATAAGCTCCCTCAACTCTGAGGTCATGAATTCATTCTGCCTCACTCAGTCCTCCACGGCGGGCAGAGCCGGGAAACGAGCTTACTCCAGCTCTGGCAACTATGTGGGCTCTTGTTGCCTCGACACATTAATATCACTTTGGTCATCTGGACATCCCCAGAGAAGTGACCTGTTCAGATGAAGTTTCCAGTGGAGATAAGAAGCAAGCCGGTGTAGGAGAATGAAAAGTAACACTTGCCTTTGAATAGAGCTTTGTAGAAAGAACTTCCTTCCCCATGACCCTGGAATATAAGAGCTGCAGATGTGGTTATCCCCATATTGTAAATGAGGAAAAAAAGGTTGACAGTGGTGAAGTGATCTGTCGGAGATCCCAGAACTACTAAAGAATAGAGCCAGCATTCCAACCTGAGCACTTGAACAAAAAATTCTGTCATCTCTCTACTCCAGCTAGTTGGGGGGAGGTAATGTTTCGAGTTTGAGTCTTATGACAATGTAGGTAGCATTCAAACCTGTGGACTCAAATAAAAATAGTCTGTCAGCTCTCTACTCCAGCTACTGGGTAAGATGTAATGTTTCTAGTTTCTAAGTCTTGGCCAAATTATGAGTCTTATGGCAATAGGAGAACTGATGCTCGCTAACTGTGTGATCCTGGGCAAGTCACTTAACTCTATAAGCCTTGATTTGTTCATCTCTAAAATGGAGATTTATAATATAATAATAAAATGGAGAATTGTAATAATAATTATAATAGATATATAATAGGATTAGTGGGAAGATCAAAAGAGATAATATAAACAAAGCAAATTTTAGTGTTATTGAAAAACTAGTGATGATGATGTTGATTCGATTCTTATTCATCTCCATAATCCCCTCGATGACTGAAACTGAAAGGAAATATAGATTCTGGAATAGAAGGAAGGACTGAAGGGTGATGGGAGACAGGAACTACATAGGTGAAGGGACTTTAGGAATAGGAGAAGGGCCAAAGGTGTGAGGGCAATCCAATATCTGTAGCCATCTGATTGTAAATGAAGGGAGGGCACTTATAAATCAAATACAATCTTGAGAAATTGGAGTGTTGACTGACTCATTGATCTACGAGGATAGAATTTTGCTATTTCTCAGTCCCTGCTATTGGGACCTGATGAATTTATCATTTCTCCATTTCCTTTACTTGTCTTATCAATACTGGTAAACCGACTTCATTTACCTCCAGAATTTCTTGTTCTCTTTGTCTATCTATTTGTTGTCTGAACTTTGATGATGAATTTCTTATGAATGTTTGCTATAAAAGAGGAAACCACGCTCTGAGAAAGGACAAAATGAAAGCCATGGACTAACAACCTTAGACCTATCTATATATGAGCCACTCTACTACTAAAACCCTCATTCTCCCTCTGGAAATACAAAGAAGAAATCATTTGATTCCTTCCTCTCTTTAAGGATCAGCTCAAATGCCACCTTCTAAAGAAAAGTTTTGCTTATTCCCCCTCCCAATTATTTACGTTTTGTGATCCTATGTTGTTTTCACCTGGTAGAATACAAGCTCCTTGTTCATCCCCGGGGCCTAGTACATAATAGGTGCTTATAAATGCTTGTTGAAATTAATGAATTTAGTCAGAGAATGATAGGATTTCATCTATCAAGTCTAACATCCTCATTATGTAGATGCTAAAATCTGAGCCCAGGGAAGTTGTGACTTGTCCAAATCTGGGATCTGAACACAGGTTCAGTGAGTCATCTTTCCATCGTACCTCCCTCTCAACATTTCCAGAGCAATCATGTACCTCCCTCTCTCCCCCAGTTTCCCAGTCTGTGGCTGCAGCCCCGGTGGCCATATGCAACTCTCAGAGATTTCTGACAATGATCTAGAAGCCTGTCTATGCTCCTAAATCCTTCCCTCCGAGGTCCTGTACCGAGGAGGAGATTTCTCTTAGTTAATGTACTGATGTGGGTTTTAAAGTTTAAACAAACCCCTGGGACTGAAAAAGGACTTGTTTCCAAACCATTCATACAGTGCATTCTGATTGTTTTGGTCCTGGATACGTGTCTATTATTTTTTCTTTCCTTCTAGAAAGCTTTCCCTGTTAAGAGGATTTTTTTTGGTAGTAGCTGAGCCCTGAAAAGAATCTTAATAGACTGAATACATAAAGAAAGCAGGCTCTTCCTGCCAACTTGTCTCTGTGTATTCTCCTGCCCTCCTAGTCTCTTTGCCAGCCCCACCAACCTCCCTGCTCACCCAGATCAAAAGCCACAAATCAGGTACAGAAAAAAAAGAGATGCTCACCTAAGTCTCTTAATAATGTATACTCCGGATTCTAGTCTTCAGATAGTCTTCCCTTTTACCTAAAGTGATCCAGAGCCCATTCATTTCCATTCGGCTTTAAGGATCATGAAATGGCTTTCAGAGCTTACAGGAAAGTCATGCATCCCCTATGTATTTTAATGAGTGCCAGTGTCAGTAATAATCAGAATGGCATTTCACTTCCAAGATTTGTTTCTTTCCAGGTGCTTCCTGGATTCTGTTGACAGTGTCAGGGACCCATATAATCACACGAGCCACTTCATCTTTCTGTGTTTCCTTCGCTTTCTCGTCTGTGAAATGAAGGAGTTAAACTGGATCATCTTTCGGGTCAGAGTACCCTAGAATGGCAGCACTTGGGAGTCGAAAGCCACCTAGTCTAGCTATACCCTGAAATCAGCCCCCTTCCAACCTGCCTGACAAGTGGTCATTTCACATCTGCTTTAAGACTTCGTTCCAGAAGTGCGGGAATGCCCGAATCCTTCCAGAGCCAACCCTTTCCACTTGGGGGTGGCTCTAATTGGTGGAAGATTTATTTTTGTTTTTCCTGATTTCAAGTCTAAATTGGCTTCTCTGATACTTGCACCCATTGCCCCCGGTTCAGTCCTTCAGGTCCAAATAGAACAAATTGAATCGCCGTCCCAAGGAATTGTCTTTCAGATGCTCGAAGATAGCTACCTTGTGGCCCGAGACTTCTTTTCTCCAGGATAAACACCTTGTTTCTTCAACCACTTCCCATGAGGCACGGGCTCGAGGCCCTTCGTCATCACAATTGTTTCTCTGGCTCTTTTCCAGCTTTTCACTGTCCTCTCTGATATTTGAGGCCCTGTAATGAACCCAGTACCGCAGGTGTGGTCTGACCCGGGCAGAACATACGGGTGCTCTTACCTCCCGAGACGTGGAAGCCCAGTTAGGGACTCAACTTATCAAGTTCAGGAAATCAAGTGACAAGTCTTTGCTTATTAACTTCCTTGGGCAGGATTACCCAAAATCCGACTGAAGCTAGAGATCCAGAGAGTCCAACAGCACTTGTTTCCCACTGAAGCCAGGAGGGAACAGTTGGGGAGCTGTAGGTCAAGACGAGGGCTCGTTTCTACCATGAGGCAGCATCAAGAGAGAATAAAAAAAAAGCTTAAGGAGAGATTTTATTTTAAAGTATGAACCATTAAGTTTAGTCATGCATAATCTTTAAATTAATGGCCCACGAAGGCATTAGAGAGATCCTGCTTAATCTGAACAGAGAAAAGCCATTAGGTCCAAAGCCAAACAAAGCATCAAGGCCGAGCCCAGCCGGCCCACCCTTACCTATCCTCCCTCTACTCCACTCTTGCCTTGCTGGTGATGTCACCTTGCAGAAAGGCAAGGAAGGGATGTGGGAATTCTGAATGGATTGTGGACAATAAGGGGAAAAGTGGCAAGTGATGCAGAGATGATAGGACCCTTGGGAGGAAGCAGTGGGAAAGTCAGGGAAGAAAAGACATCATCTGAGCTGGACTCCGGCCTCTAGAAGAACATATTTCAGCCTTCAAAAGAACATCTGGATTCTCGAAATGGGAAATCAACTCAAGAGGGATGGGAGACTCTCAAGGATTCAGAATCCTGTGCTGAAATTACAGCTGACTCTGAGGAGGAGAAAATGGAGGGGAATGACCAAAGAGGGTGAGGTGGTTAAACAGAAACCATTGTATTGCCCCTAACTTGCAAGGCCCATGATGCTTTCTCCTTCCATTCATCTGTGACTACTAGCAACAAATGATGACCATGATGATGATGATGATGATATTTACATATTTCTTTAAAGTCTGCCCAGTGCCATCTGGAGTTCCCTTGACAAAGATACCAGAGTGGCTTGCCATTTACTTCTTTGGCTCATCTTACAGATGAGGAAACTGAGGCAAACAAGGTCACACAGCTAGGGAGTATCTGAGGCCAGATTTGAACTCAGATTTTCCTGACTCCAGACCCAGCACTCTATCCACTGTATCATTTAGCTGCCCTGGCGCTTTACATAGACTATCTCAGCTGATTATCATAAGAACTTTGTGAAATAGGTATGAAAATGATGATGATGTCCATTTTGCAGATGGGAAAACCAAGGCAGAAGTCCCAAACCACAAAGATAGTAAGTTCCTAAGGCAGGAAGGAAACCTTTGTTTTTCTGCCTCTATGTCTGATGCCCTATTGATCACAAGATGCTATTTAGTGTATAAGACTAGCAAGGTTATACAGGAATATTATCAGGCTTATTGGATCTCTATATGAAGTGAGACTTCCAATAAAGGCTGAAAAGACAAGAACAGTTTGGTGGGTTTGTTTTTTCTTATTTTGGAGACAAGAATAAGCTCAAGATAATACCACAATTATCCAGAACTAGTACAATAACTGGATCCCAAGCCAGCACATAATGGCTTTTTGTCAGTCTTCGGGAAGGTCATTAGGGGAACGTTCTTGTTCTTGGCCCTATTCTGGTCAGCTCTGTTCTCAGTGATTTCCATAAAGGGGCCATAAAGAGTGTGCTTAGCATATCTGATGCAGAATTAATATATCAGACAGTAAAATCCACATCAGGAAAACCTGCGACAGACTAGGACAGAGAAACAGATGTGAAATTTATATATCGGTGCATATGTTTGTTAAATTCTTCATCGATGCCTTTGGTTCTCACATCATGGTCACTTCTGGATGGCCTCCCTTCACACAATTGGTCATGAGCCTTCCTTGTGACAAAGTCTAATAGTTAAGGAAAGCCGACCGACTCAACAAGCTCATCTGAGTGCATCTGCAACGTATCGTGCCATAAGCTCTCACCTCTCCAACAAAAAGATGGAAGGGAAGTTCCGACCATGAGGGTCCAAAACTACATCTCCCAAACCTGTGCTCTCTAGCTTACAGCCCTCCAGTTTGCACACTGACAGTACTACATCTCACCTAGTAGGAAACTGAGGACACGTTCTAATTGGTCGAGGTTCTGGGATTCTGGGATGATATTGTAGACAGAAAGCACGACTTCTGGGGCCTAGGAGGTGGAACAGTGGGGACATCACAAAAGCCAAAGGAGATGACCCAGTATTCTTACAGGCCGTGCCAAGTGGAAGCCCAGGTCCCTTCATTCCCTTCCCATTACTGCATCCTTTTGTGCTTCCTTCAGACATCCATCTTGTTGAGGAGTGTTGCCCCAGCCAGTTTAGAAAAGAATACCTGTGCTTATTACTGGGTTCCTAGGATTGTTAGGGCGATCAGAGGAGATGATCATAAGCACTTATATATATTTATAAATATATAGACATATATTGTATTTATATATATATATATATAGCATATTCTATTATATAGCATATTTGCTGTGTTATATATAGCAAACAAATACATAAATTTTATCTCTACCTCATTGTACTAAAATGTTTCGGGTTTTCTTGATGTGAATTTTGCTAGCTGATACACATACATGTATATGTTTATACATATTTATGTGTGTGACTCTGAGGACGTGCTATGTATACACACATACATATATATGCAATTTTTAAGTTTACAAAGGGTTTTGATTATATCATCTCATTTTATCCTACAACAAACTTTGTAGTTGGTATTATTAGCCCATTTCACTGATGAGGAGACAAAGATCAAGTGACTTACTCAGTTACCTAGAAAGTGTCTAAAGTTGGATTTGAACTCAGTTCTTTCTGCCTTGAGCGCTCTATCCGCTGTCCACACTCTCTAAAGAGAGAGGAGCCGGTTGTTCTTGCTATTGTTCCTGGCCCTGGAGGTGGAGGTGGGGGGTGGGATGGGCCAGGATGGGAGGGCACGTTAATCTGTACAGGAATGAGAACCGATCTATACTAGAGATTAAGAGCAATGACAGAAGTGGAGGAGAAACTGCACTGGGAGTGGATGGGGACAGGAGAAGAGTGGGGTTGACAGGACACTTTCCATCTTGGGTGATTTTATAAATGAGTAAATGAAGGCCGAGAGAGGTTAGAGATTTTCTCAGGCACGGGAACAGTTTACGCAAAAGACAAGAAAGAAGTGCTCAAGAGGGGAGGAGGAGAACAGGGGATGTCCGATCCAGTTTGGCCAAAGTGAACAAAAGGGGGCCGAAGGAGATGAGCTGGGCCAGCTGGTGGAGTCGGTGACAGTTCCCCCACAAAAGGTCCACCTTGGCTTCCCATCCAGGACTAGTCTTGTATTTATTTATAAAGTCGCTCTAGGCCATTCCTGCCTTAACTCTCAAATTAAAAACATTTGACCACCCAGCTACACATACTCTGCCTAGAAGCAATGTTTATTTTAAATGAAATTGCCTTTAAATCTGCTTGGCCGTGTTTTATTGATCAGAGAAGAAAATATGGGGAAGAAGGGGGTGTTTACAAAGCTTTGGCCTTTATTCTTAGTAAAGGTAACATGGAAGGGACAGGGTCTGACTTTTAGCCAAGATGTGACCTGGGGACCTTCCAAGGCCACCCATGCCCACATATGGCAGCAGGACTAAGATGGCACAGCTCAAAGGGGCCCTGGTAGCAGCCAGCTCACCCTGGTCTTGTCAATGTTCATGGAAGGGCTTGGGGCAGAGTATGGGGAGGAAGCATTAATGTCACGCAAACTGCCATCAAAGTGAGGATTGTCAAGGTGAATGTTAGGAACGCCAAGGTATCCATTAACATTCGAGCCATTTTCCTGAAGAACCTCATTTGTCCAGAAGGACCATGAGGCTCAATTGTTTTTTTTTTAAACTTAAGAACATCTTTTAAGTATGTCATATTTTAGTTATTTTTCAAATCTTAATGTATCCAAGATGTCTGTTTGCCTTGATTAAAATACCCAATGAGCAAGCACACTTCTCAACACTTTATTCTTGAAATATACCTTGCAGAGATACTGGGGTCATCAATTAAAACCAGTTTACTATGCCGTCATCTTTTTTATAATATTGTGCCATAGGAATACTTGTTTTATTCCATGAATTAAAAATAAACTAAATTTTAAAATAGATAAATAAACAAATAAGTAAAACTGAAAGCACTTGGAAGAGGAGCCTGACCATCATCAGCCACCACCATCACTCCTACCCCCTGCGTTTTAGAGATCTCCTCGGTGGGATAAAGCATCACTTCTGGACAATGGTCTTTAGTCATACAGAAATGTCCCCTCTGAAAGTAGCAGAAGGTGGGAGTGGAACAGTCACTCTCATCTGCCTAGAAATTCATCAGGACTTTTGAAGACAGCTGTAGAGTCACCACCACGGGAAGGAGATTTGCCTGAAGTCAGAAAGGATCTTGCTGGACATCAGCTGGTTCCCAACATGACTGCTGCCAGTGTCAGATACCCGCTCGGCTGGGAGAAGAGGCCATTTGGACATCCCTTGCTTAACTGATGAGATTTGCTCCCTTTCAGAACTGTCCATGCTCATTTCAGTAGCCAGGCTGCCATTGCTCCTTGTTCTTTCCCCTCTACCTTCCCAGAAGCCCTCTGTTAGAGACTGAGTGCTCTTGTCTTGAGAGCTGTGTCCTATGGAAAGCTTTAACATAGAAGCTAGGTTCACAACTGAAAAGTTCACAACAGAGTTTTTTACTCTAACCTCCTAATTTAACAAAAATAGCACACCAAACCCCAAGGCACTAAATGACTTGCTTAGAGTCACACAGTCAATAAGTAGCTTCAAGTCTAATAGTCCATGCACCACAAGCCACTCTCTCTCAGCAAATATTAACCAAGGTTAATAGCAGGTGGTCTCCCATCTGGGTATTAACCAGGTCTGACCCTGCTGATCTTCTAAAACAGACATGATCAGGCCCCTTCGGTACAGGAGGGCCATAGATGGCACTGAGGGGCACTGGGGCTGGGAAGGGGGAAAATGTCCACAGCAGCTATTTAATGTTATGTATGATCTGGTCATTCCATGCCAAGGAGAGGGCTGTGTTCTGCCTTTGGGCAGTTCAGTGTATCTTGCAGGATATTCTATGAGCATCTTGGCACACGTAAGTAAAATTAATGTCCCTTTATTCACTGTTATTATTTCCATCTGTATAGTATGGGCATAAGTAACTGAAAGGTTTCACCCATTTAAATGAAGGCTATCCATCCTCTCTCTCCTTGCCTAATTTTATGGCCATTATTGTCTGTTAATGTTACGAGGTAGTCTAATGGGTAGAGTCGGGAAGAATAATCTCTCTGAGTTCAGATCTAGTTGTGTGAGCCAGGGCAAATATGTTTCCCTCAGTCTCCTCATCTGTAAAATGAGTTAGAGATTTGCTGTTGTTCAATCCATTCTGTGTGACCCCACTTGGGGTTTTCTTGGCAAAGATACTGGCGTGCTTTACCATTTCCTTCTCCAGCTCATTTTATGGATGAGGAAACTGAAACAAATAACATTTTGTGACTTGCTCAGAATCATCCAGCTAGTAAGTGGGTGAAACTACATTTGAATTCAGATTTTTGTATTTTATTTATTTTTTTTTTGGCTGAGACAATTGGGATTAAGTGACTTGCCCAGGGCCACACAGCTAGAAAGTGTCAAGTGTCTGAGACCAGATTTGAAGTCAGAGCTGGCGCTCTATCCACTCAGGTCTTTGTGACTCCAGACAGGAGGTATATTCAATGTACCACATACTGCCAACTAGCTGGAGAAGGAAAAGACAAGCCACTCTAGTATTGTTGGAACCCAAATGGGGTGACAGACTTGGACACAACAACAACAAAATTGTCTATAAATCCTTTCCACTTCTTCCATACAAGTATGCTCCATACAGAACTGGTCTCGGGCTGCAAGTCATGGCACTCAAAGTCATGGCTCTGAAGAATCAAAAGTCTCACCCAGAAGACAATGGAGAGGTGGGCGGTAGGCTGCAAGAAGGACAAAGGGTGTCAAGTGTAGTCATTAAGCCATCCTAGGGATCTTACCTGTTCATCTGGCAGGGACTTGGGAACACCCAGCATCCCTCTCTCATTTTATTGCTGGGGAGTGAGTAGTGAAAGTGGGAGAGGGTGGGAGAGGATCAGATTAAATGACCTCTGAGATCCCTTTCATCTCTAGATCTGTGATCATTTGACTGCAGATCCAGAGTCCTTCCCATTGATGGCTGATCAGTTGGCAAGAATAAGAGCTAAGTGAACAGCCTGCACACTACAATGATATTCTTCCAATGTAAGGAAATCTCTATGGAAGCCTCCAATTTGGTGGAGTCCCTGTGGTGAATTCAAGGAGGATCTGGACAAGAATTACACAAGACAGGAAAGAACAGAGGAGCTCTAAGAGGGAGTCCCCAAAGATCCAAGTACTGCATTATTCCCCATTAACCACCATAGACCATTCAGTAAAATAAGGGATGGAAACTTGGGAGAGTCTTTGAATGCTGGCCCTATCAGCCATGAGGTAAGGTTGGGTTAGTTACCAGATGATTTTTGAAGTTGGAGAGGGTGAATTTGAAATGTGGATAAGAGATAACTTCAAAGTAAATCTGTAGGAATCCTTCCAGTGAGGCTGGCAATTTTATTAAAGTAATAACTCAAAAATATTCGCTGCCATTTCCATAGTGCCTCGGTGTGCCCTTCATCTTGGTTGAACGTATGTTTCTCACACTGTTCTTTCTGTTCTTTCACCCAGACTTCCTTTGGCAGATGGGAGCCATGTTTTCTTGGCATCCTGTGTTAGGTATGACCCATCTAATGTCCAGCCAGGGAGAGGTCAAGAATAAAGCTGTTGTCTCTCTATCATTTCTTTCTTTGAAGGTTCTTTCTTGAACTAGACTGATTATTTCATTTCTGTAGGGGACTCCTATATAGAAAATTCCTCCAATCAATGTAAATTACCAACTTTTCCCCAGATGATGGCCTGGGCAGCACAGGCATTGAGAAATTAAGGGCTCATACTGTCAGAGTGGGAATTTGAACCCACTTTCTGGCACTGAATTTGCATTTTGTGATAAGAAACAAGTTTTCATCTTAGAGAAGTCGATTTCAAGATCTCGTGCATTGAAAGTACTAGGAATGATTGGTCTTTTCCTAAAAACCAGTTAAATGAATTTCAACTGGCCTTTTTTCCTAATGAGTTGTAGACTGAGGGTCTCATACTTCATTTCTTGCATTCTCCCCTCCCTCTTCCTGAATTGTAGCTCCCATGGATGGAGACATCCTGGCAGGGCAGCTAAAGAGATTGTCTCCAAAGGGGCAAGACTCAACTTCCAATCTCACCTCCTGACTGCCACTAACTGGGTGATTCAGGACAAATCGTTTAATCTTTCAGCAATCTAGTCAATTCTCTAAGTGGCAGCGAAGTTACTGGCTTGCACTGGTGGAGGGAATCCTATCGTAGGAGTTCCTCAGTACCAGAGAAATCCCCCATCCAGTCCCTATGCATATTGATGTAGCTTCAGGTTTATTCAGTGTTTACCTCCTCACAGCCCAGGGAGGATTATGGGATCAACAAACCTAGAGCTTAAAGAGACCCCTGAAGTGATCAAGTCCAATTCCTTCATTTGAAATATGAGAAACTTGAGCTAGGGCTAAGTACCTTCCTACTGGCACATAAGGAGTGTTAGAAATTGAATTTGAACCCAGGTCTTCTGGCTCCAAAGCCAGTTCATTTCCCATTCTACCATGCTCTAATTCACACTTATGGATAAGGAAAAAAGCTCAGAGAGGGTGACTTGCCACTTACATTCCCACAGCCAAGGGTTGTCAGAGTGCCAATAGGATCTAAGGTTCCTAATACCAAATCCAGTGCCATTTCTGCCATGCCCGATTGCCTCTTCGGTCTCCATGGAGACATGTAAGTAGCAGAGATCCCAGCAAGAGGCTGAGCCACTGCAAGGGGGACGGAGCCGAACCCAGGACCTTCCTTAAACAAGAAAACAAATGGCTTTGGTTCTACAGACAGGGGAGAGAAAGCTATTTCTTAAAGAAAGTAACTTAATTTTTCCATTTTTCCCAACTGCTGAATTAGATACAATCAGCTCGCAGCAAAGAAAATTGATTTGCTAAATCCTTTTGGTTCCACCTTGCTTTATCCTTTTAGTGAGAGAGTCGGGGTGTTGCCTGAGAGTAATATTTTCCTAAATTACATTTATCTGGTGTGACCCAAGGCCCCAGGCTTATGCCCAAAAGTGCAGAAACGCCCCCAATGTCTGTGTCATTTGTCTGCCATTCATTCGCCGCAGGAGAAGGATTAGCAAAAACGCGGGGATCCATTGCCACACATTCTAGTGCATTTGGTTCCTTTGTAAGCTATTACTATTTAAATATGTAATATGCGTGTGTGTGCGTGTGTGTGTACACACACACGCACACACACACACACACACACATGTATATTCAACAGTTGCCAGAAGACCATTTGAGTCGGGCTATATTGGGGAGATAATCCCCAAGGGAGAAAGTGCCATTAAATAAATAATCAAGATAAAACGTAGCCATCCCTATATTTCAAAGCGAATGCGGCCCTTTACAAGGGAAGACACAGAGTTCTAATTTGATTGATTTGTTTTGACAGCAGCAAAATAATTGAGAATGAAAGGTGTCAGCACAGATGAAATATTATCGGAGCCACAGTCAGAAAAGGCAGCCTCAATAGCGGCGGCAGCAACACCAAATGGAATTTTATTTCCTTTTATAGGGCATCGTTACTCACTTCCAGTTTATTATACAATCATGAAAGGGCCCCGACGTCACCACAATGAGGGTGGCTTTTATGGAGAAGAGAGAATTGGAAGTGCATCAAATACTCCGGTGATGGAAACCAGCAAGGGGATCTGGGACAGACTGTCAGGGCATCAAAAGCTAGATTATTTTAATCTTTCCCTTTTCCCTTCTTTTAAAAAAGAAATGGGTTCCTACTCCCCTTTCCAGCTTGCTCCTTCAGGAATATTTTATCTTGAGTTTAAAGGGCAAGTGATTACTTCCAAAGCAAAGTGGGTGGGTATTTTCTGGAAATAACTATATTTATGTACAAACACACACACACAAGTGTGTATATATATTATATATATATAATATACATATATATGCACACACGAATACACATTTACATGTGTATTTATATATATATATTTATTATGTATATAGAGAAATATAGATTGATATATACATATGTAGCCAGATAGGTAGATGGAAGGGAGGGAGGGAGGGAGAGAAAGAGAGAAAGAGAGAGAGAGAGAGAGAGAGAGAGAGAGAGAGAGAGAGAGAGAAGGAGAGAGAGAGAAGAAGAAGAGAGAGAAGGAGAGAGAGAGAAGGAAAGAGAGAGAGAGGAGAGAGACAGAGAGAGAGAGAGGGAGGGAGAAGAGAGAGAGAAAAGAAGAGAGAGAAGGAGAGAGAGAGCATGCACTTTACCCAACTCTACATATAGGGTTGTCATGTGGGCAATAGCTCATGAAACTGCCAATGGTAAATGAATGGTCTTCTATTTATTTTATTCTATTCCGTTCTGTTCTGCTCTGCCATTCATTCAAAATCCATTCATTCAAGCACGTACTATGACAAGGTACCATATAAGGCTCCAGGAAAACAAAGACAACAAAATGAAACAGACCTTACTCTCAAGGAGCTTATAATAATTTTTTTTTGGGGGGGAATAGAACAATGTGTTCACTGATAAATAAATACCAATATGTACAAAATAAAAGAAAATGAGTTCAACGGGAAGGGAGCAGCTGGTGGAGTGACCAGCATGGATCATGTTCGCGGAGGTACTTAAGCAAATTCTTGAAGGAAACTTGGGATGCTAAGAGATCGAGGACAAGCATTCAGAAACATGGGAGATGCTGCATGCGAGAAGTGGCATAGGGAAGGGAAAGTGAAGATGAAGGAATAAGTATTTATGGAGCATCTACTATATGCCAGGCACTGTGCTAAGCATTTTTTAAATAATACCTCATTTGATCCTCACAACAACCTTTTAAGGTTGGGACTCTGAATATCCTTATTTTGCCATTGAGTAAAATGAGGCAGAGGTTAAGTGACTTGCCTAAGATCACACAGTAAGTAGATATCTGAAATCCAATTTGAATCCATCTTCCTGACTCCAAACTTGCATTCTAACCATTGTACCACCTACCCCCTTGCTGGCAAACAGCAAGCTGGCCAGTTGGGCTGAGAGGCGGAGGGCTTGAAAGGAGTAATGGTAACACCAGAAAGCGAGACTGGACGGTGAAGGCTTCCAATGGGAGTAATCGCAGATGAGATTTCGGGAACCAGCAGAGATAGGGGTCTGGCAGGACAGGACTGTAGAAAGGGCCCCTGGAATATCCCCTCCAAATGAACCCAAATCCAGACCCTTTCTATGGATTCTGGACGGTCATATCCATCCATATTGGTCACTCAGCCAAAGCTGTTCTCTTCAGAAATCCTAATGATCCCTTAAGAGCCCATCCCAACGGCCTCTTCTCCTCTGGACTCTTCTGAAATTCTCTGCAGCCTCTGAGGTTGTTGCTCACTCTCCTCTGAGGTTCTCTTCTCTCTGAGTTTTCACGCCATCACTGTCTCCTGGAGTCCGACCACTCCTCAGCTCGGCTGTGGCTGGTCCCGGGCAACACATTGAGGAGAGACGTGAATGACTGAGAATGCGTCCCTGTGAAGCAGCCCAGATGCAGGAAATGGGACACTGAGCTACCTCAGATGAGATTCAGGCTGTGGAGACACTTGAGATGGAGAAGAGGAGACTTGGGGAAGGGGCTCTATAAGCATCTTCCCATGGGGAATGGGCCCCTTTCACAATAGCTAGCCTCTGTACAGCACTATTTCTTCTTTGTGTGAGGAAATCAGGGTTAAGTGACTTGCCCAGAGTCACACAGCTAGTACGTGTCAAGTGTCCGAGGCAGGATTTGAATTCAGGTCCTCCTGACTCCAGGGCTGGTCTCTATCCACTGTATCACCTAGCTTCCCCAGCATTACACATTTCAAAGCACTTTCCATATGCTCTCATTTCATCCTCACAACTACCCTTTAAAGTAGATGTTATTTTAGTAATCTTATTTTCCAGATGAAGAGACCAAAGCTGACAAAAATTAAGTGACTTGCCCAAAGTCACACAGCTAGTAAGTGTCTAAGGCTGGATGAGAACACAAGTCTTATTGACTCCTCATACACTATATTTCCCTGTGAATCAGATTTGCTTGTTTGTCCCTTAAAAGCAGAGTTCCAAATAGTGCCTGGAAGTTGCAAAAGAGAATTGGGGCTCAACATAAAACAGAACAATACAACTCGCCAACAACTGCAGCCACATAAGACTGGAATAGGTTGTCTCAAATGGTAGGGAGTTCCCCATCACCAGAAGTCTCCAAATACAGACTGAAGGACCACTTGAAAGAAATGTTTGGAAAAGATTCCCATTCAGTTTTCAGTTTATGTTAACAAACTAATTGTTTATGTTAACAAAACTAGTTTTTGGCCTCTGGGATTTCTTTTAGCTCTAGAATTCTGTGACTTTATATGATGACTAAGATTTCTTCTGCTCAACAACAGGGAGTAATCATTGGTGATACACAAGGTATTAGGGGTACAAAGACAAAGGTACAAGAACAAAGTGGTCCCTGCGAAGGAGCTTCTATCATATTCCTCCAGTTATAAAATATGTACAAATAAGAAAACGCAGAATAATTTGGAAAGAGAGAAAGAGACAAAGACACAAAGAAAGAGAGAGACAGAGAGAGAGAGAAACAGAGAGAGAGACAGAGACAGACAGAGAGATAATATATATATATATATACACACATATATATATCAGGGAAAGAGAGAGTTCTTCTCTTCTTTTAACAACCTTCTACATGAAGGCTTTTCTGATCCATCCTTCCCAAATTACTTCATATTTGTCTTATGTTGTTGTTCAATCACTTGAGTCACGTCTGACTCTTCATGATCCCATTTAGGGGTTTCTTGGCAAAGAAAGTGGATTGGTTTGGCATTGCCTTCTCCAACTTCCTTCTCCAGTTTTACAGATGAGGAAACTGAGGCAAGCAGGATTAAGTGATTTGCCCAGGGCCACACAGCTATTAAGTATCTGAGACCAGCTTTGAACTCAGGAAGATGAGTCTTCCTGACTAGGCAAGGTACTCTGTGCACTATAGCATCACTTAGCTATCCATTGTGTTTTTCTACTTTACATATTTGTATTTATTTTCCCTACATTCAATCTATATATACTTCTAGATAGACCCATTGACTGGGCCAATAAACTGTAAGCCACTCATTTATTGCCTTTTGCATCCTACTTACCACAGTGCCTCACACGTGATGCGTGCTTAATGAATAACTATTGTTGATTAATAAATTAATTTTCTGAATATAGCCCAAATCTCATAAACTCCAAATATTCAGCCAAGTAAGCAAGCCTTTATTAAGCACCTGTTGTGTACTAGATATTATGCTGGAGCTAATAATACAAATGCAAAAAGTGAAATGATAGTTTATAATGACACCCTCCACAGCTAGCGTCTCAAATGAATAGAATCCAATTCACAGAAGGATGGGATCCTTGGGGAGATCTGAACTGAAGATTCTAAAGTTTGCTTTAGATTTCCACTCTTTATAGTGACTTTTTTGCTGAGGCAATTGGGGTTAAGTGACTTGCCCAGAGTCACACAACTAGGAAGTATGGAGTATCTGAGACCAGATTTGACTCAGGTCCTCCTGATTTCAGGGCTGGTGCTCTACCCACTGCACTACCTAGCTGCCCCATCCAGTGCACTACCTCGCTGCCCCTCTAGTGACTTTTAAACTAGTTTAGGGGAGATTTGGATATAAAGTCTCATCTGTGATTTTCCAGTGCAGCGAAAATCTCCTTGATGTGGGTAATCCTCCATCCACTTAGATCTGAACCTATCCCTGTCTGCTCATCCCATGCGATTCATCCACATCTTCCCATAAGCTCTTCCTACTCGCAGAGACCCTCCTCATCGTCTCATCAAGTCGATCCCCCTGGAGCTGTCCATCACTTACCTCTCTAGTAATGAGCCCATGTTGGGCAGTCACATCCCCCTTGCTGGAGCTTGGTCCAGAACGTTTCTTTGGTTTCTGGAGAAGTTTGGCCATACGATTTCATGCCTCGAGCCGACATCTGCATTTTCAAGGGAAGCCAGGGCAGCAGCCCAGCCCCCACGGCCGATTTTAATGTAAAATTAATTCCTTTAAAAAGATTTTGAGGGGGAAAAAAACCAGCCACTAGCACAACCCCAACATTTTTCTAATGTACATTAAGAGCAGTGGAGGGGCTCACTGAAGCATATGCCTTGGGCTTTCAGGAGCAATCTGTACTCAGGCATTTTAAATGAAAATTGATTTGTGATTTACATGGTCAGTGGAAAGAAAATTAACTTATGGAAGGTTGTAATGAAATATTAGACAAGTAAAAAAGGAGATGGTGATCTAGTGGAACTAAAAGTCCCATCTGGAAGAATTCTGTGACATTTTTACATTTATCTGTGTTCTGCATGAGCTGTAATGTTAGGGGTAATTTTATGGGACTGAGCTGAAATGAAAAGGGTGTTATCACAGATTGCCTACAATATAGGATTGTACTCAGCGCACGGGGCAGGCACATCCTCGTCTCCATTTTCACATAATATGACTCATTGCTCTTTTTTCAGTGACTGTAGTTGGAGCTATTCAGCCTTTTACTGGAGGCCATTAGAGAAGAACATCAAATGCTCCCAAAGAGTATCTCACAGCACATTGAAAAGCCTCTGCCACGGCTCTCACTTACCTCCGCGTTGTGTAGGTAGGCGCCCAAGAAAGCACCTTCAAAATGGACCCTAGCGTGGAAAGGGCCTTGCTTGAGACAGCGGCTTTAGCCCAAGCTAATGAAGACGTGCTGGGCCGCAAAGGAAGCCTAGAATGGTAGACTCCACAGAGATCAAGGGCTGGGAGAGGCCTTTTTAAAGACAACCACTCCCAGGCCTTATTTTATAGATGAGGAGGATTTCCGAGTTTAAGAACACAGTTAGCCAAGCTGCAGTTTGAAATCAGGAATTTTGTTGCTCAGTCGCATCCAACTCTGGGACCCCATTTGGGGTTTTCTCGGCAAAGAAACCATAGAGGTTTGCCATGTCCTTCTCCAGCTTATTTTACAGATGAGGAAACTGAGGCAAACAGGATGAAGTGACTTGTCCAAAGTCACAGAGCTATTAAGTATCTGAGACTGGGTTTGAACTCATGAAGATGAGGCTCTGTAACTGGTCCAGGTCCAGCTCTCTGTGCACTATGGAGCCACTTAGATGCAGGAACCTGCAAGTTCAAATCCTACCTCAGACACAAGCTATATGATCCCGGGGGAAAAAAACTACCTAATTTCTCTAATTTGGGGGATGGATTTAATGGTTTCTTTCAATTCTAAACCTATAAACTTATGGACATCTAAGTCGTGTAAGAAACTCCAGATCCAGATTCTACATCATGCTGCCCCATAGTCAGTCTTTAGATTGCCTTATTGTTCCCTCAGACCCTTAGAGCGGAGTAGGGCTGAGACGGCAGTTGGTCCCTCTATGGACAAAGGTAGTCATGGGTAGAGGCCGAATTGGGCCGATTTGCCATCTCCTGAATGTGAACGTAAGCTGGGGCAGCCCCCATTGTACCTACCACCAGATTCTTGCAGAATGAACTGAGGAGCAGAGGAAGCTTTGCATGGGGATCAATTGAAGGAACTAGGAATGGAGAAGAGAAGACTCAGAAGACAAAGGAAATCCCTCAAGTCCTTGAACAGTTGATCCTCTAACAGTTGACATTAGACGATGGCCTCTGACCATCCAACTAGAAGCACTAGATGGAAGATTCCTCAAAGAATCGACCTGACCTAGTCTTGAAGTTAAAGAAAAAAAGAAAACAAGTTGGTACTAATGAGATGCACGATTGTCCCCAAAACAGAACAGGCTGCTTCTAGATGTAGTAGGTTTGCCCTCAGGATAGGTCAAGCTGATGCTGAAGGACCACCCATTCTTAGCACAGTGCTAGGCACAAAGTAAGCACTCAATAAATGCTCATTGACCAACTGGCTAACTCTCCAGGTGTGTGACAGAGAGGATTCTTGTTCAGCTACAAGTTGGATAGGTCCTCCTCCTCCGAGAATCTCAACCCAAATAATGAGATGCTAATGCCACCCCCTTTCTCCTATACTCTCCCACTTGTGCAAGAGCAACAATAGGAGGCAAGGTGGCAATGGAAATTCACTTTCTTCTCCTCCGCTCTTCATTGTTCCTCCATGTTTTGTAACCAATATTCCTGGCTCCTTGTATCCATGGTTTCTGAAACTACTATTAAAATGTGATCAAATTTAAATACCTTGTTACTGTATGGAAGCAGAACTGACATTATTTGGCCCAAAGCATCAAAATTCCCTTTCTGCCTGCCTTCTTTTTTTCCATTCAATGTGATGAGAATTTTATTCACTGCCTACTGTGTGATAAGTGCTGGGGACACCAAGAAAAAACCAGCCCCTACTTCCAAGGAGTTTGTATCATCTGTTAAACACCTTAGTTTCTCACCTTTAATGAAAAATAAAGAGAAATTAGGTGATTTTTCCAGGCTCACATTATGTGGGAATCATAGTATCTCCTACCACTCGGAATTATTATGAGTCTCAAATGACATGTCATTTATAAAGTTGTTTGAACATATTAAATGGTGAAAATATTATTATTATTATTATTATTATTATTACATTCTATTGGGAAGAAAAATAAGCTAATAAAAAAATTAAAAATAAGCCAATCCTTCACCAAATCATTCGATTTCTCTGTACTCTGGGCAATTCTCAAGTTACAGGCAATGTACTAATAGGTATAGATAAGAGTTCCCTTACCTGGGCACAACTAAAAAACTGGGCCATCTCTGTTGTCCTTATATTACCCAAGCCCCTTTCAGCTATAAAATTTCAACCAAATAACAGAAGGTGGATTGTTTTGAGTCTACTGCCCAAAATAGAGGGGGCCCCAGTTCAAATAACTTTCCATCTAAGAGAGCTTGCAACAAAAGGACATTGATTCTGAGCTCTTGAAGCTTGTTATGGCCCCTGCGAACTGTCAGGTGTGCATGAGTAGGAGTCCAAAAGGGAGTCTTGTTTGCAAGACTGTATAAAGGAAAACATTTTGTAACTTTTGATGCTCTATATAGAAGGGCCTTCCTTCCTTTCTTCCTTTCTTCCTTCCTTCCTTCCTTTCTTTCTTTCTTTTTTTCTTTCTTTCTTTTTTTCTTCCTTCCTTCCTTTCTCTCTCTTTCTCCCTTCCTTCCTTCCTTCCTTCCTTCCTTCCTTCCTTCCTTCCTTCCTTCCTTCCTTATTATCATAAGGGACACATCCAGAGGATGTGACCCGAGGCAATTAACCTCTTAATGCCTCAGGCAGCTCTCTCAGACTAGAAATTACCAAAGAGTTGTGGATCTGCATGGGAAATGGAGTTTTCTCATTAGTAGTTCCCACCAATGAGGAGATCACAGGCCAAACAAAACTTGGCATTGGGTTGGTATTGTAACTGCTGGTCTATGGGATGAATATTCATCCTGTAGCCCTAACGTGAGTTGTACCAAGATATTCCACTGTCTAATGTCTTCCATTAAAAATAGTCTTTCTGGCCATGGCAATCCTACAGACCTTTTTTTAAAGCAAATAACCACTAAATATCCTCACAGAGCAATGGGAAATGTTGGAAATTAAGATGAGAAATTCTTTATAAATAGATAAATCACATTTGAATTCAATAGTATCAAAATACTTAACAGGATAAAGTGAGACAAGCTATCCCTAAAAGCTTTATTGTTTCTACTTAAATGAGTTCCATCTTAAGTTGACTTAAATATGGAAAGATGAGAAAGTTGTCTCTCCTGCTAGGAGGTTTTACTCATTCCTCAGGACTTAAGGGGATGTTCTAATCAAGCTGTCCTTGTGAGTCATGGAGGGAGATGCTTTTGACTTCCCCACTCCCTGCTTTTGCGTGGTCTCAAGGAACTTTCCATCAAGTGCTCTAGATACACTTTCTCTGGCTGAATAAAATCCACCCCGTCTTCCACATGTCAACTATTCAATTACTTGAAGAGGATTTTTTAAGTCTCCTGCTTGTTTTCTTCTCCTTGCTAAACAGCCCCGGTTCCTTCAGTTGATCCCCATATGACTATGCCTAGAGTATTCTCCCTCTTTGGCCCCATCTTTTGGAATCCCTATAATTATAATCAACAGCTACACCAAGCCTGGAGTCAGAAAAATCTGAGTTCAAATCCTCTAGTCTCAAACACTTCCTGTGTGACCTTGGGCAAGTCACTTACCCTGTTTGCCTCAGTTTCTTCCTTTGTAAAATGAACTAGAGAAAGACACGCTAAACCACTCCAGCATTTTCGTCGAGAAAACCCCAATTGGGATCACAAGTCAAAAAATTCTAAAAAACAGCCACCGATATCTATAATCCATTTATCTTTTCTATATCAAGGAAGGGCCTGATACAGCAATAAACAAATGTCTGGTGACTCCTCTCTGTTATAACTGCCACAAGTCTGTAGGTGTTTTGGGGGAGATCATGGAGGGCCTACAAAGGGCAGGTAGCACTCAGACGGAACGGCGGGGTGGCCGGTGACAGCAGCAAAGGCCTGGGGAATCACAGATTGCTACAGAGGTCAATAGCACGTATCGGCTTCCCATCCCATTCATCTGAAACATTAGCCTATGGTAAATGTAATCGGGAAATGGCAGCAGATGGATCTTAGAGGACTGTCAGCATTCACAGGACCACAAGGCTGGAGAGGAGATGCTAAATGGATCCTTTGGTTTGTAATTGCAGCCCTGGGAATAATTACCCTAATTAATTGCTGCAAACCTGGGACCCTTGCTCCTGGCCCATGCAGGAGTTAATGATCACTGGTCTGGGAGTGTGTTTTTGGCAGATTTGCAGAAAGTGTCAGCAGGGTAAAAGGACCCCTGGGAGAGGCTCCAGCTCCCAAAGCCCTCCCGGCCCCCATCTCTTCCTGACCGCAAGTACATCACCCGATGATTAGATAACGTCCCCACAGACCACAAAGTGAGGAGCAGGATTTGAAGCAAGACAATGAAGTGTTCCCTTTCAGCGCCAAGCTTGTGCTTAGTCAAGACAGTCTTAAATATGGGTATCTTCAGATTGATGGCACTCATTGGAAAGGGGCTTTTATTCCTGGCACAGTGAATAAAGAGAGCTCAGGAGGAGGTGGTGGGAGAAAAGGTATGCCTGGTTTTATTTCCTTTAGACCCTATTAAAATAGAATCTCTCCTCTTGGTTACTGCAGCTCTTCTGGAAAAGGAGGCCCCGGCCCTGGCACAAGGCAGGGAAAGTTTGAGTTCAGAACTTCTAGCTTCCCTATCTTCAAATTCTTCTCCACTCAAGGATTAAAATAGAGTTTAGAGGCTCTTATAAGTCATTGAGTTCCAGCTTCTCATTTTACAGGTGAGGAAACTGAGGTCCAGAGAGGAATGACATAGGATCCTAGATTTAAGAACAGAACTTAGAAATCTTCAGGTCCAATCCCCTTTCCCTTGCCCAATGGAAAGTGGACTGGATTTCTATAGAGAACTTTGCTTCACATCTTGACTCTGCTTCTTACAATTTCCTTATTTGGGGTTTTCTTGGCAAAAGACACTGGGGTGGTCAATTCCTTCTCTAGCTTATTTTACAAATTAGGAAACTGAGGTAAACAGAGTCAAGTGACTTGTTCAAGGTCGCACAGCAAGTTTTTATGGCTGGATTTGAACTCATGAAAATGAGTTTTCCTAAAGCCAGGCTTGGAGTTCTATATACTATGTTGCCACCTAGTTGTCTTTCAAAGCACCAAAAACTAGAAAGATTGGGAAGGGCCTCTAGCCTAAGGAAAGACCTGAGCCATACTTTGAACAAAGTGAGGATACCTTGAAGATGAATTGAGAAAGAATTGGGAGGAAAGAAAGAAAGAAAGAAAGAAAGAAAGAAAGAAAGAAAGAAAGAAGGAAGGAAGGAAGGAAGAAAAAAGAAAAGAAATACTTGATTTGCTCAAAGTACTTAAATTTCAAATGACTAAGACAACTTTTTAAAATTGCCTCTTTCAGTTCTATTTGCATTTTACTCTAAAAAGTTTTAAGTCCAAGTGAAGTCTTCCTTGGGAATTTCAAGTTTCTATAAGTTAATCAGGGTATATGATAGAGGAAAAGAAGAAGGATCATATTTTTTAATCCTGAAAAAGACCATGGCAGTTATCCAGTGAGAAAACTAAGAACCAGAGAGCCCACATAATGTGCCCATCCTTGGAAAGGAAGTAAAGGCAAAGCTGGGGTTTAATGTCCCTCTTTCTGCCTCCAACCGAGCACAGAGGCGGCCTGTGGGCTGTCTGTATTTGGCTGAGCCTGCTAATCCTGACTCTGTCTTCAACCCCTGGCACCTGCATCCTTTTCATCTCTAAAGCATAATTTCAAAGAGCTACTGGCTGCTTGTCAGTGTCTAGGCTTCAGCAGTGCATATATTATCTGCATACGATGAATGTAGCCCATGGAAAATTTATGTGCAGTTGGGAAAGGTGAGTCTCTCTCTTGATGGGCTATACAACCCTTCCTTCTGTTTGGAAAAGCCATCTGCCCCAAGCAAGCTCGTGCTATTAGTCAGGCATCTGTGGCCCCTCTCCTCGGGACTTTTCTTCTAGAGACAAAAAATCTACAGCTCAATCAGGACTATCCAGGTGTGCTTGAGTGATGATAATAATACTAACAGTGCTTTTGCATCACTGAAAAAGGTCCCACCCCACCGATGAGCTCACAGATCAATGGAAGCATTAAGGCAATCTTGAATCTTTTCAATCATGAGAATATGAGTAGAATATGACACTAAGATTTTTTTAAGAAAATAATTCTAATTACGATTCTGATCCTTTAGAATATCTCCCTTAACCCCCTCTTTCCCCCACAAAAGTTTTTTGTGACATAAAGTATTTTCTTGGCTATCAGGAGCTCCTCTGAACTAAAACAGCTAAGTCACAATGAGAGGATGAGTTGTTGATTAGTGAATGGTGAATCTCCTGAAATAAGGATGATTATTCAAATTATTTGAATTTTCACTGCATATTTCCATCGAGTTGGAACCAATTGCCATATTTTACATAATTATACTTCAAATAGTGCAAGTTTGCATATATTGGACCATTTGAGGGTAATTCGTTGTTTGCACCAATGGAGATGGAATTCTAGATACCTTCACATTAACTTGCAGTCATAGAGAGCTGTCTGGGGTGGTGAGAGCTGAAGAGAGCTACCCAGACCCACAGGCCAGTATGTGGAGAGGCAGGAGTTGGACCCTGGCCTCCCATCTCTGAGGTAATCTCAAGCCACTGCACCACATTGCCTCTCTTGTCTATGACAATTCTTTTTTTAAATTTAAAGTCTAATTTTATTGATATATTTTCTTTTCACTTTTATTTGAAAATATCCTTCCCCACCCAGTGATCTACCCCTTGTAACAAAGAATATAAAAGAAAGAAAAAACAATAATAAAAACAAAGCAACCAACAGATAGGATGTGTCTAATAAAAGTAACGTTCAAACATCTTCCCCAAGGTCCCACCAGTAGAGAATAAGGTGGGAAGAGCATTTTCTCAAACTTCTCCAGGACAAAACCTGGTCGTAATAACTTTTGTTAATATTGTCTTCCCTATACCCAGCATACAGCGGAGTATCTGACATAGAGCATCTACTTAGTAAATATTTATTATAGATTAATTGCAGTTTTATAACTTCATAGGGTTTCGTTTTGTTGTTCTTTCTGTTTTTATAATGGTTTGATAATGGTTCATTGATTTATTGGTTTCTGCTCACTTCATTTTGCATCTACTCCCATAATTCCTTCTTTATTCTTCTCTTGAATTCTTAATACGTATTACTTTTTACAGTGAAATAATATTATATTACATTCATGTACCATATCCTGTTTAGCCATTCTCCAATCAATCAGCAATGACTTTGTTTCCAATTCTTTGTGATAGGAAGAGTGATATATGGAGTGGATATTTTTTTACTGAAGTGTATTTTAAAACTGAATTGGGTGGCAGGGGGAAGAGTGTTCCAGTATCTCCTTGAGATAAATGAGACATCCAGGAGTATCATAAATTCAAGATTTACGATTACCCTGTTAAAGGGACTTTGGAATTCTGGATAACTATAGAAATACCGATGCTGGGAGTATAAGAGATTTCTTCACCCAGCTCCATTTTGCTCCCAGCGTTCTGGAGCCACAGAATCTGCTCCGATGGTAGAAACTAGTCTATCTTATAGAAGGGACTCCTGTGTGATAGGCTGAATGAAGGGAGTCATGGTGCCTGGAGAGAAGGGAACAACCCTGCTGCTCAGTGCCCTGCTCAGCCCATGTCTAGATCAGGATATTTAATATTAGTGCCATGTCTTTGCAAAAATACTGACAGGTTGGGGCACAACTTGAGAAAGCAGAACTGGAAGGTGAAGGGTCTGTGTCAGATAAGGTCGGGCTGAAGAAGGAGGGTTGGTTAGTCTGTAAAAGAAAAGCACTGAATCACCACTTAGAGAAAGTAGAGTAATGAGTCCAAGAGGTGAAGGAGTGTTTGAAGTATTCCAATCACTCTGTGTGGTCAGAAAGGCTACAACTGAGACCAATGGGAGGACATTGTGAAAAGGAAGGTGATGAGCCTTCGGTCCTAAGAATGAAAGCTATTTAAATATAGGATGACTGATCTCAGAAAGGGCTGGAAGACCAGGAATACAGTAGGGGATGTTCTTGGTCTAGCATGGATTAAATTCACTGGCTCCTGGTGCCTTTGATAAAGCTGAGATTCTTTGTTGTTCTGTGATTTCAGTCAGTCTGCTCTACATGACATTATTGGGGTTTTTAATAGAAAAGATACTAGAGTCGTTTGCCATTTCCTTCTCAAACTCATTTTATGAACAATTGAGGCAAGCAGGGCTAAGTGACTTGCCCAGGGTCACACAACTAATACGTGTCTGAGACTGGATTTGAACTCATAAAGATGAGTGCTCTTGACTCCAGTCTTGGCACTCTATCCACTGTGCACCCAACTGCCCTATTTTTAGAGTATAATTAATAATAAAAAGATTGCTTATGGTATAATATTTTTCCTCCTGCCTTTTAAAGTTTTTGTAAGGAAAGCAATTTGAAAATCATTGAAGAATTGTGTGAATGTGTCATTGCCACAGTTGTGCTCCTTGTGTTCCTCACACACTAACAAGTTGTAACATTTGATAAGTTTATACCTTTTGAACCCCGTTAGACACAAGCTCCTTAAAAGTAGAAATAATGCACTGCATTTAGTAAACATACAGTGATTTTTTTTGGTTGAATGAATGAAATAGACTTTATTTTCCTAAATAGGGAATAAATATAAATTGAGACCATTGGGCCAGATTCCTCTAAGACCCATTTCAGTTTTAAATCCTAGGAAAATGAATGAATGCGCAAATGAATGAATTTTGCAAAAGAATATGAAATTTCAAGCAAATATGATGGACTTTATCACCAAGGCTAAGAGTCTCTGCCAGTCTATGGAGGGGGGGAAGCTTTCATAATTATTTCAGGATATTTTCATAGTTTGTTACCTGGAGTTACTCCCCTCCCCTCAACCAAATTTCAATTTAAGGTAGCATTGTTTTCTTTTCCCAAAATGATCCTTTGATATCTTTTCAAAATGGCAGTTTTATGCCATTAGAGGAAGGGACACTGGCTGGCCAGAGACAACTTTAAACTCTCTTGTGATCTCAATTCTGGCTCTTTAAAGAAAAAAAACCAAAAAGGAAAGAAGTAGAGCTCTAAAGAAAGATGAAAACCATTGTCTCCATTTACCTCCTAATTAAAACTTGAGAAAGAAAACCTAAACCATTGAATTTTTTTAGCCTTTTGCTTTTCTTGGACTTGAGCTAGAATATTATTGTGAAGTGTGGGACTTTCTATGAAAATTAAAAGACTCGTATTTAAAATAATAAGCTCTGAAGAAATTCAGCTGAGACCTCCAATCCAAGCCTACCCAGCTGCAGGGGATAAACCAAGTCTAATGCTATGAATTCTACACTTCTATCTGCTTAGAGTTACATGGTCTCACTCCTAAGTAACACAGTTTCTGCCCTTCTACTTTGTAAATCAATTCCTTCCCCCCAAGAAGTGGAAATAATAAATGCATTGGATAACTGAGTGTCAGAGCTCGAGAGAATCTTCAAAATCATTTCATCCATTCCCCTTTATTTTACAAATAAGGAAAATGGAGTCTGGAGAGGTCATGGGCTCAGCAATTTAGAGCTGGAAGGCACCTCCGACATTATCATTTCTGTTTCTCTCCCATCTTGAAAAACTCAGAGACGTGCAGTAGCAGGAGAGTGAAGTCCAGTGAAATTCTTCCTGGGAGAATATCAATTCCTAAAGGGCAGGAATCCCCAGCACTTAGCCCAGTGTTTGGCACAGAGCAGCTACTTAAGTGCTCTATGAGGGATTGATTGATTGATTGCTCAGTGTTGCACAGATAATATGTTGCTGAAACAAAATTCAAACCCAGACCCCCCCCCCAATTCCAAATACAGTTTTCTCTTCCTCACACCGATCTGCTTCCACTTATACATCTTAAATTACTAACAATTCTCACATGGCCTCTGGCTGCCAATGATGTCACCAATTTCCTTGTAATTAAAGCCAAGCTTTGGCTGTGTTTTCAACTGACTGCCCCCAGTGAAAAAAAGGGATGTGCTCAAATGGAGACCTTTGTCTCCTTGGGTCTTGCACCTGCTAGAGGGAACCTTCCAGCATAACATCAATTTCCTTGGCGTTAAGCTCTTGATTTGCCCATGAAATGGAGTTTTGTGCTCCCTCAAGGACATCAGTCAAATTCCTTGACTGTGCATGTAATATTTTCATTGTTTCTGAAACCATCCTCTTACTTCCTAATGGCTCCATGACACTTGTCTGCAGACACTCGCTAGATGACCTGTTGGCTATAAACATTTTCTGAGACAACAGAGCATCAAATAGGGTTACTCAATTTCTTCCTGGTGACTCCTTTAGGCAGCTGTATGTTGCTTACTCCTAAATCCTCAGTATTGGAAGATATTCAGCTTCAGCATTTCAGAAAAGGTATTCAAAACATCCAAGCCCTTTTTTAGCAATATCCCCTAAGCTTTCCTCGGTGAGTTTTCTCCAGTTTTCAGTTCAGATATGCATTGTATAATTAAGAACAAATTCATAATGACTCCTTAAAATCCCATTATCTTTTCTATTGTTCCCAATATGTTCATAATAACTGAATTACTGAGCACTTCAAAGTTTGCAAAACATTTTAAATACATTATCGCATTTGGTTCTCGTAATAATACTGAGAAATAGGTATGATTATTATCCCCATCTTACAGATGAGATATTTAGACTCAGAGAAATTAAATGAATTGCCCAGGGTCACACAGTATATGACTGTTTGCAGAGGTACTCAAACTCAGTTCTTTCTGATGCTAAGTCTAATGGTCCATGGACATTCCAATTCAATGTAATATAATTCAATAAATATTTATTAAGGACCCAGATATTGGGAATCCAAAGGCAAGGAGTTTGTGTTCTACCTTGGAGATACAAATTCAGAGATCATAGAATCACAGATTTATAATTAGAAGAAGATATATAATTATAATTTATAATAGAATATATAATTAATTAATTATAATAATTTATAATTATAATTAGCATTTAAACTGTGTTTTAAAAGAAACCAGGAATTCTCTAAAAGAAGGTGAGGAGGGTTTATATTCCCAAACTCTAGAATGGTACAGTGGCCAGAGATAGAATATCATAGAGAGAGAAAAGATAAGTTAATTTGACTGAGCAGAAAGTAGATGAAGGCAAATAACACAAAATAAGCGAGAAGTCATATTGTAAAGAAGAGTGTTCAATGCTGCCTAAAGAGTGTGCATTTTATCCTAGAGAGAACAGGGAGTTCTTGAAGTTCTTGAGCAGAAGAGTGACATGGTCAGATTTGCACTTTAGAAATCCATTTGGCAGCTCTGTGAAATTGATTGGACAAAAGAAAGCCTGAAACAATGAGACCATTTGGAAAACTTTTGCAATGTTCAGTCAAGAGGTGATAAAGGTTTGAAACAGAGTAGAGCCTGTGTATGTAGAGAAGATGAATCAGATTGAGACATGTTGTGAAGCTGGATTGATAAGACTTGGAGCTGACTACATATGGAGATAAGAAGGAATAAAGAGTCAGGGATTATTCTGAGATTGTGTGCCTGGGTAACTAGTTTGGTTCTACTACCAGCAACAATGGGGATATGTGAAGGAGGTGGGTTAGTAGAAGAGAGAATGAGTTTTATGGTATCTAGTGAGTTTGAGATGCTGATCTCACATCCAGGGGGAGACATCTAGTAGCAATCTAATGATGTGGGACTAGAGTCAGAGGAGGAGATCAGAGCTTGATATGTAGATGAGACCATTTATAGAGAGAAGATCACTGAATCTGTAAGGATTATTGAGATTTTCAAAATAGAAAAAATGAAGCAAGCAAGGAGACAAAAAGATAAATGTTATACCTACATGTAATGGACAGGATAGAGCTAGTGATTTAGTGAAGACGATTTAGAAGGAATATCCCCAAAAGTTAGAGGAGGACTAAGAAAAAGTTTCTCAAAAATTGAGGGAAAAGAGTATACAGGAAGAGAATGGAGTTATAAACAGTGTCAACTCTTATAAAGAGATTAAGAAATGAAGAAAAGGTCATTAAATTTAGAGTTTACAACATGATTTGTACCTTTGGAAAACACAGATTATGTTGAGAGTACAAGGCATCTTTTACTTTTAGTGGAATTACCTCTTTGGACTTTCAGCTTTAGAACTCAGTCAGAAAAGTGGTTGGTTCTAAGGCATCGTGATATTCTAGGATAAGGACTCTTAGCCTGGGTCTGTGAATTTGTATTATGTATGTGTATTGTATATACATATATATCCACATAAGTGTTGAGGGGGGTCAAAAGACACAGCTATACGAATATATAGTGAAATACATACATATATATCATGTCAACATCACAATATTTAATTGCTTTCTTTGTAATCTTACATATTTTATTTTATGAATTTAGAAACATTATTCTAAGACGAGGTCCGGAGGGTCATCCGATTGCCAAAGGTATCCATGACAACAAAAAGGTTAAAAAACCCTGCTCTGTGGAGAATAGTTTCCCAGGTGCTTGAATTAAATCTTGTTAAAGATAGCAGATGGCCTCTCAGAGATGCTGTGGCGTTGCTCTGTACTCCTGATCAACCTTCGCTCTTTCAAAGTGTCAGCCTAAATTGAAAACCTGCCATCTTTTCTAACATTAACACTAACCACCTCCTTAATTAATGTGTCAATACTGTCGATAGCATAGTTCATGACTCCCTTAGAAATGCATCCTCCAAGAACATTTTCTTCCATTATTTCTTTTATATGCTGCCTAGAATCATAGAATGTCAGTGTTCAAAGGGATCATCCGGGTCATTTAATCTAGCTGCCCCTCCCCCTCCTTTTACAGGTGGGGAAATGGATTCCCAGAGAGGTTGGAAATTGCCCAGGTCCCACAGCTAATGAGAACCTGCACCTGGCAGCCAGATCAGGGCCGCAGTCCTACCTATGCTTTTTCTTGTCCACTGCTTTTCAGTAAGAAGAAGAAATCTTGGGAATCATCAAGTTCAACCCCCTCATTTTACAGATGAAGAAACTGAGACCTAGAGAAAGGAAATTAATTTACTCAAAATAGCACAGATAATAAGTATGAGAATGAGGAGTTTCTGAACCAGGTCTTCTGACTCCAAATCCCAGATGAATTACAAATTAGAGTATCGTTCCATGTCACTGTCTTGCTACGTGACCTTGATGATTTTCTCTTCCATAACTGAGCATGAAGTTAGGTGTGTGAGCTTGTGTTATTATGTGACCATAACTTTAATTCCATCAACCAACTGGTTTCATTTTTCTTAATGAACTTTTTTCTTCACACTCCTGGTCTTGGAAAGAAGGGCTCAAGGATACGTCCTCTGAGAGGCTGCATTAATGGCCTTCAGTATCATGGAAGTCAACAGTAATTTTTAATATTCTTCTGCTTGTGCATATGTGGGTCTCCAGTCTTTCATGCTTTAAAATAAATGGAGGCTACATTTTTAGTATATACTAAAAAGAGCTCGATCCTGTGGAGAGTACAACAAGAACACTGTGTTTTCTCCATAAGATGAAATGCACATGTCCCATTTAAAGACAAATCCTTGCATTCAAAAGGCTAAATTAGGATGGGACTTTAAAATACTAAATGTTTACATTTTGAGCATAGAAAAAAAAAATCAGATCTAAGAATGTTTTCTTAGAACATTTTAATTTCAGTGTAAATTATATACATTTCACTTACCTTTAGTCCAGGGCTAAAGGACTTGAAAGATTCTCATTTTCACAGGTTTGTGAGATATATCTCCTCCCTTACTTAATCATTTCTTCCCACTACTATGCTAAATGACAATGATGGCTAATTGCTGATATATTGTTTAGCAATAGAACTTGATGAAAATACTCTTGCTGTCCTTCTTTCTTATACCTGTCAAGCCAGACTTCTCTTAGCACTCACAAGTCCATTCTCTCTTTTCTTTGGAATACATCCATTTTACAAGACAGTTGTGCCTATATGTGCAGCCATAGCACGAGAAAAGAATAAATGATGCTTATGTGTGTTATAATCAATCAGATGATGGTGGTGATGGTAGTGGTGATAGGGATGGTAATAAGGGTGATGAGGATGAGGATGAGGATGATACTAGCATTTATATAGTAGTTCCAGTTTGTGCTAAATGCTTTACAAATATGTTCTCTTTTGATTCTCGCATAAACCATAGGAAGTAGGCGTTGTTATAATCCCCATTTTACAGTTGAGAAAATGGAATTAAACAGAAGTTCAATAAAGTGTCTAAGGTCACACAACAAGTGTTTGAGGCTAGATTTGAACTCGGCTTTCCCTGACCAGGTCCAATGTTCTACCCACTGTGGCACCTCATTGCCTATATCAAGGGAAAAGAATAAATTAAAATATGGAGTTGCTAATTGTATAAACTTTAAGAAAGCTTTAATTTAGCACCTTTATTAGATATGAAATCAGTTCAGGTTACAACTTCAAAATTAGGGGATGTTTAGAAAAATTCAATTTAGGAAGAGAGAAGAAAGAGAAGGCAGGATTATAGACCAAGCAACTGATGGGAAATTGCATGTTCTTTCAGCCAATAGATCCATATTCATCATCATGTTATGAAAGGAA
Source organism: Sarcophilus harrisii (assembly GCF_902635505.1). Lineage (NCBI taxonomy): Eukaryota > Metazoa > Chordata > Mammalia > Dasyuromorphia > Dasyuridae > Sarcophilus > Sarcophilus harrisii. Next base: position 7,544,822 of record NC_045426.1, on the reverse strand, counting down.
TTCTTGACTTAAAGTCAAGAGAGAAGTATCCTAGTCCCAGTTATTTCTAATACCTCAATGTGCTCTACCATGTTGTAATTTCTACCACACCAGCCAGATGGAGTATTTTTCAACTGCTGCCTAGTAGATATTTCTATTCTTCTTAAATTTTATTGTCGAATTTCACCTAATCCTTTCCTTTCTGGAATTTAGACCTTCCTTTTCTCTTCCTCTTAATGACTCCTCTCACTTGCCTACCCAGATTTCCCCCTTTTTAAAAGGACTGACAACAAGGCAACACCAGATATAAACAGTATCAACCACAATCCACCACAGTTGAATGTGCCAAATGGTCACCTCCATTTTTCCTCCAGGCCATTCAGATTTCTCCCACAGTCTTTAGCTTTTTAACCCATTGTCTCTCAATGACATAGAAAGTTTAATTTAGATCTCCATTTTCCCAAATGATCCCTTTCTCTTTTGTCCCTTATTGTGTCTTTTATTGCTTCCTAGACCTACAGTAGTGCTGTCAATGGCACTTATAACAATTTACACTTATCGACACAGTATTACAGCTAATTCACCCTTGGGAACTGTCAATTATACTGTCCTTTTTAGAGCAAACTAACAAGGGGAATTTTTTAAGGAACGTTTCTATTCCTCTCTGTACCAAGTCTTTTTGTGATATCTCTTTGTGTCATGGAAGCATAATGGATTCTTGGAGAGTATACTGATGGATCACATGTTTTGGTAGGTTTTCCCATTCCAGGAAGACATTGAGTATAGATGAGGTGATAAGTTGTGCATCTGTTGCCTGGAGATTAGTTTAACTCAGTTGCCTGAAATTCATTGAATGTTTTTGCCTACAGCAACTTAATAAACAAATAACTAAGCTACAGAAAGAACAGATTTGAATAGGGATAAGTGTAAGTATCTCACTTGGGCTCCAAAAAAACTCAACTTTACAAATAGAAGATCATAAGATTATAAAATTAAGTCTGGAAATGCCCATAGAGGCCTTCCAGTCCAGCTTCCTCACTTTACAGATGAGAAATTGAAACTTAGACAAGGAGAGACACATGTCCCTGGTTCCAGAGTCAGTAAGGATTCAAGGTCTTGAATTCTTTTTCTTGACTCTGAGACCAGATTTCTCTTCATCTCACCATGCTGCCTCTCCTCCCCCATATGTGCCTTTGACAAATCATTTTTTAAATTTCTGAGAGTTTTAATGGATTCTAAGGTCATTATGAGACAGTACCATAATATCCAAGAAAGATAATGCAATATTTGGGTGTTTAAGAGAGACAGAGCTTCTAAAAATAAGGACATGATATCCTTAATGTTCTTTGCCATGGTCAGACCACATCTGTAGTATTTTGGTGCCATATTTTGGGAACAATATGGATAAGCCAGGGAGAGTCTTGTTAAATTAATTAATAAATTAATCTAAAGAAAATAAGTCTTCAACTAGAGTTTGGAGGTGTACTTGAAGGACTGCAAAGTGGACAAGACAAAGTATGTATTTTGCTTGGCTTTGGATCACAAAAGTAGGACCAATTGATAGAAAATGTCCACCAAAAAAGAGGGGATGGCAAATATATGTTTAATGCCCCTAAAACTTTCTAATAAGAAAGATCTCAAAGTGTTCTACGAAACGGAGAATCCTGCTTATTAAAGATCTTCAATCAAAGACTATATGAACATTTCTAGACTATACTGTAGATCAAGGGATTATTACTCAGTATCCATTCAACTAGATGGCTACAAGGTCCCTTCCAGTTCTGAGATTTGGTGTTTCTGTAATAGCTGTGAAGGTAAAAGGAGGAATTCTTGGAATATTGAAGCATAATTCCAAGAACTGTATACCTACATTATTTCTATTAGGAAAGAACCTTAGCATCTGTGCAAATATCAGCCCTAGAAAATCAGCCCCAAAATTTCAGGTGACCCAGTGTAACCACCCATGGTCATGAATCATGGATTATCAGAATTGGAAGGGAGCTCAGAACCTGTCTACCCCCAATGAAGATTTCCCTCTCACACTGCTGACAAATGGTCATCTAACTATTACTTGAAGACCTACCACCTCCTAACGTCACTTATTCCACTTTGAGACAGTTCTTGTTTCCACATCAAGCTAAAGCTGGTCTCTCTCGTGATTTCTTCCCATTGGTAGTTCTCTTTTCAAAGGGCCAAACAGGTCAAATAGAATTTCTCTTCCACATAACATCCCTTCAAATACTACAAGACAGCTCTTATGTCTTCTCAACCTTCAGTTTTTTCTTCTTTTAGCCAAATGTCACCAGTTTCCAAAATCAATTGGTTCCCTGTCCTCACAACATGCTAATTACCCACTTTTGGTCCTGTTCCACTTTGTCAATTTCCTGATTCTGTGAAATGCTAGTGTAGAGACTTTCTTTGTAATGCAAAAATTATGAATTAGTGTTGTAGGCATCTACATTCTGATGGGGAAGGAAAGAAGAGGGAAGAAACCCCTTGAACTTTATTTTTCCATAGTTAAAATTCCATGGACCTTACCTTCTTGCTGCTTCATACTCATAGTCATAAACGTGTCTCTGGTGAGAATCTTTTAGCTAAACACAATACAAAAAGATTCATCCTGAACTGCGGTGCCCTAAACTGAGCCCAATCCCCCAGATGTGGTGAGAGAAGGGGAGAATACAAGGAGACTATCATAACCTCCATAACTCCAAAATACCTTTTAAATTCATTCCCTCAATAATAGATACCATTAATTTCTCATTCCCTTTATTGCCGGTTTTAGTAATAAAGGAAAGAGATTTTTATCAACTCATCCATGAAAGTAGCCCGGCTTTATATTCAAACTGCTTTCATACGTTGCCATCATCTCCAAACTCCAAGACTTTAAATGGTTAAAGCACTAGCCTCAGCCAATATGGAAATGCGGCTGAATTTGAAATTTACTGTATGATGTTTCTGCTTTTCATTTTTTACCATTTCACACCTTGTCCGCATCTTGAGCAAGCTTGTAAGTTTCCAGCGCATACATTTCTCGTGATGATATATTGTCCTGGTGGAAAATTTCATTTACTGGCTGTGCCCTTTGCTGAACCTGTTGCTAGTCAGAGAACATGATAAGCGTATAAGTAGCATGCCACTTCATTTATCATACATCGTTTTAGACACTCAAATATCTCATATACAATTCTGCATTCTGCACAGAGGGAAACGACTAAACTCTTGGAAAAAAAAAAGATCTCCAAATGAATTGTCAGTTTCTAATATAGAAATGCATCATCTTAATAAAAATTAATCATAGTTTATCCCGAACCTGTAAATGTCCTTTATTTTTTTAATATAGTCCTCATAACCACCTGCTATCAAACACTAATAGAAAATATCTGCCTTTTGTGATTTGGAATCTAAGAGAATTGAAAGATATAAAAAGGCTGTCTATTTTCAATAATGGAATTACACTGTGAAATAAATCAGAGCAGGGAGAATCCTAGCTGGGTTTCAAGGGTCCTCTAGGACCAGTACCTTGCACTGGGGAGAACCTACTGGACCCTTTTCCTCATGTTAACTTAAAGTGAGAGCCGCTATAAGTCAGAACCAACATTTTTCAAAGTTTGAATTAGATTGAAGAAGAAATGTCAACCTGAAAAAAAAATAAAGATCAGGAGAAACAAAGTCTTGTGGCTTTGCTTCGAGAAGGATTTTCCCTCAGACTTGTTTTCCTTGTGAGTTTCAATAGGTCAAGATTCCCTAATATCAGTAACTTTTCATCTATTGATTTCTGCTCTTCCCTGGCCAGTCATTATAATATTTCACCACCAGCTGTGTTTTATGTCTCACATAAAAGAATCTACATCCTGTCACTGTGGGGCACTGAAAATTTTGAATAGAAATTTTTCCATTTGATTTGATTTGCATTAAGCAGTGTTTAGACTGCTTAGAGTCCTTCTCCAAGAATTGCGATTCATGAAACACAGTGAACAATTATACCAATGGGCTTTTTTTTTCTCTCTTTTACTTTAAAGACCCTATAAAGAATATGGATCCTGCTACTTGCTTCTGTAAAGAAGCCCATCACATGGGCTATTTGTAGGAGAATATTGGCTTCAAATATAGGTATAGAACCAGATGAAAGGTAGCATGGTAGAGATCTAAATGAAATCACAAAGACTTGTGTTCAAATCTTGCCTCTGATGGATGTTAGTGTTATAACTTTGGACAAATTATCTAATCCCTTAGTGACCCTGAAAGTCTTCTAAGATTTTACATTGTTGGAAAACATGATATAAAGGAAAAACTACCCGATATACAGACAGGAGACCTAGGTTCAAATTTCACCTCTACTTTTCTTATCTGAATGACTTTGGACAAGTTCATTGATCTCTCTGAGCCACAGTTGGCTTCTATATGAAATGAAGAACGTGATGAGATGACTCGAAAAACCCATGCCAGCTCTCCATCTATGACATAAGATGTGTGATTGAGTATTCTGCGGATGTGACAAGTCTCAATAGCAGAAGTTTCTGATCTTGATGAAATCATAGATATGGACCCCAAAGAGGGAATAGTTCCCTTGATTTACATGGACAAAACTGTCTTTCAGAAACTGTCTTTCAGCATACAATTGTGTACCTTGCAAAAACTAATTTGAAGATCATGCCTTTCACCTTGTCATCCCAAGGCAATAAGCCAAATGGCAAAGACTATCTCTTGTGGAAGGAAAGTGATTTATTTTATAAGAAATGGGGTTGTTGCTTCTGAATCATTAGCTCTTGAACTTGTCAACATTGTTGGCAACTAGCAAGCTCTGTGATGAGACTGACTAAAAGAACAGAATAGTTTTCTCCACACTAAAGACTGATCAACTTTTTAAGGTGAATCTTCTGAGTCCCAAAGACCTTGTAAAGATGGCTAGTAGAGTCTCCAGTTCCTTTAAGGATTTGGTCTATTCTCCATCTTTCTCATTAGAGAGTTTTATTCACTGATACCATGAGTCTATGAAAACTTGGTTGAAACAAGTATATACCTTGCTTTGGTGATTGGTTTGAAGCAGTTATTTTAGGTGGTGATTGAGTCATTAAAATCCACTCCACTAGTAGGCTTGTATATATTATATTCTTTATAAATACTTTGGTTAATTTATGGCCAAGATGTGGGAACATTTCCAGAGGTGTGTTGAGCCCATTTATATATGGCATGCCTTCCCTTCTCCTTTCTGCCCTTTAGAATCCTAGCTTTCTATAAATCTCAGTTCAAATTTCATTTTGACCCTTTGGCACACTTAAGAACTTTGTTTGATCTCCCTCCCTGCATCCATAATACCTTTCTTTCCTCCCACTGTATTTGTTTTATATCATCTCCTTGTATGCATGTATGCTGTCTCTTTCTATGTAAGTTCCTTGGAAGAAGGCATTTTCTTTCTCTCTCTCTCTCTCTCTCTCAATCAATCTCTCTCTCTCTCTCTCTCTCTCTCTCTCTCTCTCTCTCTCTCTCTGTGTGTGTGTGTGTGTGTGTGTCTGTGTGTCTGTGTGTGTCTGTGTCTGTGTGTGTGTGTGTTTCTCCCTCTATCTCTTTCTCTCTGTCTCTCACTCACTCGCTCTCTGTCTCTTTCTCTCTCTGTCACTCTCTCTCTCCTTTATATCTTCAGAACTTTACACACCATCTTAGAACTAGTGGGTACTTAATAAACATTGATTGGTTGACTGATTTATTAATGAATTAACTAGCATTTATTAAGTGCCTACTATTTGCAAGGAAATGTACTTAACTAAGAGAACATTCTAGGAGTTATAGACATAATTTTGGGCTATGGAAGGATGGGAAAAAATAAATGACAAGGGAATCCAATCCAAGAAAACTTCATACTATATATTAATATGTATATATTATACAATATATTGGTTGGTTTATTATGTGCATATATGCAAATGTGTATGTATATAAGCCAGTTAATTTTAATACAGACAAAGTTCTGTAATTAAAAGTTGGATTCCAAGAAAACTTCACAAGTGTGGGCTTCTCAAGTATTTCTCTTGATTTCTCTTTGATTATATAATATTCCTGAACAAATATTAGTTCCATTGAGATTGGAAAATTGTTGTGTCTTTGAAGGGGCAAGAGACATTCTCTGAAGAGTCAAGAGAAGAGTTTTGATGACCACTGATTCTACCTGAGGCTTGGTTTTCTTATTTCTTTAAGAAAAGAAATACTTGTGATATCTCTACAAGCTATGTCAACTTGGATTAAAGCTACAGGTATTTGAGGTCCTCTGTGCAAAGAAACAATGCTTGTTTCTCATTTGTAATGAGCACTTTGAAAGAAAAGGCTTCATTTGTGATCAAAGGAATCTTTTTCAAAACATATTCAGAGATGTTGAGTTTGACCTCCTTCTTATCTATTAATTACCAATATGAGACAGTTTGGCTTCCCTTACTCACGCAATGGCTGAGGTTTTTGCAGTGAGGAAATACTCAAAAGTCAGAGCAGGATATGAGAAAATAAAGGAAAAACAGTCTAGATAATTCCAATCACTAGAAAAACAGACCTTAGATAACCAAGATTTTTGTCCCAGCTTTGGAAGTTTGAAAACCCAAATTTTGGAAAACTAAAATCATAGTTCCCCTATGGGCTAAGAAAATAATGAAATATACACATACAACAAATATATATATGCATATGTGTACACTTTATGAGTATACATATATATATTTATATATGTACTTATATATACATACACAGACACCCACAGGGCAGCTAGATGGCACATTGGATATATCATCAGGCATGGAGTCAGGAAGACTTCAGTGCAAATTCAGCCTCAAACACTCCCTAGCTGTATGACCCTGGGCAATTCACTTCACCCTACTTGCCTCATCTATAAAATGATCTGGAGAATAAAATGGCCAATAAAAACCTGCATTGGCTCATGGAGAGTTGGACACCACAGAAATTACTGATCACCAATAAATATACACATATTTACACATACTCATATATACACATACATATAGATGTCTATATATCTATATCACTATATGTATATCTGTATTTATATAATATCCATATATGCCTATATATCTATATAGATATGTATATATTTGTATACACTGTATTTATGTAACATCTTTATATAGATAGCTTATATATGTGTATATTAATATGTACATATTCTATTATACAATATTTTGGTTGGTTTATTATGTGCATATATACAGATACATGCATATATAAACCAGTTAATTTTAATGTGGACAGAACTTTGCCATTAAAAGTTCCTGTGCGCTGAATGACCACCATTCGAAATCATAGCAAAAGAATCCAAGCATTTATAGTCTTGTCACAGCACTGGCCACCCAGTGTGGCTGCCCCTTTATCGGCCAGCAGGGGACCCCAGAGCAAAACTGCTTTATTTGTATAACTGCTAATAAGAGATGGCAATAGGCACAGTGTCTGTCTTTTTAGCTTCTTAAACTGCTTTGTATGAGGAGAGTTGCCTTCTGCAACAAGTCCTCCCTGATTCATCCAATTGTTAGTCTCCCCAACTCTAAAATGACCAAAAATTTAATTTAGATTTTGTTTTGTTTTGTTTTTGTGTGTACATTGTACACTCCTAAAGAAGATAAACTTTCTTTGAAATGAATTGGTGGATTGGAGTACAGAGTGGGGTATGGCTTTGTACACTCAATATCTTTTACGCTATTATTGTGGTTCAGTTGTGAACGACTCTTCGTGACAGTAGGGAGAGTATGGTCCACAGGGTTTTAATATTGGACTGGTTTGCCATTTTCTTCTTCAGTGACTTAAGGCAAACAGGGCTTAAATTGCTGATTATTCCTAAGTGTGTAAATCTAAAATTACCGGCAGGTCTTCCTGACTCTAGACTCAGCTCTATCCACTGAGGCATCTGCCTCTACTGAATACACAGTACTTTATACATTCTCCGTTGAATTGAACTGAAGTGAATCTTAGGGGTTTCAGCCCTCATAATAATCTTTGAAAAGATGGTAGCCAGGGAAGTCTCAATCCTATCAAAACAGAGGCACTGTTCCTCAAAGCCAGTGTGGGGTATGACTCATGAATTTCACAAGATCAGAATTAAGTAATTTGACATCAGCTGAGGCATTCTTCTACTTTGGCCCCATAGACCATAGGAACAAATTTCAAAATTAGGGAAACAGACTGCTAAATTTCTTGCCATTATTTGAAATTGACAGTTAAATTTAAGTCCATTCTGATTTTCATCAAAGCCTGGCTTGGCTCTAAATTCTTAACCATAAAGGGATGGTTCTGAGATGAAGCCTTTATAAAACTAGGTTTGGCCCCTTTCTTCACTATTCTGGTAACTAAGATGACCAGGGGCTTGGCGCTCAGGCCAAAGGAAATGATGTTGAAGAGCTTATGGATATGTAACCTTAGTCAGAGAAGCCTCAAAGGGAATGTGATAGTGACTGTCAAGTACTTGGAGGGCTGTGACATGAAAGAAGTATTTAAGTTGGTCCAAAGAACTGTCAGAAGAGATGAATTTTACTTTCATTATTGTATCCCCAGCAATTAGAAGAAGAGTGCCTTGCAAATAATAAGTATTCAGTCAATCAGTCAACATTTGGTCAACAAGCACTGGTTAAGCACTTACTCTGTCAGGAAGCAATAAACCTTTGTAGAATTGAATTTCTTGGATCTGGGGAATAGAATTAGCAATAATGAGGGGATGGTTGAGGAGTGAGTCAGTGGTAAAGAGGCACATTTAGGTCTAAAATAGAAAAAAATCTTTCCTGATGGTTTGTTAGCATGTACCAAACTGTGATATGTAAGCAATGAAAATAGTCGCTCCTTTCAGTGGAAATCTTCCAGACTGGGCTGACATTATGGGCAATTGTTGTTCATGTGTACATTAGATGACATGGTCTGGAGACTCTGTGAATTGTTATTTATGCATTTGTTTACTAGAGAGAATGTAAAGTCATCAGATGTGGGCAGCATCAAAGTAGAAGTGTCTGCCATTTTGTAGAGCCATTCTTGGCTTCCAAGTTTATTTATGATCAATTCTTCACTCTTGGAATTCTTCCTAAATGATTGTAGGAAACGGTTGCCCAATACCAGAATTCTGTCCAGTGCAATTCAATATGACATGCCCTTATTAAGCATCAAATCTCTGTGTTAGGCTGTAGCAATATAAAGAGCTAAAAAAGAGTCTTATAGAATTCATATTGGCTGATCTTCAGAAAATAGACACTGAGTATCTAAGCCTCTTTTGGAAGCTTTCTCAACATAGACTGCAAGGGCCTCCATATTTTAGTGAGATATAGTACAGCAGGACAGGAAGGAAGAGAGGGAGGGAGGAAGGGGAGGGAGGAAGGGAGAAAGGAAGGGAGGGAGAAAGCAAGGGAGGGAGAAAGGAAGGGAGGGAGGGAAGGGAAGGAAGAAGGAAGGAAGGAAGGAAGGAAGGAAGGAAGGAAGGAAGGAAGGAAGGAAGGAAGGAGGAGGGAGGGAAGGAGGAAGGAAGGGAAGGAAGGAAGAAAGGAAGGAAGGAAGGAAGGAGGGAGGGAAGGAAAGAGGAAGGGAGGAAGGAGGGAAGGGAGGGAGGGAGGGAGGGAGGGAATGAGGAAGGGAGGGAGGGAGGGAGAGAAGGAGGGAGGGAGGAAAGGAGGGAGGGAAGGGGGAAGGGAGGAAAGGAGGGAAAGAAGGGGGGAGGGAGGAAAGGGAGGGAAGGAAGGGGGAGGGAGGAAAGGAGGGAGGGAAGGGGGGAGGGAGGAAGGGAAGGAGGGAGAGAGCATTTAAGTGTTTACTATATATCAAGCACCATGCTATGGGCCAAGAATACAAATACAAAAAGCAAAAAAGTCCTTGGCCTCAAGAAGCCCATATTATATCAGAAGAAAACAATATATGTAGTGGAGTGGTGGCTAGGGAGAGTGAGGTATTTTATTCAGAGAAGTCAGAGCAGAAGGTTCCTTCTGTGGTTATTGTGTCATTTCCAACTCTTATGACTTCATTTGGGATTTTCTTCACAGAGATACTGTAGTGGTTTGTCATTTCCTTCTTGGGCTCATTTTACAGATAAGGAAACTGAGGCAAACATCATTAAGTGATTTCCCCAAGTTACACAGTTAGTATGTGAGGCTGGATTTGAGTTCAGGAAGATGAACTTCCTGACTACAGGCCATGTACTCTTGTTTACTTCACCAGCTAGATGCCCCTAAAAGGATCCTTTAACTCGTCTTTAAGTCTTTGAGTGGCAAGAGGAAACAGTCTTGGTTTCTTTTGGCACCAAAGAATAAAACAGGCAGTTGTAAAGAGGCAAATTTCAGGATGGGAGTCCTCAGTGGGGATCTTTAGGCAAAGGGTGGTTAACGATGTATCAAGTATGTGATGAAAGAGAAACTTGTTAAAGTAGGGTTTGGGATAGCTACCACTGAAATCACTTCCATCTCTATCCCACAAATGTCAGCTCAATATAGGAAGCTTTGCCGAGTCCCACTTTAAGCTCTTTTCTCCTTCTACAACTCATTTCTTATTCCTTGGTCTAGGCCTGGAAACTGACCCAAAGTCCTGGATTATGACTCAAATGTCAGTACAGGCACATCATGGCAACTGGTGCTAGCCACGTAAATCCCATCTAGCTTGAAATCTCTTCTATTTCTGAGCCCATCATACTTTTGATAAAGAAGTGAGAAGGGGACTTGCAGATGAAGCACAAAGCTTCTAGGGAAGTTTTTCTGAATCTTTAACAATCCTCCAACACACTTTAGCTTCCCCAGCCTGTCTCGCCCAGATGTGAGTAAAAGCCTTTCATTGGTTCACCTGAGACGTGGCAGCATTCAAAGCACTTTACCAGCTATGGAGAAAAGCCATATGAAAAATGAAGAACAAACGTTTTCTTTTTATATCCACAGTCTGGTAGTCAGAAAGACCTGAGTTCAAATCTCATCATAGCACCTGTGTAAAACGAGGCAAATTTCTTCACCTTTCACTGCTCCTTGGCACTTTTCTCCTACTATAAATTACAGAAGTTGCTAATCTATCTTAATAAGAAAGAAGGAAGGAATAAGTATTCATTAAATGCCTACTATGTGCTGTACAGTGTGTACTAAGTATTTGGCAAATGTCATTTGATGAGTAGGTACCGTGTGAAATAGGTGCAATTATTATCCCAATTTTACCGTTGAAACTGTGGCAAAGTGACTTGCCCAGAATTATACAACTAAATGTCTGAGACCAGATTCGAATTCATTTTCCCAATTCTCAGTCCCATCGCTTTTGATATTCATTGTGCCACCTAGCTACCTGGGGGATTTCTTCAATGGATGCTTCCTATATCAGTGAAATCACAAGGCCATGTCAAGACCTCATTTACAGAAATGGGAAAGCCGTCCTTTCACTTGGCCTGCCTTGTGGATTCGAAGGAGCAAACCTGGTCATATGGCAGGTGAGAGTGATGGGCCAGCTCTCCCGGCCTCTGAGCCCAAGTCTATGAAGAGAGCCATTTCGCTTTCCATTGTAGATGGTCCCTTACACTCCCCTTCCCATTCGGAACACGGGCAACAATAAAACCAAGACCACACATCACTGAAGCCTCAGGACATTTTTACATCCATTTTTACATCCATTTTTAAAGCACGCCTTCTGAACTGCCATTAATTCTGTTGGAAACTTGGGCCAAAGACTTGGGTGTTCTTTTCAAATTCTTTTCATGTGGAATCAGATATTTTCTTCATTTGATCTTTCAGTACCCACTTAAGTCTTCCACTTATCCCACTCTGGTAGCTCAGCCCAACCTGCCTCCCTTCCCACAAAGTGTCCCAGCTGCACACAGGACAGAGGAAGTTGTGTCCTGCTGAGAATACCCAAGATTGGGGTAAGCAGACCCACCCCTCTGCTTCTCTTTTTTCTCTCTCTGCCTCCCTGTCACTCTGTCTCTTTCTTCTTTGTCTCTCATGCTCTTTTGCTGTCTCTGTCTTTATTGCTTGATCTCTGTGTCTCTATCTAGTATCATCAATCTACCTGTGTTTCACCGGTCTGTGTTTCACCGAGTCTATCATTTGTCTATCTATATATTCATATTCTCATTCTCTCATTCATATTCTCTCTCTCTCTCTCTCTCTCTCTCTCTCTCTCTCTCTCTCTCTCATCAGCTTTACTTCCAGCCCCCTCTCCAGGAGTACTTCTTTTCACTGTGGAGTTCTCCTCTTGTTTCCTTGCCAGCCCAAGTGCCCCCCCCCCCCCCCCCCATTTGGCCACTGGCACCTAGCGCTTCCTTGGCTTTGAAGACTGCTACTGATCCTTGCCCCATTATCCCAGCTATTTAATGTGCTGTCACAACAGGCCCGTGACCCCCATTCAGACTCAATTAATTTCAAGGATTGTTTCCTTCATCATTAAATTCTTATTGGTGAGTGTCCATAAAGCTCCACTTAACAAACCCCATTAGCATCTGAAATGAGGGCCGCCCGTTATCCGGGTCCTTCTCTGGCCCCTCGAGCTCCGCGTCCCTGCCTCTAGCTCCGTCTTTGTCTCGGTCTCTCGATGGCTTCATCTGCCTCCGAGCCCATCCCTCGGTCTCTGGTCTGTCCCGGTTCCCGTCTCTCTGACCCGCTCTCCGTCTCTGCCCCTCGCTTTCTTTCTCTCAGTCTCCCCGCTTGTCTCTATTAGCCTTTGTGTACCTGTCTCTGAGTCTCTCTCTCTTATCTCTGACTAGATCTGTCTCGGCTTCCCTCACCGCCTCTCTCCCGCACACTCAAATCGGTAACTCCCAGCCCCCTCCCCCCATGCCCGCCCCCCTCATTGCCTTTTTTTTTTCTTTTTTCCTTTTTTTTTTCCCTTCTGCTCTCCTCACAGTCTCGTCCGGGGGGAAGTGGAGAAGCGCCCTTTGAAGGATTACAGCGCGGCTTAGATTTTTATTTATAAAACATAAAGGACTAATATATATCAGTTGGGACATTTTGCTTCCAAAGTGCATTGTAGCAAAATAATTGGAAAGCAGTTGTGGTGTGAAATATATGACAGCTTTACGGGGCATAAAAAGCTGCTTTTTCTTTGTAATCGTGTAATTGCCTTAAACCCCGCAATCATAATTGTTATCAAAAATAATCCCCGGGAAAGGCTAATAGAAGGTGAGCCGAGTACCGAGAGGGCCCCCGGCCGCCGGGCCCGGCCCCGCGCGGCCGCCCCTCCGTCCGGGCGTTGTTAGTGTCACTCAGCCCTCGCCGCCGCTCGTGGCCAGCGCGCCCACCCTATTGATTTTTCCTCTGCCCGAACCAGCCCCTATCAGCATAAATTTTGCATGAGCCTTTCGCTTTGTAGGCTCTCCTTTGGTCAGATGACACATGATGGGAACGTGAAGACTGTATAATAACAATGCGTGGTCAAGCTGCAGGCAGGAAAACGGGGCCGGCTCGCCCGCCTTTGAAGGACAAAAGCCGAGTCGGGGAGGGGGAGGCTCGGCGGGGGCGAGCGGAAAAAACAAATATCATTTCCATCTTGGCAGCTGGCGTTCAATTCTCCCGTGTGTGTGTGTGTGTGTGTGTCCCTCTCCGTGTAGCTTTCTGCCTCTGTCTCTCGGTCTGTGTACATACACACAGACAACAAATACACAACACACACACACATCTGTCTGTCTCTGAGTCTGGGTGTCTGTTTCTATGTGTTTCTCTGCCTCTGTGTCTCTTTGTCTCTGTGTGTATATATTTATATATAAATATCCATACATCTCTATCTCTCTGTCTCTCTGTTTCTGTCTCTCTGATTCTATCTCTTTGTCTCTCTCCAAATATATATATATATATATATGACATCAACACAGCTGTCTGTTTCTGTCTCTCTACTTGTTTCTGACTTTCTGTCTCTGTGTTTCTGTCTCTGTCTCTATTTCTGTCTCACTCCTCAAAAATTTATGCATATACAAATATCTACACATCTATCTATTTCTCTCTACTTGTTTCTATCTTTATCTCTCTCTTTCTGTCTCTCTGACTCTGCGTTTCCATCTGTTTGTCTCTGTCTCATTCTATACAAATGTATGCACATATACACAACTATCTACACATCTGTTTCTGTGTCTCTCTACTTGTTTCTATCTCCATCTCTCTGTTTCTGTCTCTCTGACTTTCTGTCTCTCTGTTTCTATCTTTCTCTACATATATATGCACATATTCCCAAATAGCCGCACATCTGTTTGTGTTTCTCTACTTACTTGTCTCTATCTCTCTGTCTCTCTGTGTTTCAGTCTCTCTGACTCTGTCTTTCTGTCTTTGACTCTTTGTTTCTGTCTCTCTCTACAAAAATATAGAGGCATCTACATAAATACCACATATCTGTTTCTGTGTCTCTCTACTTGTTTCTGTCTCTCTCTGTCTTTCTTTGTCTCTGTCTCTCTACACACATGCATATGCACACATATACATACATACATACATCTCTTTCTGTGTCTGTCCCTCTGACTCTCTCTATACATAAACATATATCTGTCTCTGTGTGTCTGTAGCTTTCTCTCTCTCACTTCCCTGTTACAGTAAACACACACACACACACACACACACACACACACACACACTGCAGAACACACTTCCCCGCATGCACCTAGGAGGCCCCCCTCTCCTGAACACGAATGTCTCCCCACATTGCTCTTATCCTCTGTACTCTCTTTCTCCTCCTCCTCCTCCTCCTCCCCTCAGCTCTCCCACTCGCTCTCTCCGCCGCTCACTGATGTTTTGCTTTGTACTTGATGCCATTTCTTTTAAGGCCGCCCTTGAGACTGAATCTTGTACAACAGCATTTGATAACATCTTGGATCATGCTGGAAAAGCCTTATCTCAAGATGGGGCCCCTTGATAGACAGGCAGAAGCAAACAGGCTCCTTAATAGCCGCCTCCCATTCAGCCTGGCCCGCTGCCCCTAATGGCACTCGCCTTCATTGTTAGCCTGCCGGTATCTTTCCCTTCCACTCATCAGCTTATTGCAATTTGAAAATGTGCTGTTCAAAATACAGGTGGACTGCTGTGGGATTATGGCAGAAGAACAAGCTGCACCGATCAACAATAAGGTTTTAAGCAACTGCATGTGCACCCTGCGGGTCCTAAGCACTGGGGACATAAAGACAATGCAATAGCCTCTGCCCTCAGGGAGTTTGCCTTCTACCAGGGACCCCACCAAGTGTACAGATCGATATGAGCACATGTTCAAGTAAATATCCAAAACAAGCTGTAAGTACCCCAAGACTTACCCAGCTACTCGCATCCAACCAAAGAGCTTGGACTTGGGGTGAGAGGACCAGAAGTCAAAGGCCAGCCACGGTCCCTTAGGATTTGTCTTTGTGTCCCCAGCACTTGGCAGAGCCCTTGGGATGCTGTCAGACCTTCCTGGATCATCGACTGACTGTGTGATTGTGGGCGAGTCACTTTAACTCTCTGAGTTGGTAGGATGGTAGATTAAGAGGCATCCAAGCTCCCTTGCAGTTCCCAATCTCTGATCCTGGGTTGTTCAGTGGAAGTAGGGGAGGATGAGGTTAGCTCCAGTGCCAGATGTAAGTCAGTTCCAATTTGCTGTCCACTTTCCCCTCTCACCTCCTCCTCTTGACACATACCTGGCTCCTGGGAAGACTCACCTCCAATCCACCTCCAACAGGGCTTTCTAGTCCCTTTAACTTTCTCCTCTAAAATTATCATTTTTCTCTCCTGTATACTCATTTATTTACATATCATCTCCTCCGTTTGGATGTGAGCTCCCTGAGGACAGGATTACATTCATTTTCCCCCTAACATGCCCAGTTCCACCCAACTTCTGCTTGCTTAATTAACGATTTGAGTGAATTGATCTGGAGGGAAAGTTATCTTTATGACATAATTCCCGATCACCAGCTGTAGTCATTTAAGAGAACCTCAGTTACTGTTGTCCCTTTAATCACAATTGGGGGGCAAAGAAGAGGCTTATTCTCTGTCCCTTGGGTGTCGGTGCTTGGGGTGACAATTGCTTACAAGCCCTTCGGTGCTGGAGGAAAAGAGAAGCCAGCCCCCCCAATATCCAGTTAAGTGTTTAAGCTTCACGCACATGAACAGAATTAACTTATGGCTGGTGTGAGAGAGCTCTTGATATATTTTTAAAGGGAAATAGTTCTGGTCTTTCTGTGAAATCCCCTGCTGGGTAGGAAGGAGAAATGTATCCGTCCATTGTCCTCTTGCTCATTTCATGCGTTTTGGCCCCCCTCATCCAGGGATGCTGGCCTGTTTATCGGCCAGCTCCGGGTCCGCCGCTCATTGTCTGATGGGAGACGTTGGAAAATTACTATTTTTATTTCCGGCTGGTGGCATCAGTGGAGATATTTCTACTTAAAACCAAAGCTATTACAGTAAATGACGTCCTCTAAGATGAGCTCGGGCTGGGGACAATAAGCAAACTGATCCTTAAGAACCGAAGCCTGGGGAGAGCTTATTCCGAAGGGCAAGGAGTGAAGAGGGGAAGGGCTACTATATTTGTCCTTTATGGAAAAGGGAGGGAAAAAACCATCCCTTCATTTCAAGGAAAGCATTCTCTTGCTTCGGCTATATACCTTGCTTACAGTTTCTCCCCATTAAATCAAAGGAAAATTCCAGTTGGAAAAGGGCAAAGATGTACAAGGCATTTAAGGTGAAATAAATAAATAAATAGGAAAGTAAAACAAATGGACCCTCAGCTGAGCCCAGGATACACTTGCCAGCCGCCTCTCTCGCGTGGAGCCGAAGCAATCATGAATCTCAGACCCAGCTAGATTCTACCCAAACAGACCAGAGTCTATAAAATGAGTTAGGATTTAACAGAGAGTGAACCATAAAAAATAATCTGTTTTAATAGACTAAGAGGGTTGGGGAGTGTTGTGATGAGGTTTCTTTTCTTTCTTCCTTTTTTTTTTTAGCCTCAATGCCCCTGTGATATATTGCTCTGCCCGTAGGAGGGAAATGTAGTTGTAGGGAGACTGGAAGACCTAAGGGGCTGGTTAAGGGATTGGCAGTGGTTTATTTCAGAGTCTCTTATTATTAATCCCTCTCTGAGTTGAGAGTGTCTGAAAATTGTTCCTGTCCATTCAATGGCCTGTCTGAGGTATGATGGCCATCTCCATCACTTTCCTAGTGTTTGCCGTCCTTGTCACCTCTCTCCCTCTGCCCGGGTTTCAACAGGAGGATAAAAGCGTCTAATGGGCAAGGACGCTCAGAGTCCTTCTCTGCCACAGATCATCCCTTGGGTATCTGGAGGATGTGTGGCCCCCTCAGAATTTCACCTGGCCTTCTCTCCCACAGTCCTGGAGGCTGCTCTAAGAACAGCTTAAAACAATCTTTAGACACCTTCCTCCATACTCGCAGAGCACCCCCTGCAATATGCACAAAGACATAATGATCAGCTGTGACACTGTCTTAGCCCCTGGAGCTCTTCTCTTAGCATGTAAGCTTTTTGTTTGTTGTTGTACTTCCAGTGCCTAGTATAGTGCCCGGCACACAGTAGGTATTTAATAACTTCTAGCTGATAGATTGATTTGTATTTGAAAGGGAGCTAAGTGTCAAAGGGATTGAATGTTGGATACAAACAATTACTAGATCCCGGCAAAATGATTAAACCTCTCTCAGCCTCAGTTTCTTTATCTGTAAAATGAAGATAATAATAATAATAAATTACCTTGCAGGATGATTGTGGAGAGCAAAAGAGATAACAGATACAGTCCTCTGTAATTTCAAAGCACCATAAAAATCCTACCCGGCTCTTATAATTTCGAGCCCCAGTAGAGTGTAAGTTCACGAGGAGGATTGTTTGGTGCCCTTCAGACTTTGTATTCCCATCACTTAGCACAATAGCTGGCACATTCTAAGTACTTAATAATTTGTGGATTGAGGGACTATTTGGGAATGTAGATGGTTGGGGATCACTTTGGACCCGGCTGGATCTTCCTGGCATAAAGAACTCCCATGGTAAACCCAAAATGGCGACCCCAGATGAGACTGCTCACAAAGAGCAGGGATGAGGAAATCTTTAACCAGAAACTTTGTTTCTTCCTGTTTGCTTTGATTGGTGAAACCCTGAGCAGTGGATAACTAGAAATTGCTTTTTTTCTCACCAAGGTTTTGGGAATTTTGAAAATATATTGAGAATAAACAGAAATGGCCAGGAGCAGCAGAGGGATCTTCACAATTATGTTCATCTAGAAATAAAAGAATGAAATTGTCTAAGGTCTAAAGACTTGGTGGGCTATCTAGTCCAACAACCCCTTCCTCTTTTTGCCCTTCAACTTATAGATGCTAGAACTGGAGTCCAGAGAGATTAATTTACTCATCTCAGTTAGTGAGTGATAAAGCTAAGATTCGAATCCAGTTCCTATGAGTGCCAAATGGGTATCCTTTTTATCTACTGCACTCTTTGGCCTCCTAAAGAGGGCTGGGGGTAGATTAGCAGGAGGACTTGTTAGTATTCAGGAGTTGTAAAATAAATCTTTGTTGATGGATGGATTGGTTGAAATAGATGATCCTTGGTTTGTTGTTGTTATTGTTGTTGTTGTTGTTGTTGTTTTTGCTGTTGCTGTTTTTGGAATCTGGACCTGCCCTTTGGCATGTGGAACTTGAGGTTTGCAAATTTCTTCCATGTATGAAGACCAGCAACTTCTCCTCATATTCTTTTCTTTGAGGAAGGATCCTTT
Source organism: Sarcophilus harrisii (assembly GCF_902635505.1). NCBI lineage: Eukaryota > Metazoa > Chordata > Mammalia > Dasyuromorphia > Dasyuridae > Sarcophilus > Sarcophilus harrisii. The sequence continues at coordinate 7,526,197 of NC_045426.1, read as the reverse complement.
GAGGAAGTATTCATGAAGCAGGGGCTGTGGATAAATTGCAAGAGATTCGTGAACCTGTAACTTTTAATGTTTTGCTAATTAGTTTCTTTTGTTATCTGTCCTATCTATATGTATTTTTGTTTTGTGAATTTATGAATATTCTGAAAAAGGATTCATAGGCTTCCTCAGGCGGCCAAAAGGAGCTATGACTTTAAAAGATTAAAAACCCTTTTTTGAAAGCATTGCTGAGGGGAAAAGAAAAGAGGAAGGCCTTGGAAAGTAACTTGCTCAAGATCACATAGCTATGTCTGAAATAAATATGGAGCCCAGATCTTGATTCCTCAATTCATTCTATCAAAAGATCAGTTTTCTATAAGGGCAACACAAAAGTTAAAACAGAAGAGTGAAACAAACTATGAGATATATTCTATATCTTTGCTCACCCTGCTCTATTCCAGCGATAAAAATGGAACCCAGATCTTGATTCCTCAGTTCATTCTATCAAATGGTCACTTTTCTATAAGTGATTCAATTAAATTAAATTTTTAAAATTAAATTAAAATTAAAACAGAAGAATGAAACCAACTGAGAAATATATTTTATATCTTTGCTCATCCTGCTCTATTCTAAGAATTCCTTCCCCCATCTCTACTTCCTAAAAATCCTGTCTATCCTTCAAGGATGAGCACCAAATATTGCCTCCTCCAAGAAGGTGGTTGTGATTTCCAGCCAGACCTTATCGTTCCTTCCTTGGGGAAAACACTTCCTCCACAAAGGCATTAGCATCATTCTACATCGCCTGGGAGGGAAGATCTAAATTAAATGAGAGGAAGTCATAAAGAAAGAGATTCAGGGAAGATATCAAGAAGAACTTGGTAACAGTGAGAGCCAATCCCAAGTAAAATGGGCTGCGTCAAAGGGGGTGAGGTCTCTATCACTGGAGGGCTTTAAACAGAGGCTGAAGACCACTTGTCACATAAGATAGGTTACATGGTGGAATCCCTTTGCAGGGGCAGACTAGAAGCTGTACCTTCCACCTCTGAGTCTGCATCTGTGGGAGATATGAAAGGCATTGCTTTGTTGTTCTCTCCGTGTTCCCTTTTTCTCTCTCATCAGAACAGAAGAAGGTCCCTGCCTCCAACCAGAAATGTTCTTTTAGCTCCTCAAGTGGACCACAGTAACGTCTGAAGTCAGCAGGGAATTGTAAAATTTCAAAGCTATAAGGGACCTCAGAGGTCCATGTAGTACAATGTCTGTGTGAACAGAAATATGATCTACAATATTCTGAACAAGAAGTCATCTAGCCCTACACTTGTTACCCTACAGGGCTGGTGGGACGGAGAAGGGGATCCTCATCCTCCAGGGCAGTTCATTCCACTTTGGAACAGTTCCCATTGTAGAGAAAGTTTTCCCGACATCAAATCTAAATCCGTTTCTCTGTCATTTCCCTCAATTACTCAGTGGTCACATCCACCCACTCTTTAATTCCCCTGAGATCCATTTTATCTGGGCCAGCAGGCATGGACTTGTAGAGAGCTAGAGAAGTTAGTCATTCTCTTATTTTTCTCCTATCTTGAGTTCCAGATCCCTCTTAATTCTTTTTGGTTCTATTCTTCTCAGTTGAAAGGTCACCTTTCTGAAAGAGGGGATCCAATTAAGGGTTAACTAAGTCTCCCTTCTCTCTGATGTCCTTTATAATCAGCCTATCATCCCAAGCAATGGTTCTATCCCTTCATTTGCTTTCCTCTTGCCCCCAACATACTTGTTATTATTGAGTTCCATTTGAGGTTTTCTTGGCCAAGATACTGGAGTGGTCTGTCAGTTCCTTTTCCAGCTCATTTTACAGATGAAGAAACTGAGGCAAACAGGATTAAGGGACTTGCCCAGGGTCACACTGCTAGGAAGTGTCTGGGACCAGATTTGAAGTGGGGAAGATGAATCTTCCCGACTCTGGGCCTGGCACTCTCTCCACTGCAGTGCCTCCTAGCTGCCCAACATAATTAAAGGTGCCATTGTCTATCATCTATAGCTTGAATTATTACTACTTGTTCCCCTATTCATTCTAAGCTTTGGGAGAGTGTGTTGCAGGGGAAAAATTGCTGGATCTGAGGTCAAACGATCTGGATTTAAATCTCAACTCTGCCATTTATTATGCATGTGATTTTGAGCAAATCATGTAGCCTCTCTGCCCTCCCAGCCCCTGATTGGTAAACCAACAATGCTATATGAAATATTCTCTAAGGTTCCTTTGGGTGCAAGTTCATGCTCCCAGATCTGTTATTCCACAAGAGGGACACGCCTTTTGTTATATAAAAATTGAATTTTTAATTTCTTGTGCAGCTATATGAGCCTCTCAAGTGGCAAAGGGAGCATTGGCTTCAGACCCAAGTTCCAACTCTCTTCCAAACTGTTCTATTATCATGACACAGACACTTAATGTTTCTACTTTCAGTTTCTTCAATTGTGTTTGCCTCTGAAATCCATTCCAGCTTTAACCTTTTTCTGGATGTTTTGATGGCTCTTCCTTTTCTCCACCCCGACATCAGTTGTGTTTGTGGCAATCAATTAATAAAGCAATAGATATTCATTAAGCACCTACTATGTGTTAGGCACTATACTCGATTCTAAGGATATAAATACAAAAAGGAAGCAACCCCTACTCTTAAGGAGATTATATTCTAATGGGGTAACAACAATGGCATATGAGGCCATAAAAAGAAAAATTATAAAATAAAAATTAATAAGGTAATTGGAGAGAGAAAAAGCATCAGAAATTTCAGAAATCATCAAGGATTCTATTATAGAAAGTGGTACTTAAGGAGTATGTTGAAGGAAGAAAATTATTTTCTCATCCTCAGTCTTTTTTCCTGGAAAAAATAAGTCAAGGACTCTGGAGAGTTTGGGAATACAGTCCAGTCATTCTTTCCCTGGATTCTTTAAAATTCGTTAAAATCCTCTCTTCTTAATCCAAGCCAAACAAACTATCCTCATTTGTTCTCTTCTCTTTCTTGAATTAAAAAATAATTACTTGATCCCTTGTTCCTATTTCCTGGCATATTTTACATTTAATTTAATTTTTTAATTAATAAAAATCTATTTGTCTCTCTTCCATCACACACACACACACACACACACACACACACACACACACACACACATTTATGAAAAGACAAAATTTTTGTAATAAATATCCATACTTAAAACAAATTCTGTATTGGCCATGTCGAAAAACCACTTGCCTTATTCTGTAATCTGACTCCATCACTTCTCTTGTCAGGAAGTAGGTAGCTTATGGAATCATTAGTCCCCTCATCGGTTATCATGTTGATCAGCTCTTAAGTCTTTCAAAATTACGTTATTCTTTTAATTCATGACATGTCATCCTGGTTCGTCTAACTTTATACTGTATCATCTTTTCCAGATCTCCCCAGTTTCTCTGTAACCATCTCTTTCACCTTTTGTTTGTTGTTGTTTATAACAGTAACAACAGCTTTTGGTGTTACAAAGCTGTAACAACAACTTTGTGTTACAGTACAATAGTAACCCAAACTATCAAAAACCATGATAAGCCATGACAAACCATGAAAGCACATCCAGATCACAAATAATGGGAGAAATGCAAATTAAAGCAACTAAAGATCAACTTCATGGCCATCAGATTAACAAAGTTTACAAAAAATAAAATAAAAACTAAAATGATACATGTGGGAAGGGCTATAGGAAAACATACACACTAATACAATAAAATTGAGTTGTTTGGGGAAGCAATCTGGGGCTGGGTGCCCACATTCATTAAACTGTACACACACTTTGGCCCAGTCTCACTCCTAGACCTATCCTCCATAGGAATTTTTTTAAAAAGTAACACTATGACTCTAACATGTTTAACATGTATGAGACTGCCTGCCATCTAAGGGGAGGGGATGGGGGGAAGGAAGGGAAAAGTTGGAACAGAAGGTTTTACAAGGGTCAATTTTGAAAAATTGCCCATGCATATGTTTTATAAAAAGCTATAATAAAAAAATAAAGTGCTATGCAAAGCACAAAAAGAAAGAAAGAAAGTATACATAGGCATGAAAAGTCTTTGATATCTATAATGAAATTTTATTTTGGCCATAGAAATTATTTAAATAGAATTTGTTACTTAAATGAAATCAAGGAACAATAAAGGATTGTCTCATAAAAAGTAATACTATGTGCAAAATGGGCCCATATTCCTCCCTTCATTATTTTCTCCATTTTTGAAGACCAAAAATGCAAGTTGTTTGGCTGTTACCCTAAAATGAGTTCTGGAAGTTATAAACCTCTCATGGGTACAATGACTAGAGCTCTGTACTCCGAGTCTGGAAGATGTGACTTCAAATCCCTGCTTCAGTCCCTTATTAACTATGGGATCTTGATCACATCCTCTTTTTTCTCAGTTTCATTTTCTCTAAAATTGAAATAATAATAACACTTACTTCCCTTGGTTATTGCAAGGATCAAAAGAGATAATATTGCAAAGTGATAGTGTATTTTGCCAGTGTTGATTATATAAATTATTATTTTATATTTTTATATATTTATTTATTATTTATATATTATTTTTATATATATTATTATATAATAAAAGTTATTAGTACTATTTAATGGCTTGCTGCCAAGTTTATGATCTGTTTACTTAACTCATCATATGTTTCCTCCTTCTGACCCAGCAGTTTCTTGTCCCATCACAGTCTTAACTCTTTTTTATCCATGCATTGGTCCTTGCCCAAATGATTTCCATGGAGCTTCCCTACCCTGGTTTGTAGATATCCTTTTAAAATTATGCCCAGTTGCTATGTCACTGTAGCCCCTTTCATCTCTCCTCTTTATGCAAGACATTTCCATCCACTGCTACATTCCAGACAAGTATTCCACCTCAAATCTCAATGGCCTTGATGAGGTCAAATTCATCTACTTACATTAACATCTTCATCTCACTATTTATTAATTACACTCTGCATTTGTACCTAGACATCTGAGACTATATGCAATGTTACCCTGGTTCTTTAGCACTGAATATGAACTACTGGATCCCTTTATTGCTATATTTCTTCCTGTATCACCCTTGCTCTGTTTTGCATTGTCTGGATTAGTGGATTTATTTGCATTGTCTGGATGGGCACTTTTCTCGCTCCTCATCCCCTGCACTTCCTCTTTAAAGTCTCCCCTAAAGAGACTTTAAGTCTCCAGGGAAATCCATTTTATTGACCTTTATTAGAAGCACAGTATCCAAAAAAAATAATCATTGTCATTCTCCAACTCCTTCTTCTTCCCAGTTATCCACTTCCCATTTAGCATCCCCTTTGGACTCAGTCTCCCAGTTTACACTCAGATTGGCAAGTTGGGTCATCAGTGATGGATGGACTATTTCTCCCCTCAGAGTTCTAAGGCAAGTTTGAGGGACCATCTAATGAACCTCTTCAATATCAGCAGAATTCTACTGGTTTTGAGGAAATGGTATTTATGGAGAAACTGGAGAAAGAGTAGAAAGTGGAAAATGTCCAGAATGGAACTTCTATTTGAGACTCTCTAGACTGTCCCACCTCTACCCCAGCTGCTTTCTCAAGATGGAGATGCCAGGGTGGCCCACTGCTCAGGAGTGAGCTCCTGTAGTCAGGTAACCACACTTACTTCTAACATGGTTCTGCTCCTAACTCAGGACTTTTATACTTTTTGCCCATGGGTCCTTTCTCTTCTACTCCATGCTTTTCCTTTCCCTTTTACAACCATCTTCCCCCTTCCTGGATAGGGGACCTCTTTCCTTTTGCTTGTATTTGCATTCTCAGTGCTTAGCACAGTTCCTGGCTTAGCTAGTTGGCTGGCCAACCCTCACTGAGGATACATCCCCTTCCTGTCTGCATATACAAGTTCCCCAAGAAGAGTGTAAGCCTGGTGGTCTCGAGACACACATTGGAGAACACCTGGGACTGAGGGACACCTTGAGGCTCCTGGATCTAGTATTCCTTTTCTCCTCAATGCCATTTTTGTGAGGTACCTTGTAAGTGATGCCCTCTGCTAGATCCTGAGAATGCACGTCTTTCTAGAGTCCATAGCAAGTGCTTGTCCCTCCCAGATCCCTGGGACTGTCACTGTCCCCAGTGACTGACTTTCCAGATCAATCTCCAAGTACTTCCTCTCTCATTGGCCATGGCCAACAATTCTAGAATCTGTCACTGCCTCTAGTTGTCAAAACAAATATGGTAGCGCTTCTGACCTTTCACAGCTCATAAAATCATAACTTGATTAACTCTGTCTCCAGATATTCATTTACCTACGATCCAAAAAGAATGAACACAAAGGAAACACAGCCTCCATATGTTCAGGGACACATGAGTGGAAGATAGGAGGAGATAATTACTGCCTCTTCCCACCCAGCAGATGACAATTATTTTTGCCCCATTCACTGACAGGAAGGAAAACTGTAAAAGGGCCAAGGGAGAGACAGATTGATCACAGTATTCGAAGGCAGTATACCATTGACATCTTCAGCTCTGCACACAACAGGAAGCTTTATTCACAACCACATAGCACCAACTACTAGTCATTCAGGTCTGGAAGAAGGATCCCAAGCTTCCAAACCCAGTCAGATTGGAGACGGAGTAGGAAAAAGCTCCATCTGATCCACAAGGAAAGGGAAATCTGATTGTGTCCTAAAGGTTGCCACTTCCACTCCTCTCCTAATCCCCTTTATAGCTTCCTTTCCTTTCTAAACACTCTTTCTTCTAAGGTTCTAATTGTTTTGCCCTGGACTTCATCATTCCTAGAGATGCCTTCCAGGACCCCTCAAGTAATATCATTTGTCCTCAGGTAAATCCCCAGAAGTGAATATTGATAAGACTTGAAAAGCTATGAGTGCCAGGTACACACCCCAGAAGGTGGCTCATCTCCAGAGTACTGAATACAGGATTAGTAATAAATTGTGTTCAAAGCTTCCATGGCTCCTGACTTCAATGAGGTTACAATCTTACAGAGGGATAAGGCTCACACATAAAAACCTGGCCATAGCCTGGTAGGACAGTGAGAACGCAGAGGTCAAGAGAGAGCCGACTCCAGTTTCTTCCTTGCCCCTGCCTCTTATTCTGATCATAAGGAAGCTGTGACCCTTATCTTATCTTCAGCTTTTTTAAATAGAAAGTCAGTGTAATAATAGCCACAGTACTTGCCTTGAGGGGCTGGTTAAAGGCCCAAAGGGGATGGTACAAGGGCTTTGTGAACCTTCAAGTGCCCTGGAAATGATATTTTTATCACCATAATTATTTTACTAAGTGATTAGAAGAGATCCCACCAGAGTCCTGTTGGAGATAAGAGGAAAGAGAGCTTCCAGCAGGTTGGACCAGGAGAGACTTTCTAGAAGAAATGGCCCCTGCTTTAGGCCTAGATGGGGAGGGGGAATCAGACCATGCTTAGCCATCACACAGCTTGTATTAAGACCTGAGAGGGCAAGAAGACATGAGAGAACAGCAAAGAACTTAGTTTGACTGAGTGGCCAGTTGTATGAGATTAGACTGAGAAGGCAGCTTGGAGACAGATGATGAGATCCCAGGGAAAGAAACCTGGACTTGGTTCAGTTGTCAGCAGGAAATCACGGAAGATTTTTGCTAAAGGACATAATCTTTGCTTTAGGGGATGCTCTAGAGGTTTTTATGGGCAGTTGGGTTTGGCAAAGAGAAACCAGAAACGTGGATTCCCCCTTAAATTAAAATTAAAAGATTATAATAGTTTTAATGAGGCGAGGGACCATGGAAAGAAAAGGCAGGTGAAGAACTTGAGAGAAATTATGGAGATCAGTTTAATAGGACTTGGTGATTCCTTAGATGCAGAAAATGAGGGAAAGAAGAAAGAATCAATGATTTTAAGTGGTTTGAAAGCCCCAGAAAGAGGGGTTAAGAGGAAGGGAAGCTCTGGGGTAGATATGAGTGCAGATTGGACATATTAGGGTTGTGATGGCTGCATGTAAAAACAATGGAAGCAACAAAGAGCACTTATTGATCCTGAATCAGCAAACCTGTGCCCACCCTCTTTCAGACAATGATGGGGAATCTGGAGAATTAACAGCTATGTGAATTGTCCCCACAAAGGATGGACAACAGAGAGAGTCTCACGAATCTGAAAGTAGGAAAGAATGGAATGGCAGGCCATCAGCACTTCTGAAGATAATTTCTTATGTATGCCTTCTGTCTAATTAAAAAAAAATGAATCAATGCATTACTATATCAATACACAAAAGTCAGTTATTCCAACTACTTTACCAATTTACAGAAGAGGAAAGTCAGCTCCAGAGAGGGAGAGGAATAATCACAACCAAGAAGCATCCAGGGCAGGTTCCAAAACTTGGATTTCTTTGAGTGGCTGCCCATCAGTTGGGGAATGGCTGAATAAGTTATGGCATATGAATGTGATGACAAGCAGGATGATTTCAGAAAAGCCTGGAAAGACTTACATGAACTGCTGCTAAATAAAGTGAGCAGAACCAAAAGAACATTGTACACAGCAACAAGATTATGTGATGATCAACGGGGATGGATTTGGCTCTTTTCCACAATGAGGTGATTCGAGCCAATTTCAATAGATTTGTGCTGGAGAGAGCCATCTGCAGCTAGAGAAAGAAGTATGGGGACTGAATGTAGAGCAAAGCATAGTATCTTCACCTTTTTGTTATTATTTGTTTGCTTGATTTCTTTTCTTTTCTCGTGTTTTGTCACCCTTTGATCTGATTTTTCTTGTGCAGTATGATAAATATGGAAATGTGTTTACAAAAATTGCCCATGTTTAACCTATATCAGATTTACTTGCTGTCTAGGAGAGGGAAGGGGGGGGTAGAAAAATTGGTAACACAAGGTTTTGCAAGGATGAATGTTGAAAAGTCTTTACATAAATTTGGAAAAATAAAATACTATTAAAGAAAACATGAAAAAAGCTTGAAATGAAAATAAAAAAAAGCTTCTGATATCAAGTAAATAAAACCAGCTTATTAATAAGGAAGCCAGGGCAAATTTAGGACAGGCTAAATCTTGTTTGATGCTTCTGCCTAGAGAGATAAAAGCTACTTGGGAGCACCAGGGTGTACACGTGAAAAGTGAACCCTTTCATTGGAGTGGGCCAGACCTAGCCAAGTTCAGCACTCTGAAAGAGGCCATAGACTTGAGTTCAACAAGGATGTCCCAGGACCATCAATGACAGTGAATCTCTGAGAAGTTGCATTTCTTTTTTTTTTCTTTTATTTTTTTGGCAAGGCAATTGAGGTTAAATGACTTTCACAGAGTCACTTGGCTAATAAGTATTAAGACTGGATTTGAACTCAAGTCCATCTGACTTCAGAACCAGTACTCTATCCATTACACCATCTAGTTACCCCAAGAAGTGGCACTTCTACAAGTCCAGTAACAAGAAAAGGCTCATCTCAATAGCAGTGTAACAATGAGTAACTAAAGGAGAAAATGAAATCTATCATGAACAAGGCAGAATTCTTGCGCCGATTAATAAGAAAATGTCCTGTCTCCTTTAAGGAACCGTTCCCCCAACTCTTGCCTGTGAGAGCCCCCCTTTTCCCCTCTCAGGAAGCTCTGTATGTGGAGGAGATGAAAAGTGAGCAGGATTAATTGACTTGAGTGGTTAAAAGGACTGGGTTGATTACTGTCCTTCCAGTGATGTTCCTGTGAATTCCCAGCTGACCCCGGGTGCTGCAGCAGAGAGCTAATCGGATTGATCGCTCTTCCTGCCTTTGCTCCTTCTCCCAATCCCTTCCTTCACTGCCCAGCAGCACTTACCATCTTGCCCTGGAGTTAGATGGTACTCCCCTGCTGGAGGCAGGGTGAGCTGCTACTGGGCACAGAACATACCCAGTACATCTGTGGATTCACACAATAATATATAATTTAGCATTCTGATGATAAGAAACTCAAGAATTCTTTCTGTAATGAATCAATCAGCAAATCCACTCATCCCTCTGGCTTCTAGTCTCTTCATTAGTAAAATGAGAGGTTTGGAACCTGGAGCTGTCCTCTACCCCCCTTTCCAGGTATTAATCCTATCCAGGTTTCTGATGCATCCTAGAGAAGGAGCAAGAATCAGAACTGTCTGTTCCCCTTTGCCATAGCTCTTTCTGGTTTCTTGAGCTAACACAATCAAAGATTAGAAAGGTTAAAGGGCATTTGTCTGCTGTACCCCCATCACTCAAAATTGTGGTTTGAAACAGGGCTCCAATCTGACCTAAGAGGTCCAGAAGGAAGGGGAATAGGAGTGAAGAGCAAAGCTGTGTGAGCCTCTAGTGGTGGGCCAGACAGGAGCCATAACGACCAAAACAAGGCATAGAATTGCAAAGGGAAATGTACAGGAAGGCTTGTTCAGGTTTTGATTTTGCCTAAGTCAACCTTCATGGAAATAATTCTCATCATTTTCAACATATCAGGTCATACTTAGCAATCATGCATTTTTTGACTTTGAAGAGTTTGCCTGGAGACTAAACTGAGTGAGGGGGGAAACTATGGATAGGAAAAGACAGCCCCTTCCAAGCACTTCTGCCCAGTTCATCCTTCATACACTTGACATTCTGGCCAAAGTACCCTCTGGGAGTTGACAGACTCAGTATTCTTTTGCTTCCACATCTCTGCACAGTTGTCGCTGGTGTGTAGAATGTTCTTACTCATCTCCACCTCTCATCTGTAGTGTCACCTTCTGAATGAAGCTTCTCTGGTTTCTTTTTGCTTCTGTTATTATTGTTATTGTGTAACTTGATTCCCTTGTGGATGTTCTCATCCATTTGGTCACTCACTGAAACCATGTCCCTGCCTGCCCCTACATGTCCATCCTTGGCCATATCCTCCCCAGAATCCTTCAGAATGGATCCATCCAGCATGCCCAGGGGTCTCTTAAGACCCCTATTTAACATTGACTCTTGTTCTTCCCAGGTAACTAGCCTATCACACATTTCTCTGATGGCATCTTTCCTAATGTTTCCTGTAGGAAATTCTTAGTTGAGATGTAGCCTCCTCCCCTTCTCTCTATTTCCCTTTGGTTGGCCCGCAACATCTTTGGAGACTCTGGTGCTCCAGAACATGGCAGCTATGGAGTATCACTGAAAGAAAGGTAAAAACAAAAGAAAATTGAGGGAAGATATTGGGCTAGACTCAAGTATTTTGAAGATTGGTGCCTGGAAGGGAAATTAGATTTGTTCTGTATGCTAAAGAACTGGGAACCTTGTGGGGAACTTATAAAAAAGGGCCCACTTAGGCCTGATGTCAGGAAATTCTTCTTACTCATTAGAACTAGAATGTTCAAAGTAGAATGGGGCACCTTGAAAGGTGGCGAGTTCCCCATCACTCCCCATCAAGCAAAACCTAAATGGCCACAGCTCAGATTTGTTGTACTGATGATTTTGATTCAAATCTAGATTGAATTAGCTGAGGTCCCTCACAATTCTGGGATTCCATGATTAAAAAAAAAACAGATGGAACTCTTTCAGGCTCAAGCTTAGTGGTCATAAAATTCTCTAAATAATTTACCATCAGCAGGGCAGCTTACTGTCTTACTTCTATCCATCCGTGCTCACAACTTGTTGTCCCTCCATGCTATTTGTCCATGCTCAAGTTCTATGGGTCATTTATCCAATTGCATATTGTAGTCTGAGTGACTGTAGTTCAGTCAATCAATAAACATTTATTAAAGTATCTATGATGTAGCCAACATAGTGTTAAGCACTAGAGATACCAAGAAAAGCAAAAGATAATCTCTACCTGAGAACTCATAATCTAATAGAGGAAGCAATTATGTACAAATAAATTATAAATAGAATAAATAGGAAATAGGTAACAGAGGGAATTTACTAGAATTAAGAAGGACAGACTTATGTCATCCACTTGGCTTTCTCAGTGTGGCTAGTTGGGCTAATCTCTTCTGTGTTATTAATTAGTGTCAATCAGGAGGCTCTAGAGTGTTCTGGGGTTTGCTATGATCACTATAGCATCATGTCCTACAGCAGATCTTTCCCAAACTCCCTATAGTAGTGCTACTTCCCAAAATTATTTTCCATTTATTTGGTATCAACATATATATGTACATGTGGTTTCTCTCCTATAGAAGGGCAGGGAATGCTTTGTTTTTATCCATATCCCAGGCACATATTAGACACTTTTCTTGTTAAATTTTCTTGAGTTAAATTTTATTGAAAAATACAATGGTTTGAAAAATGATGAGTTCCCTCTTGTTGGAGGTCTTCCAATAGGGGTTAGATGACCACTTACTGCATTTGTTGTACCATAATTCTTTTGGGGTAATGGATTCATTACCTGGTGGGATCCTTAAAGTACTTTAAATTCCTAATAGGTCTCTTTTCTTGTCCCCTGGTGTCTCTGGAGAAACAACGTATGTATCTAACAAGAACACCTGAAGGAGATTCTATGTTATTTTGGATAAATATAACCAAAGCCTGGCTGTGGTTCTCAAGAGATTACCAATTATCACATGTAATTTCCAGGGATGGTAGAAATCAGCTTGAGGTACAAAAGGGAATTGGATATACAAAGGGCAATTACTAGGTCTGTATCCCAAAGAAATTTTTTAAAAGTGAAAGGATCCATTGGTACAAAAAATATTTATAGCGGTTCCTTTTGTGGTAACAAAGAATTGGAAATTAGAGAGAGGCCTGTCAATGGGAAAATGGCTAAACAAGTTGTACTATCTGAATGTAATGGAATACTACTGTGTTTTAAGAAATGACAAGCAGGATTTCTGAAAAGCTTGGAAAGATCTACATGAACTAATGCAAAGATGAAGTGAGCAGAACCGGGAGAGCAATGTACACAGTAACATTAAGGTTGCGTAATGATCAACAAGACAGTGATCCAAGACAATTCCAAAGAACTTATGATGGGAAAATGCAATCCATATCCAGAGAAAAAAAACTGATGGATTCTGGATGCAGATTGAAGCATAATATTGTGTGTGTGTGTGTGTGTGTGTGTGCGCGCGCATCTCCTTTTAGTCTGTTTTTTTTTCTTTCACAATATGACTAATATGAAAATTTGCACATATATAACCTACTTTAAATTTTTACCTTTTAGGGAAGAAAGGAGGAAATTAGAATTCAGGATTTTTTTTAGGTCCTTACATATAATTGGGGAAAGTACTATTTAAAAAATAAATAAAAGAAAGCATATGGACTAAAAAGACAGATGGGGGGAGGGTTTAAACACTACTACTACCATTTGCTTTCTTTTCTACTGTACTTTTAAAAGTCACATACATCCCTCTATTGATAACCAGTCACTGTGGCCATAATTAACATACTTTCGGTATGGTAAAAGCCACTATCGTCCCCATGGCCTGCCCACAAGTATTCCTGGTTATGTGAAGGGCACAGAGTTGGATAATATGTGCATATGACAAGCTCCCAAAAGAGATTCCCTGGGAAGAAAAAGCAAGTTTAAGAAGGTTTAAAAAAGGAAACTCAAGATAGAGCCTTTAAATGTTGACCTCAAGCTAAACACAAAAGTGAAATTTAAAATATAATAGTTAAGAAGTAAAATAAAAATCTCATAGCATTTTAAATTGCTATTTATACTTAGTTGTTTCTGATTGATGTGGGGATAATCTTTCTAAATTAATAACAATAACAAATATATAATTATACATAATGATATGATAATAAATAATCTCTTTAAAGATGCGAGCCAACCCATGCCTTCCTATCCCACAAGACTATTTCCCAACTAATAACAAGAGAAAGATGTTCTATGTTGAGAGACACACATCTGGACCCACAATTAGGGCCATGATTCCCCAATCAGATAAGAGTCAGCTGAGGAGAAAATTAACATTTGTAAATAGGTTTGAAAAAACAGATGAAGCTTAATATTTTCTCACTCATTGTAGAAACAGAAAGGAGGCAAACAGGATTGTACACTATTGCAAACTGTTTTGTTTTATTCCATGACTTTTCATGACCAAAATATCCATCAACAAATGGCCAGCCTCCTAGTGGTGGGCATCTCTGGACATGGCTAGGCAGTTTCTTGGAAACTTGATTCAGACTGCTGTTGGTCTCATCCCTGAAGTCTGTCCAGAATGATAGAGCTTGCCAGAGTCTATGGTCTGCTGACTTAACCTTTGTGAATCAATTGATCAACAAGAATGTTTTAAATGTTTATTCTGCACTGGAGCACATGAGAGATAGAAAGATAAAATCAGGATAATTCCGAGTCTCCAGGAGCCTATTCAAGCAAGCAAGCAAATAAGCACTTACTAAGTACCTACTGTGTGCCAGGAACTAGGCTAGGCACTAGTGAATTTCACTAAATGAAATTCATGAAACAATTCCTACCTGAAAGCATTTTCTCTCAAAAGATAAACTTCTTATAAAATTGCTTGGAAACTATATATATATATATATATATATATATATATATATATATATATATACACAGAGAGAGAGAGAGAGAGAAGATATATATATAGTACATAGACATCTTTTTAATTGAACCACCTTCTTTATATATACAGCTCTTATCTAAAAGCAACAAAATGAAAACAAATAAAAGTATCAATAGCTAAGAATATGGAAATCAATTATTTTGCAGCTAAATAAACATCCCACCAAAGTGCTTATATCATACTGGCCTCATTTTCACCCCAGGGAAGTGGACACTCACAACTTATCTGTACATTTTCCTTTGATTGTAGAGATAGAGGAAGTCTTTAGGGCTTCTTCAGGTAAGAGTCTTAGGAGCCTGGTCTTATTCCAGTTCCCAATAGTTGCTACTAGCAGCTTGACCAACATAAACTAGACCTGAAGCTCTTTACCTATTGATAAAGGTAGCTACAGGCAAGTGTCTCCCCCGACCCTCTTGTCCTTCATCTCCTGTTCTACAATTACAGGATGTGGGGCTCTTTTTCTAGTACATAATGTCATGACCCAAAGGGAGATACACAAGCTTCTGCCAAGGGCCGACTGGGGAAGGAATTGAGGACAACATAAAGAAAGAGGATGATCAGGATAAAATATCCTTCATTAGCATCCCAACAAGGATCACAAAGCACCATTATCCCCCTACATGGCAAAAATCTTTCCCTACAATCTGAAAAAATTGTAGGCATTCCCCTGCTGCCCTCTTGATTTCTTAAACCTTTTAAGCTCTATGGGCTCTCCTCAGCTGATTCTATTTGACTAGGGAATCATGACCCTAATTGTAGCTCCAGGTGTGTGTCTCAACATAGAGCATCTTCCTCTCGGCCATGAAAAGCCATACTATTTACTGGCACTTGGTATAATAGGCTGGACATCGATCTAGAAATCAAGACTTCTCAACTATGGTGACCAGAGCAAGTTTACTTTAAAAGCTGCTTGGTTCCTATAGAAAAGACGATGGACAACAAATAGCCCATCTGACTTTCACATTCTATCCCATAGTGTCACAGGTAGCCACCTGGCAAGATTGGAAATGAAATGGCATGAACCAGTTGTCCATCTGTTCAAAAAGAAAGTCGCTATAATTTTGTATTCCCAGAGCCTAGCACAGTGTTTTGCATGTAGTGTAGTAGACATTCAATAGACACTTACTGGATAAAAAGGGATGTGATGCTTTCAAGCCATGATAGATCCAAATGAAGACATGGACAAGGATTAAATGATTGGGAAACTGCATGGAGTTGTAGGAAAACTCTGGACTTGAATTCAAGGAAAACCTGGGATGGAATCTCACCTAAGACACATTAACTAGATGACCCAAAAAAAAGTTCCTTATTCTCTCTGGACATCAGTTTCCTCATCTATAAAATAAGAGGGTTGATCTTAATGGATTCCCAGTTCTAAACGAAAAAAAAATCTTGTGATCAAATGACTACAAAGAGTCTTGGGCTTAGAGCCAAAGGATTAGATTTTCTCCCTAGCTCACCCAACAACTAACTGGGTGAATCTAGATTGAACACAGTGTCTTTTCAGATCATACTTCCCTTATCTATAAAATTAAAAGGTTGACTGCTTAATCTCTATAGTCTCCTCCAACTCTGAAATGCCATGACTTTGTTCTTATTAAAATATTTTCTTTTCAAGCAAACTGTACAAGACAAAATTAGGTGGAGATTCTGGCAATCTACTTTATCTGATAAGGTTTGGTGGTGGAGGGGGCCTGTCTTAGATCTTAGTGAGGTGGGTAACGGGGTTCCATCAGCTAAATAGGAGCCTTTGTTCTGGAGTCCTGGAATTTAGCCAAAGAATCCCAAATGTGGATAATAGCCTTATATTTGTGCTTTCTTTCGGTTCCAGTGATCTGTCTTAGTTGGTGGTTATGTATCAGTAAAGTTTCACATAATAAGAACTCCTTTGCCTTCTATTTATACATCATATGTAATAAACTGAGCAACCCATCTATTTTCTGGCCATTTCAGCTGGTAGGGGAGCTTCTTCTTACCACAGGGCAATCTGCCTTCCCGTGTGTCGTGGTTCAGTAACACTGTAGTTGATTGCTAATTCTTCAGCCTTAACCATGGGATTACATGTAGGTCTGGGCTCCAATTATGTTTAACAGCTTTTTTGACATCTTGGATGTAAAACTCACAAATAGCCACAAATTGTTTTCTGGCTGATTTGTAGATTTCCACTGTGGATGAAGAATGGAAAATGTGAAATGTGGAGAAATAGCCCAGGCGTGTAGAAAACCATCATGACAGCCATAACCTCCTCACTTCTTAGCTCATCCTAAAGCAAACAAAAGAACACACAAAAAAGAAAGACCCCGAGAAGCATTTGAGCTAATTAAGAGATTTTTTTCCCCCTTTAGACATATAGAAACATGGCGCCCACCTCCCAGCCAAAATCACTCTTCTGCTTTGATTGATTCTAATTCTTACCTTTTCTTGACACTTGAAAGACAAACTCATGCTTCACAGACATTGTTCCAGTGCCCCAGGGCTCATGTACCTTGTTTAAATTAAAATGATTTGATAACATTACCTGATAATCACTTTATCAAAAGGTGATGATTACCTTGGAGATGCATTAAACAGGGATATTGAAAAGACTGTGGACTGATAAAGACAGAGGTTCTCATTATGAATAATCCAGTCTATGAATTTCATCAGCTGCTAACAGGTCTGTTCCAGATTTGAGTGATGCCCTTTGTTAGCTTAAAAATTAAAAAAAAATAAAAGGGTTTTTTTTTTCATTTAATTCTCCATTTCTTCCAAATCCTAAATCATCTTTAAAGAAGTACTTATTGACCACCTAGTTTGGAAATTGATCAGACCTTATTCAAGTCATCACCTGAGAACAGAACTTACCTTAAACTGACCAAAAACTAGCCCTGGGTGACTTGTTCTGACAGCAGGCATGTCCTTTAAGGTGGACCCTATAAATCTGACGTTCAAACAGTAGGCAAGATTGAGGAAAGAGTGGTCATAACAGAATCAGGACAGAGAGCATGCCCTGAATAGCCCATCTTGAAAAAGTTATAGCAAATGATCTGGAGAAGGGGATTTTAACCTTGGGTCTACTGATTCCCAAGGGGTCTGGGAAGAGATTTCAGGGTGTCTGGAAACTTTGATGAGAAAAAAATACATCTTTATATCACCATAATTAGTTTCCTTTGTAATACTTCCTATTTTCTTTTATGCACCTTAAAATATCATTCTAAAAAAAGGAATCCATAGATTTCTTCAGACTGACAGGCTTCCATGATGCTCAGAGATTATTATATGATCAAATTATTATAATTATTTACAATTATAATTACTTATATAAGTATATATTATATATCATATTATATAATTATAATGATTTATAATTTATATGATATATAATTATATCATAATTTATAAAAATAATTATAAATAATAAATAAAATTAAATAAATTAAAATGATTAAAAACCTCTAAAGGAAATTACAGAGACAAGTTTAGACTTCACATAAAGGAAAACAAATAAGCACTATCACAAAATGGAATAAGTTGTGTTGGAAGAGAATTGATTTTTCCTCACTGGATGTCTTAAGAAAAAAACAAGATTCCACAACTAAGTCCACCTTGATGAGGTAGGTACCTACTATGTTCAAGGTACTTAATAAATGCTAGAGAAATAATGACCAAAATGGAAAAGAGTTCTTGCTCTCATGGAGCTTCCATTCTATTAGAGAAGAGAAGATAATTCCTAACCCAGCTTAGACCATGATTCCCTGGGTTTTCCTAGTGACCTCCTCACACTGGCAACAACTCTACCTGCCGCCTCTTTCTCCAGTAGACTCCTCTTAGAAATCTTCATTTGAGAGAGTAGCCTCCCCATTTATTTTCATTGCTAACCTGGCTCAGCTCTCATTTACCAGAAGTTTTCCCCACATCACCCCACATCTTCTATCTCTCAGCACCCTTTAATATGTTGTCTTCTTCTTTTCCTAAGAGGCCATCTAGTCAAATCCCCTCATTTTATTGATTAAGAAACTGAAGTCCAGAGAGGTGAAGGGCTCTATTCCAGGCTTTGTGGGTGATATAAGGTAGATGTGGGATTTGCACCTGGGCATCCTTGCTTCCAATTAGACACTACATCGTACCATGCTGCTTCTCCTCCTATTATTTTACTATACTGCTTCTGTCAGAAAACCTTTACATAAGCAATCAGCCAAAAATCAATCAATAGATCTGTAATTCTCCTAGGAAAACATAAGCTTCTCCACTTTCTAACCTACCAGCATGCATCTTATTTAGATTGTAGTTGTAGACTTTTCCCAACATCCAAGAATCATAAAGCATTTTTAAAGCTAAAATGCACTGAGAGGAATAACATATACTTAACAAAATTACCCAGTGCATTTGCCGTGAATGGTGCTCAGCTGCCTTTCACTTCTCTTCTGACAAGAACGCGATTGCCCAGAAAATCACTGACCTGCATTTCCACCTCACTTTTATTTGGTTGAAAACAGTCAAGTTTTCTATTGGTTTCCTGAGGTCCTGCATTCAACGCATCTTGTACAAGATCGCATTAAAGAAGATTGAGCCAATTTGCTATATCTTGTTTGGAAAGTGCACAATGTCCCTGTAAACCAGAGCCATACTTATGCAGAGCCCTGGATCTCTGGTGGGTTTCGGAGGATCAAGTATGTGGAAGGATGAGGATCACTTAAAGTCCAAGCAAGAGAGCAAAGGGTGCTGAGAAAATCCAGAAGCCACATCTGGAGACAGAACATGGAGTTATTCTCGGACTAAAAGAAACATTCTCGGAAAAAGATTCATTTATACACATTATAATTATAAAAATAATTATAAATAAATTAAATTAAATTAATTAAAATGATTTAAAAACCTCTAAAGGAAATTACAGAGACAAGTTTAGACTTCACATAAAGGAAAACAATTGTAATTCATTCACCCTGGATCTCTCAAATCAGCCCAACAAGTATCCTTCTCGGGTCTGTTTTAGTGCAGAGAAGAGGAGCAGGCAAGGCTCTGCTTGTAGGTATAGTCGACTCCTAAGATCATAGGATAAGGTGCAGAACAGATCTTAGGAAGGGGCTCTTAGCCTGAGCATCATGAACTTGATTATTTTTTATTTTATATTTTGAGAAATGCCTTTCAATTCTTTATTTCCTTTGTGATTCTATTTTTGTTCATTTGATTCAATCATGACTCCATTTGGAGTTTTCTTGGCAACAATATGGGAGTGCTCCTCCATCTCCTTCTCCAGCTCATATTATAGATGAGGAGACTGAGGTTTGCCCAGGGTCAGACAGCTAGTAAGTGTCTGAGGCTGGATTTGAACTCGGGAAGATGAGTCTTCCTGCTTCCACCACCTCCCTGTCCCTTGTGACACTATACTTTTTATTTTATTCATATAAAAACATGATTCTGAGTTTTCATAGACTATCAAAAGAGTTCCTGATATGAAACAAAGCTCACAAGCTAGCTAGCATTTACTTAACATGTTAAGGTTTGCAAAACACTTTAGAAATATTATCACCAAACCACCTTGGGAGAGAGATGCAATCATTATCCCCATTTTAAGGATGAGCAAATGGAGTCGAAGTTGGGGGACTTGGCTAAGGTTGTGCAGCTATTGAGTGTGTGGGATGAGAAT
Organism: Sarcophilus harrisii; assembly: GCF_902635505.1. Classification (NCBI taxonomy): domain Eukaryota; kingdom Metazoa; phylum Chordata; class Mammalia; order Dasyuromorphia; family Dasyuridae; genus Sarcophilus; species Sarcophilus harrisii. The sequence goes on along the minus strand of NC_045426.1, from coordinate 7,506,141 downwards.
TAAATTCAGGTCTACCCAACATTAAGTGTGGCATTCTCTCCCCTGTGGCTTGGGTGATTTCTAAGTCCTTTTCCACTCTGAGATTCTGAAAATAAATTTTCTAACCTGGAAATCCTGATGTATTTGTTTGAAAGCCTGTTGTGTAACAGTTAGTTACTCGGGACAGCTAAGCATCCATTGTCCATTTTAAAAAACAACCCAAACTTCACTTTCATTGTATCCAGAAGTCAAAGGGCTGAATGAGGTTCATTGCAGGGAATGGGCACTAACTGTTAGAGCCACTGTTCAGAATTACAGCCATTATTTCTACAAGGATCTGGAGAGTTCCCACTCTGTGAACAATAGCTTGATAAGCAAACCCACCAAAACATCAAAGGGAACAGACAAGACTCCTTCCTTAAAGAGTTTGTGGATCTTAAGAGGTGAAAGGGTAGTGAGGAAGGAAAAGTTAAATATCAATGCTTCATTACTTTTATAGAGAGGATTCAATTCAGTTGAACAAATAAATACACATTAGGTCACTACTATATGCAAGATCCTTTACCAGCTTCAGCAATACAAAGACCCAAAAAGGGGAGGTGGGCTAGAAGTGGGGGGCAAACCTAGGTGGTACAGTAGAGTGCCATACCAGAAGTCAGGAAGACTCCTCTTCCTGAGTTTAAATCTGACCTCAAATACTATTTATGTGACTCTGAACAGTCATTTTACCCTATTTATCTCAGTTTCCTATTCTGGAAAATAAGTCGGCGATTTGTTGTTGTTCAGTCATGTTCCACTCTTTGTGACCCCATTAGAGATATACAAAAGTGGAATGGGCTGCTTCAGAACATGATCAGCTCCCCATCACTGAAGGTCTTCAAGCCAATCTGGACCCCCACTTATAAGTTTCTTCTGTAGTTGAGACTACTTGGTATATGGTTGGCTGCCATGGTTCCTTCCAGGTCTCACATTGTGTATTTCCTCAACTAAAAACCTTTTTTCCCTCCTCAAATTTTCCTGCAATGTTTTGTTTGGCTCTTTCATTTCCCTCTCTCATTACTCTTTACCATATGTCACACATGACCATTCCATATTCCATCCCCATTAGAACAGAAGCTCTTTGAAGCCAGATCTGTGCCTGGAGAGGAGGAAGGGATGAGGGATGTTCCTAGAACTCTTCCCAGTGCCTTACACACACTCACTAAGAAGATCCCTGAGTCAGGCTTTCCATAAATAGCAAGGTCACATCTCGCCTGCCTGAGCGTTGACTGCACTGGGACTCCATTAAAGTAAGCTTCTCTCCACAGATGTCAATTATCACCAGTTTTAAGAAATTGAGAATCCAACAGTATTGCTTAAGTAAATGAAGGCCCGAAACGGATCTCCGGTGAATTCTTTGAGCAGCCACACTCAGAGAGCTCACAATGAATCTGAGTTAATGACTGGAGAAGATCAAATTAATTACAATTGTCTCCAAGGAACTTCAAGAAAGAACTCTCCTTTCACAGATGGCCCAAGGCTGCTTAACCCTTCAAGGGCCAACTCCATGGATAAAGGAGGATACTTTGAGGATAGGATGGAGCTGGACCAGTAATTGCATAGGGTGGGGAATGGGGTAGGGGATAGAATAAAGCTGACCCTACCCAATATATGGTAGAATCTTGAATAATTTCATAGAAATGAAGGAGTCTTTTATCCACATATATGGAAATGAGATATATTCCAAGATTGTTCAGAGAGATGTTTGGATGAGGGTAAAGGCCAAAGAGAAAATAGCTTTTGTAGCCATCCTCCACCTCACTTTAATATCGGACATTGTCTTTATAATCCAGAACTGGAAGTGCGGTAGCTGGGAGCTGGCAGGTTCACTGGCATGAATTGGTTAAATATATCCTAAATCTCACCTCGAATTTTTTGGGGAGAAGGAAGGTAATAAATAGTAGATAAGTGAAGAAATAGCCAAAAAAGGCAGGAATAATTAGGAGAAAGAATGGAAATTTTTCAAATATAGTGGGCTAAAGAGTATTAGGATATGAAGAAAGACTAATTTCTAATTTCACTTGATAAAAATTATATTTAAGTACCTACTATGTGTCAGGGATGTTAATAGGTCCTAGGGATACAAGTGCAAAGGATGAAGAAATTTCCACTTCAGTTAATCAGTAAGCCATATGAGCAGAAAAAGAGTAAGGAGAGGATCTAGGGCAAAGCTTGAGTAACACAGACCATTAAGGGTCATGACATGGATGACAGTCATGGGAATTGAGGAGTGTTCAAATTTTTAGTAAAATCAGGGTAGAATGATGTCATAGAAACAAGAAAGGTGACAATATCGAGGCGGAGATGGCAGCCAGCAGTACCAAGTGCAGCAAATAGGTACAAAGGAACGACGTGTGTGAAAAGATAATCTGATGTGACAATTAAGAGAGTGTATGGAGAGAGCAGCTTCAGTTGAGTGATAAGGGCAGAAGCCAGTTTCCAGAGAATGGGGAATGGTTGAGAGGAGGGGAAGTCTCTTGCAAAAAGGGACATTGGAGCAGAAAGAAAGAAAAGTTGCAAAGACATGAAGGGGAGGAGGGAGAAAGAGCCAAAGAGAGAGAAGGGTCAATGCAAAGGTATAAAGATGAAATTTGTACAAGGAAAAGCAAGTGAGCCAGAAGGTCAGACCAAAGCAATCATGGAGGTAAACAAGGAATAAGAAGCATGGAAAGGCAGGAAGGGGCCAGACTGTGAAGAGCCTTCAATAAGAGCCTTTTACCTCATCCTGGAGGAAACAGCATCTTTAGAGCTTATTGAGGAAAGTATGATGTGACATGGACTATGCTACTGAGGAAAATCACTTAGGTCACTGAGAGAAGGATGGATTAGAGTGGGAAGAAATAAGACAGGAAGCCCACTAAGAAGATTATTGCAGTAGTTTGGGTGAGAAGTAATGAGAGCTTTCATTAGAGTGTTGATTTTGGGAGCTCCAAAATGGAAGTCCCAGAAGAGGAGTCTTAAAGGTAGAAATGACAAGATTTGTTAAATGATTGGGTGTTGTGAGGGAGTCTGGAAAGTCAGGATGTCATGGATGTGATGATTCTGGGGGACTGGAGGAGCATAGTAAGGCCCTCAGAAATCACAGGAAAGCTCACAAGAGTGCTACATTTGGAGAAAAAGAGAACTAGTCCTGTCTTAGATCTGCCACATCTTAGATATATAATAAGCAAGTCGGTGTTTATAGTTTGAGAGAAAGACTTGGGCTAGATGAATTAGTTTGGAAATCATCTGAATGGAGATGATTTTGATCCCATGGGAAATGATGACATAACTGACTATAGAGAAAAAAAGGGGGAGCGCTAAGGACAGAACCATGGTGGACACTCAGAATTAGTGGCTATAATGTGGATGAAAATCCAACAGAGGAGCCTTCAGATAAGTACATGGAGAAGCAAGTTACCCAGTGCCTTAAGACACAGAGAGGAGAGACTCTCCAATAGGACAAGCTAGTCAATAGTATCAAAGACTGAAGATAAATTAAGAAAGATTAGAATGAAGAAATAATTATTCGATTGGACAATTACACAGACTTTGGAAAGAGCAGATTCAGTTTTTAATATTTAGAATATTCTAAAAATGAAAAAGGATGCCTCGAGAGGTAACAAATTCTTGACATCACTGAATTGAATGGAAGCTGAATTACCACTTGTGGAGGAGTTTATACTGGAGAGGGTATTCTCTATCAGTTTTCAATTAAATTAAATTTCTGTGAAATCCTTTCTAGCCCTGAGATTCAATTAAAGGTATCCTAACACTTGGTAGCATTATGCAATAGTACCTTTCTCCATCTCAGTCTAGAAGGCAGTGGGAAACTAATTTTATGCATTATAATATTTGGTAAAATATGACAGACCCACATGATTCAAAGGCTTAGTTTGGCCACTCTTTTTGGACAACTGTAATACTCATCCAAGGCAATGGAATGGAGACCAGATAAAATGACACTGTATTTTTTTCACTCATCAGATTGTCACATTCATACAAAGGTGCTCATTAGCTCATTTTGACATGATCTTTAAGACTGACCTACTCATAAGCCCATCACACCAAAGTGTCTCTGCTGACTCAGCTGGTGCCATGAGAAAAGTATCTTTTAAGCCTCAAAGTGCTATAAAAATGAAGTTATTATTATTATAGAGGAAAGAGGGTTTGATCTGGAACCATGAGAAAGAATATGGAGGAACTTCTCTCTGCCAAGAACTTCCAAGTCTCTGTTGAGACCAGCTGAGGAAGGCAACCTGAGAACACACAGTAACAAGAAGAGAATTTTCTGGTAGCAATTTACTGTGATTTCAAAAGAAAAAACAAATAAGACAGTTTTGTGGTTGCTCAGCAAAATGGAAAGTCCTTCTTGCCATGGACCATTCCCCATAGTAAGGAATAATAGAATACCCCAGGGTCCAGCAACAACAGTGGATGCTGCATTCGCCTCTGTTCCAGGGAGTCTCGGTAGACATAGTGGGAATACCCAAGTTTCCCCAAACCCCCTTGCTCTCATAGGTGGAGGACCTCCTATTGAGTCACAAAACTCAGTCTGGAAAAGGCCTAAATTCTCGGTGGCAAGCCTTTTCTCTAATCAAAGTGACCATTTACTGAGATGTTGTGAAGGGAAAACAAAAACAAAAACAAAAAAAAACAGGGAGCAGGTCAGCCATTCATTCTATTTCTGCTTTTGTGTGTATGTTTAGATTATTTTTTAACCCAAATCCTATGAAAAGCTAATGTTTTTAGCAAACCCAGTTTGTTTCAGGAATAGATATAACAGGTCATATGGTTTATGTTCAAGCAAAATGCTGGCATCCCTTCCTTCCTTTCTTCCTTACCCTCTTCCTTCATCTTTCCTTCCCTCTTTCTCTCCCCTTTCTTCCTTTCTCCCTCTCTTCCTCCTTCCCTTCCCCTCTTAGCTTTCTTCTATCTCTCCTCAGTCCCTCCTGCCCTCCCTTCCTTCCCTCTTCCCACCTTTCTTTCAAAGGATCCAAAGAGGATGCATAAGTAGCCTTTTCCCCAAGAGCACGTGTTTCTTGGAGAAAATTTTTTTAAGCTTTTTGGTGGCAGATTCATCTGAAAAGAGTGAATTTTAAATAGTGATGGTAACTTACAAAGCACCTCATCTTACCTCTGTTAGCTTGCCTAAGCCCTACAGCAATCCTGTGAGATAAGCACTATTAAGTGAGATATGCAATGTTATTCCCACTTACAGATAAAGAAACTGAGACCCTAAGAGGTGAAGTGGCTTCCCTGTAGTCACATAACTGCTAAGGGTCAGTGATGGCATTTGAAATTTAGTCTTTCCATCTCCAAGCCTAACTCTCCACTCGCTCTGCCATTCTACCCCACAGATTTAGGACTGAAAGGATCCTGGAGGCTCACCCATCCAACGCCATAATTTTACAGAAGGAATTGAGCCCCAAAGAGGTTAAGAGATTTGATTAGAATTACAACCCACATCTTCTTGCCTCAAAGGCCACTTCTTGGTTTCCACAGTACCATGTTTTTTGATAGATTGGTGACTTCAAAAGCACTCGGGAAGCCCCCACACTGCAAGATGAGTCTGGTATTGTTTTGTTGTTGTTGAGGGAATTTAGGTGTACATAACTGTCTCCAAAGGGACTCCGAATGTCACCGAGGAGACATGTTAAGAACAGCTAAGCATTTATATAGTACCATAAGGTCTGCTAAGTGCTTTCCATACAATATCTGATTTTGAGCCAGTCATCAATTTGACCCAATTACATGCAGCACTCAAATAACCAATTAGGCCTATTTTGAAATACTTCCTTTTAGAAGGTATGGAAAGGAATACCGTATGGAGCCCAGCACTATATCTTTATAAGCCAATTTTTGATCAAAAGTGTTTTATACTTAAACCTTCCAATGACGTATCTAGAAAATCGATTGAATGTTCAATATATATAGTGGACCATTAACCCAATTTGATGTGCATTGTTTTTCAATCCAGGAGGGATGACATTTTTCTAAAAGGTCGATGTCCAGGAAAAAGGATAGTCTTAAGAAATTGTTATTGGCTCCCGGACTTCCCTTCCCCCATACCTGTGCCCCCTGACATTGTCCTCCTGACATGAGGAGAGGAATTAGTAATCCTCTAGGTCTGCCCTCAGTGACCTTCATTAATATTTGATATTCTTACCCACATTTGCTGAAGCAAAGTAACTAACCCAGCATTACCCATCAATCAGCAGCAAAGTTAATCACGCTCTATAGCTCCTCATTTCTGTCTTCCTTTAGCAATTTTTTTTCATTCTTAGGGTAAAAGCATATTCTAAATGAGGCTATAAATATTTTTGAGAGACAGAGGCAGAAACAGAAAGAAGATTCACCAGTGATTGAAGTGGGGGTGTGAATACTTAAGATTTTGCTTTTAAAATTCAGGGAATTTCCAGACCCACTTGGAGTCGTAGAGTTTTCTTCTGGATAAGCAGGATGGCAAAGGGCCTTGAATTACTGTCATAAAAAGACCAGTTGAAGGAACTGCAAACTGGCTGCTCTAGAGAATAAGACATGTGATCCTTAAGAATGGTTTTAACTCCTTGAGGTGTCATCATATAGAAAAGGAATTTGACTCACTCTGCTTTGTTGAACCAGAGGAAACATTTAGCAGCAATGAGGAAAAGTTACAGAGAGACGAATTTGAGTTCCACATAAGGAAAAACATCTTATCAGGATGGATTAAATATAATGTACAGCTTTTGAGCAGCTGACTTATTTATTCTTTCTTAGAAGTCCTCAAGACTTCTTGAGATCAGTGATCAATTGTTAGAGATTTTTAGATACGATTCATGATTCAGAGAAGGATTGAACTAGATGATTGCTGAAATTGTTTCCATCACTAATAGTCTATATGGTTCCGTGTGAGTCTAGGCAGGGTTTTTTTTTTTTACCTAGAATGCTTTTCTTCCTCATTTCTTCGAAGGCCTAGCTCCTTTCAAGGCAGGTTACTACTTATTTCAAGGGACCTTTACTTATTTCTCTGTCCAAATTATTGCACATTTATTTATTTGATATAAATCCGTCCAGCCTTAACTATGCTGTAGCCTCCAATACTGAGTAAACCAACCTCCCTTATATCACTTAAAGTAAGTGATAAGATGACCAATCAATCATAGATTTTAAACTAAATGTGAAAAACCTTCTAATGACTTTGCATAAGAATTACGTTTAAATAGGCTGAAGATATTTGGCCATTACCCAAAGGTCCTCTATAAATTAACAAGCTAAGACAACTGGAGTTATTAAAAATGTTGGATCCAATCATACACTTGAGGAAGATTTACCTGGATCCAGCAGCCCTCACTTTGGTCAGTGCAGGACGATGGAGTGACAATTCTGAAATGTCCAGAGGATATTGGACTTCCCATTTTCCATCAGGGTTTTAGTCATATCACCAGATCAGTTGATGGTGATATCTGTATCAGGAATTAACAATGAATGGAACCAATTCCCCATGCCTGGGACAATCTCGAGTACCTCCAAAAATTGAGAAAATGATATCTAGCATTGAGCCATTGAGTCATGCAGTTGCCACTTGTGTTTTCCAAGCCTGAGTTTATTTTCTCCAGAATCAGGAGGGTATGCCCATTGGGTGGGTTAAAAATGAATGCCAGAGCCCTTTTTGTAGTGGCTAGAAACTGGAAACTGAATGGATGTCCATCAGTTGGAGAATGGCTGAATAAATTGTGGTATATGAAAATTATGGAATATTACTGTTCTGTAAGAAATGACCAACAGGATGATTTCAGAAAGGCCTGGAGAGACTTACACGAACTGATGCTGAGTGAAATGAGCAGGACCAGGAGATCATTATATACTTCAACAACAATACTAGATGATGACCAGTTCTGATGGATCAGGCCATCCTCAGCAACAAGATCAAAAATCATTTCTAATGGAGCAGTAATGAACTGAACTAGCTATGCCCAGAAAAATAACTCTGGGAGATGATTAAAAACCATTACATTAAATTCCCAATCCCTATATTTATGCACACATGCATTTTTGACTTCCTTCACAAGCTAATTGTACAATAATTCAGAGCCTGATTCTTTTTGTACAGCAAAATAATGTTTTGGTCATGTATACTTATTGTGTATCTAAGTTCTATTTTAATATATTTAACATCTACTGGTCATCCTGCCATCTAGGGGAGGGGGGGGTAAGAGGTGAAAAATTGGAACAAGAGGTTTGGCAATTGTTAATGCTGTAAAGTTACCCATACATATATCCTGTAAATAAAAGGCTATTAAATTAAAAAAATAAATAAAATAAAATAAATTCTTACCTTTCCTAAAAAAAAAAAATGAATGCCAGACAACCAATGTCTTCATTCAGTGTTTTTTATCAGTATTTAAGCTATGAGGTTACAGTGAAATCACAAAGTAATCAGTTGTTTGACTATTCCCTCTCGGTTACATTGTCTTAAAACCATTTAAGTTCTGTGTTTTCTCAGCAAAACAAAACAAAAAATATGCTTATCAACTTTTCAGATAAAAAAACTAGAAGAAATAACAAATATTGTAAATGACAATGACAGTGAACAGAAATATCTTGACAGGCTAGAAAGATGGGCTTTATCTAACAAAATGAAATTTCATAGGTAAAGATGTAAATTGTAATATTCAAAAGACTCACCCAATCATCTCACAAACATATTTTTCTTGAAGAGAGTCTGTGATTGGAAAGTGCTGAATAATATCACAAAAAAATAAAATTGACTATCTTAACTGATATCAAATTAGTGATTGCTACTTTAGAAGTCAATTCAGAATCATCTCTTTGTTTGCAGTAAGACCATAAACTATACAAAGATGAAAATCAATACCAAAATAGAAGAAAGGATAAAGATTAGAAGAGTCACTCTTATAACAGTTCCAAACTGACCTATTCAAATGAGTTTCTTTTGAGTATGAAAAAATAAGAAATGGATAAAAGAAAAGATAATGTAGTTATCAACTAATGTAGTTTAACTGATTTGAAGTATTCCATAATGAAGATGCTAAAGAGATCATGAATCATTTCAGCGAGAAAATTTTTATCCTCCTTACCATGTAAAGAGATGAGGAATCAGTGCTGATTTATAATATAAGCTCATTTGCAAAATTTTCAAAAGTCTAAGCTCAGCCACTGAATGTAGAGAGTTTCTGATCAAAACTTGGGCCCAAGTAACACTTACAGCATGGCCCATCAGAGAAAAGAGCAGATTGAAAGTTAAGAGGATCATATTCACTATTTGAAAAGGATGGAGATGGTAACATCACAACAAATAATTGGGGATTATAATGAAATCACTTGGATAAAACCCTAAGATGCTGAATTACAGGATATGATTAATGCCGTAGTAGATTTAAATGGTAATCGCATAACTGACTTTCCAAAATTTCTGATGATATCAAGAAAAATTTAAAATGTAACAGTGAAGAAATTAGAGAAAGTTTTTATGTTTGATAAAGATAACATAGAAGAATGATAAACCTTAGAGAAACTTCAACAATTGGAAAAATTGTTCAAATGATCAGAAAACCAGCTGTTGATGGTAATGGTCAAGTAAATTGGGGAATGGGAAGGGGAGAAAAGAATAAGGAGCTATTAAGGACTTACTAGATGGCAGGCACTAGACTAAGTACTTTATACATGTTATCTCATTTGATCCTTTCAACAACCCTGTGAAGCAAGTGTTATTATAATTTTCATTACAATTAAGAAAATTGAAAAAAAAAAAATAGAGGTTAACTAGAGTGCCTTTCACAAAGTCATCCAGCTAGTATCTGAGAACAGATTTAAATTCAAGTCTTCCTGATTCTGGGCCCAGTACTTTACTACTGTGTCACCTAATTTGTATAAATGATGACCTCTAAAAGGAAAATAAGTTTCTTAACATGTTTGATTTCTTCTACAAAGTCTTTTTCCCTTTTCTTTGTAATTTATCTGTTCTTCCCACCGAGAGCCATTAAAAGGAAAGACATGGAGCTTCATTAGGACTCCGTTTCTCCACACTTTTCTTCCCTTTATCATACTATCATTGTCTCAAATTTTTGTTTTGGAAAAATGACCAATGAATATGTTGCACGTGGCTTACTCTAGATATGACTAAGCTCTTCTGTTCAGGTAAATCTAAGTAGGGTTAGTTAAATGTGGAAAACTCTGTGGTTGCAGTGGGGAGTTATAGCTCTATATGGACTATTGGGTAGTCAACAGTAGGCACCTAAAGTCACCAAATGCAAAATGGGGATATTACAATGCCAGGCAGTCACTCAGTTTTTCTGTGGCTGCTGATCCTGTAGAGGCTACTAGGTGGCAGCAGTGGAGAGAGATCTGGGCAGGAATCAGGAAGACCCAAGTTCAAATATGACCTCAGAGATTTACTAGCTGTCCTTGGCAATTCACTAAACCCCATTTGCCTCAGTTTCCTCAAATGTAAAATGGGAATCACAATCACAGCTACCTCACAAGGTTATTGAGAGAAAGCACTTAGCTTATAATAATCCCTAAATACTTTCTTTCCTATACCAGAAAACATTTTCTTCAGTTGTTACTAAGTCTTTTGTATTTTGTAACTTATTTCTCGGTCTGCTTTTTGTCTCAGGTCCGTTCCAAGTTACATTTTTATTTTCCAGTAAATATTACAACACAAATTTACAGAGGAAGATTATAGGCAGTATTGCCCTACAAGATAGCAAAAATGAGGAGAGGAGCAAATGAGTCTGTAGAAAGCTGGGTGAGACCCAGCTGCACCCAGATAATCCCTAAAGCACTTATCAATAAAACTGAAAGGACAAAAAATTCACAGAAAAAAGGAACAGATTTGCCAGCGTTTCTCCCCAATCTCTTCATATAATCATAGATTTAAAGCTGGAAGAAACCTCAAGAGCCATCACGTCTAATCTCTTGATTTAATGAATAGAAACTGAAGCCCAGGAAGGGCCAGTATATTTTCTAATGCTACCCAGGCAATTGCAGCAGAAATGTTTGAGCCTAAACCCACTGCCCTGAGCAAGCCAGGTCTCTTTCCATTGTACCAATTGATGACAATGGAACTTAACATATTTGGAAACAAATATCTCTGAATCTGATGTTGTCCCAGAGGAAATAAAAAGATACTCTGAAAAAGACTTTGGGAAATATGGCTGGACCAGAGTGAGCCCACACAGAACAATTCTGCCGGAGGTGACACAATTTTAAAAGTGAATCAATAAGGATTTACAACAAGTGTTTGATATTGGCTAAGTCCTGGAGATTCAAAAGAAGCTAAAAAGAGTCCCTGTCCTCAGGGAGCTTACAATTTAAAAGGGGAGATGTAGAGGGCTGAAACTCTGAAATAATGGCTCTATAAGCATATACTTAGATGATATGGTAATGTATGATTGGCGCCTGCTGAATGGGTGGTAGTGAGACAATTGTCAGCAAAGATTGGAGGGCTGAGGGAGAGAGGTCAGTCCCACTTGGCTGCAGGACAAGGAGGAGAGATGTTGGAGAGTCCGGACTCCATAATCCAGGATATATCTTTGGCAAGCCACGTGGCAGCTTACCTGCCTCCTTCACTTCTCCCCCCTAAAAACCAAAGACTTTGATCTATCTTGACTCTAACTGATCCTGAGGCCTTCTAGGGAGCTAGCCCAGACATTATAGGGAGATTCAATGCAAACATTTACGAAATGTTTCCATTACTCAGCCATGAGTTTTTGTATATCGTCTCCTTTTTCAGATAAGTTGAGAACTAATCCCTCAAGGCTTTCCTGCCTTCTGCAAGAAGGCAGTCCTTCTTAACCTCAGTGCCTCCCTCTGTGATTATATCCAATGTCTCATGTATGTGATATCCATTTTGTGGCAGTAAATTCTCAGTACATCCTTTTGGTGTTCTGATAGATTCTATTAATGTATACCAGATGTTTCTTGTATGCCTTTTCATATATTTATAGGCATTCACATGACCCAAATTTTCTGGAAGAGGGAGCGAGATTATAAGAAAAAATAAACCTTAGGCCATCCTGCTCCACAAACTAGGCCCTTTTCATTCTTTTTTCCTATATATTTGTAGTCTTTTAGCAAAGAAAAGCTGCCAAGCCTCTGAAGTGTCACACTACTTCCAAACTCTTCTCCAATGAATGTGCTTTGAAGAAATTTCTGCTAACAGGTTTTTATGACTACATTCGTGCACAAATGACCAACCGGTCGTCTCTCTGGAAGAAATAGAATTATATACTGTTCATAAATTTACTGACAGCAGGTTGCAGCAATAAACATTTCATTTGATCTTCTCTTTCTTACAACAGTAAGACAGCTACCTGGGCAGAAATGTGGTGTCTCCCTTTGAAAACTACATATTGCTTTTTATGCATGCTAGTCTTCCAACAATCCTTTGCATGCTGACATGGCACATGGAATTAGTCTGTTTGATGTTCAATGAATCAAATTCCTTCACTGCTCTCAGGAAGACAGGAATGGATCCCTTCATTCTGAGAAATGAGTTTTATCCGTGTCTATCTGTCTAAGAGTGACTCACTGACAGTGAATAGCAGGGTTTTTGGGGAAAGTTTCATGGGAGCCAAAGCTTGAAGAGAAAGGTGACTGAAAAAATGAAATCTGGTTTTGTGTTCTGAACCTGATGTCCTCAGCATCCATGCTCCCCCGTTTTATCCCTAAAAATATGTTGTTATTTTTTGTCAATAATGAGTTATATAACAATAAAAGTCCATTATCTGGTCCTTTGTAAATACATATATATGTATGTGTGTATTATATATATACATATTTTTATATGTGTGTAAAAATATATATGAACTTTAAAAAATGTTATTCTAAAAAGAATCCATATAATTTACCAGACTTCCAAAGAAGTTTATCTCATAAACACACACACACACACACACACACACACACACACACACTTAAACCCCCCTTTTATACAATCCAAGGAGACAATGCTTAAGAACAAGATGTATGTAAAAGACCTCAAGTTTTCAATGGACCACAAGCTTAATATAAATTAATCATGCAACATGGCTTCCAAACAAATTTCAATCATCTTACTACGGATAATGACAGTTTGCAATTTCATGACTTTGTGATTTTGAAACTATAAACAGAAAAATATAAGATCAAAAGTAAATGAGGAATAGGCTCAGTGGATTCTGTACTTATTAGACCAAATCTGCAGATTTGTATTTAATTCTGCATGTCATGCCTGGGGAGTCCAACAGAAAGTGAGAAGTCTAGAAACTATGACACATGAGGAAAAATTGAATAAATCAGGAATATTTATTTTCAAGGGAGGGAAGCCTTCTCTCAGTTGCCCATATCTGGTCAAACTCTGCTTTCTTCTAGAAGGCAGTACAGTACAATGGATAGATTACTGAACTTGGAATCAGGAAGACCTGAATTTGAACCCTGCTTCAGACCCTCATCAACTGTGTGGCCCCTGGAAAGTCACTCAAATTCTCTAGACCTCAATTTTCTCATAAGCAAGATAAGATAGCGGGAATCAATGCTTCCTAAGGATCCTCTGAATCTATAATCCTGTGATTCTGTTATCCAAGTTGTTGATTATTTTTTTTCAGTTTTGTTTCTTCAAAATTGACAAGTATAGCTTCTGTGAATTCCTCCATCTTACTGAGAAAAGTGAACAGCACAGGGCCAAACACAAACATTTAAGATACACGTTGGAAGTATCCTTCCAGGTTGATGATGATACATTCATTAGTGATTATGCTTTGGGTCTGGTCATTTGAATAGTTCCAATTCTGCCTCACTGTATGATTATCTGGCCCACAGTTCTCCACCTGGTTTGAAAGGATTGTATGAGAGACTTGGTCACATGCTTTGTTAAGATATAGATAAATCCCATCTTCTGCATTCTCCTGATCTACCTGCTCAGTAGATCTTTTACTTCTCCATCCAAAAACAAGCAGTGAGGCTAATAAAGTAAGTCTGGCATGAAGCATCCAGGCTGGCTCTTTAGAATCATTGCTTCTCCTTCTAATTGCCCACTCATCCTTTGAAGGTTATTCTTGAAAATGTTGCCAGGAATATGGACCAAACTAACTACCCTCTAGCTTTCAGACTCTTCCCTTTTTTGAAAACTGGGAGAGTAATTTCTTTCTCCAGTCCTGCGTCACTTTCTATTTTCTTTATAGTTTTTCCAAAGATAACTGATAGTGGCTCAACAATGACCTTTACCAACTTTTTTTCAGTGCTCAATGACACAGATCATCCAAGCCTGGTGACTTGAATTTATTAAAGGCACTAGTTACTTACCATCTTGTCTTGGGTCTCTATTCTTTGCTAATTATTTTTATTCAATCTTTCACATTCCAACTGTCATTCTCCTTGGAAGAGAAAACAGAGATAAAATAAGAGTTGAAGTGTTCATCCTTCTCATCGTCATCCATTATCATCCCAGCTTCCTCTAGCAGCAGGCCTATCTCTTGCCCTAAAAATAGCTAAATTCCCTTTGGAGCTCTGGGGCTTCAACTTTCAAAGAAAAGACACAGCGTGAGTTCATCTTACTTTGTGTAGAGGATGGGGGAAGGTAGGGGAGGAAGTAAGATTAGATTAAGTTGGTCTTGAGAACAGTAAATAAGAAAGTTACCTAATTGCATTTAAGTTTGCTTATTATTTTAAACCTTACTCTAAATTGTGCTTCTTCTTCAGTTATCCAATTAGTCAATAAACATTTGTTAAGGACCTACTATGTGTTGGGCATTATACTAAACTCAGCCCTAAGAGCACATACAAAGGCAAAAGACAGTCTCTGCTCCTAGAGAGCTCACAATCTAGTTGGCAGAACAACATGCAGAAAAAATATGGTCAGCCTTGCCTTATATACTGTTTAAAAAAACAACACAAGTGTTCATTTTGGAGTTCATTTTTTCAGTAAAGGTTTTTTTAATCATTTAAAAAATATAATTCAATGAAAATTTTCCTCTCCTCTCTCCATTAATCATACCCATAACACTAGGGTCCAGACCATGAGGCAATAATGTAAATACACCATTTTTTGTTATTGTAGTTTTTCTTGAATGCATGTGAAACACACAGGAGGAAAGTGGCAGTTTTCACTAAGTGATTATCTTGCCAGCTGCCTCATAAGAACCCATGGTCAAATCACAGAAATGAAGACAAATGGCCATTGCAGATTTTTGCCTCCGGCCAGCCTAGGAAAACATGGCAGAATGTAGTAGTTGATTATTCAACCATCCTGCAATCAAGTAATCAAGAGCATTAAGATTATGCTTTCATTCTTCAAGAAATCTTGTATTCTTTAGCTCTCATGGAGAAGTCACAATTTGTTGGAAGAGAGGCTTCAAAGTCCTATTTTGACTGAATCATCAGCAATAATGATAATAATATGTCTACATCATTTTAAGATGTGTAAGGCTTCTTATACATTATCCTGTTTTAGCCTCACAACCCTGGGAGGTGCTATTAATATACTCATTTTACAGAGGAAGAAACTGAGGCACAGAGCAGGGGAGTGATTTGCACAAGATGATACAACTAGTATTCAAAGCAAGATTTAATTCAAGTCTTCCTGATTCCAAATACAGCATTCTGTCAACTAGGCTACCTTAGTTCCTCAATCAAATGCTTTGTATTTTACTTGACAAAAAAAATAAAGATCGAGGGATTTTATATTCTCTGTGTATTTCAATCACCTGTGTAACTGTGATGATATGGCCTATTTCAGGGAAATTATATACATATAAACCTTTCCATTTCTCTTCTCACATTTTATCAAGGATATCAACTATCAATACTTGTGTAGACAATTCTCATAAATATATTATAAGCATGGAAAAATGACCTATGGATTAGTACTTTATAATGCTTTCCGGGTCAGTATTTTAGGATGAAATTATCATCCATTATTTTTCCATTCTTTTCATGTTTTCAATTCTCTGAAATCCCTTGAAAATCTCTGTGTGTGCTTTCAAGACTTTCACCCAAAATACATATTCCTTGTGGCTATATTTGGTCTAATAATACTGGTCTTCCTGACTTCTTTCTCTCCTTTCCTTCTCACTGCTATGGATCTCTACTCCTTAAAGAACTCGAGTGTTTTCTAGACTTTTGACTTCTTTTTTTACGTAGGTCTCTTTATACTTAAAAACTCCCATAGCCTTTGGTGATAGTCAAGACCAATATTTTTAGTTTTATCCATTTCCTATTTTTCAGAGTCAACATCATGCTTTGATGGGTTGTGTAAGAGCTATTATAATTCTACTCAGTCTTCTTGTCTTTATCCTTCCAATTTAGTATTGACTTTTTCCTTTGCTCAAACTCGTGCATGATCTTGCTGCCCATAGCAGATTCTGAGAGAACACACACATGAATAATTAACTTTTTTCTGCATATTTATATCTGACCCATTTTTTGTGATTTTGAGGGATTGTCATTAGGATCAAACGAATTAATATAGATAAAGCCCTTTGCAAACTGTTAAAGCAGCATACCATTGTCTCGAAGTAATAACAGCAATTGTATTCTTAGTACTTTTCTTTACCAGACAGTAACTCATTGCTATAGAGGTAGCTAGGTGGTACACTGGATAGACAGTAGACTTGGGAATTAGAAAGAACTGTGTTCAAATACAGCCTCAGATACTTCCTAGTGGTGTGATCTTAGGCAAGTTATTTAATCTCTGCCTCAGTTATCTTATCTGTAAAATGGGGGTACTAATTGCACCTAACTCATAGAGCCCTTATAAAGATCAAATGACATAATAATGGTGAGTACAGCCTAGTCTGTAGAATAGAGTAAGCACTATATAAAATTGTTAGCTACTTTTATAGCTATATATAGATATATAGGAGGAGTACTAAAACTTTCAAGGGTGGCCCCATATGAGGGAAATACTGAATCTGTCTATTAAGAAAGTAATTTAGGATCATTCACTTTCTTTTCCTTTTTATTACATTAAACATTAGAGACCCCATTAGACATCAATACAAACACCTCCACTTGCTTCAGATATAACCATTCGTATTGAAATTGATTTCAATGTATATATTCCATCCAATTCAACAAATATTTACAAAGTGCCTCTTTTAGGCCGGGAGCTAAGCTAGGGGTGAAGAGCACTTAGACAAACATGAAACAGGTCTTGCCCTCGAGGAACTGACATTTTGGAGAAGAAACAATATGAACATAAAAAACCACTCTATAAGTCTTCTGTGTATCTACTATATATATATATATATATATATATATATATATATATATGTATGTGTACATATATACATACACACATGCATGTGTATTGTATGATATGCATACACATACAAGTGCTTCTATGTTTTGCATACACACATGTGTATTTTTGGACACAGGCAGATAGCAATACATGAATATTTGGGAGATGTGTGGAAGGGGTTATTGCAGGGAACTTCTACAAGGAAAACTTCTTCTCGCACCTATCCTGCAGCATTTAGGGGGGTTCTTAAGGGCACCAAGAGATTGTCACTTGCCCAGAGTTCCATAGTCTATGTGTCAGAGACAAGACTTGAATCCCAGATCCTCCTGACTCCCATATCAGTTCTCTATTCACTGTCAGACTGCTTCTCTCTATGATATGTATGTATACAAACATATATATACATATATATACTATTTACATATTCATTATATGTATATGTGTGCATGTATATATATATATATATATAATATGTATATGTGTCTATTTATACGTGTAGGGACATAGATAGTTATATAGGCAGCACAAAGGTCTCATTGCAATTTAAAGCTTTAATTTGCATGTGCTTATAGAATATAAAAATTACATGTATCAAATATGTATGTATTTGCGTATATATACATGCACATAAAATAAATACACATTTGGGGGTTGGAGGAGAGCACCAATAACCAATAAGATCAGGAGTTTCCTTTGGGAGATCACACCTAAGTTGGGCTTTGGAAAAAGGGGGAGAATCTAGGAGGTGGAATTAAGGCAGTGGGTTTTTCTAGGAATAGGTAATGGGTGAAATTTTGTCCAGAAAATAGCCAGTTTGGCTTAATATAAAAAGTGTGAAGGAGTGTATTGGGTAAACTGGTGTCAAACCTTTTTCCCATTTCTTCCTCTCTAAGTCCCCCTCAAGAATCTCTGTCCCACTAATACATTGCTGGTGGAGTTGTGAACTGAGCCAACCATTTTGGAGAGCAATATGGAACTATACCTAAAAGGCTATCAAATTGTCCACACCCTTTGATCCAGCAGTGTCTCTACTGAGTCTGTTTCCCAAAGAGATCTTAAAGGAGAGAAAGGGACCCACATATACAAAACTGTTTATAGCAACCCTTTTTGTAGTGGCAAGGAATTAAACTGAGTAGATGCCCATTCTTTGGAGAATGGCTGGATAAGTTATGGTATATGAATGTCATGGAATATTATTTTTTAATAAGAAATGACCAACAGGATAATTTCAGAGAAGCCTGGAGAGACTTACACGAACCGATGCTGAGTGAAGTGAGTAGAATCAAGAGAACATGGTACACAACAACAATAAAAGTATATGATGATCAATTCTGGTGGACGTGTCTCTTCTCAACACTGAGACATTGAGACCTGTTCCAAAAATCTTGTGATGATGAGAGCCATCTGCACCCAGAGAGAGAACTGTGGGACCTGAGTGTGGATAACAGCATATTTTCTTTTCTTTCTTTTTTTTTTTTTTTTTGCTGCTGTTGTCATTTGCTTGCATTTTGTTTTCTTTCTGTTTTTTTTTTCCTTTTTGATCTGATTCTTCTTGTGCAGCATGATAATTGTGGAAATATGTATTAAATACATTGCACATGTTTAATATATATTGGATTATTTGCCATTTAGGAGGGAGAGAGAAAAAAGTTTGGAACACAAGGTTTTGCAACGGTGAATGTTGAACACTATCTAGGCATGTATTTTGAAAATAAAAAAAGCTTTATTTAAAAAAAAAAAAAAAAGAACCTCTGTCCCACCCATTCCCATTCCATTTTCCCCTCCTAAAGAGAGAGAAAGGTTATCTTTTTCTAATTTAAACTTGTAATCAGTTCTTTGGACTTTGCCTTTCCAACATGGCCTCTTACAGTTTAATTCTAATCTGTCCCAGTCCACTTACCCTTCCTGAATGGGCTGGCATTGCCACGAACTGTATTAGTAAGAGCTATAGAGTTAACAATGGCCTTGGCCAGACACTCAGTTAAGATTTCATGATCAAATTGAGCGAATAAACTTTTATTAAGGACCTACTATGCGCCTAGCACTGGGTCACCAGCCTCCGCCTTCAAAAAATCCCTGAAGGAACAACTAGTTGTTTGTAGTGGATACAGCACCAGCCCTGGAGTCAGGAGGATCTGAGTTCAAGTCTGGCCTCAGACACTTAATACTTCCTGGCTGTGTGAGCCTGGGCAAGTCACTTAACTCCAATTGCCTCAGAAAAAAAAAATCCCTGAAATTGACTTCCTGATTTTGAAATCAAATCTGCTTTTTGTTGTTCTTCTACCTGCTTCTCCTAGTCCTCTCCCTAGCAGTTTACATCTGGAAAAGGACTGAATTTCTGAGTTGAACCAAAGCTTGTATCTTAGAATTTGGAGGTCGATAGTGATGTCACTTGTTTCTCTTGATCCCAGAGCAGTTCAACCGAACCCGGTGAAGCTGATGGATGGTTTTGCAAAGTGGCTTTTTAAGGAAATCAAGTTATTGTGATACAGAATCAAAATATGTTATAGTCAATGTCCCTCGTTTATCCATTCTAGACAAAGAGACATTTCTTCATGTGGAAATCTTTGATTTTTTTTTCCTTTAGGGAAGAGGTTACGGTCTTTGTGCCATGTATGATTGACCCACTTTCAGTAAGGTGTGTCCTTTGAGTGGTTATTACTGTACTAGTGATGGATTTATAATAATCTATCCATACCCTCTCGAGCCATACTTTTTGAGATAAATGCCTCAACTTTTAAAGATGGAAGGGCTGCCTTATAGGGTCCAAGTCCAGGACCATGAAATAGAGCCAAACTAATTGACTCATGTGGGAATTGAACTCCTAACTACAGACACAACAGCACCATGAAGTAGCTAATCAGCAGAAAGAAGGTAGCTGTAGAACACACTCACACTTTGAGTAAGCTGTGACCATTTAATGTGTACAACACTCCCAGTGTGGAAGCTCCCTTCTCTGGTCCAGTCTGACAACTCATCTATAATTTATCAACTGAGTTTGTTCAGTCATATAGCTGAGGGGCATCAGAGACAAGACTTTCACTAAGATCTCCTTGACTCAAAAGTTGTCTCTATCATGCTACACTGTCTCTCATGCTTCATTAAAATTATAATCTTAAAAGGGAGAGAAGGTCGGAAAATTGGCCTATATAGTCTGTCCTAGAAAGGTCACACTGGGGTACATGGCCAGCTCTGGCCACTTTTTTTTGAAAGACATAAACAAACAAATGAAAGCTATCCAGGAGAAGCCACACAGGCTAGTGGAAGTCTAGAGAATCAGTCATAGAACTGGTGGAAATGGACACATTTAGCCTAAGAAGAGAAGACTTAATAAGGGCAGCCATGATAACAATCTTCAACTTTTGAAGGACTGTCCTATGGAAGAAATATAAGATTTATTCTGTTTGGTCCCAAAAGAAAGAACTAGAAGTGCTAAGTGGAGCTGGGTTTCACCCAATATAAAGAAAAATTCCCAAAACAAAATGAGCTGCCTCAGGAAGTGATGGGTTCCTTTTCGTTGTGATTGTTCAATTATTTTCAGTGGTGATCCCATTAGAGTAGTTTTCCATTTCCTTCTCCAGCTCATTTTACAGATAAGGAAACTGAGGCAAACAAGGTGAAGTGACTTGCCCAAGGTCATATAACTAGTAAGTTCCCTCTCCTTGGGGGCTCTCTGAATTGAAGGACCTCCTTTTTTGTTTGCTTGCTTTTTATTTATTTTATCCAGAGGTTCTTAATGAAGTGTGGGCTGGAGCATAAAGTCTCTGAGATCTTCTCAACTCTTCAAAGGCCCATAGATCTAGATCTGGAAAGGATCTCAAAGTCTATCTCCCCCCTTACTGACAGAGGAGAAAAGTGACCCTAAGAGAGATGACGTGACCTGTCAAAGGCAGAAGTGACAGAGCTGGGATTTGAATCCAGACTCCCTCTTTAACAATGCAAAACAAGTAACTGGCTCCCCGGTCCATTCTCCCAGGTCCTACCTCGGAGTGGACATAACTATATACTTTAAGCAATTACTCCTTTTCACATGTTACAATCACATTTGGCAGCTCTACACTTCCAAATGTACCTAGTCATTCCCAAATAAATATTCATCATTCCCTTCCACTTTCAGATAATTAAACTTGAGCTAATTGAATGGTTTTTTGCTACTCTTTGAGCTGAAATCATTGGATCGCTTTAACCTACATCTGACCTGCTGTAGACAACATGTCAGCCTCACATCCAATCAATGGATTATTCCAGACTTGACGTTATAGTGTTGCTGTCCAGCTTGTAATTAGAAGGGGAGAAAAACATATTTGTTCTTTTATTTATGCCGCCTAATTTCAGACGGCGTCGAAATCTCCCATCTCGTCCCCCTTTCCCTTTATGAGCCACGGGGTCATCGCTGTGATTCAATTACCTTGGCGCGGAGCTTTGGACTCGCTATGAGTTAATTACATTTTTGCTCATTCAAACGTTTATGCCGTGCGTCTGTTTTCAAATCATCCTCACTCCAGTGGCAATTTCCCGATGAGGCTGTGTGAAGAGATGGCCTTTGAAACCGGGTCTGCTCTGTAGTGCTTAAGAAAGGAAAGCAGGACATGAAGAAGAGTCTCAGAAGATGAAGGCCGGGCTTGAAGCACGATTTCATTAATACTGGATGGCAGGAATGGAGCCAAGTCCCAGATAATGAGGGAGGAGTTGCCATTTTTTTAAAAGCTATCTGGTGACAGGGAAAACAAAAATGACATTCAGCTGATGAATGAGCAGAGTTTGACCTAGCCTTTTGACCTTTGACAATCAATCTTACCTGCTACTTCATAAAGAATTATAGCTCTGCCACTCACATTTGACTCTGGAGTCTTACCATTCCCTTTACCTTCTTTCCCTGCTGAATGCAGGGGCTGGGAAGATAAATGTTTATGCTGGATGTACTGGTGGGGGGGAAATGTGGGAAGCTTGCTGGGGACAAATGCCAGACAGAGACAGAGACAGAAAGAGACAGAGACAGAGACAGAGAGAAGGGGGAAAAGAGGAAAGAGAGAGAAAGAGGAGAGAGAGAAGAAAAGGAGGGAGAGAGAGACAGAGATAGAGAGCAAAAAAATAGAGATAGACAGACACACAGAAAAAGAGACAGACACAGAAAGAGAGAAAGAGACACAGAGATGGAGAGAAAGAGAGAGATTTATGCATGTGTTTCAGAACTCTCAAGGATTTTTTAATGTGGCTGATCAAAAAAAAAGAAGAAGAAGAAGAAGAAGAAGGGGGAATCACTGCCGATCCCCAAACATCCTTCCTTTTAGCGATCCTCTCCATAGGGAGTCCAGGAAAGCCACTGGATCTCATTCCGAGGGCACTCTCCCAGCCCTCCCCTCCGCCCCCCAGCCCAAGCCCCCCAAAGCGATGGTGGAATCGCGGGAACTTTATTAGCTGCCCGCTCTATCCCGGCCTGCGGGTTTGGTAAAAGGGCAGCGGGTCGAGGCCGCGGAGACGCTTTCATTATCTCTTAAAGGTGTCAGTGGCAATGCTAAGCGGTCTGCGTTCTGTCGGCCGACCCTGGTGTATTGTGGGAGCGCGGCGTGAAGCATCCCGGCCAGGCCAAGAGCTGGGCTGGGGGCGAGGGCAGGACGCGGCCGGAATGTCAGATAAGCTCCTCTTCCACCGGGCCCTCTCCCCTGGCCTAGAGACCTAAAACAGGTTCAGCTCAGAGGCCGGTGAGGCCTTACGGGAGCTTACCCATGCACAGACTCACTGCAGGAAGCCTTGCTTGCCTTGATGGAGCCAGATCCTTTTTCATGGCCACACTGGAGGCCAAAGCTCCGGGCTTTTTCTCCGGAGCAGGAAGGGAGAGAGCCTCCTCAGCCGCTGCCCTTTGAGTGTTTGTGTTATTTTCTGCCTTGGGCTTCCGGGCCTGCCTTTGGCCCAGGTCATTCCCAAGGCCCTGACCCTAGGTTCCCTTGCCCCCTTCTTATTCACGCCGGGAATTACTTTGTTCTGTTTCCCTGGGGCCGAGGCCTGCACCCTCAGCCCTTTCCCCAGTAGAATTGAATGAAGGACCTTGAGTGCAGGGACAATCCTACTTTGTTTCACTTGTTTCCCCAACTCTGGTATACAGTAGGCGTTAAACTACTGATTGGTAACTTGATCAGCTTCCTGAGTTCCAATCAGCTTCAGAGCCTTACTAGCTGTGTGTGACTCTGGGCAAGTCACCTAAGTCATTTGCCCCCATTCCTCAACTCTAAGTGATCTGGAGAAGGAAATGGCCGACCCACCAAATGGGCCCCAGTTGGGCTCCCAAAGAGTCTGACACGCCTGAACAACCTGAATCCAATAGACATTCAGTCCTAGACTCTCTTTCGGTCACCTTGTCCTAGAGTCACTATCGAAGAGAATCATACATCTCGGAAACCCATTTCCAAACAGAACTCATGGTCAACAGCAACAACTTTTGTTGGAAGGAAAGAATGAATGTCTATGGAGTCACAGACAGTTCTGGGGACAGCTGGCTTCCAAGTGCTGCTACTCCTAGATGTGTGATAGTAGACAGGTCATTTAATCTCATCTGGTTTTCTCACTGGTGACTGGGGAGGTTCCAGGAGTCCCCATCTCCAAGGGTTGTTTTGAGGTTCAAATGAGATAATAAATGTAAGATGGGTTATGAATGTCTGTTTCGCTTGTTGCTGTCATCATCCGGGTATCTTGAAGTGACCAGGTGGCTCTCTGATCTCCCTAGTTGGCTTTCCTTTGATTCCTTCCAAAATTATAAATAAGGGACAAGAAGAAGATGATACTTTTAGTCTGGGTTGTGCTTCTCTTTCTCTTTTCTTTTTATGTCTCAGAGTAAAATGGGGGCAGCCTTGTTAATGGAGGAAGTGAGGTCAGTGGTCCTGACAATCCTAACGAGATGACAGAATTTATGAAGAGCCCCGGCCAAAGATTATAGTTACCTGCAGCCTATTCATATAATAAGCCCACTTGGGGCCCATCGTTATTCCCCTTGAATGTGTTTTCCTTTCTTCGTTGGCTTTTGTTGTCTGGCCATTGCCTCGGCCTCTCACCGCCACTTTCAAAGCTGTCTTAGGTGAGGTAATTAAGCGCTCCTGGTTTGGTGAGGTTCGTTAGTGAGCTCTCTGAGCTGGGGGCTTAAACTCCTGTTTGTGGAGAGGAAGTTAGCTGCTGTGGAGCAGGAAACTGGGACAAGATCCCCTGCTCAAAACCGTGAAAAACCTGAACATGGGGCCAAAACCTTGTCCTAAAGGCTGGGGTCACCTTTAGCAAGACTAAAGGGGATCCTCACTCACCGAGGGTCTATTTTAAAGGACCTGGCACAGCTCTAGCATTTTTTCGAATCAAAGCACTTATTTTATCCACATAATATCTCTGAGGGTAGGTAGGGCAGGGATCGTTGTCTGCATTTAACAGATGGAGATACTAAGACCCAGAGGTTAAGGTACTTATTTAAGTCTTTGGGGCTAGTTGGATAAAGAGCTCGTTTTAGAGCACAGTTCTCCTGACATCAAGTCCAAGAGTGAGAACATGTTGCGGGCCTGATGGAAGTTTTATTTTAGAACTGACTTTCAAAAGGAAGGAAGCCTTATCCAGCAGAGTGGGTGTTCCAACTCCAACTTTGCTCAAGCTGGTTCCCTTGTGTTTTCCCTCTCTGGTCACAGTGGGATGAAATTTCCAGCTACAGAAATTCCCAAAGACCATGTCTAGTGCATAGAAATTATTAATATTTGTTGATTGATTACTGTTGATCCACAAAGAGGTTGTTATCCATATCCGTGGGAGGATGATTGGTGAAAACACAAGTACCATTAGTATTGAAGAAGCATTATTAGGCAAAGGACGGGTTCTAGTACCCCATCCCCATCTTTGAATTTCTCCTGTGAGAGAGGTGGGGTTACATTAAAAAACACTAGTGGACCATTGATGAATTTTCAAGTACAGAAATGCCCTGCCACTAATTACTGCCTGCTCTTGGCTTCTGTGGAAAAGATAATTAATAAATCATAAAGCAAAGCCATGTTGTAGAAAGTACACTCAGCCCCATATCAAATGGTGTTATCAATGAGAGAAATTTTCCCTGAAGAAAAAATACAGACTCAATAAAAGTTTAAAATCGATCTTTACAGTCTGGATTAGGCTGGACTAGACTGGACTGAGCAGGGCTGGGCTGCCTGAATATGTTAACAGAACCAAGTGTCAGATTAATCTTAATGTCAAGAAACCCCTTTCTAACAATGCCTCAATGTGGAATGAGCTGTTTCAAGAGGTGAGGAGAGTCTCCCCCATTGGAGGGTATAGAGCAGAGGTTGGACCATCACTTATTCAAGATGCTCTAGAAGGGGATATGGCATGAATTGGACTAGAATTCCACGGAGGTCCCTTGCAATTCTGAAATTCTGTCATTCTGTTGTTTTAGACCTAACATAGCAAGTTATCAGGAAGACCGCTAAGGTAGAGGAACAGGCGAGGAGACAGGAGGCACTGAGTGCCACAAAAAGAAGCAAATCATCCAGTGATATCCTAAGAAAAGCTGGCCACCTTGGTTTTTCCATAAGAATCGCCTAATCTTTTTTTTAAGATCTACCAGTCGGTATATGCCAAATAAATTTGGGCAATACTGAAAGAAGAGACAGAGGGAGAAAGAAGGGAAGGGAAAAGGGAAAGGAGGGAGGAAACAAAAGTCTAGCCTCCAGAGCTGGTGAATCAATCAAGAAGCATTTCTTGAGTGTTTATTATGTACCAACAATATGCCAACCAACCAGTGATACAAGGACCAAAGGGAAGCAGTCCATTCCCTCCAGGAGGCACACGCTGTGGAGACAGACAACATGCACAATAGAGATTTATATAAGATGCATACAAAGTAAATGCAAGGTAATCTTAGAAGGAATAGCAAAGGAAAAGTCTCCTACTCTGGTACTTGAGCTGCATCTTAAAGGAAGCAAGGACTGATTCTAAAAGGTAAAGAGGAGAGTATTCTAGACACAGGAGGTGGAGATTGGAGATGAAAAGCATGTGTAAAGAAAAATAAGGAAGCCAGCATGACTGGATTGTCAAATGGACCGAGGGGAATAATATGGGAAAACATTAGAAATGGAGGAAGAGCCAATGGAGAAAGAGTTTTTTATGTAACCCCACCTCTTTCACAGGAGAAATTCAAAGATGGGGATGGGGTACCAGAACCTGTCCTTTGCCTGATAGTGCTTCTTCAATACTTGTGAAAGACTTTGTGTCAAGCAGGAGTTTATACTTGTTCCGAGAGGTACTAGGGAGCCACTGGAGTCTCTTGAGTAGCAGAGCATGACATTGTCCATCATACTCTAGGAAAAGCACTTTGACCACAATGAATTCCCCTTCCTAGAGGCACAGAGTAAAAGGAAAGTCCTGAGACCATATGCAAGATCTGTACCTTGACTGGAGTCAAGATCTATGTTAGAGCTGGTTGGAGTGGGGGAGTGTAACAGAATCAAATGGCCCAAATTACCCTTCTTTAGGAGGATGAAAGTGACTTTAGTATCATAAATCTAGAGTTTCAAATGATCTCAGAGGCCACCGAGTCCAGCCTCTTCATTTAACAAATTAAGACATTAAGGGAAATAAAATGCTCAAGTCACATAAGTGGTATCAAAGAAAGGATTTGAACCCAGGTCCTTTGATTACAAAAGCAGTGCTCTTTCCACTGAAGAATAGTGGGCTTGATCTTGTAGAAATTGAACTAAAAAATAAAAAAGAAGGTTTTTTAAACCTCAATATCTGTTCCTGAAGTAGTTAAATTCTGCAGGCATTCAGAGAGGCAACAGCAGGAAATTAACTTGATCTTCTTTATTATGGATGGGGGCTGAGCCCTTATGAATGAATTGTTTGGATTCAATGTATCCCATCTCTGTGCTTTTAGGAAGAGACCAAATCTCTCTGTCTAAGCACCAGAGCTGAACTCCCTCCAAATGAACCTAGGGATTTCACATCCTTCTTGTAGAGTGTAAAGTACTTCAGACATTCCTGTCTGAATGATCTTGGGCTGTTATTGTTCAGTCATGTCCGATTCTTCATGACCCCATGAACTTTACAATTCATGAGATTTTCCTGGCAAATATACTGGAATTGTTTGCTATTTCCTTCTCCAATAGATTAAGACAAATAGCATTAAATAACTTGTCCCACAGCTAGTAATTGTCCATAGTCTGACTCCAGGCCCATTGTACTATACATTGAGTCCTCCAGCCCCTGATATTGGGCTACTTGGGTTCTAATCCAATTTCTGATGTTTATTACTTGAGTGTCCAAGGTGGAGAAATCAAAGTGTTCCCAGTGTCACGGTAACTTTCTAAATAAGCTTCAGAAGGAAAAAGAAGTTCTATCAATGATCCTATGTAAGGCCAATATTGTGCTGACTGCATCTAGCCTTGAAATGCCAGCTTCTCCATTTCCCAATAATTTACAAGGGAAAAGCAGAGTTGACAAAGAACACACATTGCCCAAATGTAGTTAGATGGAGAAGTCATTGAGTTAGTTTTGCTAAGGTGGGCAAGTACGCATTTCTCAAGCCAAAAATCACAGAACTTCAGAGCTGAAAAGGACTTTCCGAGACCTTCTATTCTGGCCTGTATCTACATAAGAAACCCCTTCCCAAGTATATAAATGGGAATCAGTATTTATTAAAAGCCTACTATTACCAGACATTGTACTAATCATTTTCCAAATATAATCTCACTACATCCTCACAAAACCCCTGGAAATTATTATCCTCACTTAATAGCTGAGGAAACTGAAGTCATGAGAGATTTAAATGATTTGCTTACGGTCACGCAACTGAGAAGTATCTGAGGCTGGACATGAACTCGGGTATTTCTGACTCAAGACTTTCTCACTGCTCCACCTGGCTGCCTCTAAGTAGCTGACAAATGGCCATCCAGCCTTTGCTTGAAGATCTCTGCTGAGGAGTAACCTGCTACTGTCTGAGACAAGACCCATTTCACTTTGGACCAGGTCTCATTGTCATTCCTCCCATTTCACCCAAGTCTACCTTTCTGGGATGGCTACCATTGCTCTTTATTCTTTAGAGTCAACTAAAACCTACTTAATACCATCTTCCTAATGATCCTTCAAATTCTTGAAGATGCTATCCTAGATCCCTCCACCATCTTCCCTTATCCTGACTAAATATGTCCATTTCCTTCAAGTGACTTCCTTCTATGTCTTTCATCATCCGGGTTAGCCTTTTCTTTACCCTTGGCAAGGTCCTTCTTAAAATGTAGCTTGGGGGGACAGTTAGATGGTTCAGTAGATAGAGTGCTGGCCCTGAAGTCAGGAGGACCTGAGTTCAAATCCAACTTCAGACACTTAATACTTCCTAGATGTATGACCCTGGGAAAGTCACTTAACCCTTAACTGCCTCACCAAAAAAAAATAGCTCCCAGAACTGAACAAACATATAAGATATGTTCTAACTGGGCAGAAGACAGTTGAGCTGGTGTAGCTCTATGCTTGGATAATATACCTATCTTAACCTAGTGTCATCAGAGTATAACACATATTATATATCATTTAGTTATAGAAATATATTATATTATTATATATTATAATTATATAATCATATCATGTAGTATATAAATATTAGCTCTTTAGGTCATCACATCATATTATCGATGCGTTCTGTGCTTATGATGCATTAGAACCCCCAGGTCTATTAGAAATGAATGGTGACCTAGCCATATCTCTCTGAACTAGTGTTTCTGAAATTAACTTCTTGAATCTTAGCAGAAGACATTACATTTATCTTCAGTAAATTTTATCTCATTAAGTTTAGACCTATGTACTAAAAACCAGACCCGGTGTTCTAGCCTGTCCAGATCTGGGGAGCTTTGACTCTTCTCCTTGTCCCTCCGGCTGCTCTATCAGCTTGGCATTCAATGGTCAGGCTACCAGCTTTGCCTTTATCCAAGTCATAGATAAAGGAATGGGTGTATTAAATAGCACAGCACTTAACACAGACCTTCAGAATTATCCACTAGAGCCTGGTTTTTTAGTTATCATTGAGCCATTCTTTGATTTGATTCATTTAATTCATATCTACTAATGAATTGTAGATGGCATCAGAGAGAAAGTCATTGTTCCAAAAGATCAAAGTCTTAGAGTTTGAAGCAGCCCAGGGGTCATGTAGGACAAGCTTCACCTTTCCAATGGCTGGCACATAGATTGACAACTGACAGACTTACTTTCACAAGTGAGCAAACTGAAACTCAAGGATAATAAAACTAAATTCAAAACTTGTCTCAAACTCTTACAGCTGTGACTTTGGATAAGTAACTTATTCCCTCTCCACCTCAGTTTTCTCATCTGTAAAATGAGCTGCAGCAGGAAATGTCAAACTACTCCAAAAGAAATCACTAAGACCCAACTTGTTTCTCACTACAAAGTAGAAATGTTCGAAACTGTCCCCAGATGGTGAATAAAATTCAGTGCTTTTGTTTAGTCACTTTTTATTCGTTTCTGACTCTTTGTGACCCCATATAGGTTTTCCTTGAGATTTTATTTTACAGAGGAGGAACTGAGGAAACCAGGGTTAAATGCGTTGTAACAAAGCTAATAAGTGTCTGAGGCCAGATTTAACTCACAAGATTTCAGAGTTGAACAGAACAGAACTCCGTCCGCTATGGCACCATCTAGTTGTGCAAGACTCATTGATTGCACCACCATACTTAAACCAAGTAGATAAATTTTTGAGAGTTGATTTCTATGATTTGTTCAACATTTTCAGACAGATTCAAAGTCAGGGATTCATTCTTCCTCTGGACTCACTTTTTCTTCTGTACCAAGATTTGAACCAGGGAATCCTAGTTCCAGTCTACTCTATCCACAGCATTCTGCTTCTGCTCAGATGGTTGGTCATCAAAATGTTCATATTTCTCCATCTGATATTTTTAGGACTTCCCAATACCCTCTCAATTACTCTTGAAAGCCATTATATATTTTTTCTTTTTTCCTGCTATTGAACTTAGAAATGAGAGTAAATGATTATGGTGTAGTGGGAAGGGGAGAAGTTGAGTTAAAATAAGACGCAGAATACATCCTGAAGATGGTTACTTGAGAGTGAGGATTTGCTCATTTGCTTCCATAGAATGGCAGCCATGGATTGTCACTGGTCATCTCTTACTCTCCTTACATAACAAATAATCTATTTTCCTCCACATTCCTACCCATTCATGCATGAATACACATACACACATAGATTATATACTACCTTTTTATATTTATTTATATTTGTATGTTTATATGTATATATATACATATTTCTTATCCTAATTTTTTTTTTGCCTAGACCTAGGAAACTTTCAGTGAGGAACTCCCTCTCCTAATATAGATCGATACCTATTCCGAAACTCATAATCTTAAAGAGCTGCCTGAGGCATCTAAGAGGTTAAGGTTAATTAGCAGGGAAAGTTGACTGGCTCACAGTCACACAGCCAACATGTGTAAGAAAAGATGTGCTGAACAGTGATGGCAGTGCTCTATCCACTATGCCGTGCTACCACTTTGATGTTCTTAAAAGATACATAGAGGCATAAATACATGGGGGTTTGTGGGGAAGATCTCATACAGAAAGTAATGGCCAAAGCGGCACAGCTCCAACCAAGAACTGGATGTTGACTGAATTCCAGCATGACTTCATTGGTTAATTTGGGATCTCCATGTATGGATGGCTCTTTTAAAGAAGAAGCCATTTGAAGATCAATTAATCGGTGACCTGTTCAAGCACTACTTCTAAGATGGGTAGCCTAGTCTTTTTTTAATCATTATTAAAATTTAGTTTTAATGTATAAAATAAAACAAGCAGTTCTATAACAGGTGCAGTAAAAAAAAGACTGTACATAAAACTACAAATCTACTATGCATCTACTTGCTGTTCCTTTCATATATATAACAAAATTATCATTAAATTTCTTTATTTCTTCCTTCCCCATCTCTGCCCTAGATATGGTTACCATTAGACAAATAAAAAATGTAAAATATGTAAAATTATTGTATACATACTTCTATTTATCATTTCTTTCTCTGCATGCAGATAGTAGCTTTTTTCATATGTCCCTTATAGTTACTTTAGGTATTTATAATAGTTAAAATAACTTATTCATTCAAAGTCATTCTAAAAACAATATTGCTGTTACTACATATAATGTCTTCTTGGTTCTTTTCATTTCATTCTTAATTATCTTCTTCAGATCTTTCCATGTTTTTCTAAAAGCACCGAGTTCATCATTTTTTATAGCACAGTTGCAGTCCAGCACAATCATCTACCACAACTTGTTCAGCCATTCCCCAACTGATTCCTCCAATTTCCAGTTTTTTCCCATAGACCAGTAGTGTTAATTCTGGGTGAAAGGGTATGGGTAATTCTTTGGGGATAATTCCAGATTGCTCTCCAAAATCCTTGGATCATTTCATAATTCTATCAACGGTGAATTAATATCTCAATTTTTCCACATCCTCTCCAACATTTTTCCCTTTCCCCTTCTGTCATTTTAGCCAATCTGGCCCAATCTTAAAATCTTATGTTGATGTTGTTCACACTTTTCATTTTTTATTTTTATAGAGATTAAGAACCCAAATGATATCAAAGTCAAAATAAGGCATTGTAGTCATTTAAGGTTCGTCTTTTAATTGCAGCAAAGAAAAATAGTTCTCAAATCACTCTTTTCTTTATTTCTCTTTTTTTTGTACAACCAAACCTTTTATGCCATTAAATAAGTTAGGGAAAAAACACATAGCCGACTAGTATTTACTGAAAAGCTCAGTGGTTTTACCTTCCTGCGCAACCTCTAGCCTTAAGATACCATCAAGGAATGAGATTTTGCCTTTGAAGTCTTTCTCTATAGATAAGATGCCCATATATGTGTATCATCTTGTGTTATGCATATAAGAAGCTAATTCTCTCCTTGTGTTTCTTCATTCTAAGTTCACTAGATCACAGAAGACTTCAAAAAGGGTTCTACAGGTGAAGGAGAAGATAAGGGTTGGGAGAATTGTACTTTCTGGGCTGTGTGATAATTTAACACAAGACTGGCATCAGCCTGCACTTAGGCAGCAGGAAGATAATGGTTCAGGCTAAAACCCAGATTGTCTGGAATCTAGGACACCCAGGATCTTTAGCATCATGGCGAACTCCTCTACAAAGGTTTACAAAGAAGAATTCTGGGAAACCATTTAGATCTCAGTACACATGATCGTTCCTCCCTCAAAAAAGTAAGGGAAGTGAGGAAGAGGAGGAGGAGGAGGAGCAGGAGAGAAAGGGAGATTAAAAAAAAAGATAGAGACAGAGAGACAGAGAGTCAGTCTAGATGGGAAAATTGGGTTAAATTAATTTCATTCCATTTACAAAAACTTAAGAAAACCCTAACCAAGTGTAAGAGAGCTTGTGTGGTGATAGTTGAGTACCTAAAGTGAATAAAGGCTAATGGTTGCTCAGATGCAGCAGGCAGGTAAATGAGCAACTTTTGTTCACCCTAACTTTCCCCCTTTTAGTCATTCATCTCCCAGAAAAAGTGCATATGGAAACCCTACCAGCATACTACAAAAGCATCTGTCATGATCAACAAAAGCAAAATTAAGATGGTGAGTCCAAAAGGAAGGATTTTTTTAAATGAGAAAGATGTCGCTGCTGTTTTAATTTATATTTGACGGCTATAAAAGAATTTTAATTTACATTTATGCACTGACCATCTGTTGGCAGACAAGCATTTTGTCTTCCATTAATTGGCAAATTAAGATTGCCCTGAGTAAGTAATTTTTCCTAAATGTGCCATTTCTTAATATCTTTTGATTTCAAACTGTCCTAGACATTTGGAGGAGCTTCAGTTGGCTAAATGACTATCTAATCTGCAAGAAATTCTAGAGCTTAAGTGAATGTTTTCATCCTGATCATTTATTAGTGGGTAGTACATGTAAGCTCTGAGGATCCTCGTCTATCAAATCCTACTTCCATTCTCACTAAGGGGTTGGGTATCCATAAACATGGCCAAATCTCCCCCTCAGAATTCTAGAAGTTTCTCTTAAAAGTCAGGGGTAATTCTTTATTGCCATTAGCTCAGACGCCAAACAGTAATTCTTTAATGCCATTAGCTCAAGCCCCGGTGTTCCTGTTCCCCAGACTATCTATGGAGAATCAGTTTAGTCATCCAGCAATAAGTAATTTTTAAAATTTACTAAGATAGTTCAATGGAACAGTTGGTATTAAACATCCCCCCAGATATTTGTGACATACTCTCCCACAAGTACCCACAGAATCCAAAAGAAAGTGGGCTCAAATTTAGAGAGAACTTGTCTCAAAGGGATAGCTAAAAGCTCCTCATTGCCAAAAGTCTTATTCTCCCAATTTGGGGGCATTCAAGAAATCATCTCCCTTAATCACAGTGAATCTTGGTCATCTTTGTTCTTGGTACCCATGATAGATACACTTTTACCAAGTGATCTGAGGATATAATGTAAGACAACACTAGGGAAAATGAAAAGTCCAACATACTCTTGACCCATCAAAGTTGTAAGATGTTCTTATATTCGACAGAATAGGGAAGGAAGAAACCTGGGTCAAAGCTGAAGCAGATCTTTTACCTCTTGTTCCATGAGTTTACCTGAACTACAAGGTGATTGGATTTCAGGTGGAGAAATTGTGTCCAATTGTTTTGTTGAGGGAAAAACTCGTAAATTTTTCATGTCCTTATCCAAGCAAGTCAGTATCTTATCCACAATTTATAGTGTTAAAGAGATGCATAGAGCACTGAGAGGTTAAGTGAATTGCTGGGGTGCACACAGTATGTGTTAGAATCAGAACCGGGGACTAGGGATTCCTGGCATTAAGGATACCACCACACCACACTGTCATAGAAAGATGATGAAAAAAAATTATTCCTGAATCTTCTGTTTGACTTATCTCTGTCCCGAGTCCTCTTTTTTCCCTCTAGATCATTTCACTTTCTCATTGGTCCCTATGCATCAACTATTATCTTTATGCAGATGATTCTGAGGTGAATTTGTCATCCTAACCTTTCTTTTGAACTTCAGATTTTTCTCACCAGTTACCCATTTCACATCCCAAAGTGGATTCCATTGATAATTTAAACTCAACATGTCCAAAACTGAAATCATTATCTTCCACCCTCCCCCCAAAAAACACTTCTCTTATTCCTAATTTCCCTAGGACTATCATCCTAGTCACTCAGACTTACAGCCTCTGTGTTCTCTCTTAATCCTCTATTCTTTCTGTCTCTGTCTCTTTTTTTCTCTGCCTATCTGCCTCTGACTGTCTTTTTGCTCATAGACTGTTGTGCTATGGGAGCCACCTGCCAGTGGCTGCTGGAGGTCTAACTCAGACCTGTAGAATGAGTGGAGGAGGAGGAAGAAGAGGAGGAAGAGAAGGAAGAGAAAGAAGAGGAGGAGGAGGAAGAGGAGGAGGATAATAATGATGATGATGATGATGATGATGATGATGATACAAGGAGACTGAGAGGCAGTTGCTGTTCTCCAACCTCTCCACTGAGAGGCCGTTGTGTTGTCTGACCTCTCTCCTCTTCCCTCTGCCTCCAATTTATCTCATTCCCAGTCCACAAGCAACATCTGTGTCGGTAAAGGCTGCTTTGCAATGCAGTCAGCTGTTATGATTCACAGCTGTTGTGGAGGCTCTCAGAGAATTGACCTTCCCTTTCACCTACCCATTGTCCTTAACAATAGCCAATCAATTGTCAAATCCAATTGTTTCTATCTTCATAAAACCTTCCCTGATATGTCATTCTCTCCTGTGACACTGACATTCTACTAATGCAGGCCTTTATTTTCTCATCCCTGGACTATCAAAATAGTCTACTGCTCTCCCTGACTTAAGTCTCTTCTGACTGCAATCTAGCCAACTGATCTTCCTAAAGACTTGTTCTGACCACATCATCTTCAACCAATCGATAAACTCAAATGTCTCCCTATTTCCTGCAGAATCAAATTTAAAATCTTCTATTTTAATTTGAAAGTCCTTCATTACCTTCTTCCTAATTGTCCAGTCTTCTAAAACATCACACACACACACACACACACACACGCACACATAGTGCTGTGTAATCTGACATTCATTTCCTTGCCATTCCTTGAACAAGACACTCCATAGCCTAAGTTAGGACATTTTCACTGGCTGTCCCCCATACCTGGAGATATGGACACTCTCTCTCCGCCTCTCTATCTCCAGATTTCCCCAGTTTCATTCAAGTCCTAAACAAAATGCTACTTTGTACTAGAAGTCTTTCTTGATAGTCCTTAATGACAATGTCTTCCTTTTGTTGATTAGTTCTAATTTATTTTAAATATAGCTTATTTGGACATTGTTGTATGTATGTGTCTCCTCGATTAGATGATCGATTTCTGGAGATCCAGGGCTATTTTTGCCTTTCTTTGTATTCTCAGAGTTTAGCACAGTGCCTGGCAGATAGTAGGTAAATTATTCAATAATTAACTCATCAGGATAGACGTAGCCTTAATTTTGACTAGACTTTTTGTGAACTTTTGTTATTGTAGATCATCATGATGATGACACTGCCTGTATGGCTTTGTTTCCTATGAGACCAAGCTGAAGGGATTGGAGATATTTAGCGTGGAAAAGATATGACTTAGGTGTGGCAATAAAGGGATGAAAGGGCAAGTATGTCTTCATATATTTCAAAGTTTGTCACAAAGAAGATGAACTAGCCTTGTTTTGTGCTCCTATAGGGCTTAAAAGTAGGAGCAATGAGTAGAATATTCAAATATATATGTGTGTATACATATATGTGTGTGTATATATATATACATATATGTGGGTGTAAATACATATATAAATATATACACATGTGTGTGTCTTATGGTAAAGAAAACTTCCTAAAATTGGAAATGCTTCATTTCAAAGTGGAATGGCTGAAGCTGAGCAAAGAAATAGAGAAATCTTCAAGCAGGCACTAGATGATCACTAAGTGAGATATAATGTTGAAAAGGAGTCTTGTTTTTGCATGGGGTGGACTAGATGGTCACTAAGGCTTTTTCCAACTCTGAGATTGTAAGGTTCCTTAGATGTTATTCCAGTGGGCAAAAACCTTCCCATCAAGCTAAAGGGCATGTGCCGATATTGCCATTATCCTCTGGCACAGAGGTTCCCAGACTTTCTTGGCTTGAAATGTCCTTTGTGACTCAATCCCTAGGCCAAAATAAATACTTGACAGATCTGGTCATTAAACAAATAGTTTGAAACTTGGAAATATTCCACAGTATATCCTCAAATTGACCATAGTGTCCCTTTGCACCATGGCACCTAGTTTGGGTACTGTGCTTCTAGTGCCAATACACAGCATCACTTGGAGTTTCTTGCTTCTTGTGAGTTCTTTCACAGTCCTTCCTAATAGCCTCTATTTTCTCTAGTCAGGATTTTATTATTTACCCAATTATTACTTTAATGTGTCATCCTGCTGTCTTCCTTTTTTATTTTATTCTATGTAAAAATCTTTAAAATTAATTAAATTAATAGAAAGATTCATGCATCTACCAATACAAAATGACCAGGTTTCTTACGCAATAAATTCCTTATGTTATTGGGAAGAATCTGTGAGTACATAGAGGCTGGAAAGAAGGAAGAAATGAGAGCACCAGCAGACTGAATCCCATTCTGAATTTATGGGCAAAGTCATAACATTTACTGTGGAACATGGGTGGGCACATTTTCATCACTAACATTTTTGTTGTGCTATTAAAATCATTTTCATCTGTTACTGGAGAATCTGCCTTGGGACAGCCAGTCTTGTAAGGGTATAGACTAGAGTCAATTTACTCAGGATTAATCAATCTCAAAATATAAGGGCAGAATAGAGGTGATTTGAGAGGAGGGAATATGATGGTTTTTTATCAAGGGCATGGAATGATTCCCTGGGTCCTGTGAGCCTCTGCTAGTCCATGAATCTGAGCTTCCCCATGGGTAAAATGGCTTCAAAATATGCTCTTTCCTCATTTTAGGATGCCAAGATAAAGGATTATGACTTGTAAGCCTTTTTGGCAACTCCAGGATAAAGCTTGGGAACAAAAATTAAGCTGAACATTCAGCAGGTTTGAAAATTTGCAATAGATAAGGGCAGCTGGTGGCATCATGGGATAAATAAATCAGAAAGAATAGGCAAGTTCTCAGGAGAACCTCATCCCGGGAATCCTAGCAATAAGTACCCTACATCTGATCTAAGAAGAGCAGAATGCAGAACTTTGTCGCTTGACTTTTCATTAAACTGAACCAGACAGACTGTTAGCAGAGGAGTTGAATTAAACCAACCATGAAAATCAGAGCTAGCCCATGTCACTGGAGTCTCCAAGAAACTTAACTAAGCCTATATCCCCACATTGAGCCAGGTTTGATATCTCTGGGATGACCAGTGCCAGCCTATTTTTAGAGATCCCTCTAATTGAACACAAGCCAGTGCTCTGCAAGGCTGGACAATGCCTTCCATTGTTTTGTGAGTCTAAAATATCTGTGATTTCACAGATGTCTTCGGAAGGGCAGAGTGTGGATTTGTAACACCTTGTCCTTTCACATAAGTTTCAAGGTGTGAAGGCCATGAGAGAAGTCAGTTAGTCTAATCCTCTCTCTTTAGAAATGAGTCAGCGGAGGCCCAGAAACATGAAGTCTTGTCCAAATCACTCAGATTTTGAAACAAGATTCTCTGGCTCTAAGGCCAACACTTTCTCTTTTTCTAAACCTCCTTTTCAGTGAATCCTGAAGTCTTCTCTAAGGAAAAAGGAAATCAAATGCTTTTTTTTTTCTCAATGAATCAATGAATTTTATTAAGCTCCTGTGGCCAGGTCCCTTGTTTGGTACCGGAGATACAAAGGCAAAAATGAAATCTTGTGGAGATTAGAAGAATCTTAGAAAAAGAAAAGAAATATCTCCAGGAGCTTCCACTCTACCCACACTTAATTAAAATGTTCTCCACTTACCCACATCTAAAAGGGTACAAGGTGATTGAGCGGATACCGCCAGGACCCTGGAGAGCTCTTTTCCATTTATGGGGAATCTAATCCCAGCCCTTTGTCAAGGGGCTCAACGTCTTCCTAAACTAAACTTGCCTTTGTCCTTTATTATCTCTGCAACAAGCTGGTTTGGGTTTGATTTCCTTTCAGCATTTTATAAAATATGAAAAGTCATTCCAAGTATTAAATTCTATGAATGAAGAGAGGATCAATGGAACCATATTGTAAAATTTTTAAATGTCTGCACCACACACACACACGCCTGTATATATGTCTATATATACATACACATATATGTCTATGTGTGTTATGTGTGTTTATATGTTCATATGTACATAAAGCTATATATGCTGAACCTCAGTTTTCCAAGTTACTAGAGAATAAGGAGATCATAAAGAGTTGGCATCTCAAGCACTCTCCTAAATAAATCTAGTAAAGCAAAAACAAATTGGATTAGCAATATTAATATTGTTAATGATAATGTCTTATCTTGATAACAACGTCCCAGATAGACTTGATAGAGTACATCTATTGTGACCTTGTCCTCTGACTGGGGTCCCTTGGGAAGAAACGTTTGAGTTCTTCCTGGCAGCGATAAAGCAGTATTTCTTCTTGGTATCCTCCATGGCCAGCACAGATCTTGCATAAATTAGGTCCTTGGTGGATATCTGTCAAGTAGTGTGGTCCCTAGGCTTTCCCTACAATGTTGAGTAAGCTGTGGAAATGTTAATGAAACAGATTTGAAGAATATGCAGAATCAATAAACATTTATTAAGCACCTACTATGTGCCATGTGCTGTATTAAGTGCTGAGGATGCAAAAAGAGGGAAAATGCCAGTTTTGCCCTCAAGGAGTTTACAATCTAATGGGGGAGACTCCTTGCAAACAAAAGAGAAAGCAGGCTATATAGAAGATAAATAGGAAATAACTAACAGACAGAAACGCACTGGAATTAAGAGGGAATTAAGAAGAATTTCCTGCAAAAGAAAGGATTTTAACTGAGATTTAGCATAAAAGAGGGAGATCAGTAGACTAGGTGAAGGAAAAGGAGGCGTGCCCCAGGCATGTGACCCAGAGCCAAGGGATGGAGGGTCTTGTTCAGTGTCATTGGATTGAAAAGTACATATCAGAGAGTTAAGTGTAAGAAGACTGGCAAGGTAAGAGGGGAGTAGGTTATGAAGATCTTTGAAGACCAACCAGAGCATTTCCTGTTTGCTTCTAAAGGCTATGAGAGGCACAAGAGTTTACTGAATAGGGAGTGATATGATTGGATCTGTGCTTTAAGAAAATCACTTTGGTGGCTGAATGGAGGATCAACTGGAGTGGAGAGAGACAAGGCAACAGAGCCAGCAGCTATTGCAGTAATCCAGGAATACAGGAATCCAGCAATCCTGGATTACTGTAGGAATGAGGAAAGAGGGTCTGCACGAAGTGGGGGCAGCATGGAGAGAAGGAGATGTAGTGAAGAGATGTTGCAAAGATATTTTTTTCATTAAATAGTATTTTATTTTTCCAATTATATATAAAGATAGTTTTCAACATTTCTTTTTGTAAGATTTCTGAGTTCCTAATCTTTTTTCTTCTTCCCTCCCTTTTCTTCCCCTTCCCAAGAGGGAGCAATCTGACAGATTATCCATATATAATCATTTTAAATATATTTCTATATTAGTCAAATTATGAAAGAAAAAACAGAACAAAGAGAGAAAGCCATGAGAAAGAAAAGGCAAACAAAAAGGTAAAAACAGTATGCTTTGATCCACATTCAGCCTTCATACTCCATCTCTTAATCCAATGATTGCTGAGAATAAGTGTATGTATTGCATGGATCCAGATATATGCATATACATGTAATATTTGTGTGTATAGTTTACATTTACACAGAGACTTAAGAGTATAAGTAAGTAGGCAAATATATACTGTCTGCATAATACACACACACACACATAGCCCAGGGACGTGGGAAAGACTTGTTTAAACCTTGAAAACTCAATTTGGAGTCACTGTTAGCATCTGTGAGCCCCTTCCCTTTTCCCAGGCTATGCGGTGATGAAGTGCCCAAAGAAATGTCCTATACCAAAAGGATCATGTTCAACATGACCCCAGAGGAGGCTGGAGGAATATTTAGAATTTCTGTGCGGGTACATTGAGAATTCACTGCCACTTGTTCCCCCGAGTCAGTAGACAACACGCATGGTATTGTTCATAAAGATAGCCTACTTTTCTCCCTAGAACTGTGTCACCTCCGTGTCTAAATATGATTCTGCCCTTGCAAAATGCAAATCTTTCCAAGCTATTTTGAAAGTCTTCGTGTGTGATCCGGTATCTGATGTCCTTTAAAAAGCACCTCCAGTGTTACAAGCGAGCCATGATGGTGGAGCTGCATTACATTATACAGACTTTCAGTGCAAAGATTCAAGTCTGAAAGGCAGTGAAAGAAATTGGTTTGGCTAGAAAATGAAATCCATGTCACTGGCCATCTTGGTGACCCCTTCATTCATTTTCCATTTTCATGTTGCATTTTAGCTTAACAGAAATGATCTGAAATTCGACAATAGGGAGCCCTTTTTATTTGAACCATCTTTCTTTCTTGGAGGTAGAATGTTGGCACAGATGGAGCGAGACCTGGATTCATATTCTGCCTCTTACATATACTCGTTGCCATGGTCAAATCCCTAAACCATAGTATTAATTTCTTCATCAGTAAGATGGGGGTGATCATAATACTTATGATATTTAACCTTATAGAGTTATAGTGAATATATATATATATATATATATACTTACTGCTTTCTAAACCTTAACCTTATATATATATAACCATATATATATATATATATATATATAGTGAATATATATATATATTTACTGCTTTCTAAACCTTAAAGAGCTATAGAAATACAGCATTTTTGCTTATTTCTAGAAAACAAACTCACTAGTTCCCTTCTTTCTGCTCAATACAAGATAATGGTCAAGATGAACATCAATAATGGTAACAACACTGACTTTTCTCTAGGGCTTCAGGATCTATTAAACACTTTTCTGTTTGTTGTCTCACTTGAGCCTCCCAACAACCCAGTGGGTAGAGATTCTTATCAATCACTAAGCATTTATTAAGTACTTACGGTTTGCCTGGTACAGTGTTAGGTATTAGGGATTAGGGACCAAGTAAAAGACCTCGTAGCAGAAAGTTTCAAGTTGAGTTGTGACCAAGGATTAACCATTAACCTTGTGACCAAAGGTGAATTCTGAGAGATTGAGGAGGGATGTGCTAGTATTCTCAGCACCATTTTTATATAAGGAAACTATATCTCTGAGGTGGGGAGCCCAGTGGGAGGTTGTATGATTACAACCTCCTAGGCTGGGAGTCCTGGGCCCGGGAATGCCCAGCACGGTGTCCCCTCATCAGAGAAGGGGCTGTGCTCTGTGAGCAAAGCAGAATTGAATTAGCCAGAAGAAATTCGAGATGCATCAAGTTAAAGAATCCACTTTAAAGGTTCTTATAAACTTCTTGTACCCGACATGCAGAGCCTTCCGAGCTCAGATTGGTCTGAGCAGCCTCAGTCACATACCCTGGAAATCAACATAGTGATGTCATTTTGTTCCTCATGGAGAAAGGATAAAAACTAAGCAGCCTGTGACTTTAGTCTCTTCTGCCTACTCTCTTCTCCCCAAGGCTCTGGGACATCACGCTTCTCCATCCTATGCTACCATTTCCAGCTCCAAATCTGTGGTCCTAGGATTTTGGGAAGGGATCCCATGATCCCACAGCTACCAAGTGTTTTTTTTAATTTAAAAAAAAAATCCCTGCAGCTACTCATCTCTCAATTTCAGGTCCTCCTGCACCCAATCCCACTCTCTAGCTCTCATGCCCTACTACCAGAGAGGAAAGCGGCACTCCAGGTGACCTTGATATTTTTTTATCATCCGCCATTTCATAAAATAGAAGTGTGTAGAGCTGGCATTGTAAATGACCAAAACGGCTCTTCCTATCCACCATAGAGGGAGAATTCACAGCTGTTTTCTTAGTGGAGGTCCTCACTCCTGGAGTTTTTCTGTTTTACCAGATGCTCCTTATAATGACCCTTAGGTTGAGATTCCTCTGGAGAAAGAGGTTCCACATTCTCATCTCGAGTGTCCTCCATCAGGCCACCCACTTCACGTCCTTCCTTCCACTGGAAATTGGGCGGCATTTCAAGGAGGCATCTGAGAAAATTGAATTTGCCAAGTGCTGAAAAGCCCTCTCCTACCCATCTGTACTTTTTGTAGAACAAGAAACTCTTGAAAGATTATTTCATCCTTTCAATTCCTTCCATGCCCTTGAGGCTGCTAATACATGTTTGTGCCTTCCAGAGAAGTGAAAGGAAGCTGGATGCTGAGTTACGGTCAATTCCCATAACCAGGCTAAGCCATCCTATTTCCCTGGCTTTCTCCCAGGGCTCAGCAGAGCTGCAGGGGGATTGGGACCAGTGCTTTAAAGCTGAGCAAAAGGGGGAGCTGGGAGCTATGTTTACAAGGTAATTCTGGAGACTCAGACGCTGCCTGCTTGAGCTATTTGATCTAGGTAAATGGAGAAAATAATCAGGAATTGCAAACCAATTTTTTTACTGCTTTCCACTCCTGTTGGTCACTTACAGGACCTCAAAAAGGTGAAGCTGAATTTCACGGTGTTAAGTCCAACATGTCCAAACACAGCTGAATTATCCTGGCTCTCTATTTGTAAAATCTGTAAAATGAGGGGGTAGAACTCAACAGCCTCCAAAGTCCCTTCAGATTCCAAATCTAGGAATCGTTGGTCTTCTGATCTGTAGTTTTTCCAAACCAGATCCATTAGCCCCAAACTGAGTATTCAAAAGCATGAATATTGAGCTG
Source organism: Sarcophilus harrisii (assembly GCF_902635505.1). Classification (NCBI taxonomy): domain Eukaryota; kingdom Metazoa; phylum Chordata; class Mammalia; order Dasyuromorphia; family Dasyuridae; genus Sarcophilus; species Sarcophilus harrisii. Next base: position 7,463,042 of record NC_045426.1, on the reverse strand, counting down.
GCAGAAACCTCAGAGCCAATGGAGCCCAACTCTCTCATTTGTAGACCAGGAAACTGGAGCCTGTAGAGGGAACATGGCTGCCCTTGAAGTCACATTGGCAGTAAATGATGGAGCTGGGATTTGAACCTAGATTCTACATCAGCATGTCTCCCACTGTATTTGACTATAAATAAGATTGAAAGTGGGTGATGCGAATGTTTGTGGCAGCCCTCTTTGTAGTGGCTAGAAAATGGAAACTGAGTGGATGCCCATCAGTTGGAGAATGGCTGAATAAATTGTGGTATATGAATATTATGGAATATTATTGTTCTGTAAGAAATGACCAACAGGATGATTTCAGAAAGGCTTGGAGGGACTTACAGGAACTGAGGCTAAGTGAAATGAGCAGAACCAGGAGATCATTATATACTTCAACAACAATACTATATGATGACCAGTTCTGATGGACCTGGCCATCCTCAGCAATGAGGTCAATCAAATCATTTCCAATGGAGCAGTAATGAACTGAACCAGCTACGCCCAGAGAAAGAACTCTGGGAGATGACTAAAAACCATTACATTGAATTCCCAATCCCTCTATTTTTGCCCATCTGCATTTTTGATTTCCTTCACAAGCTAATTGTACAATATTTCAGAGCCTGATTCTTTTTGTACAGCAAAATAACGGTTTGGTCATGTATACTTATTGTGTATCTAATTTATATTTTAATATATTTAACATCTACTGGTCATCTTGCCATCTTGGGGAGGGGGTGGGGGGTAAGAGGTGAAAAATTGGAACAAGAGGTTTGGCAATTGTTAATGCTGTAAAGTTACCGATGCATATAACCTGTAAATAAAAGGCTATTAAATAAAAAAAAAAGAAAGAAAGAAAGTGGGTGATGATTTTTGATCAGAGAAATGCAAATTAAGACAACTCCGAGACACCACTACATACCTCTCAGATTGGCTGTCAGGAAAAGACAATGATGAATGTTGGAGAGGATGTAGGAAAACTGGGACACTGATGCATTGTTGGTGGAACTGTGAATGAATCCAGCCATTCTAGAGAGCAATTTGGAACTATATTCACAAACTGTGCTTACTCTTTGATCCAGCAGTGCTTCTAATGAGCTTGTATCCCAAAGGGATCTTAAAGGAGGGAAAGGGACCCACATGTGCAAAAATGTTTGTGGCAGCCCTGTTTGTAATGGCAAAAAACTGGAAACTGAGTTGGAGAATGGCTAAGTAAATTTTGATATTTGAATGTTATGGAATATGATTGTTCTGTAAGAAATTATGAGGGGGATGATTTTAGAGAGGGCTGGAGAGACTTACATGAACTGACGCTAAGAGAAATGAGCAGAACCAGAAGATCATTGTACACGACAACAAGACTATATATACAATGATCAATTCTGATGAACATGGCTCTTTCCAACAATGAGATGATTGATGCCAGTTTCAATGGCCATATGATAAAAAGAACCATCTACATACAGAGAGGGGACTGTGGGAAATGAAAGTGGATCACAACAAAATATTCTCACTCTTTGTTGTTCACTTCTTTTTGTTTTCTTACTCATTTACTTTCTTTTTAATCTGATTTTTCTTGTGCAGCAAGAGATGTGTTTATACATATTGGATTTAACATATATTTTAACATGTTTAACAAGTATTGGATTGCTTTCCATCTAGGAGAAGGGGCAGAGGGAAGAAGGGGAAAATCTGAAACACAAGGCTATGCAGGGGTCAGTGTTGTCAAATTATCCGTGCATAAGTTTTGAAAATAAAAAACTTTAAAAATTAAAAAAAAAAATAAAGAAAGTGGATGATGAGCCAGAAACTACAAGAAACCTCAGGCTAGTTCCTTGAAGGGGGTGAGAGAGAATTTGTAGAAGAACAGCATAGAGATGGTTCTTTTGTCATTTTCTCCTTTCATTCGCCATCGCACTGTCTCTTGCATGTTTGCCTATATATTTTGTAGCCATATTCTTTATGACCCCCAGCACAACACTCGCTCTTTTGGGGAAGAAGTGACCAGATAACAAATTCTGGATAGACCATGCTAAGATAGAGAGAGGTAGTGAGAGCTAAATACCAATAGAGGTATCAGTGAGTCACTTCTGGGGCTAACTGGTCATGGAGCCATAAGCAACATGGAACAAACAGAACTTCCTTCCAGGATGTCCACATGACAAGAGGCATGATTTATTTCTAGGAAGTTCTCACAATGCCCACTACCTCCACACTTTAAACAGTCAATCAATTGGTAAACATTTATTGAGTACCTACTATGTGCCAAGCATCTCGCTAAGCTCTGGAGATGCAAAAAAGAGCAAAAACTACCCCTTACCTTTATGGAGTTTACAGTCAATGAAGGAGATAATATGTAAGCAAACAAATACAATACAAGCTAGGTTCAGGACAAATGGGAAATTGTAAACAAAGGAAAGTTTGTTTTAAATTAAATTAAATTAGAATTAAAAGTGGCCTTCCTTCCTGGTCCTTGGTGGTCAAGGATGCCATGAAGCCCAGTTACTCTCACACCAAGAGAGCTGGATTAGTCTGGTCCTCACCCCTTTGTGGTTGGAGTGAGGAAAATGAGATCAGGCAACGTTGCCAGCAGGATCACACTTGTTGGGCCACCATAGTGGAATTGTCTGCCCTCCAACCTTTTCCACTCCAACATTAAAATAATGCTAACTGGCCCTGGGTAGGTGGGCAAAGCTGGGATGGCATTTTGTTGTATTATCTATAACTTAACTCTGCAGGTAGAAGGGGGGCCAAGAGAGGAGGAATCCCTCCCTAGAGCTTGTATCTTAGATATCTAAATAATCTTTTTACCCATATACCACTTGGATTTTTCTAAAAATGATAGGAGGAGATTTTCTGTTTCCTGGTAAAGCAATCTGAAGAAAGTGGCAGTTATTCAGGAGAAGATGCACTGGTTTGGGATTCAGAGAAGCTGGTTTCAAATCCTACCTTTAATGCTTACAAGTTATGTGAGCTTGAGCAACTTAGCCTAACTTCCCTGGCCCTTGGTTTCCTTATCTCTGAAAGAAAAAGGTCAGATTAGATGGCTTCTGATTCAAATATCTATAAATCTCAAGACCTAGGATCCTAAGTTCTTTGGACTTCTCGATAGGTCCAGAATTAAAATAAACTCAGTTCCACAGCTTTACCCATGAAATAATAATTAGCAACATTTCTACACCCCATAAAGTTTGTAAAGTACTTCCCATATACAACTGCCCCATCAGCTAGGTCCTAAAGGTATTATTATCCCCATTTTATAGGGGAGGAAACTGAGGCAGGTTATCTTATGAGATAAGAACTGTCACAGATGGCATTTGATCCTATAGTGGGATCATGGATCTAGAGACAGAGGAGACCTCAGTACCCCGAGACTCCAGCTCCCTCAGATGAGGACATGAAGCCCAAGGCAGTGAAAGCCTGTGCCTCAATGCCCCAGTTAGGCAGCCTCAGACAGGATCTCACTCCATTGCACCAGGCTCACAGAAGGGGGAGAGCTCAGAACAGGTTTTCTTGGGGGTGGCAGGCCATCTGCTCCCCAACCATGGTGCCCTTGACCTCTAGTCTCGAGTCAGGAAGCCCTTACTAGCAGGATAACCTGAGCTAGTCACTACACTCCTAACTGCTGTAGTTTCAATTGTTTTGAAATGAAAGAAAAATAGCACCTAATCACCCGGTGATTCATTGGGTGAGCATTGGGTGAGGATCAAATAAGATAATATTTGCAAAATCCTTAGCACTGTAGCTGGTACATAGTAGGCACTTAATAAGTGCTTGTTTCTTTCCTCCTTTCCTTTAAGCTAACCCTCTTTCTTTCTCTTTGCTTGTAGCTACCTCATCCCTGAATTCCCAACTCCAACAGCTTCAGCATCTCCAGCAGCTCCAACAGCAGCAGCCCCCGCCACCGCCCCAGCAGGCCGGCCCACCGCCCCAGCAGACCAACCAGCACCCACCGCCAGCTCAACAGCCACCCCAGTCTCAGCCCCAGCTGCAGCCGCAGCCACCTCCACCCCAGCAGCCCCCACCTCCGCCTCAACAGCCCCCGCAGCCACCAGCACCATCTCAACAGCCCCTGCAGAACCAATCCCAGGCGCCAACATCAAACCAGTCTCCAGCTCAGCAGGCCTCCAGTTCTCCCCAGAAACCCAATCAGTCCCCGGGACATGGCCTTCCATCACCTCTGACTCCGTCGAACCCACTGCAGGTAGGCTCACCCTTTCCGTCCCCCAGTTGAGCAGAAAGCTCTTCTTGGCCGGACAGTGACATTGTGGCCCAAACTGAGGGCGTCTCTTTCCAAAGGGGTTCAGAGAAATCATTTCTCCTGGTCCTAGGCAGGCCTCCAGCTCTGCCTTGTCTAATGCAAACTGGTCTCTTAGATATATGGAAGAGGAAGAAAGCAGCATGCTCCTGGGAGGCATGCAAGCAAAACAAATGGACCCACATGGAAGTTCCCTCCCCCTTCCCTCCCCACCCAGGATAAATGGGCTCTCTTCCCTCCTGAGAGAAGCCCGCGCTCTAAGTGCACTTGTAGAATGCAATAATTCCACTTTATGATACTTTCTGAAAGGCAGCAAAGAGAGTGTCCAATTAAAATTATTACTGGCCCAGCTCTGTTGGCCACAGAGGCTACAGTGGGCCGCCCACGGGGCACAGTGGTTATTAGTCTGCATTATGAATACAGCCAGGACTTAGTGGAAGCAATTGGTGCACTCGGGCAGCTGCTCTCCTCAAAGCCTTGCAGGGTTTGTGGGAGTAGGGGTCCCCAGGCCCCAGCCCAGATGCTATCTGTCCCATCACGCCAAATCAGGGCGGAGCTGAAATGCCCACGGAGAGGCTTCAAAGGAGCACCGTTTTAGAGAAATTCAAAGAAGTCCTTTCGTTCACTCCATTTAATATATGGAGTGGCAGTTATTTCCTGGGATTGGGGAAGCTCATTATGAAAGCCTTAATTTCCCGAGGTCCTCAAGGCCAAAAGGAAGGCTTCCAGTCTCTGCAGCGTAGAATTTCAGGCCATTCTCTCATAAAAGAAACAAGCAGCTCCTTGATCGTGGCTACATCATCAACACAACAGACAGACCCAGGCTCAGCTCTCAGCCCTTCCACTTACTACTTGTGCGACCTTGGAAAAACCTTTCCCCTCTCCAGGCCTTGGTTTCCTCACTCACAAAATGAAGAGGCTTGAATTAAATGACCTGAATAGTCTTTTTCCCCATCTAACTCCATGATCTCCTGATCCTAAGATTTGCCCCTCCTCTAGATACCCACCCTCCTCCCTCAGCTGAGTCAAGGTTCTGTCCCCTCACAGACACAGTCTTTCGTGTAGAATGATGAAAAGCATTCTGGTTCTAGAGTCAGCCTGCTTCTGTCACTAGCTGGTGACTTGAAACAAGGTCCTTGTGGCTCTAAATCTATAATCCTAATTAAGTTCTATCTGTGAGACTTGGTAAGTCAGTTAGCTCTGCCAGACCTCCATTTCCTCATCTACAAATGGGGGAGGTTGAATTAGAGGGCCTCTGAGGTCCTTCTGGACCAGATGCTATAATCCAATACCATAATTTCTAACAGAATGACTAATCCAATCCCTAACTGCCCTCTTTATGCCATGGAAAGAGTCAGGTGTTCACTGTTTCCAGCCAGTGCTTGATGGCGACGGCAGTGCTTGGATGTAATTGGGTCCCTGGGCATGAAAGAGCTCCCTCCATTTTGAGTGCTTTGGCCAAGGTGGGGTGAGGTGAAGACTCTTGTAGAGTGATGTGCTCATGGCAGATCAAAGAGCCTAGAGGTAAAGCTGGAAGGGACCTTAGGAGCTACTGGTCCTGAACAAGGAAGGCAGCTTGGCAAGTACCGTTGAAGTCACTTCTCAGATTTTTTGGTGTTGCTGGGTCAGAGCAAGGGATTCTCCTGATTAATTTTTTCTGATCTTCAAAGTCACGTGATGACCCTGCTGATGATAACTAGCATTGTTACTAAGGTTTACAGAGAGTTTTCTATGTGTCGTCTCAGGTGACGTACGGCCACATAACCCGCAGACATAAAGGACCGCAAAGGATGCTGGCCCAAAGGATCTTATCTGCTCGAAAGGGCATAGCTAAAATCCACGGCATGAGTCTTGGTCATTACAGCACTCTCCGTGGTTTTAATTATCCTTTAGGTGATTAATTCTAACATGAGTGAGATGAGATGGGGTTAACGCCCGACATAGCCATATTCCAAGATGCCAGGATCCACATTCCCTCTGTCTCTGACAATGAAATCCCTACACCTGCCAGTGTGGAAAAGCATCTTCTCCCCCTAAGGATACAAGTCTTTTCCTTTGTCTTCTGCCATTGAATGCGAGTGCAATATTCCTTTCATTTGGAGGTAAAAGCATAGGTGCTGGTGGACATTAACCTTTTCCAAGCACTGTCAGCAGCCTATAAATCTCTATTGAGCAGCAAAAGCCTAGTGTAGACAAGTCTTTTTCTAGAATGGCTGAATAAGTGTTGACATGTCCTAAGATGGCTTGTACTCGAAACTGCCCAAAAATATGTTCACTTCCAAGGCCGTACTAGAGAAAACCTATAGGAATATACTTTCTGTCTACAATTAATGAAGCCCTTAGCCAAAAGGCAATCCTTTAAAGACAGAATTTTCCCACATTTGGGCTGGTTAGAATTTTAGTTTGTGTTATAAATAAATTTATAAATAAATAAATTTAGTTTAAGGATGGGATTTTTTTCCTGTGATTGGTTTATAAAAGAGTATTTGAAACACTTCTAGGTTTAGAAGGGAATTTAGTGGGACATATGGTGCCATCCAGTCCCTTGGTTCACGATACGTGAAGGGTGATTGGTAAAAAGTGACCATAAGTTTAATGAGAGGGGGCCACGGGAGATAATAATAAACCCCTTTCTAGTATGTATGAAAAGAAATTCGTGTCTAAGTTAATTTGCTGCCAACATGCTCTCTAGCACAGTGGAAATACCAACCACTTTGTTGCAAATTGTATTTTCTATAACACAACAGCTGCTGGCTTTTTAAGTTGGGAGATACAGGATCTGGTGTAACTTTTTCTTTAAAAAAAACTATTTGAAACAAAATACAAAGATATTGAAGTCTCTAAGGTAATGATCTTTATGAACTAGAATGAAATGTTTTTTGTCTGAAGATTATTAAGGGAATAAAGAGCAACTAAATTCAAATTTGACAGCTCAGATTTCATTTCTGAATTCTGGATTTTTCATGTGGGCTTTCTCCTCTTCCATTATTCAGAATCTGTCTGAGAGATATTAGTTTAGAACAATGCAACTTGGAAAGATTGTCAGGGAAAGGCAGTAATTCAGAAGGATGATTGCATTTGTTTCAAAAACTCTGAAGGATAACAACAATTATTTCTTGAAACCTACAGATGCTGTCATGTCTTCAGAAGGGAAATTAAATGAAAATGACTTGCTTACCAGGGTGGGGTGGCTTCTCCAGCCAAACAAAACTTTATGATGTTTTGGGGTAGGACCCAAGTTCCCCACGGAGCTCTTGGTAGGTCCATCTCCACTTTCATTTAATTCTTTGACTCTATTCATTTGCCAAACTGAGCTCTTGGATTGAGCCAGAGAGGATACAGTATCATCTGAGAAGGCTCCATCCAAAAAGGAATGGTTTGAGTCAGTTCCTTTGATCTCTAGAAGATGAAGAGGTGCATTCTAGACAGGGGAAAGAGTGTCTACAACAGGGGTTCTCAAATTACGGCCCACGGGCCAGATGCAACAGCTGAGGACGTTTATCCCCCTTACCCAGAGCTATGAAGTTTCTTTATTTAAAGGCCCACAAAACAAAGTTTTTGTTTTTACTATAGTCCGGCCCTCCGACAGTCTGAGGGACAGTGAACTGGCCCCCCAGTTAAAAAGTTTGAGGACCCCTGGTCTATAACATGGGCAGATTTCAGGGGGTTGTGAACTTGGATGGGGGAAAAATTCTGTATTTGCACTAAGCTCTAAGTGAAATCTGATATTTTCTTCACTATGAATTAAAAAACAAAAAGATTCTGAGCAGAGATCCTTGGCTTTCACCAGACTGCCACAGAGGACCATGACACACACACCAAAAAATGCTTAAGAGACCCTGGCCAAAGATGAGTGTTCTTCCTTCAAAACTCTCAACTTAAAATGGTGAGATCTCGGTCAGATCTCCCTCAAACACTGGGCTTCATTAGAAAGAAAGTGATCCTAAAACATCTCAACAAATATTGAGCACCTGCCATATACAGACATGGGACAGGCACATGACATAGGAGATAGAGCATTAGCCTCAGAATCAGGAAATCCTGGCTTCAGATCCTGCTTCCAACACACATAAAAAAAAATCTGTTTCCCCATATTCAGGTCAAGTGCAAAACTGAGGAGACCTGGTCCCAATTTGTTGTGCAATTGATAAGCAACATTTAATAAATTAATATGCTTGGACCTTTGTTTTCTCAGACATTTCAGATTGTACCCATTACAGAGACCAATTCATCTGATTTCTCACCATTGTTCTTATTGAAAGACAAAGATAGAGAAGTAGATAAAGAAAAAAAGAGGAGAAAGGGAAGAAGAGAATAAGAGTGAGAGTGAGAAAGAGGAAGGAGAAAGAAGAAAAAAGGAGGGGGAGAGAAAAAAAGGAGATGAGAAAAAAAGGAGAAGAAGGGAGAAGAAAGGAGAGGAAAGGAAAAGAGAGCAGAGGAGAGAAGAAAAGAGAAGTGGGAAGAGGAGAAGACAGAGGGGGAAAGTCCTGTATGAAGTGATAGCACTACAAAAATAAAATGTGCCTTCCCTCAAGGAGCATGTCTTCCACTGGAGACCTTAATATGTACACAGGTCAATTAATACAAAGTACATGGAAAAATACATCAGAGAAATTAACTAGTAAGAAGAGCCTCCAATCAGAAGTGGGACTTGAGCTATAGATTCCAAGAGGCTGAGCAAGGAAGGGGTACATCCAGTCATGGGCACTACTTGTACAAAAACTGAGTCAGGGATAGATTGTCACATACAGGAACCAGTTAGCCAAAGTCCACCCAAAATAAAGGATGCATGAAGGGCGAGGAAAAACTTTCTTTTTGCTCCAACCTTCTTGAAATCGTGGTTCCATATAATAGCACTAGTAGTTTTGAGGGGCCAAGTGATCAATGACAAAGTAAAGGGATGGGATTAAATGGCCTCTGAGCTCCCTTTTCACTCTGATTGGCTAATCTGGTCCTCCATTCTTTTCTAATCTTGGCTCTGCAATGACTCACTGTCTGACTGTGGTCAGGTAAATTCACTTATCTGTTAAATGAGAGGATGCAATGATATTCTTTTTGAAATTCTTCCCAGCTCTGGGATTCCAGGAACTAATCTGGATACTAGAGAAACTCAAGCACTCTAAAAAGTCCCCGAGTCTTCCTCAAGGTTGAGATAATTGATTACCTTGGCAGGGGAGGAGGACACAGACAAGGGCTGGGTGACCTCACTACACATGGCTCGTCACTCAGCCAGAAAGCCCCAAACCCCCCCATTAGAGAAGCTTAAAATCCCAAATGCTGCATTTAACACTGGCAGTCAAGGTACCATCTTGCCCTTTTGAAAAGAGGATAATCTTCCTCTTTTCTTGCTTTTAGCATTTTAATATGTAGCATAAGAGCCAGAGTATCTGCTGGAGCCTTTGAGGGTCAGAAAGTTCCCTTTCTTGTTTGGAGGAATGGGGGGACATTGAAACCCTCTGAAGGTGAAGTCGCACAGAAGAGAGTTTAATACATGTGGCCACAAATATAGATGTAGTTATACATCCATACCGACTGCTCAAGAAAATTAGGCTAAAACTGGGACTGAGGTCTTTTCCCTCTCCCAGTGCAGACACACACACAGACCCACCCATCCATCAGATTCACTGTCCTGTGAGTATTCTTTTCCAGCCCTTAGAGACATGTTTCTAAGGTTATTTAATCTGTATTCAGCTCCTACTGGGCAATCACCTTGGACTGCAGGAGAGCACTGTAATATTTTATCCCATTGAAGGTAAAAGAGCCCCAACCCATGAACTCCCTCCACAAGAGAAGACCAAAGATAAGAAGTCACATCCCCTGCTTTTGCTTGCCTCCCCCCCATTTTTCCTGACCACTTTTTCTCTTAACCATTATTTAACTTCCCTGGCTTTCCTTTGCTTTGTCTACATAAGGTGGTGGTACATGGAAGTGGGAGGGAGGGAGGAGATTGAAGCAAATCGTACCCCAAAGCTCTTAGATCTCAGATCTCTAGAAATCTTCAGCCCTCCTATTCCAAACCTGCTGCTGCTATGGCCATTGATCTCTATGAGAACGTTGGTGACCTGCAACCTGTTCTTGTCTCGTGCTGTGCCCTGGGTTTCTTACCAACCTTTGCAAAGAGTCACAAGGATGTGCGATCATGCGCTTAATTTTCCAGAGAATGTAAAACTCTCATTTTTGTTGGGAAGTTGGGAAGCATGGCAGTCCTGATTCTCCCAGCTAGTTATGGGCCAAGATTCTTGCTTCCCATCTCTTTGCTCGTTTGGGGAGTTCATAAATAGTTACTCTCTGGAAAGTCAGGTAATGGGAAGAAGGGAAGAACTCACAGAATCTAATTCATGTTCAGCAATGTCCATACCAGAGTATAGCAGATCAAGCCTTCTGACTGACTTCAAACTCAACTCATTTTCTCCCAGGCAACCAGTGCAATGGGACTGCCCAGTCCTTTTGGTCTAAAGGGTGAAACCAGTATAAAGTAGGATAGAATCACCAGAGGTCATACAGAGCAGAGCTTCTCAAACTTTTGTTCACAGTATCTCTTTATACTACCAAAAATGACTGAGGATCTGTCCAAAGAGTTTTTGTTTATGTGGGTCTTATTTATAGATCTTTACCATATTTACCAATTACCAAAAGATATTTACCATGCTAGAAATAAAAACTAATTTTGAATTTGGAAACCCTCTAAAAGGTCAGAGACATTTGAGAAAAGCATTTCCAAAGGTAGACTATTACAAGAGACCACCATGATTCTCTGGCCCACACTTTGAGAACCACTGATATAACTGTCCTACAACAGGGGTTCAGCCCACATAGGCTGTTGAGAAGCAGCTCAGCTCCCTGCTAGTGTGGAGAGCTGGTTATTCTAACACTAGGATCAGGCACAAGAGGCCCCACAGAGGGGTAGACGGGACAGATTTTACCTTTCAAATTTCAAATTTTCAAATTTACCTGAATTTGAATTTGTCACTCACTACCAAGGCATGCTAGGCAAATCATTTAAACTCATAGAGGCTCATTGGTTAGATGGCCATGATAATTCTTGCAATGAAAAACAACATGGCGGACTATGTTATTGCTCTTGAATCATTTCAAGCAAATCCTACCCTCTGTGACCCCATTTGGGATTTTCTTGGCAATGATACTGAAGTGATCGGTCATTGCCCCCCACCTCATTTTACAGGTGACAGCACATGGATATTTTAATCAGACAGTTGGGGATCCAAGTCCTTCCCCTGGCATTCTGACAGTATCACCATGGGCAAGTTGTTCCCCTGCTTTGGGCCCCAGAAAAAATTGTTAAAGATGAGCTGCTGATGTTCATTGGTAAAGGATCCCCACCCTGTTGAACTTACCAGCTCTAAGCAAAAAGCAAAACTCCCTTACAACTGTATTAAAGACCCCCTAGGATTATGGGAGTGGGGTCTGTAAACTAAATGGGGATTTCACATTATTATGTATCATCCCGGGCATTGAAATCCAAAATTTTGTGATATGTATTGGGGAATTTGGGAACCTGGTTCTTTGGCAATCATTAGGCCATTGACAAAACAGAAGACTTCCATCTCCAGAATAAAGTGATTTTCCCCTCGTGTAACAACTGGCATTTTAGAAAACCATTATTTGAGAGGATTGAAAAATATTTTAAGTTGTCAATCATGACTGCTCTTCAAGTAATCCTGGACAAGATGAATTGAATCTCAGTTAGATGGGTTCCCTCTCTCCATTCTGTTGGAGGGATGAGATTCTAAATCTGACTTGGGAGTCATGATGACAATTCATGGTTTCAATTTGACAGGCATTTATGAAGTGCCTACTATGAGCTGAGCTCTATGGAAATCTCTTTTTAAGTCTCATTTAAATAGTACTTGCCCTTCAAAATTATAATCCAAGCACTTGCGATCCAAGAAAAACCAAACATGAATTCCATAACTCTAAGAGTAATTGGAGGGCTGGGGGGAAGAGAAAGGATAGTTTATTGAGAGTGTCAGGGGTGGTCCCTTTGGATTATGTTCTAGATTTGTTATTTCTAGGTGTTGCCAAGGACATCATCCAAACCATGTAGAGAAAGACTATGTAAAACAAGCCTGTCTCCAGAGAGAGAAGGAGTGGGGGGGAAAAGGGAAGAAGAGACAGAGAAAAACAGACAGAGAGATAGAGAAGGGGGGCAGAAGGAGAGGGAGAGAGAGAGAGGGAAGGAGAGAGAGGAAGAGGAAGAGGACAAGGAGGAAAAGGAGGAAAAAGAGGAATATGGAAATGAACAAAAGGAGCCAATGACCATAATTAGGATAGATGCGATAGGACAGTCTGAATTCATTTGACATCCCAAAACGATAATTTTCCCAAGTCTGGTCAGGACAAGGCAATATACAGAGACCTGCTCCCAAGGGAGTTCTAGGGCCCTGTGGTTCCCCCGTATGGCCCCTGTGATCAGGAAGGATGCAGAAGGAGGTGAGCCTCAGAGTTGGACAGTCATTCCTCTCAGGCAGGTCATTCTAGAGTCTGATAAAACAGTTGTATGCCTTCTCTGTCCCCTCAGGGGCCTGGGGCAATAACATGAAATCCCAGCTCCCATTTCTCTGGGGATCTGTAGACTTTGGGTATCTTTCTTCCCAAAAACCTTCCTAAGCAAGCAGCATAGGAATTATCATCCTTGTTTTCCAGATAAAGAACTTGGGGCTAGAGAGATGGCTGTGCAGTTATGATGGAGGGAAGGTTCACATCTAGGTTTTTCCTAGCTCCAAGCCAGCATTCATTCCATGACTCCATGTTCTGTTGACACGGTTTCAGGTTCCATTTGCAAAAAGAGATCTCTGAAGCTTAGTTGGTTTTCTCTGAGACAGGAGGACATAGAAGCAGTTGGTAAAGTCACAAAGTGGGTACAAGTCCCCAAAGGGGAGCCTTAAGTTTGACTTAAAGAAAAAACTTCCCCAGAATTTTTTCTCTCCAATTCAGATGCCTCTGGATACAGTGGGCTCTATCTCACTCATTGGCAAGCAGAGGCTGGACATTCATTGTTGTGTATGTTATAGAGGGAATAATTGTTCAGGTGTGGATTGGATTCGGTGGCAGGAAGTTAGATATGTGTGAAAGGGTAGCATCCTGGGCAGGAAGTTCCCTGGGGTGTAGTCGAATCAAACCATCTAGTAGCTTCCTGTTTTGATTAATTATTCTTGCAAAGTAAGTAACAAAATAAGTCATTTCAGCACCTTCTAAATCACAGTGCCCTGGGACAAAGCTCCAATCACCCAAACCAAGTTACAGCTCTGTACAAGGACAAGTTATCATTACTATTTCTGCCTAACCTCTCCAGTCCTTTCCAGCTCTAACATTTTTTTCTTCAAAACATGACACTTCTGATATAATTGGGCAGTTTTAAAAAGAAGGTGTCCGACAACTATCCCCCAGCATTACCATCAATTATCTGGGCAGTGCAGCCTTCCAGGGAATGGCAAGCACTATTTATGAAAACCCTGCAACAGCCCGGGCTACAGCTTAGGCTCAGCCTCCCAAGGGTGGTGCCGAAGACACCCAGAGGATCCCGGCCCACTCCTGCCTGCCCTTCACTCACGTGAGCACAAGGGGAAGTCTGGCAGGTTAGGAAGGTGTGGGGATGACTCAGACAGACTTTATCCCTGGTTTGGTAGAAGGACACAATAAATGTCCTTCAAATAAAGCAACAGCAACTACAGCAGCAGCAGCATTGATCAACATCATCCTCAACAAGCCAGAGAACTAGAGAATGGATAAGATTTGAAAGGGGGAAATGGGAAGAAAAGAAAATATTGCCTAGAGGGAAAGGGCAGGACCATAGCAGATTAGGACGGGGAGAGGAGGAAAGAAGAATCATTTATCATTATAAATTCAGCTGGCTCCAAGAAAAGTCTTAGAACTAGGACCAGCCTCAAAAAGAGGCACACCTTACCTGCAAGATGGTGAAATAGAAAGGAGTTTCTTCCCCAATCCCTGTCTCTCTCGGTCTCTCTCAGTCTCTGTCTCTCTATCTCTCTCCCTCCCTTTCTCTTTCCCTCTCCCTCTTCCTCTCTCCCATTATCTCCATGGTGAGAGCCCTGATCAGATCATAGACTTTAAAACCGAAAAGCTTTAGTGCCTAACCTAAGTCCTAAACTGAAGTCCCCAAAAGCCCTGAGTTCTGTCTGAAAGACAAGCTTCTCTCAGTCCCTTCCTTCCTCCCATTTCTGGTGGAGAAACAGGTCCCAAGTTACATGTTTCTTTTCCCTTCTCTGTATCCCAGCATTTAGTAACTCACGCTGACCTTTCCAGTTGGAAAGCCTCTGAAAATACAAATAGAAGCAGGCAAAAGAGCGTTCCAAGGCCCAGGCCTTGGGCCTGTGAGCTTTGAATGTCAAGGTGTCTTCTTGCCTTCTCCTAGTTGGACAAAGTGCCCTGGCCTGCCCACAACTGATCCAAACTTCTAGAGCAATTCCTGGCCTTTGGCCCATCTGCTGGTGGCCTCTGGGGGGGGGGGGGTCAGCCTGCATAGAGATTACCAAGTGCCAGGAGCAGAGGGGAAGCTCCTGGGGGCCTTGGTAAGCCACCTGGCCGTGGCTCAGAGCCAGCCCCAGCATCATGGCTGAGGTGCCAGCCTGGGCTCTGATCAATGCAATCTTTGGAAACAGACTTGTTTCTTCTGACCCATATCCTTGACAGTGATGGCCTCGCCACAACCAACTGCTTTATATACCAGAAAGTACTTCTCTGTCATCAAAAACAGTTCGGGTAGGGATCCCAATCTTTTTCTCAGCAGGGAGCCTTCTCCTCCCAAAGACTTGCTGCTGTTTCTAGCATTGAAACACTTGGTCTTCCAATTGTGAAGCTCTGAATACTGCATTTAAAGAGAACAAAGCCATATTTAAGGGTTCAAAAAGGAGAGAATATAAAAGAGAACTTTGGGGTCCCCAAGGGAGGTCTGCTGGAGAGAGAGCCCTGCCTAACTCCTAGAGTTGGCAGAGATTTCCAAAATCAAAGCAAGATAGCATCTTGGCTTCCTATGTCACAGTCTAGAAATTAACCACCTTGATTCAAGTCAACTTGATCCCACTCCCAGAGGTCAAGGTCATAAGACCATTGGATTCTCAACCTGGAACTAGGTGGGACCATGGACCACGGGACACGGTGAGGGACAGTGGCCCCATCTTTTGATGAATACCACAGCCTCAGGGACTTTCAGTCTAGAAAAAGATGGATTCGAGCTGCTCTAACCCTCGCTAGGTATCTCATTCTTTCTCTAGTAGGCACCTTTTATCTTCTTTACTCGGATGAAAATTAAAAGGGCATCTCTTGACCATGGACAGAACCAATCCTTCCCAATTTTCTCCCATACTTGGCAAGCTTAGCTCACTTCTTTTCTGTTGTTACAAGCATTTTGTTCAAATTTTCATTAAAAAAGAAAACTTTCCAAACTCTTGATCTCCGAAACAAGCCCCTAGTGAGCATCCTTCCATAAAGGATGGATTCCAAAGCAAAGAATTCCCCAAAGGGCCATCCTAAACCCTCTTAGCATCTGGGGCTAAATTGGTAAAGGAATTTTATTTTATAGAAAGTTGAGCTTCCTGTCTGGACTGAGACTCTCTTAGGCTCACAGTTTTAGAGCCTTTCACTAAGTTCAATACACTTATTTTACTGATGAGCAACATGAGGGGCAAACAGCAAAGCACTTTGTCCAGGACCACACAGAAAGCCCAGCCTAATATATCATTCACACCCCGGGTTTTCCTGCCTTCTCCAGCAAGCTGGCTCTTCCCAAGGGGATGAGCCTGCTTTGCTTCTGCTTCCTTCCTGCCCCAGACCACAGACTGTGAATATTGGCCAATAATAGGCAACATTTAGAAAGGTTTCAAAGTGAGATATATATTGGGCACATGTGTACATTATGTATACATATATATTCTAACATCAACTTGGCAAGTACAGAATGACTAAACAATAGTTCACGCAAAAAAGATTTAGGGATTTCAAAGGACTACAGATTTGAAAGTTAAGAGTAGGAATCAAAAGCAATCTAAACAAAAAGTCAGTGCTATCCTTTGTACATGAAGAGAAGTAGAATTCCCCCAAAAAGAAGTAATCAACAAGTAAACACTGATTAAGCTCCTACTATGTGTCCAGCATTCTGCTAAGCACTACATCACTCTGCTCCGCTCACGCTACACAGGGTCACAGATTTCAAGCTGGAAAGGACCACAGATGTAATGGAGTCTTGGTCCCAGGGCACACACACATGCATGTAGTCATGAGTATCCACTAACTGAAAATCATATTCTTTCCCCCATAACACCCTGCAGTCACTGATAACTTTATGGTCAGATCTGGGTGCCGCATTTTAGGGAAGACAGGGACAAACAAGCATGTGGTAAAGAGGGAAGCTAGGCTTGGTAGAGGACCTCTGGTACAAAAGGAGGATTGTCTAACCTGGAGCACAATCATCAGGGGGTTGGGCATGTCAGTTGCCTTCAGGGATGTCCTTTGAGATTTTAGCCTTGGTCTGCTTGGCCCCCCAGCAGAGAACTAAGCAGCAGTGACTGGAAATTGTCCATTCAGATTTAGACTCAAAATGCAAAAAGCTTCCTAAATGACAAAGAGCCATCCCAAAGGACCAGGACTTTCCAAGGAGATAGTGAGGCTCTTTCAATGGAATCAACCAATAGAGACTGGTTGCCCATTGGTCAACTGTCTCATAGAAAGAAGAAGGGAATAAACATTTATTAATTACCTACTAGGTAACAGGCATGGTGGCAAGAGCTTTACCAACATTGTCTTCTTTCATTCTCACAATGTCCTGAAAGGTGGGTGCTATTATTACTTCCATTTTACTTATGAGGAAACTGAGGCAGGTAGGAGTATAATAATTTACCCAGGATCACACAGCTAGTATGTATTTAAGTTTGAATTCAGACCTAACTCCAGTCTCAGTCCTCTATCCACTGCACCACATACCTGCCAAAGGCCTTTACTGGGTTGGACTAAAGAGCCTTTAAGATTTCCTTGAATTCCATGTTTATATATAATTTTTTTTTTGTCGAGACGTGTATTTTTTTCTCATTTTAGCAAAACCTCGAAGCTGTTAGAGGTGAACTACCCAATGAAAACACAAATACAAGATTTTTTTCTGATACTTTTCCCACAATATATGAGAAAGCACCAGAGTCAAGGGTGACAGTTGGGACATTGGAAAAATGCGATGCCCTCATTTAAATTCTCTGCCCCAGGTGTCCTCAAACCACTGGGCTCACCTCTGCCTATCTTGGTTCCTGTATTCAGAGGCAGGTAGTCAAGTTTCCTGTCTGACTGCCTCATGGGGCTATGCAATGAGTTCTCTGTAGCCCCTGGTGGACTCTACCTAGTCTCGGGACTTTCAGAAAATGGGCCACCTCCTCTTTCAGAAACTGAACAAATAATTGTCTAATGCCGATGGCATTGAGAAATCACATCTGTCTGGGGCTTTTGAGCTTTCACAGGACTCGGTGAGTTCATTAGGAAACCTGGAATGAAGCAGAAGAATGACTGACTTCACATCCTTAGTAGTTGTAAATAAGAATGACAAATATTGATTAAGCACCTACTACATGCATTACACTGTGTTAGATGCTGGGGATGTTTGCCAATACTTCAGCAGATCTGAGGTCTCATCAGGAACAAGATGGGGACTCCTTCAAATCGTGCAGATTGCGGCCCATCTCTTCATCCTGGTGGACTCTTGTCCTCCCATAAATCCTTCACAAAGAGTCCATCCACTGTGCTGAGGACTTTCCGTGAGATTTCTTGACAATGACAATGAATGGAAGCCAATGGAGTATCCAACTGGTATTTTGCCTATTTTTTGTTCTCACTGTCTAACTGGCTCACCTTCCTTTCCAGCCATATATCTTTCTGATAACATTCCTTCCTTAGAGCAGCTGATGGTACAGTGGATAGAGTACTGGGTCTGGAAGCTAAAAAGATTCATCTTCCAGAGGCCAAATCCAGTCTTAGACACTATGTGACTTTAGGAAAGTCACTTCGATCTGGTTTGCCTCAGTTTCCTCATCTGTAAATGAGTTGGAGAAATAGCAAACTGTTCCAGTATCTTTGCCAAGAAAACCCTAAATCAGGTCATGAAGAGTTGGACTTATTAAAAAGCAATTCAAATTTTATATAGTGCTTTAAAGTTTACAAAACACACAATTTGTCCTTTGATCTTTACCGGTACCGGTGGAATTTTACAAATGAGGTAACTGAGGTTAAGATTATGAATTAACTTTCACAGCTGATCAGTGTCTGAAGTAAGATTCAGACTTAGGCTTCCTTGACTCTAAGTCAAAATCCCCATCCATTGTGCTATCCGGTGGCCTCTTTATGATACTTTTGTCAGGTCAGTCCTGGTTAGTAATGCACTGCAGCCTATCTAAATCCACCATTTACCTGTTAGCCATAGGCAAACGTTAGCTTGCATTATTCAGGGACTATGAAATCCCCTTATTCTAAGGATGAAGAGAGAAAAATTTAACTTCAATTCAATGAACATTTGATAGATCTGCCAGATGGAAGGCTTTGGGCCAGAGATACAGGGTCAAAATTGGGAAATTCCTACCTTCAAGAGACTTGTATTCCCTAAAGGGATGGATTATGTAAACAAAAAAAGTTAAAGCAAGTTAATGTAAACAAAGAGAAAGTGCTAATCCCCTGGAGGGTGAGGGAAAATCAGCAGAGATTTCCTGCAGGAAATAAAAGCTAAACTGAACTTTGTCAGAAAGTAAAGGCAGGCTGTGAGAGCTGGAAGTGAGGACAGAGTGAATTCCAGGCTTGCGATGTTGCTGAATTCAAGGGATTTATCGGCAGGTAATTCAGAGAATAGAGGGCTCAGGTAGAGTCAGGAGAACTGAGCAAATTTGACCTTAAAGACTAGCTTTGTGACTCTGGTCAAGTCATGTCACTTCTGCTTTAGTTTTACTCAACTGTAAAATGGGCTTAATAATAGCACCACCTCCTAAAACTATAAGGATCAAATAAAATAATGTTTGTAAAACACTTAGTACATAAGTGCTCAATAAATGACTATTTCCTTGCTGTTTCCTCCCCCTTCCCCAATTAGGATTCACGTACAAGTAGTGACAAGATAGAAACAGATTAAGTATTATACAAAAAAGGAAGGAAAGACAAAGGATTTTTTTTCCTTCTAGGTCATGATTTTCCGCTGTTCTTTAGATTTCTTGAGCTTTACCTGAGCCTCAAGTTTCTTGACAGAAACAGAAAATTCCTATTAGAATGTGGAGCTGGGAAGTCCAGTGGGAATCAGTTTTCTTTATGTGAGCAGCTGAAGCCCTGTAATTATGCTGCCCCACCTGGCTGTGGCTTTGGTCTCTTATAAGGCTTTTTCCCCTTTTTCAGAGATATTTGTAAACACAGCCAACTAGGTAAAGGAATGAGCGGTTCTCAGTGACTCGCAGGGTTACAGTTCCTAGTTTTAAAGCTGGGAGAGATCTCCGAGATCATCCAGTCCAATTCTCTCAGTTTATGGACAAGGAAATTAAGGCTCAGAAAGGGAAAGTCACTTCTAGGATTCACTGAAAGGCATCCTGCAAATTAAAAAGCATTCAGTTTAGCAAGCAGTTACCAGACTTACTGTGTGCCAGACCCTGTGCCAGGTGGGAACTGGGAAGACAAAGACTGAGAGAGAAAATCACTCCTTCTCTCTGAGGACTTGGAGTCTATTGGATGAAAACTGTCTTTTGCACTTTGATAAACTATAAACACACATACATATATACATAGATATGTATTTAAGCTTAATGACCTACGACTGCTCTGAGTTTGTTGGGGAAACCCTATGTGGAGAGACAGACAGACACAGGCAGAGGGGGAAGAAAGATAAGTGGTAGATCACAAATGGATAGATTGATGGATAGAGATAGATGGATAGATACGTAGATAGACAGATACAGACACATAGATACATAGATGGATGGGCTCATAGACAGACAGACATAGATAGATATAGATAGATAGATAGAAAAGATAGATACATAGACACAGTCACAGACAGATAAATAAGATAGATAAATAGACACATAGACAGACAGATGGATGGATGGATGTTGGAGGTATGGATAGTAAATATGAAGGGTTTACTATTCAGCCATTTCAGGGAAAGCACTCATTTTTGGATGATCAGAAAAGGATTCACATAGAAGGTAGCAATTGAACTGAATCTTGAAGAGGACGCCAAGAGATGAAGATGCAGAGGAAGTGAAATTCAGCCTACGCAAAGTTTATTATCTACAAAAAAAAAAATTTTAAGCATCTTGGAATAATAGAGGCAGACAGTACTCACTGGAATATCAGGGAGCTGTCTATTAAAAAGAAAGATGAAAAGAAAAAGGGCCAGGTCCACATCTGCTTACCAAGGCCAAAGAGCTACTTGAAATATATTAGTTTGCATGAGGATGTGCACATAGTCATCATTTATTCTATGTTATTTTATGAAGAGATCCATAGTGTGACTGTGTGTGTGTGTATGTGTGTTAGTTTAAAGCCCTTTTCAGAACTGCTGCAAACAGAGATTATCTAAAGTGTTCACTTGTAGGGTCTCTTTGCTGGTACAGGGAAATTCAGTCAAGTGTGAGCATGGTGGGAAAACCCAAGAAGCCATTGTGTGTCATTTTTCTCTCCTCCTTCCTTTCTCTGGGGGTGCCAGGCTGTTCTGAGAGAATGACTAAGCAGCCCCAGCGATTAGGAAATTTGCCTAAGTGCTAATGGTTTGGTCCCGAGCCGGAGCCCCCCCATCTTGCCTGGAATTGATTGACTGGTGCCGCGGGCCTTCGCACTTGACGCTGGGATTTGACTCGGAAATTCTGCCAAGTCTTTTCCTCAGAAATTTATCTTAATTAGATCGGAAGGGCCTGCCACAGCAGACTAGTCACACCGATTAAAATGAAAAACAGGAGAAATTACGGATCAAATTAATCATAATGGCGGGTTACAGCTGTAGGTCTGATGTAATTTGCCACTCCAGTGAGTTACATCGGCCCAGGCAGGGCAGGAGCGGCTTCGATGCTGATCCGTGACCCCGCCAGCTCCAGGCGGCCCATCACTGGCTGATTCCATTCATTCCCTGGCTTAGGTTGACCCTGCTGCTGCTGCTGCAACTGCAAACAAACACGGCACCGAAAAAGAAAAGAATGTTTTTTTCTGGTTTTGCTTCAGCCAAGTCGTCACATGGACAACGGAGAGCTTTCAAAGCCCGGCCGGGCCGCTGCCAGTTTGGGGGGGCCGTCGTCTATCGGTTCTTTGCTTTACCTCGTTATTTGGGGCTGGGGTTGACCTAACGATTTGTGACATGTTGAGTGGGAGTTGAAAGGTCAAAAGAGGAGACCCTTAGTTCCAAGAAACAGGGGACAGAGGGGAGAGAAGCTTTAGAGAAATCCCCCTGCCATGTGACCCCCAACAGAGAGTTCAGAGGAAGGGAGCTCGAGGGTCACGGGAGAGAAAGGAGAAAACTGTCATGAGAGTAGAGAGGTCAGCCAGGTACTGCCTCCTATGGGAAACCTTTCCAGATTTCCCCCAGGAGCCAGACAGGAGCATTCTGGAAGGTCAAAGGCCTGTTTCCATTTTGAGTTTTGTACTCCTTGTGTTCATACATGGAAAACACATCATAAATATTGGTGTAGTTAAATTGAATTGAGTCTGATTAGACAGAATTAAGAGGCCTTGTGGCTAATCACGGTGGTGCTAGAGACCCATGCTTTTAATGCACGGTGCCCATGATGCCCCATGGGCTCCCTGTAATCCTTAGAATCAAATAGAAATGTCTTAGTTTTCAACCAATAGTGCTAGTGATAGCCCCTCCCCTCAGGGGGCTTACAATCAAATGGGAAACACCACATTTAAAGCTCTTCCCATTCTGTCTCCATGGTTTTTATGCTCTTTCATACACTTTAGAGTCCAGCTTTCTTACCTGTTCCTCAAGCAGTATCTTCCATCTTTCAGCTCTGGGCATTGGTACAGTCCATACCCAATGCAAGATTTAGTTCCCTTCTCACTTCTGCCTCTTAGAACCCCAAATTTCCCTCAAAGCTCCACTGAAGTACTGGCTCCTCCATAAATCACTTCCCAATCTCCCCAGCTGCCAGTGCTTCCCCTCACTAAATCATCTTGTATTTGTACTACAGGTGTTTTGAATTGGCTAATAAGTGCATATGTTGCCTCCTTCCTCCATCCAATAAAAATGTAAGCCCCTGTGAGGTTCAGGACAGTTTTATTTCCATTTTTTGGCATACTCAGGGCTTAGACCAGGGACTGATTATTAAATTAAATTACTTGGAATCAGAAACTCAAGGGTTCAAATCTTACCTCAATACTTACTAGAGTTATGACCCTTGGCAAGTCTCTCTCTGAGCCTCAGTTTCTTTATCTGTAAAATGAGTTAGCATTGAACTCATAAAGGTTTTTCAAACAGCAAATAAGAGTCTCTAAAGTACTTTGGACACCTTAGGCATTATATAAATGTCACCTATTAGTAATTCTTGAAAAAGACAAACATGGATTTGGCCACTCTCGCCTACCTCAGCATATTCATTACAAAACAAAATGATGACCATATTTCTCCCAAAACCACAAGATATTATCCTTAAAGCAATTCCACTGGAATTTCAGAAAAGACAGAAATTTAGGTCCCCAATATCTTGAGCTGGCAAACTGAGTACTTCAGTGCCTACTTCCTGGTCACTGCCTGGAATGTTTTCCCTCCTCACCTCTGCCTGTTGAGTTCAGAACTTCATTTAAGGCTTAGTTCAAGTGCCACCTCCTTTCCTGATCATTCTCCCTGTCTGTTTCCTACTTCAGATTATCTAGCACACATATTCTCGTCTCTTTAGTCATTTCCCCAAAAGCAAAATAGAAGTATCTTGACTGCAGGAACAACTTTTTTTGTTTTATCTTTGTATTTAAAGAGCTCATAATAGGACTTTGCAGGTAACAAGTGCTTAATTAGTGCATTGGGGATTGGATTGGATTTGGACTGGTTTGAATCGCACTATTCTGGATTGGGTTGGGTTGGATTGTACTGGATTACTTTAGGTTGGACTGAATTAGGTTGAGTTGGATTGATTGGAAATATCAAGGTGAAACTTGAAATCAGACCTTTCTTCTTATTGTAAAGGAAGAAAGTGGAAAGAACCTACTTTTGTAAAGAGATCTTATAAAGGGGGCTGGATAATCAGGCTACACAGGGGGAAATAGGACAGTCATGGGGGTGGAATTCTTGTTCTCAACCAACCAAATATTAACTTCAGATCCAATGATGTAGAAAATCCCCCTCATTGGATCTTCTGACACCTGTAATGCCTTGGGCCTGGTTCCATGTTCTATCTCTTCCCATAGCTCACAGACTTTATTCCCCTCAGGTACCCCACCTCCCTAGATTATGTTTCTTTTTTAATTTTATTTTTTATTATAGCTTTTTTATATACAAAACATATGCATGGGTAATTTTTCTACATTGACCCTTGCCAAGCCTTCTGTTCCAACTTTTCCCCTCCTTCTCCCCATCCCTCCCCTAGAAGGCAGGTAGTCCCATACATGTTAAATATGTTAAAGTATATGTTAAATACAATATATGTATACATATTTATACAATTATCTTGTTGCACAGGAAAGATCAGATTTAGAAAGAATGTAAAAATAACCTGAGAAGAAAAAACAAAAAGACAAACAAACATTAACAGAAAGAGTAGAAAGGTTATGTTGTAGTCCCAGGGTATGTTTCAAAGCAATGCTCCTCTCACCAGCTAGTATGAAGACAAGTCCCAGTTAGGAAGATAGAGATCACCTGGACACTAAAAACCATAGATCTATCATGGAAAGTCATGGTCCATCAATCTTAGTAGGAGCTGCACATATAGATTTAGGTAGTATATACCCTTTACTCTGGCCTAGGTTGTATCCTTGCCAATCAAGCATTGCAGATATTACCATAATCCAAACAGGGCAATTGGGCTTTGTTCCTAGCTATTGGAGTTTAGAGGATCCAAAAGTTTCAAGGAGCAAATTTAAAATATTGTACATTTTAAAAATTGGCTGTATTTATATTTTGACAACACATTTTTTCTCTCTTAAGTAATGCAGAAACTAGTTGGAATTAGTTAAGATAAGAAGCTCCCAAATGACACATTCTTCTCTAAGCTCCTCTCCAGCATAGTCCCACCTTATGACATCCTCAAAATGGCTACATGATTTGATAGGAGGTCTGTCTGCTAGTTCAGAAACTTGTTCTATTTGATCCCAGAGGGGAAACCTAAGGACAAGTGGATATTACATAAGGATCCTCCCAATAAGTGATGCTCCAAAGTGGAATGAGCTGGCTCCAGATTAGCTCTCTCTCTCTCTCTCTCTCTTTCTCTCTCTCTAAAATATACCACTCTTCTTCTGGGCAACTGGGTGACATGATAATTATTAGAG
The DNA here is from genome assembly GCF_902635505.1 of Sarcophilus harrisii. NCBI lineage: Eukaryota > Metazoa > Chordata > Mammalia > Dasyuromorphia > Dasyuridae > Sarcophilus > Sarcophilus harrisii. The sequence continues at coordinate 7,438,315 of NC_045426.1, read as the reverse complement.
TGTCACACTAATTATTAGAGTGACATATGGAGTGTCAGGAAGTGACAGCCGGGAAAACTTAAGTTTCAATCCTGTCTCAGTCACTTGCAAACACTGTGACCCTGAGAAAGTCACTTAACTGGGAAGTGTCAGTTTCCTCATTTATAAAATAGGGAGAGGAGCATCAGTAGCCTGGAAGGTCTCTTCAACCTCTTATGTCAACAGTATTCCCTGTGATCTCATGGAAAAGCCTTATAGGGAAGCCAGAAAACTGCAAGACTGAGAATCAAGATCTGGGCTAAAGTTCTATTGTTGACACATACATTATACAACCTCCCAGTGTCTCCAAACAACCCTGTAAATCCAGTTGCTGATAGATCATTGACCTAAATAGGTAGGGGAAGTCAGATACTGGGAATTTCACCTTTCTTATGCCACAAAGAGTCATATATGCATATGCACAAATTCACATCCTCCATGTGAATATAAATTCACATAAGTATTACCACTCAAACATACACACATACATGCATATGGAGAAGTACAGGTATGTGGCCATCTCTCTTATACTCATAGACATTGGACATTTTTCTTAATATTTTTGGCAACTTTCAGATCTGTTTCTAGGAAATGTCCTTCTTTTTCAATAACTTCAGAACATTTAATTCAATTCAATTAATTCAATTCAACTTGCCTTGTGTACCGTCTGTGTCAGGCACTGTGCCCAACACTGGTGACACAAAGGCAAGAACCAAATAATCCCTTCATTCGAGACTATTCTCTACTGTGGGTACATGTGTGCAAATAAGTCCAGTAGAAGGAATCTGAGGTGGGAAAGAGAGTACCAAAGATTGGAGGTGGGGAAGACAGGAGAGAGAAGGAGAGGGCGTTGTAGAGAAATGACATGTAAGCTGAGGGATCAGGGGCAGAAAGAAGGGCCTTCCAGTCAAAGGGATTGGCTTGGGAAAAGGTCTAGCAGTGAAAGATAGAGAATCGAGTGTGGGGAATGGCTCCAAGGCCAGCTTGTTGAAATGTGGAGGAACTGAAGGGGAGTGTTAGTGAAATCAGACTAGATAAGTAGGTGAAAAGAAGATTGGGAAGGGCCTTCAATGCCATCATCCTTGTCATCATCATTATCATGCTAATTTTTATAGATTGCTCTCAGGTGTGCAAAACATTTTATATATCCAGCTCATTTGGTCTTCACACTATTAGAACATAGCTTCTGTTATTGGACACTTTTCGGTGGCTCTGAGGCAAAATTCAGGAGTCTTCCTGACTGCAGGGCCAGCGCTCTAGCCATTAATTATATCACCCAGGTTCAAGGATATTGAAGTTTTTCTTTTGTTCTCTAGGTAGAGGAGAAGGAGAGTAACTAAGTGGTACAGTGGAGAGAGCACCAGCCCCAGAGTCTGAATTTTGTTTTCTGCATTTAAAAGCATGATTCTGAGTTGAGGAGCCCAGGTGGCTGCCAAAGGAGTCTGCAACTCATATAAAAAGGTTCTGAGCCCTTGACTTGACAGAATTTGACAAAAACCTGCTAACGTATGGTTACATAGTGCACCGACATTTTCAAAGCACTTAACATGCATTGTCTCATTTGAGGTTCATGAGAATGTGAGAGGGAGATGCTCCACCTGCTATCAGCATCATCATGCCTATTTCATAAATGAGAAAACTGAGTCTCAGACAGGTTAACTGGCTTATCCACTGGCATACAACTAATAAGTGGCAAATACAGCCCAGGTCTTCCCACCCCCAGGTCCCACACCCTTTCCAAACTACCAGCTAACTCTCCAAAGGGTGTTCGAGCTCCTCCTCCAAGTCAAAAGATTCCTTGCATCTAAGTTTCTGCTTTTCCACTTCCCTGGAGAAGTATGGATCATCAGCAGTGTCTTTAACACCGGCCTTCAAAAATAGTGTCTTCTACATAAATCCTATGGTCACTTGCCCTTTTGAAAGCAAAATGTATTTCAAGATAAGCTTTGAAAATCCCATCCTTCATCTGTATGAGCTGCCTGCAGAGCTGACCTAGCAACTCCCCAAAAATGTCTCCATCAGACTTATAATTTTATCACAAATCCTTGAGCTCTAAAAGGACAATAGAAATCCTACTACAGCTAGCACCAACTTGACAGTGTTTGTCAAGTATATTTATATTGAATATACCTGTATGTCATATACACATATGAGGGAATTAGATTCCTTGTTGATCACCTCCAGTTGCCCTATTCCACCTCTCTTGAGGGCTAGCTCTGAAAGCTGTCTCCTAGGCTAGCATTCTTCAGCCTCTCTGTCGTAGTTGCTTTTGAATTTCCATCTTTTAAGTAGAGACAGAAAGTTGGGCAAGCAGTCTTGTGGTGCTCTCTACAGATGCCCTGGATGAGCTCAATGTCTTATTAGTAAGTCCCCAAGAGACATCTACTGAATTGAATTGAAGAAACCCATTCAGACTCATGGGCCGTTCCACAGATGAAGGGATGGTCAGTCCATCAACCAGACCATTTTATTTTCACCTTTCCCAATTTAGTAAAAAATAATAAATAAACATACTCCAAACACTTCATTGCCTTTTCCTGATATTTCCTTAGAAAAGGTGATCTAGCCTTTATGGACAAGAACTGGGTAGGAAAGGATTCCTTGAATGGAGGATAACTGGGGGTATTTTGATTTTATTTAGAGAGACTATGTGAAAACAAACTAAATTAAGTAAGATGAAATTTGCTAAGACATCCTACCTAGTTATCTGACCTATCTTTTCCTTAGCTTATCAACTTTCAGCTTATTTTGTGTTATTGTTGTTGTTTTTTCCTTAACTACCATGGATTCCTCATTTTTAAGTGAGATGTTTGGGATAAACACTATTAAAGACATCTTCTAAGACAGCTGGATGGCAAAGTGGATAGAGTGCTGAATCTGGAATCAAGAAGACCTGAGTTTAAATGCAGACTCAGACACTTAACTGGCTGTGTAACCGAAAAAGTCACTTAATCTCTGTTTAATTTAATTTCCTCATCTGTAAAATGGGGATAATAACAGTACTTTCCTCCCAGGGTTGTTGTGAGGATCAGATGAAATAATCATTGCAAAACAGCACAGTGCCTGGCACAAAGTAGGTGCTTAATAAATGCTTCTTTCTTTCTCTTTTCTATCATCTTAAGAATTTTAGTCTTAGGAAATTATCGTAAACACAGAATGTGATGTTTGCCCTTAGGCTCTGATTTTTTTTTTAATGTAACCACATGGGAAATGGGTTCATCAAGATCTGTTGCTGAAATAAAACTGAGTCTGAATCTAAGAAGAAAGTTGAAGAGATGGAGACTCAAAGCTGATGTGCAGGTATTGTGAGCTCCCCGCCTGCTGTTGATCAGTCTTGTCAGATGTTCTAATGAAAGGCTTCCCAAAAGTTAATTTTTCTCCTCATAATACAATAACCAAATTTGCTTTAACACTTGAAAAAGCCCATCCATACTAAAGAGAATCAGTTGCTTAATCCTAAAATTAAAGGTTATTGCATGCAAGAAAAAATAATTACATGCTCAAAGTATGGAAAGGAGGAAACTTTTTTAAAAAAAAAAAATGTAGGTATTTGTATAATTAAAGACTAATCAAGCATGAAGGGCTGCTGACTAAACCAGAAAATGAGATTGTTGGCAAGCAATATTGTAATGTAAATGCCATTTTTGTTTAACTACTAAAAAGCTGGAGGAATGATCTCTTGAACAGATTAAAAGCAAACAGCATTGACGATAAATATTTATCAGATTTCAAATGCAACACAGAGACTTTTATATTTTACATGCAAAATGTATTTGCATTGAAGTATTCAACCACTTCTCAAGGGGTGGGTGACATCCTTATTTAAAATTTCATTTTCAGATATCGTCTACTTAATGTTAAAATGCATGTGAATTATCAGGCAGGGAAAGGAGCCTCTTGGAGGGCATGGAGCTCTATCTTTTAATTGGGATTCAGTCACATTAAACAGTACTTATTAAATACTTCAAAGTTTGAAGAGGAAAAATCCTAATGCTCACATTTATAGGCCCATAATACTTTAGGGACTACAATTATAATATTAGTTGAATGGATGAATAGATGGATTCTTGTCATATATGGCTATATGTATACATAGAGAAGGAGCATAATATAGTGCTCTTAGAGTCAGGAAGTTCTTAACCTGCCTCTGTCTCATACGAGATATGTGGTTATAGGCAAGTGACAATTTCTCAGTGCTTTAGGAAACTCTCTTAGACTATAAGATGTAGGAAAAGTAGAAATTTCATCATGGGGAAGGCTTTATCTATACCTTTGAAATCAGAGATCCAGTCTAGAAATGTGTATCTTAAACCACATGTGAATTATCAACCAGAAAAGAGCCTCTGACATGAAGCCCTGATGAAATTGTGTTCTCATTGTAGTTCAGTCATATCAATAGGTCTCATCAAGTATTTCCAAGGTTAAAGTTTTCTACATGTTGCACTTAGCAGTTTTTATTGCCTCGCACATAGGAGTTGCCCACAATTCTATTTGGATGGATTTGAATGGATGAGTGAAAAGTATCATTGAGTCGTCACTTTAATTACTGCAAGAAACAAGTCATCATATAGACATGAAAAGTGGGATTTCTTAGAATTTTCCATCAAGTCAGATTTCTTCATTTTAGAAAAAGGGAGAACAAGATCCAGAAAAAAATAAATAAAAATGACTTGCCCAAGATTACATAGATAAGCAGTGGATTTGAACTCAGGACTTTGGGTTCTATCACCCTTTCCACTGGTGATTTTTGTGGCCTCATTTTGTGACTGTTCTATGTACATGAACAGCACTGTTCATTGTTGCATTGTTATGCTGGACTATATTGTTCATTGTTGCGTTGTTATAGATATAAAAAAAAAAACCTGTGTTGTCCATTGTTACAGCTACAATCTATATTAATCATTGTTATGCTATTATAGATTATGGATAGTATTGTTCATTATTACATAGTTTTCCAACTATAGGAATTGGGGAGGGGGAGTGGATTGTCTTACCCTGGGCAATTACCTCATCAGAGAAGTGAGATGAGACTCCTTTCTTCTCTTGATCTGTGGGAACTCAGAAATTCCCCTGGACAGGAAGGACTGGCTGGATTAGAGTAACTGAGATCAGCCTAACCGAGCCCTTTTGTGAAGCTCCCTTCTTTGTTTCTTCCTCTTTACTGGCATTCTGCTTCTGGGGATTCTTATTTAAGAAGAGCTCTGAAGTGCCCGGATCGCTGCTTCTATTTCCCCTGATAGTGAAACAGCAGGTTATAATGAAAAGAACATTAAATTTGGAGTGGTCCCAATCTAGTCTCCATATCTTACCCCTACACCCTCCTCATTCTTCTCCTTATCTCTTGCTAAGTCACCACCTCTCTGGGTCTCATTTTCCTGATCACTGAAATAAAGGAGTTGGATGAGATTATTTATGAGATTTCTCCTAGTTTCATAAATATGATCCTAAGAGTGTTTATAAATGTGGTTTGTGTTCCAATTATTTTCCCTGATTTTCCTATCAACATAACCATCTACATGATGTAGGGGAAAGCTTGATCCTTTGGCAGCCAAGACGATCTAAGTCTGGATGTTCAGGCAGTTGTTTTCTCCCTGGAAGGCCTTGAACAAGCCCCTTCCTTTTTTCTATGAAATGAGGGAGAGCTTAAGCCAGATTCATTCATTTGTCCATTCATGTACCTCCTGGTCGGTAGATCCTGTGCTACAGCCACTAGCCAAAAATAAAACAGTCCCTGCCCTCAAGGATATCACATTCTATTAAAGCCAAGGTCTCTCATAATTCTAAATCCTATATCAATTGGAGCCTTTTCTGTCTAAATACTGTTTTCTTTTTTAAAAATCCATCTCCTTGCAGTTTTCTCAAAATCAATTATTCAGTGAGATGAAAAGAACTCCATGTATTAGTTTCATTTCTGGCTTTCCCCCTCATTACTGGGAATACTTCTTCTGGGGCTCAGTTTCCCCCTCTGTAAAATGAGGTCATTAGCTTAGATCACTTCTGAAGTCCTTTCCAGCTAAAATCCAGGCTCCTATCATTATTTTAGGGTTTGACTCCCAGCAGAGAACTAACTTGTGCCCAAGGTAACCAAAAAAAGTTCTTTTTGGCTTTTTTTCTAAATCATAAATCAATCTCTTTGTTGTTTCCTATTTCTTTTGGTGATACTATTAATCTATGTTGTTCCACATCTCCCCGACCCCCAAAGCAGAGAGCCTGGAGCCCTGTTTAAAGGCACTTGGGGGTTCCAGAAGCAGATCATGGAATGACAACTTGTCAGCCTGAGCATCTTGATTTAATTCATTTCCCCTCTAATGTAATCATAGCATGCACTTATTTTCTGAAGATTACCAAGCATGTCAGCAACTGTCAGAAGAAGGTGGGGGGAAAACATTTTAAAGTTTATTTTTTTTCTTTGGGGTAACTTCCTGAGAATAACAACAAAAGACATGTTTTTCTCAGCATTTTCTCCACTTAGGAATGATCTGGAAATTCAGAAGTAGGGAGATTTTAAGTCCCTAATCTTAGAGAATAGATTTCCTGGAGGGTTTTAGCTCTGGCTTCTTCAAGAGTTATCAAGGCATGAGGGTTATTTTCGAGAGATGTGCTCAGGGCATGTGGTAGAGTGGAGTCAGTGGAAAGAGAGTGAGTTCAGAACCAGCCCATCATCCCAGGGGACACCTAGCCTTCCTTTGCAAATTAGTGGGACCAGCTTTGAAGGAGTCCCTGCCCCTCAGCCAACTGTTCCAGGGTAATCCAACACCCCCCCCCTTCATCCCATCATCCTGTATAGAAAACTGCTTTATCGGTGAATTTGTGCCAAATTATAATCGAGATTTGAATTGCTTGAAAAACACTTTCCAATCTAAATGGACCTTGGGTTTTCATTCATGACCAAATTTCAAGCATCATGCACTTAAGCAATGCTTTCTTATTTCCTATTTAAAGTGATCAATAATGGGTAAAAAGGAAATATGCAAATGGACCCGCCTGTGGGACATGAGGGATGAGGGAAATGAGACATGGCCCACTGGAATCTGCCTAGCAGCTACACGGCTCTCGTCTCCAGACCTATTACAGAGCTCTGGGGAAGGAAATCTACTCTTAGCCAGAATGGGTGACTACAGTAAAACCAGCCCAGATCTCATCACCCATCTCTCCCAGAATTTTGTAAAGTTTTACCATTCAATCGCTGGTGCAAGTTTTATCCTTTGATTAATTGTTTTGACCATATTACATCAATAACACATTTAAATCAAATTTAAGAGGCAGTTTTCAAAGTGTGGTTCAAAGTCCCTTCTGGCACCTCAGACACTTTGGGGGAGCGGTCCTGCAACCCTCTAAATTGTCTTTATAACAATATCAAGACATTTTAATTTCCAATACAGCAAATATCAATAGCTAACCCACATAATCTAAAGCTCTTAGGGGAGTCCTCAATCATTTTAAAGACAATAAAGGGGTCCTGAGACCAAAAAGTTTGAGGACTATTTGGTACAATGGACAGAAAGACAACTTTGGAACCAGAAAGAGATCAGTTCTCTGATCCAGATGTGTGACCATGGACAAGTCATCATTTCTCAATGCCCTAGGTGCCAACCTATCCCTATATAGGGAATTTCATCTGAGACTTTCCCCTGTATGAATGAAATTATAATCTAAAGGCTATCCCTATACAATAACATTAAAGAAAGAAATAAGTGGTTTTTTAATCTACCATAAAGTATTTTGTATTCTATTATCTCAATTGATCATTATGAGAATCCTGTGGGATCATACACATGAGTATCTCCCATTCTACATATTAAAAAACTGAGACTTGGAAAGACTGAGTGGCTTCCTCTGTGCTCCAAGTTCAAAGTCCTTTCCATTGTTTCACACTCCCAGGTCACTCCAAGGTTTCAAACTACAGAAGTAGCCATAGTTGGACATCCAGTTTTTTTTTTTTAACTTGGCATGAGAATGTTGGTGCATTTAACTTAATCTCAAAATATATTTGTCTCATAGCACCCCATCAATGAAGATAAATCTAGTTGGAAAGTCTGAGAATGTTATTGTGGGAAAAAATCAGTTAAAGAGAGCCTGGTAAAAACCAACCCAAGCTCAATTATGTGGAACCTCAGGGAATGGAGGGTGGTGGGAACAGCCATCATTTTTCAGGTACTTAGGCTAACCCTTTAAGTGCTGAGGTAGGATAGGGGTTAAATCGAAAGGGTTCTCAAATACCTATGTACTTTCCTGCCTTCTTAGCCATAGTATATTGGATACATCTTTGCCCTTTCTTGATCACAAGGGGTCATCATTATAAGCAGCAACTCTACTAATAAGTTGTAGAGAGATACAGTTGCTAATAGAAGAGCTATATACCCAGAATTCCTCCCTATATCTCCCTAGCTCAGTTTCTTGACAAAAATACTGCAGATTATATAGATCATAGGTTGATTCACATTGGGTCTCCTCTGTGTTTGGGGGGCATGAGGTTTATTGATACCAATGTCTGGGCTATTTCCACCTCCCCTTTGTCTTCCCTGTCTCCCACACACAAGGTAACTTGAGTTAACAAAAATTCTAAACAAAGGGATCTCTCCTCTCCAGATCTCAGTCCCATGGAGCAGAAAAAAAGGGATGAATAGGTGCCACACACTCCAGAAGGGATGAGGTATTTCCCAATCAGACCAGGATTCTGTGGACCCCTAAGCAAAGGTCATAATCTCTCAAAGCTGATTCTGGAAATAGCAACCATTGGCCCGATTTCCTTTCTCCTCATTACCCGGTATCTTCCACAATAACATGTAATTCATTAGCTACTATTTAACCTGGACTGATTGATTATTGGTTGAACTCAATCATAGAGTTCTCCCTAACAACACTCCTAGGTAATCAGAATAGCTGGGAGATGATCCAATCCAACTTGGAAAACAGTCATTTCACATGTGACATGCAAAAGAAGAGGCAATGAGCATGGATGACCAGTGGCCAGAGGGTCCATCTTTGGAGGCAGAAAGATTTAGGTTTAATATCTCCTCTGTCACAACTTGCATGACTATGGGCAAGTCACATGATCTCTGAGCTTCACTCCCTACATGTTTAAAAAAAATGAGAAGTTAGACAAGATGATCTACATCTATGACCATACTGTGACATGTTAGACCTAGAATCATGAGTCTCTTATTTAATTTCTGAACAGCCCCAGGCCACAATCTAAATTTATAAATTATAGCTGTATGTCCCTTATCCCCCACCCCTAGAAATGAGCTATCCCTCTCCTCCACCCACCAGACAGACCAACTTTTCCTGTAACCTGACTGAGTCATATTTTCAGCATCCTAAGATAAGCTTGTAATTAATTGCTGACCAACAATCTAGACCTAAGATGTTCTTTATTTTGGTCTGGGTGGCAGAGGCAAATCCCAAGTGTGCAAAGAAGTGGGAGGGGGCAGGAAGTGCGGAATTTTTGTACTTGCTGTCAAGGAGGAAATTGAATGCGGCAGTCACCAAAGATGTCCTGAGTCCAGCCAGGAGAGCTGGATGGAGAAGTCATGATTTTTCTAAGAGGTTAAGAATTGATGTGTTTAGCAAATGAAAGCTCAGCTCTCCGATTCGCATTGATGAAATTTTCCACCCATAATGCCTGTCTAACATGCACACTGTGCTGAATTTCTTCTTCGCATTTCTGAAAAGAAAAAAATGGAGAAATATGTTTATACTTCTGCCCTCCTGTAAAGGTGCCCATATCCACTGGACCACTGCCCAGTGCTGGGATAGATCTTGCCCCTTAAATCTACCCATTTCAAATAGAACGTGAGAGAGTAATTATGGATTCCCCAAATAAAAAGATTTTGCCTTATTGCTTTGATAAAGATTTGCCACCCGTGACCCTTTAAATATTGACCCAAGGCTATAAAAATATCACTCCTTATTGATCACATGGTTATTAAAGTCAGTCAAATGCTGGATTTATATGTCAAACACTTGTAATATTTCCTGTAAATATTAGGGCAAAGGAAGGGGATGATAATGCCACTGTGGGCTGTCACATTCGATTCATACAGCTTTTTATCACTGAACAATAATAAAATTGTCATCAAGAATTTCATTATTGATGCCAAGCATTGGTCCCCAAACTTCCCATTTCTACAAGGATGTGTGAGTCGGAATATGGCAGAGCCATAATTAGGAATTATTGTGCCTGTGAAAAGTAGGACAAGCAGAACCTGGGGTAAACAGCCTAAAGTGTGTACAACACTGCCATGGCCTCTTTAAGAGGTGCAAAGGAACCCAAATAGCCTGGGTTTGGGAGGAACTCCCCCAGCCAATTTTCTGGGAGTTTCCCATTTCAGCTCATCATTCCTGTTGATTAGGTGCTAATCTCTGCTCAAGGATTTCAAGTCACTATCATTTAGCACCCTGGACAGAGCTCCAGTTGCCCCTCTTTATTTTTTTAATATTCTCAAATTTATTTGATTTAAAGAAACAGAAGAAGAAGAAGAAAGAAAAAACAGAAAAGAATACAAAACAAGATGAAATAAAAGAGAACATTGTCATGTGCCCAAGAACATCAGGGAGGATTCAAAGTATATAACAATAAATACCAGTTTAAGAAAGTGTGTATATTAGTAGAAGAAATTATATTCATGAATGTCCATCTTTACTTCCTGGTACATTGTTCTTTTTTTTGTCTGCCACACATCTTTTTTACTTTATTCTTTTTTCCCATTTTCATTCCCTTTCCCCACCATCCCCAAGCAGGCTATAATTAAGAAAGGATATATTTATATATACTTATGTGGATATATACATACACAGACATATATCTTTCCTATTCCTGCTGATCCTTTGCTTTAATTCTGCTCCTAACTTGCCTTGCTATTACTTATTCTCCTTCCACCCATGGATCCTTTTCTTGTTTTCTCCCTGCATTCTTTGTTTCCCTATCTACCTATCTCTTCTCCCCCTTATTTCTTTATAGCTTTTGGAGGGTGCTATACTTTTCGTGGTATATATGTAGTATCGCCTATTTAACGCGTTCCAATGTGAGTAGGTTTTCAGAACTACAAGCCCTCCTCCCTCCTCCAATGCCTCTGTGTCTATTCTTCTGTTCCACTTTATTTGTATGACATAGTTACTATTTTTACCTTAACTCTGCTCCAGTCTTTCCTTTGAGCTGCCCTTTTGTCGATGTTAATCTTAAACATATGCTATACATTTCCCAACTAAAAAAAAACATAAACAATCTGTCCATATTGAGTTCCTTGAAATTAATCTTTGATATTGGCTCTTATATGTTAAATTTTCTATTAAGTAAAGGTTTGGTTGATAAAAAGTCTAAAGAAATCCGCAAGCTCATTGAATGGGCATTTTTTTCTCATTCAATATTATAGATAATTTTGTTGGATATGGTATTTTTGGCCTCAGGCCTAGTTCTTTTGATTGTTGGTAGATATGATTCCAGGATCCATAGTCTTTTATTGTAACTGCTGATAAATCCTGTACAATTTTAATTGTATATATTTTAACTGTTTTTTTCTTTTTTCTTGAAAAATTTTCTTTTTGATCTGGGACTTTTGAAATTTAACAATAATGTTCCTATGTGTTTTCCATATAAGATCTTGTTGAGGTGATAATTGAGGGGATAAATTTTTCTATTTCTACTCATGTTCTGTCACTCCAGGACAATTTCTTTGATTATTTCTTGCATTATTGTGTCATCAGCCTTTTCTCTCTGTGTCTCTGTCTCTCTCTCTGTCTCTGTCTCTGTCTCTCTGTCTCTCTGTCTCTCTCTCTCATTGAGGCAATTGGGGTTAAGTGACTTGTCCAGGGTCACACAGGTAGGAAGTATTAAGTGTCTGAGATCAAATTTGAACTCAGGTTCTCCTGACTTCAGGGATGACGCTCTATTCACTGCACCACCTAGCTACCCCATCAAGGGTGTTTTTTGGTCATAACTTTCAGGCAGTCCAGTTATTCTTAAATTCTCCCTTCTTGATCTGTTCTCCAGATCTGTTGTTTTTCTTATAAGATGCTTCACATTGTATTTTATTTCTTCATTCTTTATAATCTGTTTTGTTGTTTCTTGGTCTCTCATAGCTTCACTGGTTTTCTCTTGCCCAATTCTAATTAAAGAATTATTTTCATCTTTGAGACTATATCTCCTTTTCTACTTGGTTACTTTTTTTCATCATCTTGTTTTTCTTAAATGGTTTTTAATTATTACTTTTTAGTTTTTCCTCAATGTCTCTCATTTGGTTTTTAAATTATTTTTTGAGTTCTTCTATAAATTCTCTTTGGGCAGGGAGCCATTTTACATTACCCTTTAGGGTAGGAGCCTTTTTTACTTCAATGTCTTCCGCTAAAGATGAACCCCGGGTTTCCCTGTTCCCATAGTCTGTTTCTATGGTGGGTTCTTTCTTCCTAGCCAGTCCTTTTTTTTTTAATAAGAGGTATTAATGTAAGCACCTCTAATGGGAAGGGGGGAGATGGTGCTTTATTCAGCTGTCTCCTCTGACCTGGAACCCCAGACCAAAAACCACCTCCTCAGTGAGAACCCACAACCAGTAACATTCTTGCCCTGCTGCCTCTGCACTCCCAGGGTGCTGGTTCCTTTTCACGCAGGGCCACATTTCTGCAGAACATACTGGCGTTCCCAGTAAACCGAGATTTCCTCAATCTTCTGGGACTAGGACTGATCCCACAAACAATCTGGGAGGTGAAAGTTTCTGTGGTTCTTGTGAGACTCCAGCTCCACCCAGCTTGCCCCAGGGGTCCCCACTTGGCATTTCTCTGGAGCTAGCCCAGAGGTGTTTGCACTTCAAAGGGGTTAATGCTAGCTATGGGTCTTTCTTCATAGCTTTTTGATTTGAACAGAGAGGACCCCTGTTCTGCTCCAAATTTTCATTTTTTTTTTTACCAGACCATGTTCACCCGGAGGTCCAGATTTGTTTTAGTAGTGGGGGAATTCGAGAGAGCTTAAATTTACCAATCTACTTCGCCATTTTCCCAGAATCCTCCCAGCTGCCCCTCTTTATTTAGGATTCTAGCACATGGATACCAATCAGTCAATTCACAAACATCTATTAAGCACTTGCTGTATGCTAGGCTTTGTGTTTTGTATTGGGAATACAAAGAGACAAATTAAATATTTGAATATACATTCTATCAGGGAGATCATATATATGTGGGACTATACATGTACATACATATGTATACATTTCTATAGACACATACTATATAAATCCATGTCTATAACAAGTATAATATCTACATGTGTGCATCCTATTGTGCATCTGTCTATATAGTCTATACAACACAAACATATATTTATTTGTTTTATTTTATTTTGACGAGACCTGGGACTTCAATTGGAGAAGGGAATTCCTCACTCCAATGACTAATGCAGATTCTGCAATTTACAATCTCAGAGAGTTCCCTGGGGCGCTGAAAGGTTAAGTGATTTGCCCAGCATCATACAGCGTACCAAATATGTCCAGACTCGTTCCATGATAATGGGAAGGGAAGGGGCAGGTCACTAGCAGCTGGAAGACCAAGAAAGGCTTCATGGGGTGGGCTAGGATGGGGGATTGAGCTGAACTCTGAAGAAAGCTAGGAGTAATAAGATAAGGAAGAGGAGTATTCTAGGCAGAATCCTAGAGAAACACACCTAGGATGAACTATCTATCTCTAAAACAATCTTAATCTTATGAAAACCGACACATGAGCCTATGTAAGTGTGAGTGTGTGGATACACAACCCGTGACTCTTTGTGCCCATAGTAAAACAAGCAAGAAGTGTCACACACCTCCCTGCATGGGTACACACTGCTTTATGTGTCTCCCTCTGCTTTATGTGTCTCTACCAAAGTAAAATCTGCCTGGGCAGGTGCTAACCTATTAGCTGGGTCTGAGGGGGGAAAAGCCAAGAACCCAATAAGTCAACAGATATTAATTAAATGTTAAAGGCAGCTCCTGAACGCTCCGGCGGTAACTATCCCCCCTAATAGCACTCAGGCCTCCTTGCGGGAGAGAGACATCCCGAGACCCCCGGCTTCTCCCCAGACATCTGGCCATAACCAAATGCTTTCAAATGAGTAATCGAAAGCAACCTTTTGTCAATCGCCAGGGAGTCTTTCCGGCCGGCCTTCGATTGGAGCCTAAGTGCAGGCCCGCCAGCCTCGGGGAGGTATTTGGAAGCATTTCTAATGGCATTTTGATGTACATGCCCAAAATTGATGTCGGAAGGATCATTGTAAAGTCCCAAACAGTGGAATATTGAGGACATTTTCAGGTGGCAGTCAGATTCTGGCTGGGTGAGCCCAGTATATTTTCTCATGTCACACTTGATTAGGTTCACAGGGAAGTGGAGAGAGTAAAAAATTCTCTTATTACCACGGCCCTGCCGTCTCAGCCTCTTTTCCCTGTGAATGCAACATTAGTTTTTGTCCAGAAGTCTAACTGCTTTCTACAGTTTGGGGAATTGTAAAGCAGAAACAATTTCCCCAGCTAGGCTGACCTTCACAGTAATGAGAAATGACTGGAATTTCTCTACCGTTTGGGGAGGGTTGGGAAGGGGGGCTGGCCAGAGAAGGAATATGCTTGTTTTACCTGGTATTCTATTGTGGGCATCTATTTGGCACTCGGGGCCTAATTTTTTTCCATTCAGGAGATTACATGGACTGTTGCGCCATCTGACCCAGCCGTCAGCCCGCGAGTGGGTAGAGAAATGACAGTAATGCACTCGAAACCTTTGGTTATCACAACAGAGATGGCATTTTGTTTCAGCCATTAAATGAATAAATATTTCTTCTCCTGGGGAATGGCTATCTTCATTTACTCTCCGGCCCTTACCCGGGTGATGAACAAAGGTGTCAGGAAATTTAAAATTCATTACGAGGCTAAGCATGTCCTGGCCCCCTCTCTGGTGCCCTTGGAGGATATGACGGACACGCGTTTTCCCAGCATGCCTAGGACTTCCAATGCCGAGCTGCCATCTTCCCAGCCAACAGCCCTTCCTTCTCAGATATTTCTTCCTGTCCTCCTGGTCATTTAGCCCAAGAAGGAGGCTAATGTTTTGGTTCATTTCCTGGCTACTACTTTTGTCTAGATTTTTTCAAATTTTACAGTGTTTTTATGGGTGACTGTAGAGGATCATCTTTATTCCATTTTCCTTCTCCAAGGAAAGTTATTCTTTAATTGGATCACAGAAAGGAAAAAATAACTGGTTCTCTATATTCAATCTGTAAACCTAAGTGCGGAGAAGAACCTGAAAGGGGCATTTAAAAAATAAAAGAATTATTTTTTTTCCTGTCCTCTTTTGTCTAGATTTTTTCAAATTTTACAGTGTTTTTATGGGTACCTGTAAAGGATCATATTTATTTCATTTTCCTTCTCCAAGGAAAGTTGTTCTTTAATTAGTAACAGAAAGGAAAAAATAATTGATCATATTCAATCTGTATACCTAAGTGAGGAGAAGAGCCTAAAAGGGACATTTAAAAAATAAAAGAATTATTTTTTCCTGTATTCCTGGTCATTTGCCCTGAGAATGAGGCTACTGTTTTTGGTTAATTTCCTGGCTACTACTTTTGTTAGATTTTTCCAAATTTTATAGAGCTTTTATGGGTACCTGCAAAGGATCATATTTATTCCATTTTCCTTCTCCAGGGAAAGTTATTCTTTCATTAAATAACAGAAAGGGAAAATAACTGATTCTCTATATTCAGTCAGTGAACCTAAATGAGAAGAGCCTGAAAGAGATATTTAAAACAAAAAGGACATTTAAAAAATAAAAAAAAATTTTTTTCCTGGTCATTTAGCCTGAGAATGAGGCTAATGCTTTTGGTTAATTTCCTGGCTACTACTTTTGTCTAGATTTTTCCAGATTTTATAGTGTTTTTATGGGTACCTCTAAAAGATCGTCTTTATTCCATTTTCCTTCTCCAAGGAAAGTTATTCTTTAATTAGGTAAGAGAAAGGGAAAATAACTGATGCTCTATATTCAACCTGTAAACCTAAATGAGGAGAAGAGCCTGAAAGGGACATTTAAAATAAAAGTCCATGTGATGGGAAGTCTTAGAAATGACTCTAGGAATGTGTGGGGCATGAGTCATATGTTCCTTGGGGTCAGGCCACGGACTTCTTAGCATATTCCCATGCTCATTTTGAAGCACACCGAACTAGGATTTATTCTCCACATTTGACTATTGTTATATGACTGAGCAAATCATTTAGCTTTTCTCAAGCTCCATTTCCTTATCAGGAAAATGAAGTAATGATACTTTTGGCATTTAACCTCCACGGGGTTGTTGTTAGAATCAAATAAGGTGATATATGTAAAACTATTTGCAATTGTTAAAAACCTATAGAAATTTCCATTATTATTATGATAGTCTACTGAGGTGAGAGAAGCTGGCCCTCTTAGTGGAGAGAGTCTTGGCCCAGGAGCCAGGAAGAGCTGGACTTTTGTTTTATCTGACATATTCTGGCCAAGTGACCTGAGACAAGTTATTGCAACTGCTGGCGTTAAACTCAGATAGAATCAAGGGCATAACTAAGCATCCCCGTTGCTGTATATTGACTTAGAAAACCACATATTGTGATTATTTAGTGCTATTGTATTTTCATTTATTTTGTCACACTGGCCCAGAAATGACGGGGCCCTACTGGTAGACACCTCTCTCTAGGCAACTCTAAGGCTTGAAGTTACTGAGAAGGAGGCTGATTTGCATTCATAGAAGGAGAATCTCTCTGGGTTCTCACTGTGTCAAATAATTCACAGGGTCAGTCCAAAGTCTGCTCCAGTGGGGGAATCCAACGAGGCTTCATTTGGAGTATGGCCTATTGTCTACAGTCGTTCTAAAGAAGTTTCTCTCCTGTCACAGAAGGCACATTCAGATATCTGAGAAGATTCTTTTCATGCCTTTTATGCCACTTATTCCACCACCCAAGCTCATCAGGAGAGAGTCCACAGTTTTATGCCTTTTTGCTCATGAATTTTCAAAGTGCAGAGGTGTTGATGGGACAAGCAGTACTAAAGATTCTGTCTTTTAAAAAAAAATGTTAAAACTCTGAGAAATGCTAGCAAGTAAGAACAATATTGGGGTGTCCCAAAAGTCTTAGTGCAGTTTCAAAGTTTTAATAGCTTAAAACTGTACTGAGACTTTGGGGATATCCCCTATTTATAATTCATTTATTTATTTCAAAAGCATTTGCTAAGAATCTACTGTATATGAAACAACATTATTGGGCTTCTTGGATTGGTATAACCCAAAAATTACCACCTGATGGCCAACATCTAGAGGATAGGCCTTTCCATACCAAACTAGGATAAGCCTTGGTGGGCTAGTCACCAGGACCTCACTCAGTACCTTTTTAGCTCAGGACTGATCAGAGTTTCTTAAGAATTAGCAAGGGGCTTGGTCTCTGTTTTTGGTGAAAGAAATAAGGCAGAGTACAGGATCTGGAGTAGGTAAACATAGGTTTGAATATTGCTAACCTATGTGGCATTGGGTAAATCCCATCACTTCTCTGGATGCAATTCTTCCTCTATAAAATGAAATGAACAAGATGACTTTTAAGGCCCCTCCCAGCACTGTATCTAGGCCTTGTGTGAGATTGTGAAGTTTCTTGGATCAATACCCTCTTCAAATGGAACACAGAGTATAACTGGACAGGTAGAAAATTGAGCCCAGTCATCCCCCTTGCTTCATCTGAAATGCAGCAATCTGGGATTATTCCAGCCATCCTGGATTATTCCCATGGTTTTAGAAAAACTACTACTGAAATACACAAATTAAAGCACAAAGTTTGTGTTTATAGGAAGAGAGAATTACAGTCCATCTGCTTTCACCAAAACCTTTGTAATTGAATACAAGATGTGGGCCTCAAATGAAATAATAAGACTATTTAAATGTATCTTAAATAGCAGCAAAACATGGAAACAATAGAGTCTTTCATCCCAAGGCTGGTTCAATAATCCATGGCACTGTCTGGTGAGAGGTCAGAAAGAAGTAGAATAAACCCAGAGTATCCCCAATGGTCCTCATTTAGACTAGAAGCATTGGAAGAAAACATTTTATTAGTTGTGACACATAAAACAATAGATGTTTCATCTCTAGGAATACCTATAATCAGTTCAGATCCAATGCTTCAGGGCTTGGCTCTCATAATCTGGCTGGGTTGTTCTCTCTTTATGATAACAGTGACAAATCACTCTGCTAGAGATATTATTAAGTTAAAAATACACACACAAAACACTTTTACAACGTATTTTGTGATTCTCCTACTTTCCAAGTTGGTTACAAGTGTCTGTAGCCCATGTGTGCATAACGCAGAGTTAGATCTGCACAGAAATCAAAGAAATTAGTTAATCTCCAAAAGCTCTTTTGCAATTTTCCCACAAAGTTCCTGAATCCACCTTAATCAAGCTGCTCCTTAGACAACTCACAAATGTCTTGACAAGAAGCCATAGTTTAGTGTGACAAGAGGCAACATAGTAGAGTGATGAAAATGATGTCTGAAGTAGAGACTGAAATGACTGCAAGTCCCAAGACCTCAGTTTCTGCATCTATAAGGTGATATAAAACCAAAAGGTATAATTTTTTAAAAGGGAGGTGCTTTGTAAGAGTATATATGGTATAAATGTTAAATCATCTATTTCTAGAAACTACAGTCTCATCTCATAGTAGGAAGGATTTCAGGGACTAATAATGTAGTCAAACCCACATGTAATTTAGAATCTCTCCACAATTTAACCCACAAATGACTATTCAGCCATGACATGAAGACCTCTAAAGCCAACTGTTGAAGATACCAAAAGGAGAAGGAATGATGGCGGTAGCAGTTAGAAACTCATATTATTTATTTGGGGTAATGCTATATCAGGGGCTCCAATTATTAGCAGGACTAGTCAGTTACGGAAGCCCCCAATCATAATAGGTATCACTATAAAGAAAATTATTACGAAGGCATGGGCTGTGATGACAACGTTGTAGATTAATCAACTGGATGAACTTTGAAATAGCCAACTATTGGAATATTTCCAAAAATTCTGTTTCTTGGGGTTGAGCAAACAACCAATGTGGGTATTCTTTCCACCCTTTTCTCTGAGTTTTTCTCCTCTTTACTCAATATCTCTGTTTCTCTATATTGGGTACAGTATCCAGATGAAAGTCCCTTACTAAGCTGAATGAGTCACTCTTTTCTCATCTTTTAACACTTCCCTAATAGAAGGAGGAAGGGGGAGAAAGAGTATGAGGAAGGGGGAAAGGGAGAGGGGGGTTATATGTAAAATGACAGAATAACTTATATATGCTTAAAATTATTTTTTAAAGTGCAGAGTTCAATTCTAGATAAGTATCAGTACATGAAAGCCCCATTAGAACCAAGCAGAAATTGAGCAGAAGCTACCAATACCAAAAGAAAGTGTTTTCATTTTATCCTTTATCAACTCAGAAAAACTATTGTCCATACTTAGCCTAAGAGCGAAAATCTATATTATATGGGTAGTACTGTTGTAAAGTCTTCTGGGATGACTCATTGAGACATGAAGGTGTCCTTGGATTCATGAAAGCCAGGGGGAGAACATAGTTTCTAGGAAATCTAAAATTAAAAAGTTAAACACCTTAAAGTTCAGCACCAAGGATAGAAGAATGGATGATCTACCTTCTCAAAATCAGCCAGGACAAGTCAGAGACATTCATCTCAGAGAGTTGGCTACCAAGTAACAGATTCTGAGGAACATTTCAATTCATAAAACTTGTCTACTAAGGCATGGAAGGATAAAAATCTGTATCAGTGGCGACAGATAGAGATAAAATCAATTGGAAGGCCACGCTCAAATCTGTTGACATATTGACTAAATGAAGTTTAAGAAGGCATTCATTAACAACTGAAATTTACTCTTACAAAGCACCTCCCTTTTAAAAATTATTAATACCTTTTGGTTTTATATCATCTCCATTCCACAAAAAGAAAATCTTTTCCTTCTCTCTTTCCCAGTGATCTTTTGTGATGAAGAATTAAAGAGAATGAGAAACAATTTAATAAAGCTAATCAATTAATCCCCTAAATCCAGCATTATAAATGGTCTTTCAAACCCATAGTCATCCCCAAACACACATCTTAACAAAGAAAGGACAGATGAAGTCTTTCCATCTCTTCTTTGAAGTCAAACTCAATCATTACAATTTTCACAGCATTCCATTTTGATTGTTTTGTTCTTTCCATTTACATTTTTGTAGCCATGGTGTCTATTGTTTTCCTGGTTCTGGTTACTTTGATTTGCATCTGTTGGCGCAACTCTTCCATACTTTTCTATATTACTCATATACTTTTTTTTCTTAGAACAGAGTTATATAACATCACATTCATGCACTTACTTAGTCATTCCCCAACTGATAGGCATCTTTGTTTCCAGTTCTTTGATATCAGAAAAAAACGGTTGTGATATATATGAGATGAATCTTTTTCATACACATTATTTCATCTGATTTTCACACTAACTTTACAACTTAAATAGTTCTTTTATTATTGTCTCCATTCTACATATAAAGAAATAAAATTTCATCAAAATTATGCTCAATATCATGCAGCCAATAAGTGACAGAGTTGTAATTCTTTCCCAAGATCTGAAAGCAGGCAGAGAAGTAAATGCAAAGAGGAAAGAGATAAATTAATTTCTGTCCTTAATAAATGAAGCATTTGGTACTTCTTGCCCCCTCCCCTCAGCCCTCCAATCAGTGAGGAGAGGAGACAGAAGGACTGGGTATCAATCAAAGTTTGAGTTCAAAGTATGATAATGGTGTGATAAGCTTGATGGGGGGAGCAGGGCATCTAAGAAAGGGACACAACCAAAAAGCTCCTAGAGCCTGCCTGTAGAATTAATTGAGTTTCCAGGCCGTTCTCTTCCAGGAAGAGTCTTTTCTTGCTTACTTGGCCTCTACGATTAATAACAGTGGTAAGTGCATGAGTCCCATTTTAGCTTTGGAGCCATCTCTTTTTAAGATAACCTATTTTCTAATGTTCAGCACTATTACTGTTTGAATACTAGTTTACAAAGTTCTTCAAAGAGAATTGCATTAAAAAATGTGTCCAGAAGATTACAGGATTGCCTCAAGAATTTCTGAAATGGAATGCAATTTTCTCTGCATCTCTTGGGATTATTTCCCATAATTTTATTGTTTTATATTGAGCATTTTATAAAGTTTCATACAGCAGACAGATTATTGACCCCCTTCTTGAAGAGAAGTTGGTTGTAAAGAAATCCATCCTGAGTAATTGTATTTTTAGTGATGATGACTATAATAGGGACCAAAGAACCAAAGTGCAAAGTTCCTTCTTTTGTTTACTATTACAAATACATGCAGTGAGAAAGCTTACAGGGAAAGAAAGGGTACACAATTGCTTTGTATTTGATCTGAATTTCTTTTCAAAAAGAATAATGCCACGTGGGGGGGGGGGGGTTCATGCAATTTTCTTCAGCACAGTCACCTCCCTGACAGAGTAAAATGTATCATAGTTCCTTTTTAAGAGACAGGTTTTTAATTGTAGAATTTAATTGAAAGCTAGAGAGGCAGTGTGCCTAATGGATAAGGCACCAAACCTGTAGTCAGTAACCCCTGGATTCAAACTCTGATCCAGAAACTTAATAGCCATGTAACTCTGAAGTCTTCCTCATTAAGTCTTTATTAAGTCATTAAATCTTCCTTAGCTGTATCTGTAAAGGGAGAATACTGAACTCGGTGATCTCCAAATCAAGAAGCCCGTAGTTCACAGCAAAGTGGTTTACAGGACCTTGGACAGAACCCAAATGGAAAGTGTGGATACTCAGTAAATATTGTAATAATAACTTACAAAGAATGGATACCTAGACACAAATAGGGTTCATCTTTAGTATTTTCAGGATAATATTACTTTTTAATACTGTGATCATCTAATTCATTGTCTTATCAAAATCAGGGTAATAAAAAAAACCTGCACCTATGTAATCTTTGACAATGCACTTAATCTCCTTTCCCCTGGGGAGGCTAAATTAGATGGCCTTTATGTCACCATCCAGTTCTCAACTCCTACAGTCATATATGTTCACTTCTGTAGGATCCCCAATGTATTTGCTTGTTATCTTTAATATATATGCTTCTGCTAGAAGTGTGGGAGTGGGAAGATGGAGGGGGGAAATGCTATAAATATATTAAAATGTATTTCCTGATTCTATGAACCAGTACAACTAAGGTTTTGAAAGAAGATTTAAAATATGTTCTGATATACTTCCATCTCCACTGAAGAAAACCCCAGTCTTAATGGACATTTTTTTCTTTTTGCCATGCTCAGCACTTCACCACCAACAGGCCAAGTGCTGAATCCATGCTGAATAATGACAAGTACAGGACAATAAAGAGGCAGGAGGGCAGGGCTAGGCTTTTGCCACTGATATATTCCCCTGCATTAGATCCTGGGACATTATGCCAGAGATTCTCCTTCCCCTTTTTTCATTCATTTTTCTTTGGTTCAGTTCCTCTTGCTCTGCAAAGATAAATCTTTCCTTTTTCTAAAAAGTATCTTGGAATTATAGAAAAAGATGTCTAAATAGATATGGATATAATAATGACAATGAAAGGGTATCTTCATGATCTTTTTTTTATTTGTGGAATAAAATAAACATTTCCATCCCATAGTAAAATAAAATATTATTACACATATGCACATACAAAATAATCCTTATTTACTGATTATTTCAAAGTAATACTGAACACAACTCAAGGTCTGCTTGTCTTAGATACCTCTTCCTGGGATCTTTTGAGGGAGAGTTCCAGTTTCAATAAAATTTTATCTCAAATCAAAGATCCCTTTGAGTAACCAACCCCTTGTAGTATCATTTCTCCCTCCCTTTCTTCACCATTCTCCTGAAATGTCTCATGTCACCAACAAGCTCCTCCACACCAATGCAGTGGTTTCTGCATAGACCTTGCACTTTTCAATGAATGAATGAATAAGTGAAGCATCCCTGGCCCTCAAAGGTCCCTAACAGAGGGAGATAACGCATATAGGAAAGGCTGGCCAGGAAGAAAGTCTTTGTCTAGGGAGTCAGAAGGGTGGTAAGTAGATCCAAAGAGCAGCTGATTGACATGGCCTTTCTGGTAGCGATTGTACTATTGATTTGATTACTATCCTAAAGCAAGAAGGGGAGATGAGAAGTGGGGAAGATATGTGCTAGGAAGAGCAGACAAATGGCAAGATGTCCAGGGTAGATGGGTGTGAAATGGGAAGCTCTGGGGCCTGATCCCATTGACTGAACTTCATACTGTCTGGCTCTCTCTTCCTTCTCTCCTTCTGCCTTTCTTTTCCCTCTCTTTTCTCTGTCTTTCTGAGTCACCCCCTTCAGACATTCCAGCTTCCCCGGTATTCTTCCTGCATTTCCTTGTTTAGCTTCTCCTTTTCCCAAATACTTAATATGAGAATTAATGTGGGGACTCTTCACTTTCTTTTCCTTTGAGATCTTTGTTACTCATAGAATGACAAGATCTGAGAGTAGTAAAGAGTCTCACTTCCCTTTAGTCCAACTCCCAGACAAAAAGAACTTCCATTATAATCTAATGAAAAGGCTAAAGATGCAAATTAAATGGGTGCCCCTCCAAAACTCTGAGGACCAAGGAGAAGAAGCGGCAACAACTTGGACAAGCCCTAAGGGTTAAATGCAGGCTGTAGAACCCATGTCACCTCAGGGAAAACAAGTAAGCCCCATCGGGTTGGCCACTGACATATTGGAAGGATTTGAAATGAGTTAAAAACTCTATGGTGGTTGCTCTGTTTTTTTATTATGGTTTTAAATTTTGATTGTGGGTTTAAAGGCCATGCCCTTGAGTTTAAGGTGAATCAATAAAGCCCATGGTTGGCGATTTAAGGAAGGGAGGAGTTTTTCCTAGTAATATGGGGGCTGAGCCATGATTTAATTCATATGTTTAAAAAACTCTAGAGCAATTCACAAATGAGTAGATATTAGAGAAGAGAGACAACCAGTTCTCTGAGAGCTCAAGAGAGCTAAATGTTAATTGCTAGAACTCCCTTTCTGGTTACTGATCCTATATACTGGTGTAGATGGGAATGAATCCTTAATAGGTTATCCTTACAAATAACATTGAAAGCTCCTTTAGGTTTAGGCCATGATCTGTCTTATTTCATCTTTATAGTCTTAGCTACATTTGCTACATTGCTACATTACATGTAGCCCTAGCCACATTGCAGATGGTATGCAGGAGACACTTAATAAATGCTTGCCAAACCCATTCATCCCATAGTTGTTCACACTTTTAAAGAACTTGAATGTTCATAAAATACTTTTCTCCTGCTGAACTCCTAAGCCAATGAAATAGAAAAGGTTAGCATCTAAGTTGCCTGAGGAGGGGGGATAAGATGGCATCAAGAATTAATATCTCCATTTTCTTAAACTGGACCAATCATCAATGTAGGGAGCTTTCAAAGTCCCTCCATTTGCACAAATAACTGCCTCCTTTAAAACTCCAACCCTTGCTCTTTAACCTCCCATATCATGCTGCCTCTTGGCTCCTAATGCCCTAATCTTCAATTCATGGATCAGCTAAGACTCAGAATGTAATTTTCCCAGAACCATGCAGTTGACAGATGTCACCTGGCTCCACAAAACACAATGTGACACAGGAGAACCGTCTCTTATTGATATCTAGTTTAGGATCTTTACTAGATCAAACTGTTTTTTTTTCCTTGCTTTTTGTTAAGTGAAAGAGAGCATAAGTATTCCTCAGATCCATTTTATATGCATGGTACAACTAGAGGGTTTTTAGAGCATTACTCATAAATTTTGAGCTTCATAATGTCCCTTCATAAAATTTGTTAACTCTTCCATACATAAAGAATCGGGTCCTTTGCTAAGATCCAGCAAAGTACATAAACAATCATGTACTTAATGGGCACAAGCCTGTCTCATTTAGAAGTAAATGAAATTTTCTAGACATAAATCCTTTTCATCGCCAAATGTTTTGATTACCTTTGTCCCACTTTAGTACCTTCAATGATAGGATAATGAGAGCCACCATTTTAGGTAGCTCCTATCTAAATCATGGGATTCTTCTAATAAGATTTGATCCTAAAGATTTCCCAACAAAGTCCTTGATCAGATAAAGCAGGATTGCAGAAATTCTTGCTAATAATTGTATTTAAGGAGGTTCATCAGAGAGTGACAAAGCTTTATCTTTATCTTGCAGTTATATTTAGCCATTTTTCAATTATACAATGTCAACACTCAAAGAGAGCTTAGAGATTGCCCAGTTTTTCCCCTTCATTTAAAAGAGGAAGAACCTAAAGCCAAGAGAAGGGAAGTAATTACTCCCAAAATAACCTGGACAATAGTAAGTGAGAGTAGACCAGAGTCCAAATCACCTCAGCAGAAGTATAACTGGGATTCACTGGCTGGAGCTTTGACCTAGGGTGCCAGAATTTTCAAACTTGGGTCCTCCAATAACATAGACAAAGCCAAAATTAGCTTAATGGATTTAGCACCAATGCTCACTTAAATAAGAAGCAATCAGCTGGTGACCTTTTCTTCTACCATCCAGCAGTGTCCCAACATGGCTAATTACAGCTTTGGGCCAAAGCACCCCATGCTGCTGCCCTCACTGTTCTGAACTTCCTGCCTAGACATGAACTGTACATAGTGAAATTCATTCCAATCATTATAAATACGGGCAGAACTTACTTTCAGCCACTTCTGTCTTTGCTGATGGGTTATTTACTCATATTTGTATTGAGTCCTTGGTGCTGGCTCCTTTCTCTCTGAGTGAGGATAATTCAGATGCAGTCATTCTCTTTGCTCCCGGTGAGATTAAGCGTTATGTTTTTTAACCTGTGTTCTGTTTTATTAATGGGAACTTTCCCAGCAATCTATATGACAACTTTTTCTATTTCCTTGGCTTAGGACTCTAGCAGGTAGTGGCTCTAACTGTTTACTTAATGTTTTCAGTGCAACCTATAAGCAATACATTTTGTGAGTGAGAAGGATTATATTTACTTCTGTGCATTCCGGTCATGTTTGGGGTTTTCTCGATCATGTACTTAGTCTGACTCCTTTATAGAGTTTAGATTTTCTCTTGTAATTTGGGTTGTTTGTTTTTCATGATGGAATCATTTTTTCCATTTACTTTTATTTCAGAAAGTTTGATGAAGATGATAAGATGGTGTTGCTTCTAACATTTGCACTAAAGTCCAAAAGTTAAGCTTCAAAAGTACAACATAGGGAAAGTGTCTAAATGCTAGTTCCTCTCAAAAAGATCTGGGGGCACAAGTCTTGAGCTGCAGGCTCAATCTGAGTCAATAGTGTGATACAGTGGCCATACCACTGAATACCTTGGGCTTCCCGAAGGCTGAGATCACGCGCCAGGTGGTGAGGGAGCTGTCATTCTTACTGTCCATAGCCCTACTCAGACCACATCTGGAATAGCCGGGTCAGTACTGAATGTTGTATTTTAGGAATAAGAGGGATAAGGCAGAGAGAATGCAGAAGAGGACAAGCAGCATGATGAAAGACTTGAAGTCATGATCTATATGGCTGACTCCCATCCACCCTTCTCAATTTATTTCCCATTACTTGCCTTCCCACACTCTACAGCATTCCATCTCTAGAGTCTATGCCTTCATTCCAGCAGGGCTCATACCTAGATCTCCCTTTCTCTTCAACTCTGCCTTTTATCTTCCCTACCTTCCCCCAAGGCACAATCCAGGTGGAGCTTCCTTTGGCAAACCATAGCTGATCTCTCTGGCTTTCCATGTTTTCTCCCCAACTTGATTCTTTTTATTTACTTATTCACTTTATATGTTGCATCCTCTAATAGGATGTAAGCACTTAGAGGCTTCTAGTCAGTGCTTTGTGTACCGGGATCTTAGTAAAGCTTTCCTGAATTGAAATAGAAGAATTGGAGGTACTTACTCTGAAGAACAGAAGACTTGGGGGTGACATGATAGAAGGTGCTGTTTCTAACCATAGAATACACCATTAACCCAATGGCAGTCACTGGGCCTGGTGACAACCACTGCTTCGCTGCTACGTGTCTTCTTATTGCACCCCCAGCCTTCCTATTTCCTCCACCATTTGAAGAACCTTCCTGACAGGAAGCAATCTGAAATGGGTCATTTTGGAAGACCAAGAGCTAAAATCCCATGCTGATATTTCGTCAGACCAGGAAAGCCAGCTCTAGATTTTCAAAGTCTATCCTAGAACAGAAACTCTTGTCAATCCTACCAAACCCAAAAAGACTTTGAGTAGAGGACCACTGATGGGTTGCATGTCAATCATCCAGAGACTAAGTTAAGAGAGAATTATTTTGAATGTTAGCAACAGTGGTCTTAGGGGATGAAATCTATGTAAGTGCCCAACTCAGGCAAGTCATATACTTTTAAAGAAAGTTGAAATACATTTTGGGGTAAGGGTAGCCATACTATAAATATTTACAAATTCATTAAAATAGATTTTTGAGTTATCATATGGAGTGTGAGAGAGAAAACTGCATGCTGTCTATAAAACTGTAATCATACAATACTTGTCTATTCACACTTGATCAAATCTCTTTTAGATCCTGGTGTTTTTCTACAACACTGACCTCACAATTTTCAAATGGGATATATTGGATTGTTAAAGCTACTTTTATCTTTCAGCATAAGAGATGACTATTTGGGCAATAACTTTGTAGAGAAAGAACTCCATTTAGGGTAGTGTAGGCTTTTTTGAACACCCTTTTGGTTTTTGTATCACAATCAGTTTCAAATATTAGCCCCCTTCTGACTTTGTGACAAAGAAAAGTGGTTAAACAGAACAACTACATCTGAGAGTGTAGGCAGGCTTCTATTCCTGTCGTACCCCATGTCTCTATTAATAGCTGTGATGTGATTTCATCAGCTTCTCTGAGATCCACACTGATGATTGACCCAGAGTATTTTGCCTTTTAGTGTTGTTTTAATTTATAACATTTCGGTCATTGGGCAGTCATCCTATTCTCAATGGTTCTGCTTATTTCTTTCCAGTTAGTTTGGTTAAGAGGCTCTTCCCAGGTATGTTTTTATAAGGATTTTTTGGACAGCCTTCACACAAAATCATACAGTGGCAGATTTCTAGATCCTTCTTTGATGAATTTCAGTGATCCTATAATAGATACGTCTCCTTTGCCAACATGGTGTATACGTGATGGAGGCAGGGCACTTATGAGCCTTAAGATACAGTGATCCTTATCGAACTTTGGTTCCATTCGCTGTGATAGCTACAATATAGACATTTAGAATCCTCTTATTCCTACATTAAATGTCCTCAGAATTCTGTTTCATCTGTTCTCCTCTTTCAATGCTTCTCACTATTGTCACTAAGTTTGATTGAAACACTCCCCCCCCCCAATGCACTATTTTTCCTTCTGATTGGCAAATCTATCTCCAAATATCTCAAATTTATACCAACAATAAGGCCTCGGGTTATGGCCTAAGAAGCCTGTAAAGTTATCATCCTCCCCTTGTATCCTTGTAAAGAGAAGGCAAAGAAAGCCCTTATCACATTGGGATCCCTTGGCCCTCACCATGACTTTCTGAGAGGACATAGACAAGATTCCCAAAGTCTGGCCGGATATAGATGTGCTAAATCATTGGTGAACGATGCATGTGAGTAAGTCACAGGCACAATGTAGTACTGCTCACATTGAGTACGAGTAGAGAACATGATCTAATTGTCATCTGCTGGCATTGGGTAATGGAAGGACCATTCATTGGTGGTTCACAGAACTTGGTTCTAGTCCTGACTCTACTCTGTCACTATTGATCTGTTGACCTGAAACAAATTACTTAGCCTTTTCTTTGGCTCAATTTCCTCATCTGAATAGAATGAACTATCTTTGTTGACAATGGGTTTCCTTCCACTGAAGGTCTTGAATCCAAGACAGTCAGGCAATATGCACTTATTAAGGGCCTACTATGTGCTAGATTATGAATTAGGCTGAGGTTCCTTCCAACTCTGAGATTCAAGAATTCTGTTACCTCCACTTTTTCAGTCTTTTCAAGCTTTAGTTTTTTCAAGCTTTAGAGTTAAACAATCTATCAGAAAATAGAACCAAGAGAGAACTGGCTATGAGACAATTAAATCTGGTTCAACATCCTTCCTCTGGGGAATCCATCTGCATTTTTTTCATGAAAGTCTTCGATAGCATCCTTTGTTCTAGACATGGAAAAGCAGACAGGGCACGGGGACTTCAGCTCACTAAAACCTGGACTTGAATCCCACCTCAGATACATACCAGCTGTGGCCTTGAATAAGGCTCTAACTTCTCTTGCCCTCAGTTTCCTCATCTGTAAAATGATGGTGTCAATTGCCACAGCCTCCAAGGTTCTATCCAGCTCTGGATCAATGCTCTTCTGTCTTTCCCAATTCCTTATTTGTAGTTTGTTGCGGCCAGCTCATGTCCACTGACATCTCTGAGACACTGACCTCTGTGTGATACTCATCCTCAATTCTTGAAGGCCCATTGTATACCCTGACTCTCAGTGATAGAACTCTTTATTAAAGAAATAAAAACCACCAGAATGCCAAAGGTACTTACCCAGAGAACAACCATAGGGACCTTTGCTTTGTAGAATTCATGCTTTTCTTCTAGGCTCAGCTCAAGCATGAGCTCTGTCATGTTGTCTTTCCAGACTTCCCATCTGCTAAGGTCTTTTCTCCACCTCCCCCAAAATAATGATCTTGTATGGATTTCATATTCTTTTGGATATATTTAGAGTTATAGCATTTTATATTTAGAGCCATTGTTCTTGTTCAGTTATTTTCAGTCATGTCTGACTCTTCATGCCCCCATTTGGGGTTTTCTTGGCAAAAAAAATGCTGGAGTAGTTTTCTGTTTCCTTATCCAACTCACTTTACAGAAGGGGAAACTGAGGCAAACAGAAGTAAGTGACTTGTCCAGAGTCACACAGCTAGTAAGTGTCTGAGGCAGGATTTGAATTCAGGAAGAGGAGTCTTTCTGATTCTAGATCTGATGTTCTGCCTTCAAGTCCCTTGAGTATAATCTCCTCGTCTTCAAAGATAAGGGTACTGTAATCCCAAATACTTAAATTAGATGCCTAAAGTCATACACGGTGTCATATGATGAGAGCTGGAGGAGACCCCCAAAGCCATCAAGTCCAACCTCCTCATGCTACAGATGAGAAAACAAGCTCAGAGATGCTAAGGAGCACATAGTCATAGTTTAATAAATGCCTGGTGATTGATCAATTGTATCTATTGATTGATTGATGGCCATTATTATCCTCTCCAGTGCTTATTACAATGTCGGCCCATAGTGAGTAATTAAGTAGTGTTTGCTGATTACTTGATTGATTGAAAAAATCTATGACCGCAACAATAATGGCCAGTATTTGTCAAATGCCTTGCAATTTGCAAAGTGCCGTACATATGTTATCCCGTTTGATCCTCACAATAACCCTGTAGGCAGGTATATCATTCCTCCCATTTTGTAGATGAGCAATATGAGGTTGAGACAAATAAAGTGACTCAGACATCTAGAAACAAGTGTGTGAGATGAAATTTCAATTCAAGGCTTCCTGAATCCAACGCTGTATCCAGTCATCAATCCAACTGGTGGGAATAAATGTGGTCACCTTTCCTCCCAAAACCTGGCTGCCTGGTTCACATTGCAGATGTTTCCCAGGCCATTTGAAGGGAGAAGCCTGGAGCGGAAGCCAAAAAATGACTTGGTTTAATAGAGTCCCAAAGAACTCATGGCTATTCTGTTTGCTCACCCACATGCTCACCCGTGTTTATTTCAAAATCATATGGAAAAGGTTAAATGCATCATAGCGATAAATGAACTGACCACTTCCCTTCTGCCCCTGAGGCTTTCTGCTGTGTTTCCCCACACCCAGAAACAAGCAGTGTCTTCTGAGAGATGACTGCCTAAGCACCCTCATTTAAAAACAAATAATGCGACAATTCCAGGGGCCTGGACAGAAAGTCGGTAGCAAAAAAGAGCAGCCCCTAAATCCATACTCTATAAAATCCACATAGCTCATGAGGAGAATGATGTTTTATTGATCGTGAACTATTATCCTGAGGACCCAAGATCTGGGCTCACTCCGCCCTTTAGTGTGAAGACTGCTGTGGAAAGGCTGAGACACTAAGCATGGATATGAGAATATACCATTTCGATCAAATATAGCTCTGATGTGACATTGAAACTGAACTCACAATCATATAATATTAAAATGTTGCTTTGTTCAAAATATCATTTTGGACAACCAGATCACACTTCTCTGAATCTAAGGGTTTTGTCCCTTTCCATATGGTCCTAACTGCATCAAGGGAAGTGATAGTCGTTAGAACAGTGAAACTTCTTTTAACACGTCTAATTAAGGAAACATTAAATAATCAGATCCTAGCTGGAATTTCCACATTGTACCCACTTCAGTGGTTCAATTTTTTTTGGTTTTGCTGCCTTTGGAACCCCAGTAAACAGCATGGTAGCTGGCACAAAAGGATAGGGACTGGATTTGTGATTTCATTTATATTGGGAACTCCTGGGTGAGAAGTCTTCCTCTATCATGGCAGGTCAGTGCCTTCTCTCCAACCCACAACCTTAAAGAAATGCCTTTCAAACAGTAGGGATTAAGTAAATGCTTAGTGATATCAGATTTAATTTCAGCATTCTGACTTTAAGGTCTTCAAAGTGCTATCCACACATTTCCTAATAAATAAAAGATAAGAACCTTTTGACGTTGATATAGTAGGTTTTATCATTCCACTCTTACAGATACTCAGAAAGATGAATTTACTCTAATACGGTGTCAAATTTCTTGAAGGAGGGGCCATTTTGCTTTAGGATTTTGAATCCCTAATACCTAAAATAGCACCTTCCATACAGCAAGTGATTAATAAGTGATTATTTGACAAAATTGATCTCTCCTGTGACCAAAGAATTAATATATGTCAAAAGCAAGATTTGAATACCACACTGCCTCTCACAAGTTCCTAACAATGATCTCTCAGGTGCTGTGAAACAAGAGATGAAAGACAAGGAAGAATGGATTGTGAGATCCAAGCTGACTCAAAAGCAACACCGGGATGCATGACCCCTGTGGGGAAACATACACCTGAGGCATTTTCAGCAACGTCCACATCTCTCTCATCTTTTTTTTTTCTCCCAAAATCCCAATCAGAGATTCCCCAAGAAAAAGCAGAGAGAATTGCTGACTTGAGACTGTAGCTGCTGCACTAGGATCCCAAGATACAATTTGTATGTGTATATGACAGTGAGAGAGAAAGACAGAGAGACAGAGAGAAAGAATTTTTATGGGTTTTTTATTTTTATTTTTTATTTTAACAAATTTAAACAAATACAAAATAAAAGGAAAATAGCCATGTATTCAGCAGACCATAAGAGACAATTCAATATAAAACAATAAATTTCCATTTCAAGAAAACCTATATAATATATACTACTCGTTGTTTTCAAAACTGTCTAGCTTTTTTCTATTTCCTTGTTGATTTTCTTTTGTTCTCTCTTGTGCACTTTTTATTTTATTTGTCCCCTTCCTAACCCACCCTAAAGAAGGCTACAATTATATATGAATATCTATACATATACATAGATATCTATAAACATATCTATATACACTCATACACATATATGTAAGACTGTAATGTGCTTATTTCTACCTGTCATCTGTTTCTCTGAAACAGGACACCATATTTCTTCATAAGTCCAAATCTTTCCATGTTTTTCTAAATCAACTCATCCTTATCTATGCCACAGCAACATCCCAATCCAAAAACATCTCATCTGAGAGATTGTATATGAAAGTTTTCTACATTCCCTCTGTTTAGGGCTACATAGGTTTTATTCATACAAGAAAATTTTAATTTAAAAGAATCAAATATGTCCTTTTTTTACACTTCAACAGTACTCTCATCTTATAATATAGGTTAAGGTCTGATACTGCTGAATCTATTTTCTTTACATCTTTTCCCCCCAGGTTTCTTTTAAGTTCCTGATTTTTTATTATTTCAAATGATTTTTTTTAACTCAATAAAATAATTTTTTTAGTAATTTAACTGGGATGACATCAAATAAATAAATCATTTAAGTAAAATTGTCATTTAAAAAATTATATTGGTTTTACCCCTGAACTATAAATATTACTTCAATTATTTAGCTCTGAGTTTATTTGTATAAAATGTTGTTATAAAATTATACGTATGCATATATATACATATCTGTAATTATATAGTTCCTGTGTCTATTTTGGCAGATGTAGCCTCAGTTATTTTATACAATCTCAATATTTTAAATGGTTTAAAACAATATTGAATAACATTGCTGATAGTGGAATTTCTCTGTTTTTCACTTTTGGTTAAATTTATTTTAATTTTAACTTTGTCTGGGATCAAGATTACTACCCCCACCTTTTTTACATACTAATTCTACTCCTGCACTTTATTTTAACCGGTATATGTCTCTCATTTTTATGTTTCCTAAAAATGACATATTTGTGAATGCAAATTTTTAGTCAGCTGTCCATTTCCATTTTATAGGTAAATTCATCGTATTCACAACCTAAGCTTGTTGTGTGTTTTCCTCCTTTCTATTTTCCCCACAGTATCCTTTTCACCCTATTTACCCTCTCTCCTCACTCCTCTGCTTTATTTCTTCCCACTACCTTGTCCTCTTATTCCTTAACCTACTTACCTTTTCTAAAAGTCCCTCCTTTATCCTCTTCCCTCTCCCTATCCCCTTGCCCTCTTATTTCTTTCTGAATTAAGAAGACCTTTATATCCTTCTGTATATATATGTTGTTCCCTCTTTAATCCATCCCTGAGAAGAGTAAAGGTTCATCGTTATCCATGCTCCCCCCACTAGCTTTTTCTATCCCAATTTTTTTTCTCTTGTGCCTCATTTGTGTAATTATTTCTTTTTAATCTCTCACCACATACTTTTATTTTTTTTTAGAATCAGCCCATCATACTCGGCTCAGTTCATGGTTTTCTTTCAAACTCCCCAAATAGTGATGACTATCATAATATTATTGCTAAGATTTTCACATATACAAAGTAAACAATTTGACCTTATTGAGTCCCTTTTAATTGGCCTTTAACATTTACCTTCTATTTCTCCTGGATGTTATATGATGAATTTTTCATTAAGTTGTGAGGGTTTTATCATA
Source organism: Sarcophilus harrisii (assembly GCF_902635505.1). NCBI lineage: Eukaryota > Metazoa > Chordata > Mammalia > Dasyuromorphia > Dasyuridae > Sarcophilus > Sarcophilus harrisii. The sequence goes on along the minus strand of NC_045426.1, from coordinate 7,404,101 downwards.
AAATCCAGAATGTCTTTGGATTCATTAAATATCCTTTTTTATTCAGAGTTATTCTTAACTTGGCTCAGCAAATTACTTTTGATCATAACTCCATAACTCCTTTTGTTCTGTGGTATGGTATTGCAAGACCTAGGGTCCTTCATCCTAGGTTTTGCACAATCTTTATTGTAGCTTCATGATATTTAAATTGTTTTTTTTTCTTGTTGCTTCCAATATTTTCTCCTTTACTTGAGAGCTTTGAAGCTTGGCTGTGCTCTTCTTGTACGTTTTCCTGCTGGGATCTCTTTTATATGGTGATTTTTTCCTATTTCTATTTTGCCTTCATGTTCTAGAACTTCATGGCAATTTTCCTTGGTGATTTCTTATCTTAACCATAATTTTCAGGTAGTTTGACTATTCTAATTTTACTTCTCCTCAACCTGTTCTCTATATCGATTGTTTTTCTGATAACACGTTTCACTTTCTCCTCTCTATTTTTTCAATCTTTTGATTTTATTTTATAGTTTCTCGATGTATTAGAACATCGTTAGTTTCCCCTTACTCAATTCAAGCTTTCAAGGAATTATTTTCTTTCTTAAGTTTGTGATTCTCTTTTTCCAGTTGGTTGACTTTCTTTTCATAATTTTCTTGGTTTTCTTGGATTATTTTTATTTTTTTAAAATTTTCCTCAATCTATCTTATTTGATTTTAAAAGTCTTTTTTCAGTTCTTCCAAGAACTCTTTTTGTGCTTGGGATCATTTGATATTTCTTGTTGAAAAAGGAGTGGCTTTTGGAAGGGCTCCATTATCTTCATCTGAATATGAGCATAGATCTTCTCTAACCCTATAGTAATTATCAATGGCTGGGTTCTGTCTCTTGTTTACTCATTTTTCTTTCTTTCTTTTTGTTGTTTTTATTTTGATTTCTAGCAGCTGTTACTGTAAACATGTTCTAGTCCTGAGGTATGGAGAATGATCCCCAAACTTCAGGTTCTTCTTACTTTTATTTCATGAGTTTTGTCTCAAATTTCAATCTTGAACTCACCTCTCCACTCCTAAGCCATGCTTAGGGCCCTGAATCATACTATCCTGCAAATGATCTTGCTCCCTGCAGTCCTTCTAGTGGACGCAAACTACTGCTGTCCTCTCTTCCCTAGAATTGGAACTAAGGATTCTGCTCTCTTGAGAGTGCTCAGGGTCCCTGCCCCTCACAATTGTACTCACCAAGTCTATTCCAGCTCTTTCTCCCTGCAGCCACAGACCGGGACATGTCTTGTCAGCACAGTTGTGCTTGACATCCCTCAGTAATGGAAGGTCCTTCAACTTTTCTATTCAGCTTCTAGACCCCAAAACCATCTTCATGAAGAAAGCTTCTGAGTCTGAGGCTACCTCTCAAACCAGATGCCCCCAGGGCTTGTCTTTTGATGATTCTACAATCTGCCTGGGGGTGTTCGCACTTCACTCAGGCCACCCTGGGAGGTCAGATCTTCCCTAGGATCTTCTCAGATTGTCTAGGGAGAAAATTTACTTTATCCCATGTTTATTTCTGCTGCTCTGAGGCAATGTTCTGTCCTTTTTTGTGGAAAAATTTGGAAAGTCAAAAGTTTTCTGATCCACTCCCCTATCTTCTCAGAATCCTCTCTTGATTTAAGCAAAGATGTAGCAACAATTCATCAAAAATTCTCAGCCCCAAAGCTAATTTCTTTCTAATACTGTTAATTATTTTCCTGGACTAAAATTCCCACAATAAGTTGATGTCCTAAGAGAAATAAGACCTCAACTGACATCAATAGGAGGCTTATTAGGGTTGTGAACAATAGTAAAAATGATCAGTGACGAAGATGATAGAGATACAAAAGAGGGAAAATCTCACCACTTGGATTTCTCTCCTCTGGAACCTTATCTTGAGGGCCAGCCATTTTTCCTCTTTGAGCAAGTTCTTGACTCCCAGCAATGGGGAACAAAGAGACAATTGTGAGAAAGTGACATCTTCACAAATTCTTCCTCATTTCCTGCTACTTGAAATTTACTACAATTGTGTATTTGGCAACTGAATGGGAAGAGTTCCCCTGTTCATGCAATTGGGAGTTTTTTAGTTTAGCTGTTGTTTCCTTGACTCTTCCCTTAAAGCTAGAAGGAGAGCACACATGAAAAGTGTAACAAGAGAGAAAGAAAGAGACACAGATTCAGAGAGATAGAGACAAGAGACAGGGACAGAAACAGAGAGACAGAGAAAGATAGCTCACGTTGGGCTGTTTTTTCCAAAAGCTATAAACAGTTTAGAGGAAAGGGTCTAGGCTACTTAAATGGGTGATAGAATTAACAGTTGTCATTTGCATAGAATTTACATAGATGCAATTTTGTTTGAGAAAGCATGGCATGGTACCATGATGGAACTGGACTTCAAATCAGAAAGATACAAGTGCCAATTCTGACATTTTTATAAGCTATGGTACCTTGGAGAAGTAATGTAACTTCTTTGCCTTAATTTCCTTTCCAAACTTAATGACTCTAGGAATCTTTCTTGATTAAAATCTATGAACCTATAATCCTAATAGCAACCCTATAAAATAGATGCCATTATTTTTCTCATTGGACAGATAATAAAACTGAGATAGAGGGAGATCGTGTGTTTTGCTCAGGGTCACACAACTAATAACTTTTTTTCCAACCGGATATTTTTTGTTTTATTCATTTAAAAATGTTTCCAGTTATATTCAAAACATTTTTTACATTTGTTTCTAAAATTTTTCAGTTCTAGGTTGCCTCCCTTATCCCCCCCCAACAATTAAGAAACCACTTGTGAAGTTATGCAAAACATTTCTATAAAAGTCAAGTTGTGAAAAAAAAACCATAGATCTCCTACCCTAATGAAAATGAAAACCCTCAAAAAAATTAAGTTTAAAAAGAGAAAGAGAGAGAGAGAGAAAGCAAGAATGCTTTAGTCTGTATTCAGACACAACCAGTTCCTTCTGTGGGTATGGATAGGATTTTTCATTACAAGTTCTTCAGAATAGTCATGAATCATGGTACTGCTGAGATTAGCAAAATCATTCACAGCTGGTCATCCTAGAATATTGCTCTTACTTTGTATACAGTATATTTCACTTTGTTTGAGTTCGTGAAGGACTGTCCAGGGTTTTTTTTTTCTTCCTGAGAGCATCCTGCTCATCATTTCCCAAGAACAAAAATATTCCATCCTAACCACATACAATACTTTATTGAGCCATTCCCCAATTGATGGGCATCCCTTCAATTTCCAACTTTTTTGCTCTGTGAATATTTTTTGTACATATAGGTCATTTTCCTTTTTGATTATCTTTTGTTATTCATGCCAAGTAGTGGTATTGTTAGGGCAAAGCATGTGCATGAATTTATAGCTCTTTGGGCATAGACCTTTTTTTGATTATTTATCAGTTGGGGAAAGGTTCTTGTTTTTTATACATTTGACTCAGTTCTCTCTATGTTTGAAAAATGAGGTCTTATCAGAGAAAATTGCTTTGAAATTTTTTATAATTTACAATTACTATCGATAACTATATTCCCCCTATTTATTCTCTCCTTTTACCCTGCCCCTCTTCAAAAGTGTTTTGGTAAGGACTCCTACTAAGTATGTGTGTTATTTCTTCTTTGAGTCAATTCTGATGAGAGAAAGGCTCATTCACTCACTAACTCACTCTTTCCTCCCCCTCTTTCCCTCCACGTAAAAGTTTTTCTTGCCTCTTTTTGATGGCAGATAATTTGTACCATTTCACTTTTCCCTTTCCCTTTCTCCCAGAACATTCTTCTTTCACCCCTTAAATTCATCCTTTAAAAAAATATTATCCTTTTATATTCAGTGCATACCTTTCTATGTATACTCCTTCTAATGGCCATAATAATGAGAAAGTTCTAGTGAATTACAAGTAGTATCTTTCCAAATAAGGATGTAAACAGATTAAACCTTAAGTTTCTTATGACATTACTTTTGAGATTTTTTCCATTTCTATTTTACCCTCTGGTTCTAGAATATCAAAACAATTTTCCTTAATAATTTCTTGAAAGATGATGTCAAGGCTCTTTTTTATCATGACTTCCAGGTAGACCAATAATTTTAAAATTATCTCTCCTGGATCAATTTTCCAGGTCAGTTGTTTTTTTTTTTTTTCCCAATGAGATATTTCACTTTTTTCTTTTTTTTTCTTTTTTTTTTTGTTTTGTTATATTATATCTTGATTCCTCATAAAGTCATTAACTTCCATTTGTTCAATTCTCCTCAGTGAGCTTTTGTATCTCCTTTCCCAATTAGCCAGCTTTGCTTTTTAAGGCATTCTTCTCTTCATTAGTTTTTTGTATTTCCTTTTGCATCTCTTTCAATTCTTTCCTTAATTTTTCCTCTCTCTTACTTGATTTTCAAAGGCCCTTTAGAGCTCTTCCATGGCTTCAACCCAATTCTTATTTTTCTTGGAGGCTCTAGATGTAGGAACTTAGACTTTGTTATTATCTTCTGAGTGTGTGTTTTGATCCTCCTTGTCACCCTAATAATTTTCAATGGTCAGAAACTTTCTTTATTGTCTGCTCATTTTCCTAACCTATTACTCAGCTTTTAACTCTTTGTTGAAGAAAAGCTCTGTTTCCAGGGTGGAAAGTGCACTCCAGGGGTTTTGCACAGCTGTTTTCAAAAATCCTTCTAGGAATTTGACACACTCTTTTGTGCCCTGGAGCCATTAGGAAGGTCCATGCCCCAATGAAGCTGTAAGATCTAGTGTGCTAAAGCAACAGAGTTCTGCTTTTGCTGGTGCCCTGGTCCTGAGATTGAGACTGGGACTGTCCATCGGTTTCCTACCCTGTTGCCACAGACCCTCTCCACTGATTTTACGAGTCCTCCCTAGTGTTCTGAAGCTGAGAAGTTCAGAAACCTCTAGCATTACTGCTGATTCAGAGGACCCACCTCATTGACACGAGGATCCAGCCAAGGCTAGAGCTGGGACCGGGCTGGGTCCAAGGCTGTGCTAGTACAGCCTGCACTGGGATTAGGTGCTAGGCTCCCACTCTGGTTCCACAGATCTTTTCTACTGACTTTCTAGGTCCTCTTTGATGTCTCTGGGCTGAGAGATCTGGAAGCCTTCTACACTGTCACTGATTCCGAGGTCTGGCTGGGTCCGGATCTGGGGCTGGGACTGGGGCTGGGGCTGGGGCTGCCCTGGCACAGCTTATGCTGGGATTGCATGCTAGGATCCCACCTCGGTTCCACAGACCTTATCTGCTGACATTCTGATTTACTTTTGGCTGAAAATGTTCTAATCCATCTTTTGGGGTGTTCTGATGCTCTGAAATTTGTTTGGAGTCATTATTTAAAGGAATTTGGAGCAGTTTGGGGGAGAGGTTGGGCAAGTTCCTGCCTTTGCTCCTCCATCTTGGCTCTGCCCCTAATAACTGTTTTAAAGTGGGTTTTGAACTCGCATCTTCTGGATTCTAGGTATAGTATTCTATCCATTATGCCATGATGCATGCATTGTAACAATGGGAAGAGTAACTTAAAAAACAAACTAAGGCCTGTTCCAAAGCAATATTTTTAAAAATATTCTGGAAAGGGGGCAGCTGGGTGGTGCAGTGGATGGAACACCAGTCCTGAAGTCAAGAGGATTGAGTTCAAATCTGATCTCAGACACTTAGCACTTCCTAGCTGTGTGATCCTGGGCAAGTCACTTAGCCACAATTGCCTCAGCAAAAAAACAAAAAAAAAAAATAAAACAAAATATTCTGGAAGGACGATTTTGTGCTGTTCTCCCAGCATGGTCACAATGTGTAGATCCAACACCTCCCAGGGCAACACGAGTCTCTTAAGGACAGGTGCACTTCTTTGGTAATCTGTTCCTTGTATCCAGAGAGACAGCAGTGCAGTAGGGGATAGAAAGAGATCAGGCTGGGAATCCAAAAGAGCTTCAAACACACACTGACCCTGTGATCCTGGGCAAGTCACCTAACTTTGATTTCTATCTTACAAGCAATTTATATACATTTTCCTTTAAAATCTAAGTTCATTGAGGGCAGGAACTTTTTATTCCCAGTTTGTCACAGTGCCGGGACATAATGAGCATTTCTTTAGTGCCTGTTTGTGGAGCTCTGGGTGTGTCCAGGCAACTTTCTGAAACTTTGAGCTACAGAAAAGCTGCCAACCTGAAGGGGTCAAGGAAAGATCTGGGCCAGAAGCCCCTTATATGAATGATATCATGGATGTAGAGAACAAATCAAAACCCCAGAACCATAAATCACAGGATCAGAATCTAGCGCTGGAAGGGAACTCACTCTTTTTACAAATAGGGAAACAGAGGCTGAGAGATACAAAGTGACTTGCCCAAGATCACAGTGATCAAGGAGCAGAATTGGTATTTATCTGACCTGGTATCCTCTGACCCCAAAAGCATACTCCCTAGCCACATTGTACCACACTACTTGACCCACGGAGATAGTGTTCATAAAGTCCTAGATGAATTGAATTGTAACTTTCATATACATGGTCTCTCCTTTCCTAGCCTGCAAATTTCCTCCCAGTGGGGCCCAGGCCTCCTTCTACTCTGGTCTCCAGGTAGCCCCTCTCTGGTCAACTCACCCACAGCTAGCTATTTAATAAAACTGCTTCAGTCATTTTGGAGAAATTACTTTTATGGGAACTGGTTTCCAGCCTGTATTATCCACAGGTTTTAGAATTGGAGCCTGGGATATCCGAGGCATAAAATCAAATGTTAGCGATGACTGACATTAATATTAGTGCTTTAAGGTTTGCAAAATACTTCAGAAACATTCTCTCATTTGAATTGCAAAGCCGGATCACATTGTGGACATTGCAGGTTTTTATTTTATTCATTTTCCTGAAGAGGAAACTGACTCATCAAGTTCAGGGACTTGTCCAGAGTCACTATGACTGTAGGATTGGAGCGGGGCCTCCTGAGCTCTGCCTGCCACTATAAAAATGGCATGGGGGTAGGGATAGGTGGCAGTGAGGGGAGATCCTAGAGCTCACCTTTTAGAAACGAGAAGACAAAGAAGGGTGATTTCTTCCAAGTTGGCCTGTTTAAATCAACACCATGTCATACAGGGAGACCTTAATTGGGCCATTCTGAGCTCACTGGGTACATCGATATTGAAATATCTGAAGGCATCAACCTGGCAGGGACATCGGGAATCTCTGGTCCCTCCTAGAAAGTTAATGTGCTCATTACCTGCATTTGTCATGCCTTGGATCTCAGCTGTCCAAATCCGAACAGACTCAGCCATCAGGCCGGAGCCTTGAGAGTCAGACAGCTCGGAGACACGACTGGGCACAATCCAAAGTGACATGACCTGGGGGGGTTACAGTAGCCACACATCTTACTTACCATGGATTATGATAGAATCTCGGGGACAGGCACAGGAGAGGGGAACTGCCTGCATAAGGGACACCGCGAATTGTCACCTTGCAGATTAACTTGTCTCCACAGTCTCCAAGAGCCCAAATCCCCATTGCTCTGAGTCCCACTCAAGTGAAGAGAAGAGTTCTATTCATTTCTCGCTTTCCCCAAAGTCAGCTCTCCATGCTGATGGGGACAGTGGGGCCATAAGAGAAGCATTTGTTCCATTAAAAAGAAAAGTCAGACCATGAAAGGAGAATTATATGGGAAGAAAGTGTGATTCTCTGTGGGTAAGAGAGGAACAGAGAGAAGAGGGAGAAAAATGATATCATGGATGTCATCCCAAACTGGAACAGTCACTGAGAGCTGTCCCAGAGTCACTGCTGCAGCCCAAAGCACCGGGCCCCATTGGATTGGGGGTTTGAATGAGAATTAGCTTTTCAGATTTAACTGCATCTCTTCCTTGATATCTAAATATCACTTTCTAGTAACCACTTAGAGGCTGTCCCTTTGAGGGTAAAACTAGGTCTACGCAGAATCCCCTACATGCCCAGAGTTTTTAGATGCATCACATTTGGATTCATCCCAAGAAGACACAAGAGCATTTTGTTTTTCTTTCCAGTGAGAATCTGAGCTTTTCACTTCCCTCTGTTGCCCTGAAATTTTGTTTCTTTGTTCTTGGGGATCCATACCTATCTCCTTCCATTAGCATTTGGATGAACCTAACTATTGCAAGGGTGAAATCCTCAACTCAAAATTCAAAATCAAATGAAATTTTTAGCAATCAAGCTACAAGTGAGCTCACAAATTCATCTTTGTGAATTCAAAAGGTACTTTGGGAATTTATTCTGGCTCCCAGGACCATTAGTTTCCATGATGTTGGTAAAGTGTAGAATAAAAAGGTTGACAAAGCTCCATATCAGATGGATGATAGTGAGAGATCTATGCTAGGGATATGGGAAGTCGACCCCTTCTAAGATCTTTTTAGCCCTTTAAAGATAATGGGAACCAAAAAAACCACCTCCTCTAGCCAGGCTGACCCATGTCTATCTCTCCTCCACCCCATTTCCATCATACCTATACCATCATACCATAGCCTACCTATCCCACCAGGCAGGTCTCACGGACCTGGGGTTTTGATGGAACTTTTCAAGAAAGGGTATCTTATTCTCTTGTGTGGGAAAAGATGTCTTTGTGAAAAGAGGGAAAATGGCAGGTTTTTTAAAAGAAAACCTGGAAGGAAAAGAGCCAAATTCAGAGGAGCTTTTAAGCTTTCTGTTCCAAGTTATCTTCTAAGCAGAATTCCTTTAAAAGAGAGGAATTGGCAGCAAGGTGGGAATCTGGGATGGAAAATACATTATTATACATAACAATTGTTGTACTTGAGAGAAACTATCTGGAAAAAAATAACACCCTAGAATAAATACAAATGAAATTCATGTATCAAAACCAGGACTGTGAAAATAGTTTAAATGTTTCTTGAATTTATATCTAGTCATTAACCTAAATGCAGATTTTTGTTCAAGCTACACTTCTGCCTCGTGGTCAGGAGGCCCGAAAACTCTTGGCGTGGAAAATTGGCAGAATAAAGTGGATTGAATTGGTCTCCATGGAAAAATAGATTTTGGCAGCTGCAACCGCCTCCTTTCGCTCGCCTCTGTCTTGTCCCATTCCCCTCTCCACAAACACATCTCACGAGGGCTGCCTCTGCTGGCTCTTGTGACTCCAAAGAGAGGGAAAGGAAAGTCTAAGACAGCAAAGCAGCAGTCAGATTCTAGTGGGTCCCAGCGGGTCAGAGGGAAGAGGGGACCCTTCCTCTGTAGCCCAAAGGCAAGAGCTCACTCCCTGCCCCTCACACTGGAACATACTCAAGGCAGAATCCCCAACCTCTGAGCCTGTATATCCAAACGTTTCCCCTGGGGGTATGTCATGCAATGGAGAATGAGATCTCTTCTCAAGAGGAGGCTGGAAAAGCCCCAGGGGCCTAATAGAGATTCCCATCCCCTGCTGAGTTCCTTTTTTCTTCTTCTTCAAAAACACAAGAGGAAAGCAATAGAGCCTTCTGTCCCTGGACAGGAAGCACCCCCCTTAGACCCAATCATTGGGAAATGATGACAACCTAGAAATCTATCAATAAACATTTATTAAGCACTTACTGTGTGCCAAGCACTATGGTAAGCTCTGAGGATATGCTAAAAATACATAGTATTATATATGCTATATAATATACACTATACTACTACAAATAATACACTAAAAATATGTTTTAATGCAGCAAGCAAAATATCGGAATCAGAACATATAAGATGTATGCAGTCAGTTTACCTGGCGTTTATACAGTGATTTGGGGTTTGTGAAGCAATGTATATTATTTCATTTGATTCTTAAAACACTCTAAAAGGTAGGTACTATTTCTGTTGCCATTTTACAGACTGAGAAACTGAGTCTGGAAGATATTATTTTTCCAAGGTGACTCTGATTTCTTGCACTATCTACAAAAAATATTTTCCGAGGGGAAGCACCAGCACATGGGTGGTGCAGAAAAGGCTTTGTGGAAAGGGTATTGCTTCAGCTGAGCTTTACAGTAAGCCGGAGATTTTAAATTGAAACTTTGGAGGGAGAGCAGTCCAAGTATGGGGAACAACCTTACAAAGGCATGGAGGTGGGAAATGAAATACTCGGGAAATAGACCAGTAAGGCTACATCAGAGACTGGGTGGAAGGGAGTAGAATGCAAGAAGATGGGAAGGTCAGAGAAAGGAGAAAAAAGATAGATTGTCAGCATCCTTCAAATCCAAACAGAGGACTTTAAATGTGGTTCTGGAGGCAATGGGGAGCCACTGAAATTTCCTGAGTAAGGAAGAGTAAGGACGGCTGTAGGAAGATCACTTCGGCAGCTGTGATGATGCAGATCATCAACACAATTCTTAAAGATTTTAAGAATCGGTTTAACTGATTGAATAATAAGTGGGGTTCTGACTAAAGTGATTCTTAAAG